>NC_086097.1:102003633-102688822 GCF_963921235.1 Mobula hypostoma
AAGATTACATGATTTTAAAAGCACAGTGAGTATAAGGCCAATTTATTTGCATGCCCATAGTATTCGAAAGAAGGTCAGTGAACTTGTGACACAAATTAGTACAAAGGGGTATGACTTAGTGGCCATTACAGAGATGTGGTTGCAGGGTGGAGAGGATTGGGAATATCCAAGGATATCAGGTAATACAGAAGGATAGGAAGGTAAGGGAGGTGACACAGCACTCTTAATTAAAGATGAGATCAGAGCGATAGTGAGAGATGATTTAAGATCTAAAGAGCAGAATGTCGAATCCATTTGGGTAGAGATTAGGAATAGTAAAGGGAAAAAAATCACTGGTAGGAGTTGTCTATCGGCCACTGAATAATAACATTACAGTGGCACGGGCAATAAACAGAGAAATATCTGAGGCATGTAAGAACGGAACAGCAGTTATCGTAGGGAACTTTAATTTGCACATAGATTGGGTGAATCAAGTTGGTTGAGGCAGTCTTGAGGAGGACTTCATAGAATGCATCCTTGATGGCTTTCTTGAACAGCATGTTACTGAACCTACAAGGGAACGTGCTATCTTAGATCTGGTCCTGTGCAATGAGACAGGTGAAACTAGTGATCTTGTAGTTAAGGATCCTCTTGGAAAGAGTGATACAGTATGAATGAGTTTCTCATACAAATGCAGGGTGCAATAGTTCGACCTGAAGCAAGTGCATTATGCCTAAACAATGGAGACTACAATGGGATGAGGGAGGATTTGGCTAATGTAGACTGGGAACACAGGCTATATGGTGGGACGATCGAGAAACACTGCAAGACTTTCGAAGGGATTTTTAACAGTGCTCAACAGAAGTGTATTCCAGTTAAAAGCAAGGACAGTAAGGGTGGGGAGAGCCAACCTTGGATAACTAAGGAAATGAAAGAAGGCATCAAGCTAAAAGCTTGTGCATACAAAGTTGCCAAAAGTAGTGGGAAATTGGAAGATTGGGAACATTTTAAAAAGCAACAAAGAACCACTAGGCAAGCAATAAAGAAAGGGAAGATAGATTATGAAAATAAACTAGCACAAAATATAAAAACAGATAGTAAAAATGTTTATGATTATATAAAGCAGAAAAGGATATCTAAAATGAACATGGGTCCCTTGGAGGATGAGAAGGGGGAATTGATATTGTGTAATGAGGAAATAGAGGCTTTGAATGACCATTTTGTGTCGGGTCTTCACGGTGGAGGACACATCTAACATGCCAAAGAGAGATGTTATGGATGCGATGGAAGGTGAGGACCTCAATACAGTAGCTATCACTAAAGAGGTAGTGCAAAGCAAACTTGTGGGCCTGAAGATAGATAAGTCCCGTGGTCCTGATGGAATGCGTCCCAGGGTACTGAAAGAAATGGCAGACGTTATAGTAGAGGCTTTGGTGATAATTTACCAAACTTCTCTGGATTCTGGGCAGGTCCTGGTGGATTGGAAGATGGCAAATGTCACACCACTGTTCAAAAAAGGTTGTGGACAGAAGGCAGGTAACTATAGGCCAGTTAGTTTAACATCTCTAGATGGGAAAATGCTTGAAGCTATCATTAAAGAAGAAATAATGAGGCACCTGGAAAGAAATGGATCCATCAGGCAGATGCAGCATGGATTCAGCAAAGGCAGCTCCTGTTTGACAAGCTTACTGGAGTTCTTTGAGGGTATAACAAGCGTAGTGGATGGAGGGGAACAGATGACAGTTATTTACTTGGGATTTCCAGAAGACATTTGATAAAAGACTTATCCATAAGGTAAGGATGTGTAGAGCTGGGGGTGATATATTAGCATGGATAGAAGATTGCTTAACGAATAGAAAGCAAAGTATCGGGATACATGGGTGTTTCTCTGGTTGGCAATCAGTGGTGAGCAGTGTGCTGCAGGGGTCGGTGCTGGGCCCGCAATCATGATATACATTAATGATCTTGAAGAGGGGACCAAGTGTCCTGTATCTAAGTTTGCTGATGATGCTAAATTGAGTGGAAGAGCAAATTGTGCAGAAGATACGGAGAGTCAGCAGAGCGATATATATAGGTTAAGTGAGTGGGCAAGAGTCTGGCACATGGAGTACAATGTTGGAAATGCGAGGTCATTTACTTTGGAAGGAAAAATGGAAGGGCAGATTTATTATTTAAATAGTAAAAAATTGCAGCATGCTGCTGTGCAGAGGGACTTGGGAGTGCTTGTGCATGAACCACAAAAGGTTAGTTTGCAGGTGTATCAGGCTATCAAGAAGGCAAATGGAAGTTTGGCCTTCATTGTTAGAAGGATTGAATTTAAGAGCAGGGTGGTTATGCTGCAACTGTACAGGGTACTGGTGTGGCTGAACCTGGAGTACTAAGTGCAGTTCTGGTCTCCTTACTTGAGGAAGGATATACTGGCTTTGGAGGCAGTACAGAGGAGGTTCACCAGGTTGATTCCAGAGATGAAGGGGTTAGACAATGAGGAGAGATTGAGTCACTTGGGACTATACTTGCTGGAATTTAGAAGAATGAGAGGAAATCTTAATAGAAACATAAAATTATGAAATGGATAGATAAGATAGAGGTTGGAAAATTGTTTCCACTGGTAGGTGAGACTGGAACTAGGGGACATAGCCTCAAGATTCAGGGGAGTAGATTTAGGATGGAGATGAGGAGGAACTGGATTGCCCAGAGAGTGGTGAATCTGTGGAATTCTCTGTCCAATGAAGCAGTGGAGGCTATCTCAGTAGATATATTTAAGTCAAGGATGGACAGATTTTTGCATAGTCGGTGAATTGAGGGCTATGGGGAAAAGGCAGGTAGGTGGAGATTAGTCCATGGCCAGATCAGCCATGATCTTATTGAATGGTGGAGCAGGCTCGATGGGCCAGATGGCCGACTGCTCCTATTTCTTATGTTCTTACGTTTTGTACCGTGGAATGATGTATCGGTTAGCTGTATACATGTGCATGGTTGAATGACAATAAACTTGAGCTTAAGATCAGAGATGAGAGATTTAAATAGGATATTGAGGTAGCTTTTTCATGCAAAGGGTGGTGCTATATAGAATGTGCTGCCAGAAATTGTGGTTGACGTAGGTATATTAGCAACATTTAAAAGCTATCTATGGATAGGAGATGTTTAGAGGGCTGTTGGCCAAACGAAGGCAGATAGACTAGTTCACAAGACAACAGGGCATATATGAGTTTGATTGAAAGGTCTGTTTCCATGCTGGATGGCTAATTTATTCTAAGTGGTAATTTACCATGTTAATTAATCCACTTCACATACTAAGGATGTGGGAGGAAATTGGAGAAGGCCAAGTGGTCAAGGGTCAAGAAATTTGCAAACTGTGCACATCCAAGGTTAGGATCAAACCCAAGTCCCTCAAGATGTGAAATAGTAGCAATAATTGTCATGCCATTGTGCTGCCCACGTCACTTCAGTGTATGTTGATCCTTTGCTTTCTGCAGCTGCAGGAGATGTGACAGTAAAGAAAGTGCCATTAGTATGCTCATTTCAGCGGGTCTGTTGGCAAGAACTGGACCAAGAATAGGAGCAGTTCTGATTGGCTAAGAGCTTTACAGAAACGCGTTTGTTTGGCTACTTGTGAAATACATCAGCCAATAAAAGGCTTTAGCTGAGCTATCATTCTAAGAGTGGCCCTATGTGTGTGTGTGGTAAGTAAAGAGCCTTGGGCATGAGGAGGCCAAACAGCGGCCCAGGAAAGGTTGTTTAGATTTTCTTTACTAGTTTTATATCAGTGGCATGGTCCTCCAGGATGTGAAAGATCAGGGAGTCGTCAAGTGACCCTGAGCCCATGATATTACAGGAAAGTTATTAGCACAGACAGAAGGTTGGCCAACTAGCAGGAAGCAAAGATTGAGAATAAAGGGGGTCTTTTCTCGTTGCCTGCCGGGTGTCTAATATTGTTCCACAGGAGTCAGTGTTGGGATCACTTATAGTCATGTTATATGTCAATAATCTGGATGACCGTAAGAGACCATAAGACGCTGCAGCAAAATTTGGTCTGCTCTGCCATTTGATCGTAGCTGATCCATTTCCCCCTTAACCCTATTCTGCCTTCTCCCGGAAACCTTTCATGTGCTGACTTATCAAGAATCTATCAACTTTTGCTTTAAATACCCTCAATGATCTGGCCTCCAATGAATTCCACAGATTCAACACCCTCTGACTAAAGAAATTCCCCTCATCTCTGTTCTGAATGGACACCCCTCTATTCTGAGGTTCTGCCCTCTGGTCCTAGACTCCCCCACTACAGGAAACATCCTCTCTACATCTACTCTATCTGTGTCCTCTGGTCCTGGACTCCCCCACTATAGGAAACATCCTCTCCACATCTACTCTATCTGTGTCCTCTGGTCCTGGACTCCCCCCACTATAGGAAACATCCTCTTCACATCCACTGTATCTAGGGTTTTCAATATTCAATAGGTTTCAATGAGTTCTTTCTCTCCCCCCCCCCCACCATTTTTCTAAATTCCAGTACAGGCCCAGAGTCATCAAAAACTCCTCGTATGATAGGCCTTTCAATCCCAGAATCATTTTTGTGAACTTCCTTTGAATCCTCTCCTATGCCAGCACATCTTTGCTCAGTTTAGGCACCCAAAACTGTTCACAATACTCCAAGTGAGGCCTCACAGTTGCCTTATAAAGATTCAGCATTACATCCTTATTTTTATATTCTACTCCTCTTAAAGTGCATGCTAACATTGTATTAGTCTTCCTCACCACTGACACAACCTGCAAGTTGGCCTTCAGGGAATCCTGTACAAAAACACCCAAGTCCCTTTGCATCTCAGAGTTTTGAATTTTTTTCCCCATTTAGAAAATAGTCTACACATTTATTTCTTCTACCAAAATGCATGGCCATACACTTCCCAACACCATATTCCATCTGCTATTTCTTTGCTCATTCTCCTAATCTTCTGCAGCCTCCCTGCTTCCTCAACACATCTGCCCCTCCACCTTTCTTCATATCATCCACAAACCTGGCCTCAAAGCCATCAATTCCATCTTCCAAATCATTGACATACAACATAAAAAGAAGTGGTCCCAAAACCAACCAATGTGGAGCACCACCAGTCACTGGCAACCAATCAGAAAAGGCTCCCTTTATTCCGATTCTTTGCTACCTGCCAATCAGCCAATGCTCTATCCATGCTAGTCTAGTATCTTTCCTCTGATACTAAGGGCTCTTATCTTCGACTCATGTGTGGCACCTTTTCAAAGAGCATTTGAAAATCCAAGTACACAACATCCACTGATTCTCCTTTGTCTATCCTGCTTGTTATTTCCTCAAAGAATTCCAACAGATTTATCTGGCAAGATTTTCCCTTCAGGAAACCATGCTGACTTTGGCCCATTTTATCATGTGCCCCAGAACCTCATCCTTAACGATTGACCCAAACAACTTGCTTTCTCTGCCTCCCTCTCTTTTTGAGGAGCAAAGTGACATTTGCAATCTTCCAGTCTTTTGAAACCATGCCAGAATCTTGTGATTCCTGAAAGATTAGTACTAATACCTTCACAATCTCTTCAGCTATCTCTCTCCAAACCCTTGGCTGTAGTCCATCAGATCCAGGTGACTTGTCTATCTTCTGACCTTTCGACTTCCCAAGCACCTTCTCCCTAGTAATAGCAGCCACACTCACTTCTGCCCCCAACATTCTCAAACCTCTAGGATACTGATAATACCTTCCACAATGAAGACTGATGCAAAAAAACTTGTTCAGTTCATCTGCCATTTCCTTGTCCCCTATTTCTGCCACTCCAGTGTCATTTTCCAGTGGTCCGATATCTACTCTTGCCTCTCTTTTACTCAGATCAATGGAGGGGTGGGCAGCGGTGAGGAATCAGGGAGTCTGCAGGACTTGGACAGATTAGAAGAATGGACAAAGAAGTGACAGATGGTATTCAGTGTAGGAAAGTATTTGGTAATGCACTTTGGTAGAAGAAATAAAGGCATAGACTATTTTTTAAACAAGGAGCAATTCAGAAATCAGAGGTGCAAGAATTCCCTAAATATTAACTTGTAGGTTGAGTCGGTAGTGAGGGAGGCACATGAAATGTTAGCATTCATTTTGAGAGGACTAGAATATAAAAGCAAGGATATAATACCGAAGCTTTATAAGGCATTGGTTAGGCTGCATCTGGAGCATTGTGAGCAGTTTTGGTCCCTTTTCTATCATAGAAAGTACCAGCATCAAGAGGGTTCAGAGGAAATTCATGAGAATTATCATGGGAATGAAAGGGTTAACATATGAGGAGCATTGATGGCTCTGGGCCTGTTCTCACTGGAGTTTAGAAAAATGAGGGAGGGATCTCATTGGACACTATTGAATATTGAAAGGTCTAGGAAGAGTGGATGTTGAGAGGATGTTTTCAATAGTGGGGGAAGTCCAGGACCAGAGGGCACAGCCTTAGAATACAAGGATGAACCTTTAGAACAGAGATAAGAAGGAATTTCTATAGCCAGAGGATTAAAGTTGGACACACTCAGCTAAATTTTATCAATGTAGTTGCACTGAAGGAACAGGCAGAAAGTAGTTGTAGAACAGAGGGTCCTTGGACTATCAAGTACATGATTCCCCTAAAGTGGATTCATAGTGCGTGGAATGCATTGCCTGAGTCAGTGGTGGAGGCAGATACACTAGTGAAGTTTAAGAGACTACTAGAAAGATATATGGAGGAATTTAAGGTGGGGGTTATATAGGAGGCAGTGTTGAGGGTCGGCACAACATTGTGGGACGAAAGGCCTGTACTGTGCTGTACTATTCTATGTTCCATGTTCATAGGTATACGACATGGTGAGGAAGGCTTTTGGCATAAGTCATGGCATTGATTATGAAAGTAGGGAGGTCGTGATATGGTTATGTAGATGCTGGTGAGGATGCACTTGGTGTGTTTCAATCAATTTAGATCACCATACCATAGGAAAGATGCCACTGTTCAAAAATGGATATAGGTAAAAGGCAGATAATTATAGGCCAGTTATTTTAACATCAGCAGTTGGGAAAATGCTTGAAGCTGTCATTAAAGAAGAAATAGCGAGGCATCTGGAAAGAAATGGAACCATCAGGCAGACGCAGCATGGATTCAGCAAGGTAGGTCCTGTTTGACAAACTTACTGGAGTTCTTTGAGGATATAACAAGCGCCGTGGATAGAGGGTTATATACTTGGATTTCCAAAAGGCTTTCGATAAGGTGCTGCATAAAAGACTTGTCCATAAGGTAAGGGTTAATAGAGTTGGAGTGATGTATTAGCATGGATAGAGAATTGGTTCACCGGTAGAAAGCAGGGAGTTGTGATACGTGGGTGTTTCTCTGGTTGGCAATCAGTGGTGAGTGGTGTGCCATTAGGCAGAGGTTGGTGCTGGGCCCGCAACTGTTCATGATATGCATTAAGAGGGGACCGAGATAGTGTATCCGAGTTGGCTGATAACACTAAATTTAGTGGAAAAGCAAATTGTGCAGAGGATACAGAGAGTCTGCAGAGTGATTATAGATAGGTTTAGTGAGGGTCTGGCAGATGGAGTACAATGTTTGTAAATGCGTGGTCATCCACTTTGGAAGGAAAAATGAAAGATCAGATTATTATTTAAATGCTGAAAGATTGTAGCGTGCTGCTGTGCAGAGGGACTTGGGAGTGCTTGTGCATGAATCGCAAAAGGTTGGTTTGCAGGTGCAGCAGGCTATCAAGAAGGCAAATGGAACGTTGTCCTTCATTGCTAGCAGGGAGGTTATGCTGCAACTGTACAAGCTACGGGTGAGGCCGCATCTGGAGACTGCGTGAGTTCTGGTGGTCTTACTTGAGAAAGCTTTGGAGGCAATGCAGAAGTGGCTTACCAGGTTGATTCTAGAAATGAAAGAGTTAGACTACGAGGAGAGATTGAATCACCTGGAATCCTTTCTTTTAGTTTTTTTTAGTTGCCTTTTGTTAGATTTTAAAAGCTTCCCAATCATCCAATTTCCCATGCACTTTTGTGAACCTAGATGTCCTTTCCTTGGCTTTTATGTAGTCCTTAACTTCCCTTGTTAGCCATAGTTGCCTACCCCTGCCATTTGAGAACTTCTTCCTCTGTGGAACATATCTATCCTGCACCTTGTGAACTATTCCAGAAACTTCAGCCATATCTGCTCTGCTGTCATCCCCGCCAGTATCCTCCTCCAATCTACGTGGGCAAGCTTCTCTCTCATGCCTCTGTAATTCACTTTATTACATTGCGATACTGATACATGTGACTTGTGCTTGTCTGTCTCAATTGCAGTATGAATTCAAACATATTATGAACACTGTCTGCTTATGTTAAGCTCCCTCATAAGATTTGGCTTATTACACAACATCCAATCTAAGATGGCCTTTCCCCGAGCAGGCTCAAGTACAAGCTGCTCTAAAAAGCCATCTCGTAGACATTCAACAAATTCCCTCTCTTGCAATCCAACACCAACCTGATTTTCCCAATCCCCTTACATATTGAAGTCCCCCATTACAATTGTGTCATTACCCTTATTACAAGCCTTTGCCAGCTCCCTTTGTAATCTCAACTTCACATCTCAGCTACCATTTAGAGGCCTTCTCATAAGGGCTATCTTGGTCCTTGCAGTTTCTTAATTCCACCCACAAAGATTCAACATTCTCTGACCCCATGTTACCTCTTTCTAAAGGGGTAATTCCATTTTTCACCAAAAGAGCCACACCACCACCTATGCCTTCCTGCCTGTCCTTTCGATACAAAATATATCCTTTGATGATAAGTTCCAACTGTGGCATTCTTTCACTCACAAATCTGTGATGGCCGCATCGTCATACCAGTAATCTCTAATTGCACTATGAATTCATCCACCTTATTCCGAATGCTACGCACATTTAAATACAGCACCTTTGGTCCTGTGTTCTTCGCCCTTTTGAATTTTGCCTCTGTGGTACAATTTAAGTCTTTGCTTTGTCTGCATTTGTACCCAATCATTGGCTTGTCTTTCTTTACATTCGTGTTCAATAGGTACATTTAATGTTAGAGAAATGTATATAATATACATCCTGAAATTGTTTTCCTTCGTAAATATCCATGAAAGCAGAGGAGTACCCCAGAGAATGAATGACAGTTAAACATTAGAACCCCAAAGCTCTCCCCCCAGCCTCCCCCTCCCACACACAAGCAGCATCAAGGGAACAATCCCCCCCACCAGCAAAAAAGCCACAGTGCCCTTCATCGACCACTCGTGTGCAGCAAAGCATCAATAAAGCCACAGACTTGTAGTACCCCAAAGACTACTCGTTCACCTAGTAATTCGACATAACAAGAGAATTCCTTAATAAGAGAAAAAGAGGTGTCGCTGTTTCACAGCGAGAGGGGAAGCATAACAAATAGCACGCTGATTTATGATGTTATAAGTCTGTTGCGTCGCTTTTTCCAAGCTTTGCTCCCAGAGAATTGGCAGCAGAAAGGCTCAGGTCTCTGGACACACAGCTCCCGATGTTCTGTGTTCCCGCAAAGAACTGAAATTAGAGTGTAACTCCAGGTCAGGGTCTTCAAAAGATCCTTGAAAAGGAAAAAAAGAGATATCATATTTCATCCATTATCTACTAGTAAACCTGCTGGCTCATCCTCAGTTCTATCATGTTGGTTCCCACCCCTTGCCGTATTAGTTAAACCCAACAGATTGATCAAACCTGCCCGCAAGAATATCAGTCCCCCTTGGATTCCAGTGCGACCTATCCCTTTTGTACAGGTCACATCTGCCCCAGAAGAAGTCCCAATTATCCAGAAATCTGAATTCCTGATCCCTGCTCCAATTCTTCAGCCACGCATTTATCTGCCACCTCTTTCTATTCCTATCCTCACTGTTGCTCTGCACAGGGAGCAGTCCCAAGATTACTATCCTTGAAGTCCTGCTCTCAGGTTCCTTCCTAAATCCCTGTATTCTTTTTTCAGGACCTCCTCCCTTTTTTTAAATCTATGTTGTTGGTACCAATATATACCATGACTTCTGGCTGCTCACCCTTTCAGGATATTGTGGGTGTGTTCCAAAACATCGTGGACCCTGGCAGCTTGAGGGCAAACTGCTATTCGTGTTTCCTTTTCGCGGCCACAGAAGTGGTAGCGATATAAGTGATAGCAATAGTGGGAGTGTGGAAGAGATTCACCAGGAATTTGCATGGGATGGAGGGCCACAGTTGCCAGGTTTATTCTCCCGGTTATATAAAATGCTGAGGAGTGACCTCATAGAGGTTTAAAAAATTGAGGGGCATAGATAGGATATTTAGTCAGGATCATTTGAAATGTAATCACAGCTGATCCAAGATATACTTCCCTCTTGTCTGCATTAAACTTCACATGCAAGGCCATCTAGAACTAGAAGGCATATGCCTAAGATGAGAGAGGAGAATTTCTTTTAGGAGATTTGAGGAGTAAGTTTTACACACAGGGGTAATGAATATTTGGAATAAGCTGCGAGAGGAGTTGATGAAGGCAGATACAGCTGCAGTGTTTAAAAGAGTAGGTACTTGGATAGAAAGGTGTAGAGGAATATGACTTGATATGGATAAAGAGGTTTGGTGTAGGTAGGCATCACGATTGGCATGAATGAGGTGAACTATAAGCACCCATTTCTCTGTTATACATTTCTATAATTCAAATCAAAGGTATCGTGGAAATCTGTATAGACACAAGCTATGCCTGTCCCCTTCTGGGAAATGTGTTAAAGTCCAGTTATATTCATTGTTTGTCTTCCTCAGATTCTTTTCCTCAGCTTTTGGTTGGTGTGTTGATGTCTATAACTGCTTCCTGCCATATTGCTGAACTGGACAGGCAGTTACATGGCCTATTTTGCCATTTTCCACTCTACCCTCACTTTCTCAGTCCAGATCTAGAGACTCCTCCTTTTCTTCAACTTCTCTTTTTAGTTATTAATGTAGAGATAATTATCATTCCAAGCCCCCAGATTTCCACAGCTATATCTTCTCCATCCCACTTGACCCATTTTGCTTTGAAAGGTTTGGGCTAATTATGCACATCTCTATAGCATCATTTGGCTGGAAGGAATAATTGCTAAATTGTCTCTGTCAAAGTCAGGCTTTCTGGTGAGGTACAGGTGTCCCCCGCTTTTCGAACGTTCACTTTACAAAACCTCACTGTTATGAAAGACCTATATTAGTTCCCTGTTTTCGCTAACAGAAGGTGTTTTCACTGTTACGAAAAAAGGCAGCGCATGAAAAAAAATCAGCCCGCGCCCCGAGCAGCCGCTTTCCCCCGGATTCGGAACAGCATTCAAGCCAGCATTGCTTAAACACGTGCATGTGAGCAGCTGTTTGCAAGATGAGTTCTAAGGTATCGGAAAAGCCTGAAAGAGCTCGTAAGGGTGTTACACTTAGCGTAAAACTAGACATAATTAAGCGTTTCGATTGTGAATGAAGTAAGGACGAAGTGAGTTTGGCTTGTGGAAGTTGACGAAGATGATGTTGAAGAGGTTTTGGCATCCCATGACCAAGAACTGATAGATGAAGAGCTGATGCAATTGGAAGAGGAAAGGATAACAATCAAAACCGATAGCAGTAGCGAATGGACCAAAAGTGAAGTTGTCCAGGACCTGAATGTGAAGCAACTGTGTGAGATTTTCGCTGCAATGATAAAGTACGACTTTAATTTTGAAAGGGTACGTCGGTTTAGGGCATATTTGCAAGATGGTTTGAGTGCTTACAAAGAACTGTATGATAGAAAAATGCACGAGACTCAGCAATCAAGCATACTGTCGTTTTTTAAGCCTTCCACATCAGCCACAGCAGACGACGAACCTCGACCTTCCACATCGAGGCGGGCAGTCATAGGAGAAGATGAGCTACCTGCCCTATGGAAACAGACAACGATGAGATGACACCCCAGTGTCCCACCACCCCAACCTCCAGGCCGCGGACAGATACCGATTCGCAGAGAATGCAGCGGTAGCCGGGAGGCACACAGCACATCTTTAAGAAAAAAGCTGAAATAATCAAGCTAATTAATTATGTGCCAGGCTGCACCTAATTAATTAGCATGTTTATTTCAGCTTTTTTCTTAAAGATGTGCTGGATGCGTCCCGGCTACCGCTGGACCCCTGCATTCTTCGTGGATCAGTATCGGTCAGCGGCCTGGAGAATGGGGGCCACTGCACCACCCCAACCTCCGACGACTCAGCCTAACACAGCATCATCAGTGCACTCTGCGCTGTCTTCCCGATTCCCGTAAGTGATACTACACTGTACATACATTATTTCTACTTTATATAGGCTGTGTATTTTTACATGTTATTTGGTATGATTTGGCAGCTTCATAGCTTAAAGGTTACTGGAGAGAGTGTTTTTGCCGAGAGCGCTTGCATGAGATTTTCTGCCGAAAGCGCTTGCGCCTTGTTTTTGCCGCAAGCGCCTGCGTGCGTATTTCTACTTTATACAAGCTGTGTATTTATCATATCATTCCTGCTTTTACTATATGTCACTGTTATTTTAGGTTTTGTTTGTTATTTGGCATGATTTGGTAGTTTATTTTTGGGGCTGCGAACGCTCACAAAATTGTCCCATATAAATAAATGGTAATTGCTTCTTCGCTTTACAACATTCCGGCTTACAAACAGTTTCATAGAAACGCTCTACCTTCGGATAGCGGGGGAAACCTGTAAAGGAATTCTATTTCCGCATGAAATTGTTGGCGACCTTAGGAAAAACTAACAGCTGAAGGAGAACAGATTTCCAAGTTTTGTAGATGCTGGAGAGATAGTTGTGGGATCTGTGGCAATGCATTGGAGGGATAATAACAGAAGAAGGAATGGAGGGTGCAAATTATTTGTGTGTTAGACAGAAGTGTTTAAAAGGTTGAAAAATAATTATGATTTTTCAGGAAGAAAAGTCGGGTGAGAAGGCAGCTGAAGCATTGGAGGTGAAGTTATATGGCCAGATCCCTCCCATTGAAAAGATGGATGCATCCCTTTCCACGCTTATCAACTGCGAGTAAGTTTTCTTTTGGATTGAACCTTGCATACTTATTTGTGTCTTGCTACCATTGGACTGAAAAAAAGCCTGAAAACCATAATGCTTTCAAAATTTCTCCTACCCTTGCAGCTCCTAACATGTTTAGTAATTGTTCCGCTGGTATTTTTGTATCTTGTTTAATTGGGCATTCTTTATCTTGGCCTTACGACCAGGAGTTGTGATCTGTTGATATCCGTGTCCATAGATATTTCACTGACAGTGGAACAAGGATTTTGGTCATTTCATTCACATCCCAAATCAGAAGTAACAATTGTGGAGATGAGGAAGCTGTAGAAATTAATGCTCAATCTTGCATTTGCTGGTTTGTTGCAGGCTTATAATTTTAATCTGATCTTTTTCATAATCTCTTTTCCTTTCCTAAGTATCTTCAAATGAACATACAAATTTGGAGTGAAAGGTGGCCACATGGCCTCTCAAGATCATAGCTGTTCTGATTACAACATCATCTCAGCATTCTTGTTTCCCTAAAGTAATCTTTCACTACTTCATTAAGAATTCCTCTATCACTTCCTTGATGCATTCTAAGACTCTGCTTCTACCCTCTTTCATAGAGAATTCAAAAGACTCTTGAACCTCGTTGGGAGGGAGATAGAAGTTGCAGTACTATGTAAAAGTCATAGGTGTTTAACATACACGTACACACAATAGCTAAGGTGCCTTAGATTTTTGGAGAGTACTGTAGTTTTTGGTATTGCTGCTGCAAAATGAAAGTAAATTTCATGACATGCAGTGATAAACTTGATTCGGATATGGGTCTCTATTGTGGACTGAGAGTGGGAAGGGGGCAGTGAGAGTGGAATCATGGTTAGGAAAAGAGGAACGGAGGGGAAGGAGCGGGAAGCACCAGAGAGACATTCTGTAATGATCATTAAATCAATTGTTTGGAATCTTATGACTTTGCCTGGTGTCTCAAGGCTGGGTATATGTGATCCTCTCCAATCCCCACCCCTGGCACTCCTCCTCTGCCATCTGTCCCATACCCCTCCGGCAATGCTCCACCCTCGCCATTCCCAACATCCTTTGCTCCTGCGAGATTTACAAACACGCTCTCCACTCCATGTTGACAAATATATTACTGCGCAAAAGTCTTAAATAAGTGATTCCTTGTCAGACCAAGCCCAAATGTTACCTAGATCCTTTCAGGCTAGTTCATTGGAATTGCAAATTGAATTGAGCATTGTGATCAATTGAGACTACCATTTCTGACCATATTTTATAGGAAAAGTTAATATACGAAATGTTAAAGATGACAGGAATCTCTAGTTCTAAAATATCCCATAAAAAGCAAATGCCCTCACCGTATCCACCCTCCTAAAATCCCTCAGGATCTTTAATTGTTTCAATTAAGTTGACTATCACTCATCTGAATTCCAGAGGATACCAGAGTAACCTGTCCAACCTTTCCTCACAAGGCAATCTGCCAATTCCAGATTTTACTCTAGTAATCCTTTTCTGAAATGCTTCCTATGTGTTATCACCCTCAAATAAAAATGTTAATATTGTTCATGGTACTCTGGACCTCACCATAGCCTATATAACTGAAGTGAAACCTCTGTACTAAACAATGATGTTCTGTTGAATTTACTAATTGGTTACAGTACCTGATAAAAGTTCTAGCCAATGGAATAACAGAGGAAAATGTGAAATCTCCATTTTTGGCAGTTTTAAAGTATATTGTCTGAATGGTGAGAAGGAGGAGTGACTAAGTTGAGGAAAGGTTGGGCAAGCTTGGGTTGTGTTCACTGGAGTTTAGAAGAGTGAAGTGACTTGATTGAAAATGTAGGATCCTGAGGGGCATTCACAGGGAGTCAGTGGAGAGAATGTCTCCTTTTGAGGGAGACTTGAGAACTAGGAGACACTACAATAGGTGGTCGATTTAAGACATTAGGAGGAGAATTTTTCTTTCAGGATCATGAGTGTTTGGAACTCTTTCTCAAAGGGCAATGGAAGCAAACTCTGATTATTTTTAAGATTGAAGGAGGTAGATTCCTGATGAGCAAGAGTTGAAAGATTATGCATGTAGGTGGAATTGTAGAGTCGAAGTTATAGTTTAATTAGCTGTGATTTTATTAAGTTCGAGCCCCAAGGCCCGACTGGCCTTTGACTGTTAATTTGTTTGTAAGCAAGCCTGCAACTAATGGATCAGATCAAAGCACTTCCAGATTTAGATTATACTGGAGATTTAAACACTAATGTTTAGAAAAAGGTCTGTGATCATCCCCCTCTTAACATACCAAAGAAATGACTGAAGCATTTGCAACAGCCAGGGGTGTCTGACATCCCCATAATCACGTTGATTCACTCTATATGGTGTCAGCAGTTAAGAATACTGTGATCTGTCAGTATCCTAGCTGTAGTGTGAAAGATTTCTACTGCGAAACCAGCCACACCTCCAACCAAACTGTTGCAGTAGACTTGTGAAACTGACATCTACTTGACAATGTAGAAAATTTGCCCATGTTTTGTCATTATCCATCAGTTTGCTCTCTAATAAGTGTAAATTGATGGAAGATGTTGTTAATAATATTAACTAATGCTGTAATAATTATGGGGTGAACATTGTAGCTGTGGCCCGCCCTCAATATCATCTCTATGGAGTTTTCAGGTTCTTCCTATGACCACCAGCTTTTCTTTGGGTGTTCTGTTTTCTCCCTCATGCTAAAGATGTGCAAGTGATATATTAATTGGCCACTGTAAATTGCCCCTTCTATGTAGGCAGAATCTGGTGAAGTGAATATGTGGAGACTAAAATAAAATTATTGTAAATGGGCAGAGTGAAAGCCCTATTTGTGTGCTCTGTGATTGTGTTCAGGTGGGATTTTGCCAGGATCTTTGGCTGATTACAGTATCAAGGTGAACAAGGTGAGATGAAAATCTCGGATTTTAACATCAGTGAATCTTTTGACTGAGCATGACTTCGTAGTTTTGGTAAACTAAATGTGAAGATGCTCCACTGGATGGAGTCATACCAAGCACATGAAGATGGTTGTGTTGTAGTTCAATAATCTCAGCTTCATGTGATTATTACAGGAGTTCCTCTGAGCTTTATGTCCTTCATGAGTGTGCAGATTGGATTGATAAGGCCTAAGTCCACTTGCATTTGAAAGAATAAGAGAGTGTTTCATTGAACCATGTACATTCAGTTGGGCCTGACAGTGGATATATCACTTGACTACTTGGGATATGAGTGTAAATGGTTTAACATGAGAATTCACAGTGTTGGTTTGCAAACTGAACTGGAGAAATTTTATCACTCAGTGTGGTGTGAATCTGGATTTCTTAAATCTCAAACAGCGGTGAAGGTCAGTTACTGAACATATTTAAGAAAAAGATTTCTACACACACATCAAGGGATATGGGAAGAGAGTAGAAATATGGTGTTGAGATGATCTTATTGAATAGCAGGTTGAGACTAAAGAGCTGAATGGCCTATTCAAAGTGAAAATTGAGTTTATTGTCATGCGCAAATGCCATTGTGCACAGATGCAATGAAAAACTTGCAGCAGCAATACAGGCACATAGCATTTCATAGAAAACCTATAGCACAATACAGGCCCTTCAGCCCACAATGCTGTGCCGGACATGTACTTACTTTAGAAATTACCTAGGGTCACCCATTTCTCTAAGCTCCATGTACCTATCCAAGAGTCTCTTAAAATACCCTATTGTATCCGTCCCCACCGCTGTCGCCGGCAGCCCATTCCACACACTCAGCACTCTCTGCGTTTAAAAAAAAACAACAACAACAACTTACACCGGACATCTCCCCTGTACCTACTTCCAAGCACCTTAAAACTGTACCCTCTCGTGTTAGCCATTTCAGCCCTGGGAAAAAGCCTCTGACTATCCACACGATCAATGCCTCTCATCATCTTACACACGTCTATCAGGTCACCTCTCATCCTCCGTCGCTCCAAGGAGGAAAGGCCAAGTTCTCTCATCCTATTCTCGTAAGGCATGCTCCCCAATCCAGGCAACATCCTTGTAAGTCTCCTCTGCACCCTTTCTATGGATTCCACATCCTTCCTGTAGTAAGGCGACCAGAATTGAGCACGGTACTCCCAAGTGGGGTCTGACCAGGTCCTATATAGCTATAACATTACCTCTCGGCTCTTGAACTCAATCCCATGGTTGATGAAGGCCAATACACCATATGCCTTCTTAACCATACAGTGAACCTGCACAACAGCTTTGTGTGTCCTGTGGACTCGGACCCCAAGATCCCTCTGATCCGTACCCTCCAAATATCCGGACCTTCCTCTCAGTTTTTTTGCACTACCTTACTTCCCATTTTTCTATTTTCTATTTATGGTTTATAATTTAAATTTTTAATATTTACCAATTTTAACTATTTTTAATGTTTTAATATTTAATATTTGTAATCCAGGGAGTGTGAAGCACAGAATCAAATATCGCTGTGATGATTGTATGTTCTAGCACCAATTGTTTGGCGACTATAAAGTATCCTCCACACTGCCAAGAGTCTTACCATTAATACTGTATTATACCACCATATTTGACCTACCAAAATGAACCACCTCACACTTATCTGGGTTGAACTCCATCTGCCACTTCTCAGCCCAGTTTTGCATCTTATCAATGTCCCACTGTAACCTCTGACAGCCCTCCACACTTTCCACAACACCCCCAACCTTTGTGTCGTCAGCAAATTTACTAACCCATCCCTCCACTTCCTCATCCAGGTAATTTATAAAAATCACGAAGAGCAGGGGTCCCAGAACAGATCCCTGAGGCACACCACTGGTCACCGACCTCCATGCAGAGTATGGCCCATCTGCAGCCACTCTTTGCCTTCTGTGAGCAAGCCAATTCTAGATCCACAAAGCAAGGTCCCCTCAGATCCCATGCCTCCTTACTTTCTCAATAAGCCTTGCATGGGGTACCTTATCAAGTGCTTTGCTGAAATCCATATACACTACATCTACTGCTCTACCGTCATCAATGTGTTTAGTCACATCCTCAAAAAAGTCAATCAGGCTCGTAAGGCACGACCTGCCTTTGACAAACCCATGCTGACTTTTCCTAATCATATTATACCTCTCCAAATGTTCATAAACCCTGCATCTCAGGATCTTCTCCATCAATTTACCAACCATTGAAGTAAGACTCACTGGTCTATAATTTCCTGGGCTATCTACTCCCTTTCTGGAATAAGGGAACAACATCTGCAACCCTCCAATCCTCAGGAACCTCTCCTGTTCCCATTGATGATGCAAAGATCATTGCCAGAAGCTCAGCAGTCTTCTCCCTCCCCTCCCACAGTAGCCTGGGGTATGTCTCATCTGATCCCGGTGACTTATCCAACTTGATGCTTTCCAAAAGCCCCAGCACACCCTCTTTCTTAATGTCTATATGCTCAAGCTTTTCAGTCCGCTGTAACTCTACCTTGCAATCGCCAAGGTCCTTTTCCGTAGTGAATACTGAAGCAAAGTACTCATTAAGTACCTCTGCTACCTCCTCCAGTTCAATACACACTTTTCCACTGTCACACTCAATTGCTCCTATTCTCCCACGTCTTATCCTCTTGCTCTTCACATACTTGTAGAATGCCTTGGGGTTTTCCGTAACTTTGCTCACCAAGGCCTTCTCACGGCCCCTTCTGGCTCTCTTAATTTCATTCTTAAGTTCCTTCCTGCTAGCCTTATAATTTTCTAGATCTCTATCATTACCAAGTGTTTTGAACTTTTCGTAAGCTTTTCTTTTCTTCTTGACTAGATGTTCTACAGCCTTTGTACACCATGTTTGCTGCACCCTACCATCCTTTCCCTGTCTCATTGGAAGGTACCTGTGCAGAACACCACACAAATATCCCCTGAACATTTGCCACATTTCTGCCATTTATTTTCCTGAGAAAATTTGCTCCCAATTTATGCTTCCAAGTTCCTGACTGATAGCTTCATATTTCCCCTTACCCCAATTAACCGTTTTCCTGACTTGTCTGTTCCTATTCCTCTCCAGTGCTCTGGTAAAGGAGATAGAATTGTGATCACTATCTCCAAAGTGCTCTCCCACTGAGAGACCTGATGCCTGACCAGGTTCATTTCCCAATACCAGATCAAGTACTGCCTCTCCTCGTAGGCTTATCTACATATTGTGTCAGAAAACCTTCCTGAGCACATCTAGCAAACTCCACCCCATCTAAACCCCTTGCTGTAGGGAGATGCCTGTCAATGTTGGAGAAATTAAAATCTCCCATCACGACAACCCTGTTATTATTGCACTGTCCGAGAATCTGTCTTCCTATCTGTTCCTTGATGTCCCTGTTACTATTGGGTGGTCTATAAAAAACACCCAGTAGAGTTATTGACCCCTCCCTGTTTCTGACTTCCACCCACAGACTCAGTAGACAATCCCTCCATGACTTCTTCCTTTTCTGCAGCTGTAACACTATCTCTGATCAGCAGTGCCACACCCCCACTTCTTTTGCCTCCCTCCCCATCCTTTCTGAAACATCTAGAGCCTGGAATTCAAAGTAGCCATTCTTGCCCCTAAGCCATCCAAGACTCTGTAATGGCCACATCATCATAGCACCAGGTACTGATCCACGCTCTAATCTAAGCTTATCTGCTTTGTTCATGATACTCCTTGCAGTAAAATAGACACATCTCCAACCATCAGTTTGAGCGCATCCCTTCTCTATCACCTGCCTATCCTCCCTCCCTGCCTGTAAGCTTTCTCTATTTGTGAGCCAACCATCCCTTCCTCCATCTCTTCAGTTTGGTTCCCACCCCCCATCAATTCTAGTTTAAATTCTTCCCAATAGCCTTTACAAACCTCCTTGCCAGGATATTGGTCCCCATTGGATTCAAGTACAACTGATCTTTATTGTTCAGGTCACACCTGCCCCAAAAGAAGTCCCAATGATCCAGAAACACATCATTCACAAGAAAAACATAAACTAAATATGTTGCACAAAATTTTACAATAAAGAGCACAAATTAGAAAAATAAACTCCTGCTATGTTCTATATGTGTGTACACAAAAGAACCCAAGCACTAACCAATGAAGTGTAGGGGTGTTTTCTCAGTATTCTTGACATTTATTGCTCAGACAATAACATTAGGACACAGATTAGTCAGTTATATGTTTGACTTCCCATGTTATAACCATAACTACATGTAATAATAAAAGGCTTAATTATGTATAAAAGTACAATGTAAATGTAAATTTTTCTCCTTTTTGGTATTAACATTTTTTTCTATTTCTCCCATTAAATGCTCATTTGAGTAAGTTTGTCAATTTTGTCCTTGACTTCCTTGCAACTAAGATCTAGTCAGAATAGATGAAATCATTTTGCTTAGTTCCATGCAGCCAGCAAAGCAAGACATTTATCCTTGGAACATACATCAAAGTTGCTGGTGAACGCAGCAGGCCAAGCAGCATCTATAGGAAGACGTTTCAGGCCGAGACCCTTCGTCAGGATGCTGCTTGGCCTGCTGCGTTCACCAGCAACTTTGATGTATGTTGCTTGAATTTCCAGCATCTGCAGAATTCCTGTTGTTTGCATTTATCCTTGGAATTGGTTCACTACTAGGCAACCGGGTGACCCATTGGAGCACCTTTTGAGAGAAAAGTAGTGCAGTGTGATGTGATGTGCTTTAGCAATTAAAGAAGAACTCAGTGTATTAAAGAAGAAAGACGCGTAGCAAGACAGATATTGCTCCTCCTCGTTTAATGAAGGACACTTTTTATGACAACATTTCTGGTTGATCTGCCACCCTTCAGGAATACTCTACCATTTTCATTTCTTTTTCCCCAGCTTAAAGCCACATACAGCTGACCAGATAAATCAACACATTCTCCATGGTTTGGCCTTGCGCCTTATGTATATATAGTCTTAGCAAAGCATGACTGTATCGGGAACTGGCTCCGCTGAAGAGGGACATCTTCCCCTTCTGATAAATTGAGAGTAATTCTTGGGATCATGACAATGTCATTTTTGAATGCACCAATGTTTATCTTTGCTACGATGAGATTGTCCTGCAGTTCTTCCACCATCATTCGCGTTCCATTGCAAAGCCTTGGTGGATCCAAGTTCCTCATTGAAATGATGGGAGATCCCCTCTTCAATTCCAGTTTACTTTACTTTATACTTATGGCCGCCAAACAATTGAAACTAGAACGTACAATCATCACAGTGATATTTGATTCTGCGCTTCCTGCTCCTTGGATTACAAATATTAAATATTAAAAATAGTAAAAATTAGTAAATATTAAAATTTAAATTATAAATCATAAATAGAAAATAGAAAAATGGAAAGTGAGGTAGTGCAAAAAGCGAGGCAGGTCCAGATATTTGGAGGGTACGGCCCAGATCTGGGTCAGGATCCGTTCAGCAGTCTTATCACAGTTGGAAAGAAGCTGTTTCCAAATCTGGCCGTACGAGTCTTCAAGCTCCTGAGCCTTCTCCCGGAGGGAAGAGGGACGAAAAGTGTGTTGGCTGGGTAGATCGTGTCCTTGATTATCCTGGCAGCACTGCTCCGACAGCATGTGGTGTAAAGTTTATGTGGTGGCAATCCAGAGAGTTCGATGGAATCAAGGAATTCTGTAGGAAAATGAGTGGCGTTAGCTCCTTTGCTTACGGCATTGAAGGAGCAGTATTCTTTCATGATTCCAGGGAAGTGTCTAATGCATGTGAAGTTTATTTTTCGCATCATTTCATTAAGAGGAACCAAGATAGAATTCCTGGAGAAGAGTTCTGCAGGATTGTCGAATGTCGTGTAGATGAAATCAATGCATTCTTCCATTGTTGTTGCTGGCAGAATCATATCTTCAGATAATTTGATTTCATTGTTTCATTTTTCTCAATCTTGTCTTCTCCAACATCCAATAAGAACTGAGAATATCGTCCTTCTCCCTCACTCAATCGCATGTTTCCCTTCAATTGAAACTTCTCCGTAGGTATAATTTTTTGTAATGCATGAATTCTCCACATCAGCATCACTTCCATGTTTCACAACTGCTAGAAGCTGACAGAAATCGCCACAGCAAATGGTTAAAATACCCCCGAAGGCCTCAATCTTGCCGCATACATCACGAAGAGTGCGGTCCATGGCTTCAAAGCTCTCCCTCCTAATCATGGGGCACTCATCCCAGACAATAAGCTTTGCATTTTGGAGTAAATTTGCAGTAATGGTGTTTTTATCAATGTGACAAAGGGCATCCTCATTGACTTTGAGGGGTATTTTGCATCATGAATGCGCTGTCCTACCACCAGGCACCTCTGTCTCTCCCTCTCTCCTCCTTCTTTGCCTGTTTTTGTCATTCTGGAGACGCGCAGCCCTTTCATCCTTCGTCTCTTCATCTCTTCTACCATTTGTTCTTTCTCTCTGATCCTGGAGTTGTGCGGCCCTGGCCTCATCCGATTGTTGTTCTCTCCCTCTCCTTGCTGCTTCCCGACAACATTTGGCATCATTTCTTGACCATAATGTCCCCCATCTCTTTCCACACGGCATAATTAGCCTATCCATATATTTTTACCCTAATACCTGATAGAAGATGGGAAGCAGTAACGCCAAAGCCTCCAAGATGCTGTTGTTTCTTGATGATGTGGTTGGTGCTCTCCTAATTGGATAGCCTTGCCTTTTTGCTGCGGTTGGTGTGGCTGCTGTGAGCATCGTGAGGTGCAGCTCAGGCTGGCCGTGGGCATGCATCAGGCTGTGGCGTCCCGATTTCCATGATGGCCGATCGGGTCTCGGGTGAAAGGGAGCCTGTTGATATTGCCGAATGAGCAATTTTGTACGAATATATAACCCTGAACTTTGCCTGCATTCTGTAAGTTAGCGCATTTTAATTTGATTTAGCCAAAAAAAGTGCCGCTGTAATGCACCATTTGCGCTAGTTGGAGGTCACAAACAGACAAACAGAGCATGAGAGTTTTAGTAGTATATAGATTGACACAAGGTACAGTGTAAAGCTTGTCTTGTATACTGTTCATACAGATAATTACATCATGCATTGAGATAGTACAATGTGAAACAATAACAATGGAAGAATAAAGTGCTCAGCTACAGAAAAAAGTGCATTGTAGGTAGACAATAAGGTGCAAGACCATAACAAAGTCAAAAGTCCATCGTATCCTACTAGGGAACCATTCAATGCTCTTATAACAGCAGGGTAGAAGCTGTCCTTGAGCTTGGTGGTATGTGCTTACTGGCTTTCTACTCAATAGAGAGCCGAGAAGAGAGAATGTCTGGGGTGAGTAGAGTCTTTGATTATGCTGGTTGCTTTACTGAAGCAGCGGGAAGTGTAGACAGTCCATGGAAGGGAGGTTGGCTGCTGTGATGTGCTGAGCTGCATCCACAACTTTCTGTAGTTCCTTCCATCACAGAAAGCAGTTGCCATACCAAGCTGTGATGCATCTAGATACAATGCTTTCTATGGTGCATCAATAAAAATTAGTAAGGTCAATGAGGACATGGTGACTCCTATGAATTTGAAGCTTTTAACCCTCTTAATCTTAGCATGGTTGATGATGAAAGGAGCCTGTGTACTGCCCAACCTCCTGAAATCAGTGATCAGCTTTTTTGTTTTGTTAACTTTGAGGGGCAAGGTTGTTGTCGTGACACCATATATAACCAGATAACAATTACAGCACGGAAACAGGCCATCTCGGCCCTTCTAGTCCATGCCGAATGCTTACTCTCACCTAGTCCCACCAACCTGCACTCAGCCCATAACCCTCCATTCCTTTCCTGTCCATATAGCTATCCAATTTTACTTTAAATGACAATATCGAACCTGCCTCTTCCACTTCTGCTGGAAGCTCGTTCCACACAGCCTCCGCTCTCTGAGTAAAGAAGCTCCTCCTCATGTTACCCCTAAACTTTTGCCCTTTAACTCTCAACTCATGTCCTCTTGTTTGAATCTCCCCGACTCTCAATGGAAAAAGCCTATCCACATCAACTCATTATTTTAAATACCTCTATCAAGTCCCCCCTCAACCTTCTACGCTCCAAAGAATAAAGACCCAACTTGTTCAACCTTTCTCTGTAACTTAGGTGCTGAACCCAGATAACATTCTAGTAAATCTTCTCTGTACTCTATCTTGTTGACATCTTTCCTATAATTTGGTGACCAGAACTGTACACAATACTCCAAATTTGGCCATCCAATGCCTTGTACAATTTCAACATTACATCTCAACTCCTATACTCAATGCTCTGATTTATAAAGGCCAGCATACCAAAAACTTTCTTCACCACCCGATCTACATGAGATTCCACCTTCAGGGAACTATGCACCATTATTCCTAGATCCCTCTGTTCTACTGCATTCTTCAATGCCCTACCATTTACCATGTATGTCCTATTTTGATTAGTCCTACCAAAATGTGGCACCTCACATTTATCAGCATTAAACTCCATCTGCTATCTTTTCGCCCACTCTTCTAACTGGCATAAATCTGTCTGCAAGCTTTGAAAACCTACTTGATTATCCACAACGCCACCTATTTTAGTATCATCTGCATACTTACTAATCCAATTTATCACCCCATCATCCAGATCATTAATGTATATGACAAACAACATTGGACCCAGTACAGATCCCTGAGGCACGCCACTAGTCACTGGCCTCCAATCTGACAAAGTTATCTACCACCACTCTCTGGCGTCACCCATCCAGCCACTGCTGAATCCATTTTACTATTTCAATATTAATACCTAACGATTGAACCTTCCTAACTAACCTTCCGTGTGGAACCTTGTCAAAGGCCTTACTGAAGTCCATATAGACAACATCCACCACTTTACCCTCGTCAACTTTCCTGGTAACCACTTCAAAAAAATTCAGTAAGATTTGTCAAACATGACCTTCCACGCACAAATCCATGTTGACTGTTCCTAATCAGACCCTGTCTATCCAGATAATTATTTATACCATCTTTAAGAATACTTTCCATCAATTTACCCACCACTGACGTCAAACTCACAGGCCGATAATTGCTAGGTTTACTCTTAGAACCCTTTTGAAACAATAGAACAACATGAGCAATACGTCAATCCTCCGGCACCATCCCCGTTTCTAATGACATTTGAAATATTTCTGTCAGAGCCCCTGCTATTTCCACACTAATTTCCCTCAAGGTCCTAGGTAATATCCTGTCAGGACCCGGAGACTTATCCACTTTTATATTCCTTAAGTGCCAGTACTTCCTCTTCTTTAATCATCATAGTTTCCATAACTTCCCTACCTTACACAATTCAATATCCTTCTCCTTAGTGGATACTGAAGAAAATAAATTGTTCAAAATCTCCCCTATTTCTTTTGGTTCCACACATAGCTGTCCACTCTGATTCTCTATGGGACCAATTTTATCCCTCACTATCCTTTTGCTACTAACATAACTGTAGAAACCCTTTGGATTTATTTTCACCTTACTTGCCAAAGCAACCTCATATCTTCTTTTAACTTTTCTAATTTTTTTCTTAAGATTCTTTTTACATTCTTTATATTCCTCGAGCACCTCTTTTGCTCCATGCTGCCTATATTTATTGTAGATATCTCTCTTTTTCCGAACCAAGTTTCCAATATCCCTTGAAAACCATGGCTCTTTCAAACTTTTAACCTTTCCTTTCAACCTAACAGGAACATAAAGATTCTGTACCCTCAAAATTTCACCTTTAAATGACCTCCATTTCTCTATTACATCCTTCCCATAAAACAAATTGTCCCAATCCACTCCTTCCAAATCCTTTCGCATCTCCTCAAAAAGTTAGCCTTTCTCCAATCAAAAATCTCAACCCTGGGTCCAGACCTATCCTTCTCCATAATTGTATTGAAACTAATGGCATTGTGATCACTGGACCCGAAGTGCTCCCCAACACATACCTCCGTCACCTGACCCATCTCATTCCCTAACAGGAGATCCAATGCTGCCCCTTCTCTAGTTGGTACCTCTATGTATTGCTGCAAAAAACTATCCGGCACGCATTTTACAAACTTCAAACCATCCAGCCCTTTTACAGTATGGGCTTCCCAGTCTAGGTGTGGAAAATTAAAATCTCCCACAATCACCACCTTATGCTTACTACAGATATCTGCTATCTCCTTACAAATTTGCTCCTCCAACTCTCGCTCCCCATTAGGTGGTCTATAATATACCTCTATAAGTGTTACTACACCTTTCCCATTCCTCTTTCTTTCTTTTTAAATCTTTTTATTGAGTAAGTATACAAAAAAGGTAAGCCATATAAACATTAATACAATGTTAAAGTATAATAAAATTCCAAAAGATAACAATACCAAAAAGAAAATACTACAAACAATGTAATTTAAGCATAAGAAACCAAGATAACATAATAGTATACTAGATTTTATATATATCAATGGAAAAAAAAAGAAAAAAAAACCCCAAAAAAAAACCCACCGTGCAACTAACTAAAAGCAAAGCAAAGCAATGGGCTAACTTGAAACCAAACAGAGTTAAACTTAAAATCACGTCCTCAATCCCGACCTCCATTAAAACAGTGAAGAAAAAACAAGAAGGGTAAATATTACATTAAATGAAAATATCGAATAAAAGGTCCCCAAATCTGTTCAAATTTAAATGAAGAATCATAAAGGTTACTTCTAATTTTCTCCAGATTCAAACATAAAATCGTCTGAGAAAACCAAAAAAAGGTAGTTGGAGCATTAAGCTCTTTCCAATGTTGTAAAATACATCTTTTCGCCATTAAAGTAAGAAATGCAATCATTCTACGGGCTGAAGGGGAAAGATTACTAGAAATTTTAGGTAGTCCAAAGATAGCAGTAATAGGGTGAGGAGAGATATCTATATTTAATACCTTAGAAATAATATTGAAAATATCTCTCCAAAAAGTTTCCAAAGTAGGGCAAGACCAAAACATATGAGTTAAAGAGGCTATCTGCCCCGAACATCTATCACAGAAAGGATTAATATGCGAGTAAAAACGCGCTAACTTATCTTTGGACATATGTGCTCTATGAACCACTTTAAATTGAATTAGGGAATGTTTAGCACAAATAGAGGAAGTATTAACTAATTGTAAAATCTGCCCCCAATCATCCACAGAAATGGTAAGCCCCAATTCCTGTTCCCAATCTACCCTAATCTTATCAAATGGAGCTTTCCTAAGTTTCATAATAATATTATAAATCATAGCCGATGCACCTTTCTGACATGGATTAAGGTTAATTATCGAATCTAAAATATATATAGGAGGAAGCATTGGAAAGGAAGAAAGTATAGTACTTAGGAAATTTCTAACTTGTAAATATCTAAAAAAATGTATTCTTGATAAGTTATATTTATTAGATAATTGTTCAAAAGACATAAGGGAACCATCTAAAAATAAATCCAAAAACCGTAAAATACCCTTAGTCTTCCAAGTTTGAAAAGCGCGATCCGTAAAAGAGGGAGGAAAAAATATGTTACCTAAAATAGGAATCGCTAACCCGAATTGATTAAGATCAAAAAATTTTCTGAATTGAAACCAAATGCGCAAAGCATATTTAACTATCGGGTTAGAGACCTGCTTAAGACGTTTCGAATCAAAAGGAAGAGAGGAACCTAAAATAGAACCAAGTGTATAACCCTGAACAGATTGTAATTCCAATGCTACCCATTTAGGAATAGATAGTATGTCCCGGTCAAGTAACCAAAATTTCATATGTCGAATATTAATAGCCCAATAATAAAATCTAAAGTTAGGTAATGCTAAACCTCCATCTCTCTTAGCTTTCTGTAAATGTATTTTACCCAGTCTCGGATTCTTATTCTGCCAAATAAATGAAGAAATTTTAGAGTCAACTTTATCAAAAAAAGATTTAGGAACGAAAATTGGTAATGCCTGAAACACATATAAAAATTTTGGCAAAAAAAACATCTTAACTGCATTAATACGACCAATCAAAGTTAAATATAAGGGAAACCATTTAGATGAAAGTTGAGTAATATGGTCTATTAATGGTAAAAAGTTAGTCTTAAATAAATCTTTATGTTTACAAGTAATTTTAATCCCAAGATATGAAAAGTAATTATTAATCAATTTAAATGGAAATTTATAATATAAGGGAAGATGTTTATTAATCGGAAAAAGTTCACTCTTACTAAGATTTAATTTATAACCTGAGAAAAGACCAAATTGTGCTAATAACTCTAAAACAGCAGGAATGGATCTCTCAGGATTAGAAATATATAAAAGTAAATCATCAGCATAGAGTGATAATTTATGGGACTTTAATCCCCGAGTTATCCCAGTAATATTTGAAGATTCTCGAATAGCAATTGCAAGAGGTTCTAATGCAATATCAAATAATAGGGGACTAAGAGGACAGCCTTGTCGAGTACCACGAAAGAGAGGAAAAAAAGGTGAGTTTAAGGAGTTAGTACGAACCGAGGCTACAGGGGAGTGATATAACAGTTTAATCCAGGATATAAATTTCAAGCTAAAATTAAACATTTCAAGCACCTTAAATAAATAAGGCCATTCTACTCTATCAAAAGCTTTCTCGGCATCTAAAGAAATAACACACTCAGGAACATTTTGTGAGGGAGTATAAACGATATTTAACAATGTACGAATATTATAAAAAGAGTAACGACCTTTAATAAAACCCGTTTGGTCTTCCGAAATAATAGAAGGAAGTACTTTTTCTAGTCTATTTGCTAATAACTTAGAAAAAACTTTAGAATCAACATTTAATAAAGATATTGGTCTATAAGATGCACATTGAGCAGGGTCTTTATCCTTCTTTAGTATTAAAGAAATTGATGCTCTATTAAAAGATTCCGGAAGTTTACCAAGTTTCAAAGAAGCCTCAAAAACCTTATAGAGCCAAGGAATCAATAAAGAAGCAAAACATTTATAAAATTCAACGGTAAACCCATCAGGGCCAGGAGCTTTCCCCAGATTCATAGAAAAAATAACATTCTTAATCTCATCCATTGTAATGGAAGTATCTAATAAAGAAGACATATCCTGTGAAATCAGAGGGAAGTCTAACTTATCTAAAAAATCATTCATATATTTAGAATCTCGAGGAGACTCTGATTGATATAAAGAAGAATAAAAATCACAAAAGGTTTGATTAATCCCCACATGATCCAATATCAATCGATCATTTTGGTTATAAATCTGATTGATTTGAGATTTAACATAATTAGATTTCAATTGATTAGCCAGCAGCTTGCCAATTTTATCACTGTGAACATAAAAATCACTTCTTGTTTTCTTTAATTGGTTTACAATCGAGGACGAGAGTAGTAAACTGTGTTCCATTTGAAGTTCAGTTCTTTGTTTGTATAGCTCCTCAGAAGGAGCCATAACATATTTCTTATCAATTTCTTTAATCTTGTCCACAATTACCATCTCCTCCTGCTTCTGTTTCTTCCTCAAAGCAACGGAATACGAAATAATCTGACCCCGAATATAGGCTTTAAAAGTGTCCCAAAGAGTGTTAACCGAAATATCTTCTGTATGGTTAATTGTAAAAAAAAGCTCAATCTGTTCATTCATAAAATTAACAAAGTCCGAGTCCTGAAGCAACAGCGAATTAAAACGCCATTGTCTATTGTTTGGTATATTGGCCATAATTTTAATAGAAAGCTTAAGTGGAGCATGATCCGAAATGGTTATAGAATCATAATCACATTTAATCACTGAAGGAATGAGACGAGAATCAATGAAAAAATAATCAATTCTTGAATAGGAATGATGAACATGTGAAAAGAAGGAAAAATCTTTTTCCTGAGGATGCAGAAAACGCCAAATGTCCGTCGACCCAGAATCAGAAAGGAAAAAATTAATCAAATTTGCAGATTTATTAGGTAAAGTCCGTAAAGGAGCCGAACGGTCCAAAGCTGGAGATAAACAGGTATTAAGATCTCCGCCCCAAATCAATGAAAACTCGTTCAAATTCGGAAACTGATCAAACAATGATTTATAAAATTCCGGACAATCCATATTAGGAGCATAAACATTAACCAAAACTACTTTTTTATTAAATAATAAACCACTAACCAATAAAAATCTACCATTCGGATCAGAGATAATATCCTGTTGTATAAAAGTAACTGAGGAGTCTATAAAAATAGAGACGCCTCGAATCTTAGCATTGGAGTTCGAATGAAATTGTTGTCCCTTCCAAAATTTGAAAAAACGTAGTCTGTCCCCCCTCCGTACATGGGTCTCTTGTAAAAATAAAATTTGTGCTTTAAGTCTCCGGAACACTTTAAAAACTTTTTTCCTTTTAATAGGATGATTAAGACCATTAGTATTCCAGGAGACAAAATTAATAATAGACTCCATAAATCCTAAAGTCAACCCATAACAAGGAGGATTGACAATAGGCGCGACCCACAAACCCGGAGAGGAAACAGAACATACAAAAGATACCGGGGAAAAGGACGCAACCAATACTTCAATAATGTATATAGCCCAAAGAGAAACAAACTAAAACGTGAAGCCCCTCCCACCGCCCCCCACCCCAGGACCCCAAGGCGAAATCTAAAGCAGACCCGCCAGAAAGAAGCAAGCGCTAAAACTACCCCCATGACTTCCGGTATACGCTCCCTAAAAAAAAGGTATAAATATGAAAAGGATCAGCTAATTGTAAAACAGTAAAAAAAAATAAGTAAAAAAAAGTTAGCTCAATTAAAATACACACAGAACAGAACAAAAGCCGGAAAGTATATATTAAAAAAAAACCACAATAAACCTCAAACTCATGAATAGACACAGCAACAAAAAAAATAGGATTATTAACATAAAATGATTATAAAAAGCAAAACAGAATAAAATTTAAAAAAAACTACAAAATTTAAGGCCGCACAGGAAATACGTAAGATGACAAAAGGGAAGTAACCACCCAGAATCCCCTGGGAAAAGAAAGAAATGACGCAGTTAAAAAGAAAGTTTAGCAGCCATATTAAGAAATCGAAAGTAAACTTTTCTGCCCAAATAGGGCACAGAAAAGTTAAAACCAACCAATTCACAGCCTCCGATCAACGGAGAAAATTAAAAAAAGGCAATTAAGATGTTGAAGATGAAAGTTGATCCAGATAACTCTGGGCATCCGATGGAGAATCAAAAAAACGAAGAGCTCCATCTAACATGCGAATCCTTAGACGTGCAGGGTACAGCAGCGCTGGTCTTAAATCCATCTTATAGAATTCCGACATCACGGATCTGTAACGGACCCGTTGGTCCCAAATTGGTTTACTGAAATCTTCCACGAATCGGAACTTAAGATCCGAAAAATCAATGAAACCTTTAGATCGAGCGAATCGAAACAGTCTCTCCTTGTCTTGAAAGTAATGAAAACGTAAGATAACATGCCTAGGTCTATCTGACCTAGACGAGTATGATGGGATTCTGTGAACACGATCCAGTAGCGGTGGTTGGTCAGGAAATACAGTAGGGAATGCATCTTTTAAAAGTTGGGAGAAATATTTCATAGGGTTGTTAGCTTCCACGGCTTCCCTGACGCCAATCATTCGTAAATTCTGCCGTCGCATTCTAGATTCCAAGTCAGAGTTTTTAAAAGTCAAAAAGTCAAGTTTCTTCTTCATTACATTAATTGTTTCTTCGACTTTCCCCATCTTAAGCTCACTTTGTTGCGCGGATTTTTGAAGACCAGATATAGCCGACTGATGTTCCGCAATACATGTTTGCATCTTATCAATTAAATCGGCAATTTTCTGGAACTTAGTTGAGATTTCCATATGAATCAGGTCTTTAACAGAGCCCATAATTTCTGTACGAATCATCTCCCTAACAGAGGTTGAAATTTCCCTCTGAATTAACTCCGATATAGCTTTCAAAGTCACCGGTGATTCAGTCGGAGGGAGATCCGTAGCTTTCGGTTTAACCGGAGGTTTACCATCCTTGCCGTCTTTCCCGTTCTTAGACATAGCCGATCTCAGTATCATCCAATTGTCAGAGAATTCAGTTTAATTCAAAGTATTGTAAAAATTGATGCCTTAATAGTTAATTAAAGTATAGCTGACCATAGAGAGAAAAAACTCAGAGGTAATGGAGCGAGTCAAGAACGCGACTTCACTCCATGAGCGCTACCGGAAGTCTCCCCCCCATTCCTCAATTCCACCCAAATAGCCTTCCTAGATGAGCCCTCTAATCCATCCTGCCAGAGCACCTCTGTAATATTTTCTCTGACAAGCAATGCAACACCTCCCCCTCTTGTCCCTCCGATTCTATCACACCTGGAGCAACGAAATCCAGGAATATTTAGTTACCAATCTTACCCCTCCTGCAACCATGTTTCACTAATAGCTACCACATCATACTTCCAGGTATCAATCCATGCTTTAAGCTCATCCAGCTTTCTTATAATGCACCTAGCATTAAAATAAATGCATTTAAGAAATTTACCACCTCTTACTCTCTGTTTGTCACTAACGGTGCAAACAACTTTACTATTTTCTTTTTCTTCCTTCTCCACTACATCTGTTCCTACACTCTGGTTCCGCTCCCCCCTTGTATCTAGTTTAAATCCACTGGAGCCTCTCAAGCAAACCTACCTGCAAGAGTATCTGTCCCCCTCCAGTTCAGATGTAAACCGTCCCGCCGGAACAGGTCCCACCTTCCCTGGAAAACCTCCCAAGGTATCTATAAATCTGAAGCCCTCCCTTCTGCACCATGTCTTCAGCCACGTGTTGATCTGCACTATCTTACTATTTCTAAACCCGCCTGCACGTGGCACTGGTAGCAATCCTGAGATTGCTATCCTGGAGGTCCTGTCCTTTAACTTGGCATCTAACTCCCTAAACTCACCTTTCAGGACCTCCTCACTCTTTCTACCCACGTCATTGGTCCCTACATGGACCACGACATCTGGCTGCTCATCCTCCCTCTTGAGAATACTGTTACGTACCCCGTAACTGGGTTGCCAAACCAGCAGAAATGGATCACTCAGTTGGAGTCTGGAGTACTAGAATTAAGAAAGTTTTATTAAAGAAACAAGCAACATAGTAATCGAAAGGGTAATAAATGCAACAGTTCAGTGATGATAAACACACATGTGCACAGCATTAAGATAACAGCATCAATCAAGCTCTATCGTTGTCTAGGGGTTAAATGACCAAATTCAAAATGACTCAAAGTTCAGTTCGCAGTAATCGTTGCCATGGCGATGGACAAGGTGGGGAAGAGAGACATAGAATAGGAACAACTCATCATTCAGCACAGCTTCACTCACAGACCAGCGAGATGGCTCACAAACAGCATTTGGGCGGGTCCTTGGTGATGTCACCTGAGGTCACCGACTGTGACCCCTCCTCCAGATGCGGTCGATCCTCTGCAGTGAACCCGGCACCCAGGCAAGGGCGGACACACACCGGGTTCCCGCTGATCGTACCTTTCCACCCTGTGCGTTGTCCGGTTCTTCTCACCACTCGTGAGAAGCGCACCGCTTCCAGGGTCTCGTTACCTCGGGTGGCGTGTGTGTCTGTCTTAGCGAACCTGTCCCTTTTTATCCCCCTGCTGGGGTATCGCCTGTCCATCACTTCAAACAGTTCAGGGCTCAAAGGGGGGAGCCGCTCCAGACAGCTCTTCCTCCCACATCCCTTCATTACACATCTCCAGACGCTGCTCCATTGTTCCTTATCTCTCCTTCCCCTGAGGGCAGGTGGCAGACCAACTGCTGATGCCACTGATGCTAGCCCAGGCCAGCAAACATCTTAATTTTATGTGTATTCTCGTAACACTTCCCCCCTTTAAGGATTTTTACCGGGAGGTAAAAATTACAAACATGACTACATTATCTGATACATACACAATATACATCTTTAACAGTTATTTAGCTAATACAGAGAATTTGAAATTGTCAACACCTTGACAGACAATCACATTTTCTGTTCCTTTTACACGTGTTATTAATAATCCCTTAGACCAGGCTCCAACTCAGCAAACTTCATAGTGGCCAAAAACACTGATGAATTGCGACCAATGTAACCTCTCATTTGGTTTTGTCCCGGACCACAACAACAAGGGTCGTCCCATTCCGACTCAATTTTCCCTCGCAAGGGCTTAGTAGGAGGGGGACGGGTATTGACCGCAGAGTTATTGCAAAACTTCCTGCAGTACCCCACCATCTCCAAAAGCCTTCTGAGGGCCCTCTTGTCTGTCGGGGTTGGGAGGTCAGCGATAGCCTGCACTGTAGCTTGCATCACTGCCAGCTGCCCCTGTGTCACCACAATTCCCAGGTAAGTGACATTCGTGTGGCCGAATTCATTTTTTCCAAGGCTCACTATCACGCTGGCTTCAGACAGCCGTATTAAATTGCCAATACACACCTCTGTGTTCATCAGCCCTTTAGTCACTGAATTACTCGAAAAATATGGGTGTTGTTTGCTTGGCTGCCCTATTGTAACAGACATAACCCAACGTCCCAGTTCTTTGCAGTTCCTCGGGACAATCAAACACATGGGTGCGAGTCGTTTAATTACTCCTTCGGGGATTAAGGGAGAGACCTTATCAGTAGACCTGGCCAAAACAATAGCCTTCTCCCATCTGACCGATCCCATCCTAATCTTTTCAAAATGGTTTTTTCCTCTTATCAAGGGGCCCCTAGCTTCATTGATTTCCACGCTAACACCGACTAGGTTTGTTAGCATATCAAAAGCCGGTGACCGTGTCAGTTCGCGTCGGTCATGATCAATAACATTTTTCCCCCTGGGCAGCCGGTAACTCTCTTTCATGATTCCACCAACTGTTTCCTCCAGCACCGCAAAATGTCCACCGGGGGGTACCTCGTGGGCCATGTTAAAAACCTCATCCCCGTAACTCTTTTGCACCACCCCCCACTCCTCATCTGCGGGTACTGTACTTGATTTCCCTTTCTTCCTTAGCACTTCCTCATCCGCACAATAGCCTACTAGTTCCCTTGTCAAGGCTGTGTCAGAGAGAGCTGTCTCGGCCAAAACCATCAGCCCCTCGTCTCGCTCCTGCGTCTGCACAAATTCTTTCCTGGCTACTGCTACGTCCGTCCCAGCTCCCTCACTACCTCTTATCTCACTACACCCTGTCTCATACAAGGTTGGCAGAAATGTTTCAGCCAAATTCACCATCGCGGGCGGGGCCTCCATGCTGGCAGGCTGACCCGTCAATCTCACGACTGGGAACACGATTCCTCCGGCGATGTCATTACCGAGCAAGACTTCCACGTCTTTCATCGGTAATTCGGACCTCACCCCGATCGTGACTAGTCCAGAGACCAGGTTGCTCTGTAAATGTATCTGGTGCAAAGGGACTGACTCTGTCCCTTCCCCAACACCTTTGACCTCTACCTCCCCAGTCTGGGTCTCTGAGCTAAACTCTAATACACTCTTCAGTATTAGTGACTGACACGCTCCCGTGTCTCTCCAGATCCGCACTGGAACTGGTTTTAACCTCTTTTTCACTGACACCAGTCCGGCCGAGATAAACCTCTCGCGCCCTTCCTGGACTTTTTCAGACCTGTCCTTCCCTAGCGGTTCGCTTAACAGCTCGATACAGCCATTCAAAATTTCCACTTTTCCTTTCCCCGTCTCCTTCCTTGGGGCAAAGCACCTGGACGCAAAGTGTCCGGCTTTCCCACAATTATAACAGACGACCCCAGGAGACTTCCTACCAGACTGCTCCCGGTCTGCCTTATCCTTTTCACTAGTCCCCGGCTTACTTTCTGACTTTTCCGGTGGACTCTCCCCGCCGTCCTGACTACCCTTCTGGTAGCCTTTACTCGGGGCAACCTTCATTTTATGCGTCAACGCATACTCATCCGCTAACTTAGCAGTTGCGGCTAACGTGGCTGCCTCTTTCTCATCGAGGTAGGGTCTCATACCCTCAGGGACACAACCTTTAAACTGCTCAATCAGAATCAGCTGCAGCAGTCTGTCATAATCCCCCTCTACCCCTTTCGAGGCGCACCAACGCTCACAATATGTTTGCATCTCGCGAGCAAACTCCAAATACGTGCGGTCCCACCGCTTCCTCGCATTCCGGAATCTCTGCCGGTATGCCTCCGGGACCAACTCATAAGTCCTGAGGATGGCCTCCTTCACCACCTCATACTTCTGGGCATCTTCCGGGGATAAAGCGGAGTAAGCTTGTTGGGCTTTCCCTTTCAGTACACTCTGAAGTAAAACAACCCACTTATCCCTCGGCCAGTCCTGACTTATAGCTACTTTTTCGAAGTGGAGAAAGTACCGATCCACATCGGTATCGTCAAATGGGGGAACCAGCCTAACCTCCTGGGTCGCCCGGAACCCTCCACCTTGGTTCGGCACGAGCCCCTGCTCGGCCCTTATCTTTAACTTCTCCAGCTCAAATTCCCTTTCCCTCTGTTTCTCCTCTCTCTCCAACTGTCTGTCCCTCTCTCTCTCTTCTCTCTCCAACTGTCTTTCTCTCTCTTGCCTTTCTACCTCTCTCTCTTTCTCTTCGTGTTCTAACTGCCGTACCCGGAACTCGTGCTCGAGTCTCAGTTTTTCAAGCTGTACCTGTACTGCGTCTCCAGCAGGTTTTTCAACAGACACCTCCCCCAGCTCACCTTGGGGAAACACACCTTTAGATACATAGTGCTCTACAATAGCTCTATGTATCTCCTCTCTCCTCATTGTCGACTTCACCTTAGAAAGATTCAACCGTTTGGCCACAGCTAACAATTCCGATTTCCTGGCATCCTCTAATGCCTCCAAGGTCGGCGCCTTTATAAATTCCTCAACCTCCATTTCTGCTGTTTGTCTTTTCTTTCTTTCGGGAATTTTAACCCAATCAATTTACTCCGTCCCAAATTTAGCGTTCAAAATCGCGGACGAGAACCCCACTTATGTTACGTACCCCGTAACTGGGTTGCCAAACCAGCAGAAATGGATCACTCAGTTGGAGTCTGGAGTACTAGAACTAAGAAAGTTTTATTAAAGAAACAAGCAACATAGTAATCGAAAGGGTAATAAATGCAACAGTTCAGTGATGATAAACACACATGTGCACAGCATTAAGATAACAGCATCAATCAAGCTCTATCGTTGTCTAGGGGTTAAATGACCAAATTCAAAATGACTCAAAGTTCAGTTCGCAGTAATCGTTGCCATGGCGATGGACAAGGTGGGGAAGAGAGACATAGAATAGGAACAACTCATCATTCAGCACAGCTTCACTCACAGACCAGCGAGATGGCTCACAAACAGCATTTGGGCGGGTCCTTGGTGATGTCACCTGAGGTCACCGACTGTGACCCCTCCTCCAGATGCGGTCGATCCTCTGCAGTGAACCCGGCACCCAGGCAAGGGCGGACACACACCGGGTTCCCGCTGATCGTACCTTTCCACCCTGTGCGTTGTCCGGTTCTTCTCACCACTCGTGAGAAGCGCACCGCTTCCAGGGTCTCGTTACCTCGGGTGGCGTGTGTGTCTGTCTTAGCGAACCTGTCCCTTTTTATCCCCCTGCTGGGGTATCGCCTGTCCATCACTTCAAACAGTTCAGGGCTCAAAGGGGGGAGCCGCTCCAGACAGCTCTTCCTCCCACATCCCTTCATTACACATCTCCAGACGCTGCTCCATTGTTCCTTATCTCTCCTTCCCCTGAGGGCAGGTGGCAGACCAACTGCTGATGCCACTGATGCTAGCCCAGGCCAGCAAACATCTTAATTTTATGTGTATTCTCGTAACAATACCGAGAACTCGATCCGAGATATCGCGGACCTTGGCACCAGGGAGGCAACAGACCATCCGGGATTCTCGATCTCTTCCACAGAACCTCTTATCTGTCCCCTTAACTACCGAATCCTCTATCACTACTGCTCTCCTCTTTTCCCTCCTTCCCCTCTGAGCGGAGGGTCCAGTCTTCATGCCAGAGACGCAACCACCTCAACTTGTCCCTGGTAGGTCGTCCCCATCAACAGTATCCAAAATGATATACTTATTATTGGTAGGAACAGCCACAGGGGTGCTCTGCTCATTCTGTCTATTCCCCTTCCCTCTCCTGACAGTCATCCAGCTACCTGTCTCCTGACTCTCAGGGGTGACTATCTCCCTCTAACTCCTCTCTGTTTCTGCCTCTGCCTCACGAATGATCCAAAGTTCATCCAGCTCCAGCTCCAGCTCCAGTTCCCTAACTCAGTTTGTCAGGAGCTGCAGCTGGATGTACCTTTTACAGGTGTAGTCATCAGAGACGATTGTGCTAACCCTGACTTCCCACATCCTGCAAACGGAACGCTCAACTGCCCTAACTGCTGCCTCCATTACCTACTCCTAAGGTAATTAAATTAAAGGAACTTACCCAGCCTTACCTCACATGGAGTGAAGCTCGTTCTTCAGCCTCTGCTCGCTGAAGCCTCTCGAGCCAAAGCCTTCCTACTCTGTATCCCTCTACTCCGTCACCCGCTCCGTTAACCTGCTCACTTTTAAACTCTCCCGCTGCCTCACGGTCCGACTTTCACGCGCTCGTGCAGTTGTGCCCCGTTCAACTGCCGAAGAAATGACTGACCCTCGTCAATCTGCTCGCTTTTAAACCTTCCCGCTGCCTCACGGTCCAACTTCCACGCACTTGCACAGTCGTGCCCTGTTCAACTGCTGAAGTCAACCATGTCACTGGGCTCTCTCTCAATCCTGTACTCTGATTTTTATTTGAGATAGTTTGCTACAGTGGTATCATCTGCAAACTGATTGTACCTTGGAAATGAAAGAACATTGTTCTAACCACCATTTCTCAGAAGTGCTAGTTTGGTCATTTTGGTGGTGTTTTGCGGACCTGAAGGCCTTGATTTCATTTTTTTTTAAAAAAATCTTTGTTTCTCAACCAGTAGTGCCGCTTTAAGTAATGAAAATCAGTGCAAAGAAGGGTATGTGCAGTGTTCTCTAAAATCTGAAATATTCCTTCCCTTGTTTTTCAGAAAGTTGTCCCTTTCAACTAACTGCATTGAAAAAATAGCGAATTTGAATGGACTGAGTAAGTGTCAGACTTCTAGTAATGTTTTCTTTCAATTGTTTTTATTTTTACAACAAACATTTTTTTTTAAATGAAACTGTGATAATGTTTCAATTAAAGGGAACAGTGTACATTTGGATTTTTGCTGGCGCTTGTTGCATGCCATTTTTACATGATGGTTAACAACATTTACATTGGCAAAACTGGCATCCTAAGACCTTTAAAAATCAGAGATATACATAGAACACCAGACAGTGCAGCACAGGAGCAGGCCCTTTGCCCCATGATATGCTGAACTAATTAAATTAATGATACCTAATTACACTACTCCCTTCTGCCTGCTCATGGTCCATACCTTTACCTTCTCTGCATATTCTTTTGCCTGTCTAAGAAACTCCTCTATTGTAATTGTCTCTGCAGTACAGTCTAGGCACCCAGCAATCTCTGTGGGGGAAAAATACTTGTCCTACAAATCTCCTTTGAACTTTCCCCTCTCACTTTAAATGCATGCCTTCTGGTAAGGCATTTCAACTCTGGGAGTAAAATACTGACTGAAAATCAATGTTCTCATAATTTTATAAACTTCTATCAAGTCTCTCTTCAACCTCTGTCACTCCAGAAAACATATCCAGAGAAATTATATCGCCAGAGATGTGTTCTGAAATACCGTGATACTATCCATTACCTTAAATGTTCACTAATGGTACAATGCAACTTTGAGTATGCAAGTTTTAGCAATAATGCTACCAGTCTTGTAATGTAGTGATCTGGAATAATAATTCAGAAGATGTGAACTCAAATCCCACTAGACAGTTTGTTATTTAGAATTCAGTTTCAAAAAGCTAGCACAAAGAACAAGCTGTTATCCCTAATCCAGCATTAGTTCCATTTCCTTAAGTTCAAGGGACACAGGTGAATGGAAATAATGGACAATGTTTCTTATCTGTTCTTATCTACCAATAACACAAGAAACTTCAGGATCATGGATAGTTGTTGGATAAAAAGATAATTCATGGTTTCTTTTCTTCCAGCTGCAAACGCTTCTTGAGTTTCTCTTACCTGAGTTTATTACCCTTCCCACCCTAGACAAATGAGGAGGTTATGGACTTGTTACTTAGAATAAAATTGTCAGGTCTTAACTACATGTGTTAGTGCCATGAGGCAATTCTGTACTTAAACAGGAAATAGGTGCCCAGATTACCCAAAGTTTATAATGCATCGTAATCCCTTAAAGTCACAGGTAACAATTATCGAGTTCATTTAATTAGTCCTTATCATCAAGGTTCTTCTGTCCCCTGGTTCCCTGGTCTAGTGGCACTGCTAGCTTAATGTGTCAGGCATGTATCCACATTGTCTTCCCTTGGTCCTTCAAAGCAGTGTAAGTATGTAGTTAATGATACTTGAAACAGGCCTATGAACCAGGGCTCAAGACAGTTATTTCATTGGTAAGATCTCACCGGTACCCATTCTCTTGGCTGGTAGGTCTGGGAGGGGAGAGAGAAGCGCGAGGTGATAGGTGAAACCTGAAGGGGGAGGGATGAAGTAAAGAGCATGGAAGTTGGCAGTCTTGCACGTGGTGTGCTTTAGTTCATAAGGTCTTTTCAGCCTCTGACACATCATGCTGTAATTGGACAAGTTCATCAAAACTTTTTGGAAAGTATTGGCAGCCTGGTCACACTGGAGTGCTACGTGACCATAAAGATCTGGTGTTGCTGCCTTAGCAAAGGAGTTAGCTCATTTGTTCCCTCCAGTTATTTCATTCTCCTCATTTGTATGAGCTGTGTAGTTTATAACAACACAGTAGCAGTAGGTATTTGAAAAGCAGGAAAAGATTCATAGTTAATTCACTGTGATTTATCAGAGTTCCCAAAAAGGTGAGAAACTCGCATTGTTTCCATAATTTTTCATTGTTAAGTGTTACTCCTAAGGCATAACGCGAGTCTTAATTATTTACAATAGCACTGGCTGCAAGGATACAGGCAAAAAGTTTGGCTGTTTGAGCAAAGTAGGAGGAAAGTTAGCTGTGCCACATCAGCTGTTATGAGATGCACACACCACATATCCACTAAAATTTTCACAAAATATTTTCCCAGTATCAGATTAGGAAGAAAAGCCATCAAAGAAAAATTACATGCAGGCTTACATCGGGTTGCATTTTACAAAGTTCAAACTTAAAATTAAATTTGTTATCAAAGTATATATATGTCAGCATATACAATCCTGAGATTAGTTTCCTTGTGAGCATACTCAATACATCCAAGAACCATATTAGGATCAGTGGAAGACCGCACCCAGCAGGGCAGACAAATAACCAATGTGCAAAAGACAACAAACTGATTCACCGATTGAGTAGAAAAGGCTGTGACTCACGACATTTTGGAGCTTTGAGCAGCGGCCAATCAACATTCAGGATTGATTGACGTCTCAGATTGAGCCCTCGGCATTCTTAAGTGGTAGGGTAAACAGCCAGAGGTCATGGTCCAATGACCCTAGGTGGGAAGCGTGACAAGGTTCTGCAAAGTGAGTTCAGGGAGTTAAGTGCTAAGTTTAAGGGCAGTACCTCAAGGGTTATGATCTCAGGATTGCTTGTGCTTGTGAGGCCAGAAATAGGAAGATTATAGTTTTACGCATGGCTAAGGAATTGGTGTCAGAGGGAGAGCATAAGATTTTGGATCGTTGGGCTCTCTTGCAGGGAAGGTGTGACCTGAACAGAAGAGACAGTTTGCCTCTGAACTGGGAGGGAATTAATAATGCGGGGGTCGGGGAGGTTTAAACTAGAGTTGCAGGGGGATGGGATCCAGAATACCAGAACAGATAGTGAAGAGGTTGTGGTGACAGATGTTGGTAAGAACTAAGTCAAAAGTCAGGAATCAAAAGGTTGAGCATGGTGAGACGAATGTCCTGAGCTGCGTATACTTCAACGCAAGAAATTCAACGTAGGAAATGTAGATGAGTTCAGGGCTTGGATCAATGCATGAAATCATGATATTGTAGCCATTAGTGAGACTTGGTTGCAGGAGGTACAGGACTGGCAATTCAGTATTCAAGGTTCTGTTGTTTTATACATCAGAATCTGGTTTATTATCACCAACATATGTCATGAAATTTGTTAACTTAGCAGCAGTAGTTCAATGCAATACATAATATAGAAGAAAAAAAACAAAATAAAATAATAATTAAGTAAATCAATTACAGTATATGTATATTAAATAGATTAAAAATCATGCAAAAAACCCAGAAATAATATATATTAAAAGAAGTAAGCTAGTGTCCAAGGAATCGGATGGCAGAGGGGAAGAAGCTGTTCCCGAGTTGCTGAGTGTGTGCCTTCAGGCTTCTGTACCTCCTACCTGATGGTAACAGTGAGAAAAGGGCATGCACTGGGTGCTGGAGGTCCTTAATAATGGACTGTGCCTTTCTGAGACACTGCTACTTGAAGATGTCCTGGGTACTTTGTAGTGTTACGTACCCCGTAACGGGTTAAAGAACCAACAGAAATGGAAATACGCCTGGAGTCTGGTATTGCTATTTACTAAAGCTCGTTTGTTAGTAACTACGCAATACAGTAATATAAAATCAGATAAATCAAACAGGTTAGCAATGATTATGTATATATAAGTGTGGAAATATATAAAAGTCAAGCTTCTTCAAGCTTAGGAGGTAAATGAATACAGCCTTACGATGATGGGTAAATGAAATCAGTTCAGGTTGTGGTATTGAGTTGAGTAGTGATGGAGAGAGAGAGAGAAAGAGGGGTGTTTATTTCTCCAGGTAAGCAGATGCTGTCGATTTTCTGTTGTCCTCCGAAATCCTTTAGAAGTTACCGAATGTGACCACAACAAGGAGACCGTCTTCTGTGGGTAAGTTATCAACCCAGGCGAGGGCTGAACACACTAATAACTTCCCACCAGTCACCCCTTGTCCACACTGTGAGAGCCACTGATTGATTCTCCTGATCGATCCTTCAAAAAAAAACACTTTTCTCTGGGCACAACAAAGCTCATCCGGTGTCCAAAACCATGTGTGTGTAACAACCAGCTGACCTTGTATTTATCTCTGCATGCTGACCACCAGCTGTCCATCAAGTAGCTCCTCTCTTCTCTCTCTGTAGGAACTCAGAAGCTGGCAGTGTCCTTGCAGAAATCCCAAACAAACTGTGAGCAGTCCTCACCCCTTTCTCTCTCGGTACCAAGCTGTTTGTGCTATACAGCTACACACACTCTCTCTCTCTTTTTAAAGGCACAGTCCATAAGGGATAATTCAGGATCCTGTCACAGTAGGCTAATACCCAAGATAGAGCCAACTAAATTTATAACCCTCTGCAGCTTCTTTCGGTCCTATGCAATAGCCCCCCATACCAGACAGTGGTCCAGCCTGTCAGAATGCTCTCCACGGTACACCTATAGAAGTTTTTGAGTATATTTGTTGACATAACAAATCCCTTCAGACTCCTAATAAAGTATAGTTGCTGTCTTGCCTTCTTCATAACTGCATCGATATGTTGTGTAATGTTCCGTTATATTGGCTCGTGTATGTCTAGGGGAAATCCAGCCCAGCATCCGCCTCCACACTCCCCACAGGGTCGGTTGCCACCCGAGTCAATCACAACATCAATCATCAGCCAGCACACCCAGTAAATTTTAACAAATACACTTTATAGATATTACTAATTCTATGACATTAATATACATTTGATACAGAGAGGAAAGTAATGAAAAAAAAAGGCGCCAACACTTATCAAAGTCCAAGTTCTTTGCGCGCTATGTTGGAGCTCAATTCGACTTCAGACGACCACCCGAATTCCGTCGACTCACGGCTCGGGACCACCCTGAGTGATCGACCGGAGCCTCTCCACACGTCCGCGGTCTTCCTCGTCTCTCCTCCGACTCCCCGCCAAAACTCAGTCCACAGTCATATCATACAGCATGGTATCCGAAAACAAAATAATACATAACCACCCATTGGCTAATAGAACCCTGTTATCTCATTTTAAAGTAAAACAAACTGTTAGCGCAAACTCTCTTCAGCGTTAAAGCACAACAAAGCCGCGTTCCCCAAATCAACATAACAAAGTCGCCATTTTAAATGTAACAAAAGAAAGACCCCGTACACTCTCCCCCCCCCACCACAAAAAGTCATGCCCTCATGACGTTAACAGAGTTCACCAGTGCTCCTTGTAAAACACAAAACCCAACCCAGGTGCATAAAGCAGTGACATAACTTTGCAGGGCAGTAGAGATCACACCCTGCTCTCCCGGCGCTATATAAGTCAGTCTCTCTGGGGGATGCCTACTCCTCTGAGGCCTCTGTACTTCCTCTGCTGACTCTCCCTGTTCAGACACCCCAGTTGACCCCTCGGGCCTATCTGTCGGACCTTCCCCCTCACCGGGACCCCTCTGCCCCTGTGAGCCCTCTGGCTCAGGTTCCAGCTCCACCCTCTCCTCCCCCAATCCCGACTGTAATACAGGCGGCTCTGCAACACCCTCCCCCAATCCCGGCTGTAATACAGGCGGCTCTGCAACACCCTCCCCCAATCCCGGCTGTAATACAGGCGGCTCTGCAACACCCTCCCCCAATCCCGGCTGGAATACAGGCGGCTCTGCAACACCCTCCCCCAATCCCGGCTGTAATACAGGCGGCTCTGCAACACCCTCCCCCAATCCCGGCTGGAATACAGGCGGCTCTGCAACACCCTCCCCCAATCCCGGCTGTAATACAGGCGGCTCTGCAACACCCTCCCCCAATCCCGGCTGTAATACAGGCGGCTCTGCAACACCCTCCCTCAGTTCCCCTAACTCAGTGAGGGAAGGGCCAAGAGTCTCTTCTCCCGGCACCGGGGAATCAGCAAACGGAAGCAGGTACCACACGTCTGACTCATCATCTTCCGATGACGTATCCCTTCTCGAGGTGGGGACTGGCCCCGTTCTCTTCGCAGCGGGCTCTCCCGCGCCCCGCGCCCTCGCAGAGTCCTCGTAATAGGAGTAAACTCCCATTCGGGCTCTGGGTCCATCTTCACCTCTCGACCCAGAGGCAACAGGTGGTTCTGATGGAGTACCTTGACAGACCCCTGCCCACCCTCAGGTCTCACCCGGTAAACCGGGAGATTCAGCATCTGACTCTCCACCACATAGGGGGTGGCCGCCCAATGGTCCGCCAACTTGTGCTTACCAGGTAGTCCTAAATTCCGGATAAGGACTCGGTCTCCCGGCAATAGCTGGACGAACTTTACCTTCTGATCATATCTCTTCTTATTCCGCTGGTTCTGCTTGGTGGCTGCCGCCTCAGCCAACTCGTACGCCCTTTTCAACTCTCTACTCATATCAGACATATACTTCAGACATGGCTTCGAAGGTATTTCCCCCGCTTCAGTCCCAAAACGTAGATCAATGGGCAACCTCGCTTCCCATCCGAACATCAGATAATAGGGCGAGTACCCCGTAGCATCATTGCGCGTACAATTGTAACAGTGAACCAAATGGGCGATGTGCCAACTCCACTTACTCTTCTGACCAATCTCCAAAGTGCCGAGCATGTCCAGCAGGGTCCGGTTAAACCTCTCGGGTTGAGGATCACCCTGCGGGTGATAGGGGGTGGTTCTGGATTTCTCAACTCCAAGCATACCCAGTAATTCATGTATAAGCCTGCTCTCGAAGTCCCGTCCCTGATCACTATGGATCCGCCGGGGAAGGCCATAATGAACAAAGTACTTCTCCCATAACACCTTCACCACTGTAGTCGCTTTCTGATCCTTAGTAGGAAAAGCCTGCGCATATCTAGTGTAGTGATCCGTGAGGACCAAGACATTGGCGATGTTGCTGGTGTCTGGCTCAATAGACAGGAAATCCATACACACCAGGTCCATGGGTCCCGCACTCTGCAAGTGGGAGAACGGGGCCGCCTGCACAGGCAGGGTCTTCCTCCTGACGCAACAACTACAGGTCTTTCTTCAACCTCCTTCCTCATCCGGGGCCAGTAAAACCGGTCCTTGACTAATCCACAGGTCTTCTCTACCCCTAAGTGCCCGGAATCATCATGTAGAGCCTGGAGCACAGTCTTCCGATACTTCTCAGGCATGACCAGCTGCCAGCGCCGGGGGGTGGTCCGGGGGCGACGTGACCTTGTTCAGGACGTGGTTCTTCAGCTTCAACCGGGGCCACTCCTTCAGTAGTAGGGGAACGGAGGCATGTTTCACCTTCTCCACCTGCCCCATATCACCCTGGCTAACCGCGTACCAGATAGTGCCAATGCTCGGGTCATCACGCTGAGCCGCCTCCACTTCCTGGGGACTCAACTCCGGCAGCTGCCTGTTCCGCAGAGCAGTCAAATTACAGTAAACAGTGGGTAGCGCGTCATCGTCAGCCCCCAGTTGATCTACTGCCCGATCCGTTCCCATCGGGGCTCCTACTTCCCCGTCGCTCCCAACTTGACACATGTCCTTTACTCCCTGGGCGGGGACACTCTTTCACTCCTCGGCCGTGCCCGATTTGTCGTGCGCCCGACGAGACAGGGCATCTGCATCGATGTTCCGACTCCCCGGGCGGTACTTCAGGCTGAACTCATAGGCAGACAAGGCTGCTAACCACCGGTGCCCAGTAGCATCCAGCTTCGCCGAGGTCAGGATATAAGTGAGGGGGTTGTTATCAGTTCTCACCTCAAACTGGGCCCCATATAGGTAGTCACTCAACTTGTCCATCACCGCCCATTTCAACGCCAAGAACTCCAGCTTGTGAGTGGGATAGTTTCTCTCAGATGATGACAAACTCCGACTGACAAACGCTACCGGCCTCAATCCGTTGCCCTGTTCCTGGTACAGGACAGCCCCCAGACCGTCGTGACTGGCATCAGTGTGTAGAACATACGGCTTCCAGGGATCAGCAAATGCCAACACTGGGGCCTGCGTCAGCACCCTTTTTAGAGGTTGGAACACCTCCTCACATTGAGCATCCCACCTCAATCCAAAAGGCTCTCCCGGGTTCAAGTATCCTCCTACCTCCGACCCTCAGTCTCCCTTCCTCCTCCTCCCCACAGGTGGATAGCCACACAGCAGCTGGTTCAATGGATGACTCATTTTCGCATATCCTTTCACGAACCGCCGGTAATATCCGCAAAACCCCAAAAACGAGCGTAAGGCGCTCACCTTCTGAGGTCTCGGCCAGGTGGTGACTGCGGCTATTTTATCCGGATCGGTGGCCACTCCATTTCGCGAGATTATGTGCCCAACATAACTGACTGACGTCTTGCAGAACTGACATTTATCCAGGGAAAGTTTTAACCCTTCCTCCTTCAGCCGACTCAGCACCTTCAGCAGCCGCTCCTCATGTTCCTCCAACATAGAACCAAACACTATCAGGTCGTCCAGGTACACCAACACCTCCAGCAGGTTCATATCCCCCACCGTCCTCTCCATGAGCCGCTGGAAGGTGGCTGGGGCCCCCGAGATGCCTTGGGGCATTCGTTCGAACTGGAAAAACCCCAGGGGGCAGATAAAGGCTGTCTTCTCCTTATCAGTCTCGCTCATTGGAATCTGGTAATAACCACTCCGCAAACCCAATACACTGAACCACTGTGCACCACTCAGACAGGCCAAGGCATCTTTCACCCTCGGGACCGTATATTGGTCGGGAACAGTGCGGCGGTTCAGGGTCCTATAGTCCACGCACATGCGTACCTTCCCATTTTTCTTCCTTGCCACCACTATGGGGGACGCATAGGGGCTTCGGGACTCCGCAATAATCCCTGCGTCTTTCAACTGCGCACATCTTCCACCTCTGCCGGGGCCAACCGCCGCGACCTCTCCCTAAACGGGGTGTCATTTGTTACCCGACTGGTGTGCCGAGTGCTCTTGGAACATCCCACATCAAACTCGTCCTGAGAAAAGACATCCCCTAACTTCAGCATCTTCTCCACCAGCCTGCTCTTATACGCCGGCGGTACAGGGGAGTTTTCAAAATTAAAGGCCTCCTCGGTCAGCCGCCCTCCGTTTCCCTCCAGTGGGCTTCACGGGGGCGCTGGACATCACCATCACCGGGAACAAGTGCGCCAGGGGCATCCCGCGCTTAAAGGTGATCTCCCTCTCCGTTATGTTCCTTACCATCACCCCCATCTGCCGTGCCTGTACAGCTGAGGGCCTCTGCAATTCAGGTCTCACCAGCGCCCCAGCCGGGAACCAGGATTCCCTTTCCAGGTCGTCGGGGGCGTCTACTAGCAGGGCCTCGCCTGGCGGTAATCCGGGGAATCTGGGGGTCCCCATCACTAATGCCGCCTCCCCTGGCCGTATCACCTTAGGCCTCGCCTGAGTGTGCACCACACCGTCCCTCGTTTGCACTCAGGATCCAGCCCCTGGGGGTCACTCACTCCTTCGTACACCGCTTGGAACACGAGGTGTACCGAGAGGGTCTCCAAAAAGTTCTCCCCCCCCCTTCTTCTTACAGGCTCCCAAGAGCCATCGCACCAGAGGGGAGTTAGTCCCCACCAACAGGGCAGCACCACCGGTCTCCACCGGGTCCGGACAAACCAACACCAGCGTCTCAAAGGCTTCCGATACTCCCACATCTCCCTCCGAAAATTCCAATCTCACTGACAAGTATCCATCGTACGGGTAATCACCATCACTTATGCCCCAAATCTCCAATGCTTTAAACGGAGTGACTGCCAAATGTTTCAGATATTTGTTGTAGAACAACCGGTACTGTAAGGTAACCTGCGACCTGGTGTCAAGGACGGCTTTTGCAAAGATTTCCTCTATCCGTAGGGACACGCTGGAACGGGGTCCCACCAGTCCATCAGGAATTTGGGCTTGTTCTTTCTGGGGTTCCATAGCGGTTTTCTGGGAACGTGTTCCTCTGGAGACTCCAGTCCATTCCCTCACTGAGCCTCTCCTAAGTTTCTCGACACCTCTCCCTTCTTAGTGGCCCAGGGGCCCTCTCCCCTCGGCGCATCTCGTCTCTCACAATCCTTCCGCAAGTGGCCAGCTTCCCCACAGCAGTAGCACGCCCCCGGCCACTCACATTCCCGGCGGAAATGCCCCTCTCTCCCACAGTTATAGCACCCACTACTCGCCGCCTCTCTCCTCCCGATACGGCCCCCTGGAGACCCTTTGGATTTCTCTGGTCTCACCCCGACTACCACCTCCTGAACCGCTGAAGACCGTCCCTGAGGGTCCGAGCCCCCTGCTCGGCCCAAAGCACACTCCTCGGCCCGTACCTCTCGGATCAGCTGTCCGAATGATGGAGGGGGGCTCTGCTTAAATGACTGCCGTACACTCCAAGCCACCCTGTCATCCTCCCGGGAACCGCTACATATCTGGCTCATCCTTAACTCCGCCACTTCGTCCTCCTTCACTACCCCTCGTCGAAGCAACCCCGTAAGCTTTCCTTCCAGCCTGAAAGCATAGTCTGAGAACTTTTCCCCTCTTCTCTGCCCCACCTGTTGAAACTCCGCTAAATGCCGCCAGGGACCCCCTGACAGTCCAAACACTTCCTCCAAAGCGTCCAAACACTCCGATAGGGAAGCCAAGGGATGTGCCGCTCTCAGATCACGGACCACCCAGGCCGCCCCGCCCCTTAAGCTTTCCACCAATTGCTGTCTCTTTTCCTCATCCGAAACTGGCCACACCTCTAACAATTGGGATGTATCTTCAACCCAGGTATCATAGTCATCCTCCCCTTCTGGGGTGGGCTTGGCTCCCGAGAAAATTCTCAGCTTCGGGCGGTGCCCCTCAACCCTTCTTGCCAGGGAGGTAATGGCAGCCGTTAACTCGGCAGTCTCATCCTGCCCATGGGGGCCGGGCCTGGCCAAACCTTCCCACTCCACACCTCCACCCCTGGCTACTGGCACCTCCCTTGGGGCCTCATCTAGCTCCTCCTCCTCCGGCAGCTCCTCACTTGCGTCCTCGGGGAGGGTATGGAGACCCCACGGCCCCGCCTCCCCCGGGGCATGGACTGTCGCTGGTAGTTCCAACGTCATGACGTTGGCACTCGTCCGCACCAACATCCAGCTAGACGCCGGTTCTTTCCCACCCCTTCTAGCTACAAGTTCTACCTGCCCGATACCTTTAATCCAACTCAACCCTCGCACCAGCACCTCTGCCGGAATGCGATAATTGACCCCGCTTACCACACACGCATGATTCACCGGTACCTCCTCCAATTCACACCAACTTACAATCTTATCTCGATCCATCTTCACACCACTTACCACAACGACAAGTACAACTTTCCCGAGAAGTCCAAATCCAGGACGGTAGCCCCCACTTGTAACGTTCAGTTATATTGGCTCATGTATGTCTAGGGGAAATCCAGCCCAGCACATGCCTCAACACTCCCCACAGGGTCGGTTGCCGCCTGAATCAATCACAAACATCAATCATCAGCCAGCACACCCAGTAAATTTTAACAAATACACTTTATAGATATTACTAATTCTATGACATTAATATACATTTGATACAGAGAGGAAAGTAATGAAAAAAAAGGCGCCAACACTTATCAAAGTCCAAGTTCTTTGCGCGCTATGTTGGAGCTCAATTCGACTTCAGACGACCACCCAAATTCCGTCGACTCACAGCTCGGGACCACCCTGAGTGATCGACCGGAGCCTCTCCACACGTCCGCGGTCTTCCTCGTCTCTCCTCCGACTCCCCACCAAAACTCAGTCCACAGTCATATCATACAGCATGGTATCCGAAAACAAAATGATACATAACCACCCATTCGCTAATAGAACCCTGTTATCTCATTTTAAAGTAAAACAAACTGTTAGCGCAAACTCTCTTCAGCGTTAAAGCACAACAAAGCCGCATTCCCCAGATTAACATAACAAAGTCGCCATTTTAAATGTAACAAAAGAAAGACCCCGTACAGTTGTGACCAGGTAAGATCCTCAGAGACCCTGACACACAGGAACTTGAAACTGCTCACTCTCTCCACTTCTGATCCCTCTATGAGGATTGGTGTGTGTTCCTTCATCTTACCCTTCCTCAAGTTCACAATCAGCTCTTTCGTCTTACTGACATTGCGTGCAAGGTTGATGCTGTGACACCACTCCACTAGTTGGCATATCTCGTTCCTGTACGCCCTTTCATCTCCATCTGAGATTTTACCAACAATGGTTGTATCATCAGCAAATTTATAGATGCTATTTGAGCTATACCTAGCCACACAGTCATGGGTATTTAGAGAGTAGAGCAATGGGCTAAGCACACACCCCTGAGGTGCACCAGTGTTGATCGCTAGCGAGGATATGTTATCACCAATCTGCACAGATTGTGATCTTCCAGTAGGAAGTTGAGGATCCAATTGCAGAGGGAGGTACAGAGGTCCAGGTTCTGTAACGTCTCAATCAGGATTGTGGGAATGTTGGTATTAAATGTTGAGCTATAGTCGATGAACATCATCCTGACATAGGTGTTTGTGTTGTCCAGGTGGTCTAAAGCCGCGTGAAGAACCATTGAGATTGCATCTGCAGTTGACCTATTGTGACAGTAGGCAAATTGCAATGGGTCCAGGTCCTGCTGAGGCAGGAGTTCAGTCTAGTCATGATCAACTTCTCAAAGCATTTCATAACTGTAGATGTGAGTGCTCGCAGGTGATAGTCATAAAGGCAGCTCACATTATTCTTCTTAGGCAGTGGTATAATTGTTGCTTTTTTGAAGCAAATGGGAACTTCTGCTCGTAGCAGTGAGAGGTTGAAAATGTCCTTGAATGCTCCCGCCATTTAGTTGGCACAGGTTTTCAGAGCCTTACCGGGTACTCCATTGGGACCTTCTGCCTTGCAAGGGTTCACTGTCTTTAAAGACAGTCTAACATCGGCCTCTGAGACATAGATTTCAGGGTTATCAGGTGCAGCAGGGATCTTCACAGCTGAAGTTAAAAGCAGGCATAGAAGGCATTGAGTTCATCTGGTAGTTAGGGTGTTTCAGGACGTGATAGAGTGAGAGGGATTAAAGAGGGAGAGGTGGCGTTACTAATCGGGAAAATGTCTTGGCAGTGCTCCATCGGTACAGACTGGAGAACTTGTCTAGTGAGGCATTATGGATGGAACAGTAATAAGAGAGGTATTACCACGTTAATGCAATTTAATGTGGATAAATGTGAAGTTATCCACTTTGGTGGTAAAAATAGGAAAACAGATTATTATCTGAAAGGTGGCTGATTAGGAAAAGGGGAGGTGCAACGAGACCTGGATGTCATTATACACCAGTCATTGAAAGTGGGCATGCAGGTACAGCAGGCGGTGAAAAAGGCGAATGGTATGCTGGCATTTATAGCGAGAGGATTCGAGTACAGGAGCAGGGAGGTACTACTGCAGTTGTACAAGGCCTTGGTGAGACCACACCTGGAGTATTGTGTGCAGTTTTGGTCCCCTAATCTGAGGAAAGACATCTTTGCCTTAGAGGGAGTACAAAGAAGGTTCACCAGATTGATTCCTGGGATGGCAGGACTTTCATTGAAGAAAGACTGGATGAACTGGGCTTGTACTCGTTGGAATTTAGAAGATTGAGGGGGGATCTGATTGAAACGTATAAGATCCTAAAGGGATTGGACAGGCTAGATGCAGGAAGATTGTTCCCGATGTTGGGGAAGTCCAGAACGAGGGGTCACAGTTTGAGGATAGAGGGGAAGCCTTTTAGGACCGAGATTAGGAAAAACTTCTTCACACAGAGAATGGTGAATCTGTGGAATTCTCTGCCACAGGAAACTGTTGAGGCCAGTTCATTGGCTATATTTAAGAGGGAGTTAGATATGGCCCTTGTGGCTACGGGGGTCAGGGGGTATGAAGGGAAGGCTGGGGCGGGGTTCTGAGTTGGATGATCAGCCATGATCATAATAAATGGCGGTGCAGGCTCGAAGGGACGAATGGCCTACTCCTGCACCTATTTTCTATGTTTCTATGTTAATGGAGCTACAATACAGACAACCCAACAGACCGTGGGATTTAGAGGGACGAATTTCTAGAGAGATCGTAAACTGTTGCATGAAACATAAGGTTGTTTTCGTAGGTGTGTTTAACTTTACACATATTGTGGAAATATTGTAAAATCCCATATTGTAAAAGGACAAGATGGGATAGAGTTTGTCAAATGTTATCATAAATGTTTCCTTAATCAGTATGTGAACTGCGGTTACGGAATGACACAGGGCAGGTGATAGAAGTTTGTGTAGTGATCTTTGCATAGTGATCACAATGCCATTAGGTTCAAAGTAATTATGAAAAAAGATGGGCCTGGTCCATGTGTTCAGATTCTAAATTGGAGAAAGGCCAATTTTGATGCTATCAGAACGGATCTGGCAAGTGGGGATTGGGACAGGCTGTTTTCTGGCATAGGTGTACTTGGTAAGTAGGAGGGCTTCAAAAGTGAAAATTTTAACATATAAAACTTGTATGTGCCTGTCAGAATAGAAGGTAAGTATAACAGGTATGGGCAACCTAGTTTTCAAGAGATATTGAGGTCATGGGTTTTAATAAAAAGTTGTGTTGCAGGTATAGGCAGGTAGGAACAAAGATTGCTTATAGAGTATAAGAAATGCCGGAGAACACTTTAGAGAGAGAAATCGGGAGGTTGACTTAGCAGACAAGGTAAAGTAGAATCCTAAGGGATTCTGCAGATAATGTTAAGAGCAGAAGGATTGCAAGGACAAACTTGGTCCTCTGGAAAATCAGAATGGTAATCCATGCATTGAATCTAAAGAGATGGGGGAGATCTGTATTTACTCAGGAGATGGACACAGATTCTATAAAAGTAAAGAAAACAGCATCAAATTTATGGGCTGCATACATATTGCAGAGGTGGAGATGTTTGCTGTCTTGAGCCAAATTAGGGTGGATCAATCACCAGGGTTTCCCTTGGACCCTGTGAGAGGCAAGTGCAGAAATTACAAGGTCCCTAACAGAGATATTTAGTAGCAGGCGAGGTGCTGGAGGATTGGAGAATAGCTAATGCTGTTCTGCTGTTTAAGAAAGGCTCTAAAAATAAAACAGGAAACTGAGCCTGACATCAGTAATGGGAAAGCTACTGGAAGGTATTCTAAGGGACTGGATATATGAGTATTTGGATAGATATAGACTGATCAAGGATAGTCAACATGGCTTTGTGCATGGTAGGTTGTGTCTAACCAATCTTATAGAGCTTTTCGAGGAGGTTACCAGGAAAGTTGGTGAAGGCAAGGCAGTGGATGTTGTCTACACAGACTTCAGCAAAGCATTTGACAAGTTCCCTCATGAGAGGTTGGTCAAGAAGGTCCAGTCGCTCAGCATTCAAGATGAGGTGGTGTTTCATATCGGTCTGTCTTGAAAGACAATAGGTGAAGCTCATCATCATCTCAAGTTTGGGTGGAAGGTATGGAGATCCTGAGATGCCCAATCGTCAAGATCCTCCTCTTGGCCTCACCATTGTAGTCTAAGGAAAAGCTTATGTAGCAATACATTTGGCACCAGCTTGGCTGCATGAGCTGCCAGAAGGATGTTCAATAACGTCCAACCACTCTGGTTTTCCTGTCTGGGTTTACTCCCATAGCCTTCATCTCTTCCGAGGCTACCCACAAGGCAGTGGCTATTTACCCTTAGTTGGGGATCTGGTTCACGAGCATCAGGGTGTGTCCACACACTGGTGGGCCTGCGTGCTCCATGTGCAGGAGCCAGACCTCCTCCCCATCCTCTGTAGTTCAGCCCGAGTCCAAAAGGAGTTCAGTTTCTGTGTGTTGCCAGCAAGGAGGCAGTACATGAGGCTTGCTGTTGGAGAGGCTATATACTGGCAAGGGGAGACTTAGACATTCATCTTTCCTTTTCACAAGACTACTAGCCAGCGGTGGAAGCCGAAAGTGAGAGCGACAAGCACTATCCAAAACACTACCACACTAGACACAGCACACAGCCATTTTGACACCAAGATGAGGTAGTAAATTGGATTAGACATTGGCTTTGTGGGTGAATCTAGAGAGTGGTAGTAGATGGTCAACTCTCCGACTGGAGGCCTGTGACTAGTGGTGTGCCACAGGATTAGTGATGGGTCCATTGCTGTTTGTCATTTATATCAACAATCTGGATGATAATGTGATTAACTGGATCACTGCATCGCAGGTTGATACGTTCATAAAGAAAGCTTTTGGCACATTGGTCTTCATCGAGTACAGGAGATGAGATGTAATTTTGAAGTTGTATAAGACATTGGTGAGGCCTAATTTGGAACAGTGTGTGCAGTTTTGGTCTCTTACCTACAGGAAAGATGTAAATAAAGTTGAAAGAGTACAAAGAAAATTTACAAGGATGTTGCCACGTCTGGAAGACTTGAGTTATATGGAAAGATTGAATAGGTTAGGACTTTATTCTTTTGAACATAGAAGATTGAGAGGAGATTTGATAGAGATATACAAAATAATGAGGGGTATGGATAGGGTAAATGCAAGCAGGCTTTTTCCACTGTAACTGTAACTAAAGGTCATAGGTTAAGGGTGAAAGGTGAAAAGTTTAAGGGGAACATGAATCAGACTCAAGTTTATTTTCACCTGCATGTGATATATTATGATCAGAGATTAAGGGACCTAGGGCTTTACTCTTTGGAGAGGAGGAGGATGAGAGGAGACATGATGGAGGTATACAAGATATTAAGAGGAATAGATAGAGTGGACAGCCAGCGCCTCTTCCTCAGGGTACCACTGCTCAATACAAGAGGACATGGCATTAAGGTAAGGGGTGGAAAGTTCAAGTGGGATATTAGAGGAAGCTTTTCTACTCAGAAAGTGGTTGGTGCGTGGAATGCACTGCCTGAGTCAGTGGTGGAGGCAGATACACTAGTGAAATTTAAGAGACTGCTAGACAGGTATATGAAGGAATTTAAGGTGGGGGGGCTATATGAGAGGCAGGGTTTAAGGGTCAGCACAACATTATGGGCCGAAGAGCCTGTGCTGTACTATTAGCAGCAGCAGGTCAATGCAATACATAATATAGAAGAGAAAATAAAATAATAATAAGTAAATCAATTACAGTATATGTACATTGAATAGATTAAAAATCGTGCCAAAAGCCAGAAATAATATATTTTTAAAAAAGCGAGGTAGTGTTCATAGCTTCAATGTCCATTTAGGAATTGGATGGCAGAGGAGAAGAAGCTGTTCCTGAATCGCTGAGTGTGTGCCTTCAGGCTTCTGTACCTCCAACCTGATGGTAACAGTGAGAAAAGGCCGTGTCCTGGGTGCTGGAGGTCCTTAATAATGGACGCAGCCTTTCTGAGATGCCACTTCCTAAAGATGTCCTGGGTACTTTGTAGGCTAGTACCCACGATGGAGCTGACTAGATTTACAACCTTCTGCATTCATTCAGAGGGTCGTGAGATTGTGGAATGAGTTGCAGTGCAAATGATATATACAATCTTGATTTCAATGTTTAAGAGAAGTTTGAATAGGTACATTGATTGTAGGGGTATGGTCCCTGTGCAGGTCAATAAGAGTAGGCATTTTAAATAGCTCAGCACAGACTAGATGGGCCAAAGGTCCTGTTTCTTTTCAATGACTAAATATCGAGAATATAAGATGAAGTATCATTGAAAATGAGTCCATAGGTTGTGGGAACCATTCAGTGATGGGGCAAGTGAAGTTAAATGAAGTTATCTCCACTGGTTCACAAGTCTGATGGTTAAGGGGTAATACAAGGGGCAAAATTAAGGTTGTACAAGTTCTTAAGCACAGTTTGGGAAAGAATTATTTAAAAGAAACTGCATAGTCTGTGGTGCTGGTGGCAGTTGAAGCAAAAACTGTTAACTAAGTTGTCTTGGTGCTGAGGGCATCTTTGGGTCAGTGCCCAAGCTGTTCAAAAACAAAAACTTATCCTTCAAGGACATCCCCATGTTCTATCCCTACCATGTCCAGCATCCCCATTTCTGTGTTTGTTGACAGGAATCAATGAATTATAAAATCACATATTTAGAATAGTATTATCTAAAATATAAACCTATGCTGTTGAGAACAGAAATAATACAGTATCAAGTGGGTGACCGGAGTATATGCATATAAAATAGTTAATGTTAACAGTGAAATTTTAAACAGAAGTTAATCTGGTAATGATTAGCCAAAATTTGGTCACTGTCAATTTAGTTAAATATGAAAACAAAACTATGTTAAAATTGTATCGGACAACTGTTGCAATAATTTTGAAATGACATACAATATTGTCCAGAGGCTATCGTGGAGCAGCCTGGGAAACTTCACGTAAGTATTGTCCTCATCCCCTTAACAGTGTTAATCCTATGATGTTTTAATTGGTTTTGGCAATATTGCACAACACTCACAATTTTACTTAGCTCTTCTCATCTCACACAAGTAACAGTATACATTTTGTAACAGTATGTAATTTATTTAAAATGACATTTATTAAACAAGCATCCCCACTTTTAGGGAGAGAGGGGAACGTCGACTCAGACCATGAGAGGCCTGCGTCGGGCATTTTCGTGCCTTACAAGGAGCAGATTGGAAGTCTGTGTGGGGCGCCACTCCTCGCACAGACTAGAGCAATGTGTGATTAAGTGCCTTGCTCAAGGGCACAAACACGCAGCCACAGCTGAGGCTTGAACTAGCAACCTTGAGGTAACTAGACGAATACCTTAACCACTTGGCCAAGTGCCCACTTTTAGAGTACTTTTGAAAACCGTTACTCACTCGTTCTACATATTCATTACCATCATTGTGTTTTGTATGGTGCTGTATCTTATGCCAATCTAGTGTGAGGGAAACATTTTCATAGAGCTGCTACTAGATTAGTTCAAATTAGGTCAACATTTTGTTCATCTCCTCTGCATCCTTCTGCCTTCTGTCTCCCATAGTGCTATTGGGAGCTGAAACATTGACTGTTTATTCATTTACATAGATGCTATTTGACCTGCAAGTTCCTCCACCATTTTGTGTGTGCCACGCTGGAGGAAGCTTGTATTCCAGCAGCAGTCTCAGTCCCTTCCTCAAATATGAGCTGTCTAGAATTTAGAATTGATCAGCTACCAGGGCTGAATTCCTTTCTCCCGTGTACCAAAGTTAAGGGGCTAGCCATCTTGCTGGTACCTCTGAGTAACTGTCATTGCTGATTAACTGGACCTTGAACACACGCATCATAGTTTATTTTACTTGTGCACAAGGAGAGCAGCGAGGTCCCTGTCACCACACTGTTCTGAAGTGAACAGAGAAATGCCATTTTTATACAGGATTGACTGGCAGTTACAAATATTGACCATTTGGTGAGCTGCATATGTTTCAATTCCTTGCTTGCAGGACAAATCGCCATTCACAAATCAGGTATTAAAAGTTAATAGAAACTACAAGCTGGCAACCAATGATACTTTGAAGTTAGTAAAGCAATTTCCCCTTGGTGTGTGTGTGTGTGTGTGTGTGTGTTTCACATCCTTCTGTTTTATTCTTATCTCATCTCCAGTAAGTGAAAATGGCTCCAAGAATCTGCTCTGTAAAGGGAGGCTATGCACTTCAGTGATGAATAAATCTTCTCTGCTTCCAGGCGGGTACAGATATCAATTGTAACTGATCTTTCAATGACAAACTCTGCCATCATCTTCAGAGATGATGCCTACTCATGTCTAGTCCAGTGTTATACATAACACTCTCACCCCCACCTCCCCCATCATCAGTCCCTCCTGATTGGTTAGTCCTCATCCAATCAGTCATTTTATGCTGTTGAAGTCAATCCTATAGCCATTACGAATGCAATACTCTGCTACTGCCAATTTCACAATAGCAATAGGATTGACTTTGGTACATAACTACTGTGTTGTACCAGTGGTTTCTGGGACCATCAGGTGAAGGAAGCCTTTGAAATAAAAACAGAGGAAAAGAATTTTAACAAAGATAAAGGTCTTGCTCCAAGTAAGAGCTGGAATTCAATTGTAAACAAGATGGAACAGTGGAAGCCTGATTGGATGAGGACTAACCGTTCAGGAGCGACGGATGACAGGAGTATATATTCCAGCGGACTAGATGTGTAGAGGTATTATCCCTGATGAAGATGGCAGAGTTTGTCATCGAAAGATCGGTTAAAGTTGATACTTGTGCCTGGCTGGAAGCTTGAGAAGAGCTTATTTATCTCTGAAAACATTGGGTACTTTTTCTCTTCAAAGACCTTTCTTGCCTGGGCCCTCTGCACTGTGTTTGCAATCTAACTTTGTCTGGATGTTGTTAACCCTTGCCTTGCCACAACTTCTACAGTGTAATCCCAGTTGACAGATTTGGAAAATCTGTTGTACTTGTCACTGCCCCGTTGAGCTCTTATAGAGCCAACTGGCTCATACAAGTTTTCTGAGCCTCCCACAGCTGAATTATGGTGGGAAGTTGTGCTTCTGTTGTATTTGTGGGTTGCAAAATTTTCCTCAATTACATTCCTAGCATTCAGAAGATCTAGCAGAGCACTAAATTTTCAGTGGGATTAATGTAGATCACTTAGACAGTTGTGTCTGACTGCACCTTTATTTATTCATTAATTGACGTGCAGTGACTTGGATCCACTCCACTTAGCTTACTATCACAACAAGTCAATAGGAGATGCCGTTTCATAGGCTGTTAACTCAATCCTGGAACATTCGGACAGTGAAGATGCGTACATCAGGGTGCTGTTGACTGTAGCTCTGCATTCAAAACTATCATCCCCTCAAAGCTAATCAGTAAGCTGCAAGACCTATGATTAATACCTCCTTGTGCAACTGGATCCTCAATTTCCTCACTTGCAGACCCTAGTCAGTTCAGATTGGCAGCAACATCTCTTCCACAGTCAGCATCAGCACGGGTGCACCACAAGGCTGTGTGCTTAGCCCCCTGTTCTGCTCGCTTTATACTTATGACTGCGAGGTTAATGCCATAATTACCTTTTGCTGACAACACCACTGTGGTTGGCTGAATCAAAGGTGGTGACAAATCAGCGTAAAGGAGGAAGATTTTGCGGAGGGCAGAGCTTAGGATGGTGGCACCCTACGGCGACTTCTCTGCTTGCATCTTCAGAGGCAGCTCTATTTCTATCTTTAATATCTCTTTTTTTTCCTTTTCGGGGTTCTTTTGAAGACCCTGACCCAGTTCTTGGCAGAAATGGGACCTGCTCTTGGGGTCTTACGATCGGCCACCTTTCGGTATCCCAAGGACTCGGCTTAGAAGACTAGCACACCTTCAGGGTGCCAGATTTTTGTGGCTTTGGAGGCGGGCGGACTCGAGGCCAGTGCGTCATGGGAGACGGAAGATCGTAAGGAGCGAGCTAGCTACTGGCTGTGTACCCAGAGACCCAAGTTCTTCAAGCACAGAGCTCGAAAAAAGCGACGCATCCGACTTTTAACACCATGAATTGGCGAGTTATCTTACTGCACATACTATTTACTACAAATTGCTATAATTTGCACTTTGCACTTTCAGACAGATTTTCAGTAAAGATTTTTACTCATGTATGTGAAGAATGTAAGAAATAAAGCCAATTCAATTCAATTTCATTTCATTCCATTCCTCCCTCCTCCCCAGTTCAACATGTGGATGAACACAGGCTACCACTGTCTACATCCCCTCCTTGCCCTGCACCTAACATCCACATCTCCAGATACCAACTGCTATCGTTCCAATCTTCACCTTCCACCAGCCCCCACATTCCATCAACTTCCCAGTCATCATGGACTCACCTTCACTACTGAGGAGATGAGAAGGGCTCTGGGGAAACTCAGACACGGCAAAGAATTGGGACCAGATGGTATGAACCCCCAAGGTCCTGAAGGAGTGTGCTGAGTAGCTGTGTGGAGTTCTCCAACTCATCTTCAATCTGAATCTCAGCCTGGAAAGGGTCCTGACTATGTGGAAAATATCATGTGTGGTTTCAGTACCCAATAAGGGCCAACCAAAAGTCTTGAATGCGTACCGTCCAGTGGCCCTGACCTCCCACAACATGAAGACCCTAGAGAGGCTGGTCATGGTTCACCTCCAACCCCTGGTCAGATCATCCATCAATCCTCATGCAGTTTGCCTACCAGGAGCACATTGGAGTCGATAAGGTTGTCATCTACCTGCTGTACAGAGCCTGCTCTCATTTGGATAAGCAGGCAGCACCGTGAGGACCATCACACACAAAATTTCAGCCTGAAACATCGACTGTGCTTTTTTCCATAGTTGCTGCCTGCCCCGCTGAGTTCCTCCAGCATTTTATTTGTGTGGCTCAGATTTCCGGCATCTGCAGATCTTCTCTTGACTGTGAGGATCATGTTTTTTGATTTCTCAAGTGCCTTCAATACTATACACCCCTCATTGCTGGGGGGGAAAGCTCAGTTCAATGCAGTTTGGCACTTCCATTGTATCCTGAATAATGGACGAGCTGACTGGCAGACTGCAGTTTGTGTGGCTTCAGAGCTGTGTGTGAGACATGGTTATAAACAGTACTGGCTCCCTTCCTGTTTGCCCTGTATACCTCGGACTTTAGGTATAACACTGAGTCATGTCATCTGTAGAAATTCTCTGATGACTCGGCAATAGTTGGGTGTGTAAAGGGAGGCCAGGAGGATGAATACAGGCCCCTGCTGGAGGACTTTCTCAAATGGTGCAAGCTGAATCATCTGCGGCTCAACATCTGTAAGACAAAGGAGATGGTGACGGACTTTAGGAAGACTAAGCCTGCACTGCTTCCTGTTACTATTCACCTGAATGACATGGATGTGGTGAGGACCTACAAAAGTACCTGGGGGTGCATTTGGATGACAGACCTGAGTGGAACACCAACACAGAGGCTCTGTACGAGAAGGGGCAGAGTCACCTCCACTTCTTGAGGAGACTGAGGTCCTTTGGAGTATGCTGGCGTCTCCGTTACACGTTCTACCAGTCTGTTGTCGCCAATACAATCTTCTCTGTTGTGGTGTGCTGGGGCAATGGCATCAACACAAGTGATGCCAACAGGCTCAATAAACTGATTAGAAAGGCTGGCTCTGTTATAGGAGTCAAATTGGACACACTGGAGGCTGTGGCAGAACAAAGGACCCTACAGAAAATCCTGAGAATTCTGGATAATGTCTCTCACCCTCTGTATGCCATTTGGCTGAACAGAGGAGAACTTTTGGTAATCAACTAAGACAACTGTGCTGCTCCAAGAAGCGCTATATGAGGTCATTCTTACTCTCGGCCCATGGGCTCTATAATGAGTTATCTATAGCTGGGAAAGTGATGACCCCCTTGTTAAACTGATTGAGGTAACTTATTTTTTATTCTTTACTTCCCTTCTAATATTTGTTTATTTGTATATCTGTCCTCTTGTAATGGTATTATGACACTGTAATTTCCTTTGGGATCAATAAATATCTATATATTGTCCATCCACCTATCTATCTATCTTTCATCTACCCATCTATTTTTGTTTACACATTGGATTTTACTGATTTTATTCTCCCCTCTTCCATAAGATTAAGTGGGTGGGGGAGAGTCCTAAGTGACGTGCCCAACGTGATTGGATGGTTTGATGAACATGCTGACACATCCATGCTGATTATTGTAAAATTAAATGTAATAGTGAATTATTGTGTTTTCCAGAGAAATTGAAAATTCTATCTCTCGGAAGAAACAACATAAAGAATTTGAATGGTCTGGTAAGTTAATAACAGATTGACTATTTGATTTTAACGTCCTTAATTAAAATCTAAACTTCTTTCTGTAATGGTGTAGTAAAGTTGGAATCAGGTTTGATATCACTGGCATATGTTATGAAATTTGTTTGGTGTTAGCAGTACCTTGCAATAGGTAGACACACGTATACACACACATATACATACACACACACACACACACACACACACACACACACACACACACACACACACACCCTCCCCCCCCCACCTCCAATAGTGAGGTAGTGATCATGGGTTCATTGTCCATTCAGAAATCTGATAGAGGAGGGGAAGAAACTGTTCCTGAAACATTAAGTGTGTATCTTCAGGCTTCCATACCACCTCCTAGATGGTAGCAAAAAGAAGAGGGTACATCCTGGATGATGGGGATTATTAATGGTGGGTGCCACATTCCTGAGCCATTGCCTTTTGAAGGTGTCATTGATTTAGGGGATGCTCATGCCCAAGATGAAACTGGCTAAGTTTACAACTTTCTACAGTTCTTTCCGATTCCATGCAGTGTCCCCTCCATACCAGATGGTGAAACAACCAGTTAGAATGCTCCCTATGGTACACCTGTATAAATTTTTGAGAGTCTTTGTTAAGTCTCCTCAAATTCCAAATGAAATACAGCTGCTGGTGTGCTTTCTTTGTAATGCATCGATAAGTTGGACCCAGGATAGATCTTCAGACATGTTGACACCCAGGAACTTGAAACTGCTCACTGTTGATCCCTCGATGAGGACCGGTGTGTTGTCTCTCAACTTTTTCCTGAAGTCCACAATCAGTTCCTTGGTTTAGCATTGAGTGCAAGGTTATTGTGACACCACTCAAAGAGCTGATCCATCTCACTCCTGTATTCCTTGTGTTACGTACCCCGTAACTGGGTTGTCAAACCAACAGAAATGGACCACTCAGTTGGAGTCTGGATTACTGGAACTAAGAAAGTTTTATTAAAGAAATAAGCAACACAGTACTCTAATAGTAAGGATATAAATGCAACAGGTTAGCAATGAATAAACACACATGTACACAGAACTAGGATAATAGGGTCAATCAGCTCTATCGCAGTCTAGGGATAAAATGTTCAATCACAAGTGACAGAGTTCAGTTTAGTTCAGTTCGCAGTAATCGCCGTCGTGCCGTTGGAGAGAGGGAGAGAAAACGAATGAATATACAAATCGGATTCCAAACAGACCTTCGATATTCCTCGCAGTTAGCTTTCGGGCGAGCCCTTTGTAATGTCTTCTGAGGTCACCGACTGTGACCCCTCCGTTCCAGACACGATCGTTCTTCAGCGGTGAACCCGACACCCAGGCAAGGGCGGACACACACCAGGTTCCCGCCAACCATATCTTTCCACCCTGTGCGTCTATGGCTGGCCCCGCGACCAGACCTCCAAAACTCGCACCGACTTGCGGGGGCGCACCTCTTCCAGGGTCTCGTTATCTCGTGGTGTCGTGTGTGTTGTCTTAGCGAACCTGCCCGTTTTTATCCCCCTGCTGGGGTATCGCCTGTCCATCACACTTCAAACAGTTCAGGGTTCAAAAGGAGCCAGTCTTGACAGTATTCAGACCGGTGTCTCCTTCCGTTAAACTCTCTCGTCTCTTCATTAACATTTCCAAATGCTACTCCATTGTCTTACTTATCTCTCTCTCCTGAAGACAGGTGGCAGATCAACTGTTGATCCCACTGGTGCTAGCACAGGACAGTTAACATCTTAGTCTATGTGTACTTTTGTAACCCTCTTTCGTCACACTTGTCATCACCATCTGAAATTCTGTTAATAATAGTTGTGTCATTGGAAAATTTATAGATGTGGTTTGAGCTGTGCGTAGCCACACAGTCATGAGTGTAGAGAGTAGAGCAGTCTGCTAAATGTTTAACCTTGATGTGCACTAGTGTTGGTTGTCAGTGAGTTGTTATTTCTGATCCACCTTGACTGTGGTCTCCCAATGAGGAAATCGAGGGTCCAGATGCAGATGGAGGTACAGAGGCCCAGGTTTTGGAGCTTGTTAATTAGGACTAAAGGTATGATGGTGTTGAATGCTTAGCTGTAAACAATAAACAGCAGCCTGACTTGGGTATTACTACTGCCCAGGTGATCCAAGTCCAAGTGAGAGCCAGTGCAATTGCATCCACAGTAGACCTATTGTGGCAATATGCAAATTGCAATGGGTCGAGATCCTTCCTTGGACAGGAGTTGATTCTGGCCATGCCCAGCTTCTCAGACCACTGACTTCACAGTAGATGTGAGTGCAAGTGGGCAATGGTCATTGAAACACCTCATCCAGCTCTTCTTTGACACGGGTATAATTGTTGCCCTTTTGAATGGGTGGGAATCTGACTGCAACTGCGAGAGATGGAAGATATCCTTGAAAAATTCCACCAGTTGGTTGGCACAGGTTTTCAGTGCCCTACCAGATGTACCATCAGGGCCTGATGCCCTGCGAAAGTTCACATTCTTGAAACATGTTCTGATGTCACATTCCGAGACAGAGATCATGGGGTCACCAGATGCTGCAAGAATTCGCAGAAGTGTAGTTTTATTCTCTCTTTTAAAGCATGCATAAAAGGTGTTGAGCTCATTTGGGAGTGAAGCATCACAGCCATTCATGATGTTAGACTTCGTCTTGTAGGAAGTAGTAGCCTGCAAACCCTGCCAGACTTTATGTTCATCTCTAACTTCGATATGAATTTTTTTTTTGCTCTTAAAATAGCCTTCCATAGATCATACCTGGGCTTTTTGTATAGCTCTGGATCACCAGTCGTGAATGCCACAGATCTAGTTCTTTCTTGTGGGTCTGGGAGCTGGGGTTTTGCAGTCTTTTGCCAGGGAGAAAAGAGGAGAGAAAACATGCAACAGGAGAAGGTGGAGAAGCTTTCTGCTTATATTTTTCGACTCGAGAGGCAGCTAAATTGCTTGCAGCACAGAGGGGTCATTCAGGCAGCTGAGGTGGATTAGTTAAGAGTGGACCAGATAGCCAGGGGTGCCCAGTCCCAGGACCTGATTGCTTGGGGTCTCCAACAGTCTCGTAAGACACGCCCGCCCTTCCATCTTTTGTTGAAGCTACCGGGTACTCACCATACTATCTGATGTTTGGGCGCAAGGCCAGGTTGCCCATTGACCTTTGTTTTGGGACTGACGAGGGCAACTTACCACCAAAGACTTATCTGAAGTCGTGTCTGAACCTGAAGAGTTAGGTGAGGGGGTGCAGAGGTTTCAGAGAATTAGGATAGGCTGGCCTATGTAGCACCGGGGGAACAGAGTGTGACCCCTAGTGTATTGGGGAGCTATGTCACTGCCTTTCACACCTGGATTAGACTTTGTGTTTTGCAAGAAGGGCGGCGTTTCAATTCTGGTGGGGACCAACACCCCTCTTGTGAGGAGGTTCGTGAAGGCCTGCAAGCTCCATTATTGAGACAATGGCTTTGGTTGGAGTTGCAGAACCAGATTCTGTACCGGGTCATGTCACCCCCAGACTGAGGGTGCCAGTCCCTCAGAGCGGCCATTACGTTAGCAGTGAAACCTTACAGCACGTTACACGAGGATGATTCTGGAAATGAAGGGGTTAACAAATGAGTGTTTAACAGCTTTGGGCCTGTAATCACTGGAATTTAGAAGAATGTGGAGAGATCTCATTGAAACCTACTGAATGTTGAACGGACTAGATAGAATGGATGTGGAGAGGATGTTTCTTCTAGTGGGGGTATCCAGAACTAGAGGGCACAGCCTCAAAATTGAGGGTTGACCTTTTAGAACAGAGGTAAGGAGGAATTGTTTTAGCCAGAGAGTGGTGAATCTGTGGAATGCTCTGCCACAGACTGCGATGGATGCCAAGTCTGTGGGTATATTTAAGGCAGAAGTTGATCGTTTCTGATCAGTCACAGCATCAAAGGAAATGCTGTGAAGGCAGGTGTATGGAGTTGACTGGGATCTGGGATCAGCCATAATATAATGGTGGAGCAGACTTGATGGGCTGAATGGCCTAATTTTGCTTCCATGTCTTTTGGTCTTAAAGCAGTCTTGTAAGAGCACCTCCTCTTCTCTTGACCATTCCACCTTGTTCATCACCACTGGTGCTGTGGTCTTTAGTCTTTGCCTATACACCAGGAGCAGAAATACAGCCAGGTGGTAGCTCTTTCCAAAGTATGCTCGTGGGATGCCACTGTAAGCATTCATGACGGTGGTATAATGGTGGTCAAGTGTGTTGGCTCCTCTGGTTCCACAGGCAATATGTTGGTGGTTCAGAGACTTCTTCAAGCTGGCCTGGTTGAAATTCCCTGTAATAATATGGAAAGCATCTGGCTGTGCAGATTTGTGACTGCTGATCACGGTGCTCAGCTCCTCCAGTGCCTGCCAGGTGTTAAATTGAGGTGGAATGTACACCACTACCCGGCTGATGGTGGAAAATGCCCTCAGCAGATAAAATGGATGAAATTTCAGCAAGATATTCCTGGTCAGCTGGTCAGGACCGAGATAGAACTGCCATGTCTGTGCACCGTGGTGAGTTGATCATAAAGTATACTCCTTAAAAAGACTGAGTTGTCCTGCCTTTGCAGAGAATGGTGAAGTCATTTTCAGCACTGCATCCAAAATGGCAGGGGTGAACCGTGTTTCCATAAATCAGTGTACACAGCAGTCCCTGATGTCCATCTGGTACTGTATTCTTGTTCTGAGGTCTTCAAATTTAGACTGTACATTCACCAGCAAGACAGTTGGGATTAGAGGAAAAGGAGAGGAGGGGCTGCATCAAAAGCCTCTTGTTTCAATTGCACCTATAGACCGGCTTGGCTTCCATGCTTTCTTAAAGGGGAACTGCACTCACAACATGAGTCTGCAGTCTGGGACCTTCTGGATTTGAGTATCGATAGATGTTTTTAAATGTTTTGAAACAATCTGCTTACTGAAGTATGACTGTAACTGTGGATCTCAACTGTAGTAGTCCTGAATGGGGATATTTGACGATTCTCATCGGAGCTGCACGCAGAGTCGCCACTTGTTGATGCCATCAGGGATAAATTAGGTTAAAGACTACAGTGCCATATGGAGCAGAAAGGTCTCCAGTTCAGTTTGTGAGCTTGTTGATTTTTGATAAGGTAGCAGAATCCGCCAACCCCGGATTCAGGACGGCACCCGCTGACTGACTGAGCAGGAACATTTGTCATAGACTCATAGAAGAGTACAGCACAGAAGCAGGCCCATTGACCCATCTAATCAATGCCAAACCATTTAAGCTGCCTACATCCATTGACCTGCACCGGTACCATAGCCCTCCATACTCCTACCATCCATGTACCTATCCAAATTTCGCTTAAAACGTTGAAATCGAGTTCGTTTGCACCACTTGTGCTGGCAGCTCTCACAGCCCTCTGAGTGAAGAAGTTTCCCATGATATTCCCTTTAAATTTTTTAATCTTTCATCCTTAATCCATGACCTCCAGTTGTTGGCCCACCCAACCTCAGCGTAAAAAGCTTACTTGTATTTACCCTATCTGTACCCTCAAAATTTTGTATACCTCTATCAAATCTCCTCTCAATCTTCCAAGGAATAAAGTCCCAACATATTCAATCTTTCTTTATAACTCAGGTCCTCCGGACTCGACAACATCCTTGTAATTTTTCTCTGTACTCTTTCAACTTTATTTACATCTTTCTTCTAGGTAGGTGACCAAAACTACACACAATACCCCAAATTAGGCTTCACCTATCCCATCTCCTGTATTCTGTACTTTGATTTATGAAGGCCAATGTGTCAAAAGCTTTCTTTACAAACCTATCTACCTGTGACACCACTTTCAATGAATTATGGACCTGCATTCTACCTTTGTTCTACCACACTCCTAAGTGCCCAACCATTCACTCTGTAAGACCTACCCTGGTTGGTAGTACCGAAGTGCAAAACCTCGTACTTGTCTGGATTAAATTCCATCTTCCATTTCTCATCCCATTTTGCCAACTGATCCAGATCCCATTGCAAGCTATTGTAGCCTTCCTCGCTGTCCACTACACCCCCAGGCTTGGTGCCATCCACAAGTTTGCTGACCCAGTTAACCACATTATCATCCAGATCATTGATATAGATTACAAACAACAATGGACCCAGCACTGATCCCTGTGGCACTCCACTAGACACATCTCCAGTCAGAGGGAATCATCTATTACCACTCTTTGGTTTCTTGCGACTGAAACTTCTTGACCAACCTCCCATGTAGGACCTTGTCAGATGCCTTGTTAAAGTCCCCATAGACAGCATCCACTGCCTTGTCTTCATCGACTTTCTTAGTAGCTTCCTTGGAAAAACGCAATAAGATTGGTTAAACACGACCTACCACACACAAAGCCATGCCGACTCTTCTTAGATCAGTCCCTGTCTATCCAAATTCTCATATATCTGGTCCCTTAGAATATCTTCCAATAATTTTCCCACTGCTGATACCATTCTCACCAGCCTATAATTTCCTGGTTTATTTTTAGAGCTTTTCCCACCATGAGATAGACTGGAAAATCTAGAGTCCCTTGGACAACATCGGTGTCGTGGAGAGGGGAGACTTGCAGCATGGGCAACTGCCGGTCTCCCATACAACCTTACCCAGACCTGCGCCCTGGAGACCTTCCAAGGCGCAAATCCATAGTCTCACGAGACTAACGGATGCCTATATGACGACACAGCACATAATGATGATGTCATATGACACACCACACAATGATGTCATACGTCACAGCACACAATGATGTCATAAAGTAAGAGGTGCTCGGTATTCTTATTCTTAGTGGGAGGTCCTACCTCAATCTCAGAAACCCCATATATTAAAATCCAAGCCAATGTGTCCTCGATTCTCGGGACCGTACACTGGTCGGGGACTGTACGACTGTTCAGAGTTCGATAGTCCACACACTTTCCGTACCTTCCATTCTTCTTCCTGGCCACCACTATTGGAGACACATAGGGGCTTCTGGACTCAGTGATGATCCCAGCTTCCTTCAGCTTCCACAGATGCTGCCAAACATCCTCCACCTCTGCAGGTGACAGTCGCCATGACCTTTCTCTGTCACCTGGATGGTGTGGCAAGTGCTCTTGGAACAACCCACATCAAACTTGTCAGTAGAAAAGACACCTCCCAGCTTCAACATTTTCTCTATCAACCTCTTCTTCCAACCTCCAGGTACTGGGGAGTCCCCAAAGTTGAATGACTCAGCAGTCAACTTTCCCTTTTTCAGAGAGAGTTTCTCCCTGCCTTGTCTCACAAGGATATTAGACATTACTGGCACTGGAAAGAGATACACCATTGGCATTTGCTGCTTGACCCTGAGGGTGACCTCTCTCTCCGAGGTATTCCTGACAATCAATGTCATCCTGTTCACCTGTACAACTGAGATGTTGACATCCATTGCATTACTTTCATGGACTTTCCCTGTCAAAACACTTAGTTAGTGAAACCTAGTTTGCCTCTAAAAATCCAATGATAGCTCTCCTTTATTCAGATTTCTGAAGGTTACTATTAGTAATTTTTATTGATTACCATTTTAAAAGTGATTCTTTACCACTCAGGTTATGTTGGCCAACCCATGGATCCAGATTTTCCTCGGACTTCCTTCTGGGCAAGGATGTAATATTTTCACATTCCTCTATCCACTGCTATGCCAAAAAGCACGTTCCTAGCCTTCTTGCAATTCTCTTCTGAATCTCTCAGTAGCCTAGGAGGCACTTCCATCCTTCGGTCAGCTGTTCCAGTACTACTTTCTTGTCAAGTTTTTATCACATCCAATACTTTAAAAAAAAATTTGCACTACTTATTTCATTAAAATAAACCCTATTGTGACAGTAATACTCCTATTGTAAGTGGGAGGGCAGTAGGAGCCTGAAAGGAGAAAGTTGGAGAGATTTCTGAAAGCAATGCCCTGTGTCCCAAGCTGCTTTTGAGGAAGTGCATGGCCACACTGGGCTGGATGATGAGCATAAACAAGGGATGGTGTGATACACCCAGTCCAAACCAGTCGTGTTACAGCCTGGGGAAGTAGCTAGAGTGACAGGAAGCCCCAAATTTCCCAGAATGCCTGATGCCGAGGTCCTCAGTGGATGTTTTGGAAGACCATGAAGAGGAATCATGCTTACCTGCTATGGTACTGGTGAGGCCCGAACAGCCAAAGCTCTCGGTTGTACAGGTGAACAGGATGACATTGATTGTCAGGAATACCTCAGAGAGGGAAGTCACCCTCAGGGTCAGGCGGTATCTCTTTCCAGTGCCAATAATGTCTAGTGTCCCTGTGAGACAAGCCAGGGAGAATCTGTCTCCATAAAAGGGAAAGTTGACTGCCAAGTCATTCAAATTTGGGGACCCCCCAGTACCTGGAGGTTGGAAGAGGAGGTTAATAGAGAAAATGTTGAAGATGGGAAGTGTCTTTTCTACTGACAAGTTTGATGTGAGTTGTTCCAAGAGCACTCGCCACACCATCCGGATGACAGAGGACATCCTGTTCAGAGAAAGGTCATGGCAACTGTCACCTGAAGAGGTGGAGGATGTTTGGCAGCATCTGTGGAAGCAGAAGGACTCATCGCTGAATCCAGAAGCCTCTATGTGTCTCCAATAGTGGTGGCCAGGAAGAAGAATGGGAGGGTACAGATGTGTGTGGACTATCGAACTCCGAACAATTGTACAGTCCCCGACCAGTATACGGTCCCGAGAATCAAGGACACATTGGCTTGCCTGAGTGGTGCGAAGTAGTTCAGTGTGCTGGACTTGAAGTGTGGGTATTATCAGATACCTATGAGTGAGGCTGACAAAGAGGAGATGGCATTCACATGTCCAGTGGGATTCTTCCACTTTGAAATGATGCCCCAGGGCATATCGGGAGCCCTGGTGACTTTCCAGTGTGTCATGGAGAAAACAGTGGGGAATATGAACTTGCTTGAGATGTTCGTTTACCTGGATGATCTCATAGTGTTCAGTTCCACATTGGAGGAACATGAAGTGAGGCTACTGAAGGTGCTGGGCTGCCTGAAAGCTGAAGGGTTAAAACTTTCCCTGGATATGGGCCAGTTCTGCCAAACATCTGTTAGCTACATTGGGCACACAGTCTCACGGATGGAGTAGTTACAGATCCGTCTAAGATAGAGGCAGTGATCAGATAACCAAGGCCCCAGACTGTGAGCTGCCTGCGCTTGTTCCTGGGGTTCTGTGGGTGCTATCAGAGGTTCAAGTGAATCACCCTTTAAATCAGCTTCTGTGTGGTTACCCTCCCATGGGGAAGAAAGGGAGGCGGGTGAAAGGAGAGGATGGTGAAGATTACCTTAGCTCTTCAGAGCATTTTGTACAAAGATGGGATGCAAAATGTGAAGAGGCCTTTCAGTTGCTGAAGGAGGTACTGATGAAAGCACCTGTGCTGGTTTTTGCCGACCCCTGATTGCTATATGCACTGCATACAGATGCCAGCAGGGAGGGCTTAGGGGGTGTTCTGTATGAGGATCAGGGCACAGGGTTGAGACCTGTAGCGTTTGTCACCCTCTGAGCAAAACAACCCCACACACAAGTTGGAGTTCCTGGCATTGAAGTGGGCTGTGGTGGATAAGCTAAGTGACTATCTATATGGTGCCAAGTACAAGGTGAGGACTGACAACAACCCATTAACTTATTTCCTGACTTCGGTAAAATTGGATGCCACTGGCCATCAGTGGTTGGCAGCGTTGTTTGCCCATGATTTCAGCCTGAAGTACCAGCCAGGGCGTTGGAACTTTGATGTTGATGCATTGTCCTGATACGTGCCAGTTTTCCATCATGGGGAAGGCAAAGGAAAGGCAGGGCAGAATCAAGCAGTAGGTCATTTGGGAGCTTCTGATGGTGCCATTCCACAAGCTTACTGTCACCTGAGTGCTCTGAAAACAAAGCAGTTGCCGGATTTGAGTTCTGGGGAAGTGGCCACCACTCAGTGAGGTGACCTGTGCATAGATACCGTTTGGTCAGCGATTGCAAAAGGGGACATGGCCCAAGCAGACAAGGTGCAACACTTTACGGTGTCTCTGCTACTGAGAGAATGGCCCAGATTCTATGGTGGGTCAGCATTTTTTTCCTCTATTATTGTGTATTTCATTGTACTGCTGTTGCATGGACAACAAATTTCACAACATATGCCGGAGAAATTAAACCGGATTCTGATTCTGATCTACTTCTCCACTTTTGCTGAGATGTTGGTACTGTCCTCTGCCTGGTGATTAATAGATTCCAAATACTAATATGTGTTTCAGCCATGATCTCTGGCTCCATGCATAGATTCCTATTTTAATCTTTATTTAGCCCAGCCCTCTTACTATCCATTTTTGTTAGTATAGAAGACATTGAGGTTTCTCTTGTTAACTTCAACACTCTAAAAGTCGAAGTCAGATTTATTGTCATATGCTCAAGTACTTGCAGCTGCATTCCAGGTACATAGCATCATACAAGCAGCATTCATAAGAAAAAGATAAAATAAGCATAAATTATACAGAATTTTTACATGAAAGGATATAATTAGAACAAAAATGTCAATTTTGTGCAGTGTTCAAAGTAGTAATGCTAAATTGTAGTGATTAAGGCTATGGCAGTTGGTCAGGAATCAAATGTTTGCAGAGAAGTAGTTGGTTCTTAAACTTGGTGGTGTGAGATTTAATTCTCTGTACCTCCTACCTGATGGTATCTGCAAGAAAAGAAGATGGCTCAGAGTCATCTTCTTTCTCTCTGACCTTTTATTAACTTTTCCACTTTGTTTTCTATATTTAGCCTGGTGTCTCCATTTGTATTATAAGACCTTAAGATACAGGAGCATAATTAGGCCATTTGGCCCATTGAGTCTGCTCTGCCATTCCATCATGATGATCCATTTTTCCTCTCGGCCTCAATCTCCTGCTTTCTCGCCTCAAACAATCAAGAATCTATCAACTTCTGCCTTAAATATACCTAATGACTGGACCTCCACAGCTGTATGTGGAAACAAATTCCATAGGTCCACCACTCTGGCTAAAGAATTTCGTCCTCATCTCCTTTCTAAAAAGATGCCCTTCTATTTTGAGGCTGTGTCCTCTGATCATAGACTCTCCCACCATAGGAAATATCCTCTCCACATCCACTCTGTCAAGACTTTTCAACATTCAATAGGTTTCAATTAGCCCACCCCTCATTCTTCTGAATTCTAGTGAATACAGGCCCAGAGCCATCAAACACTCTTCATATGACGAGCGATTCAATCCTGGACAATCTGGCAATAAAAACCTATCTTTGACCTCTGATGTTTCAGTCTGATGCCATTCAATGGTGTACATGTTCTTTCTTTAGTATTATCTACTGCTCCTATTCCTTTGTCCATCTTCTACTTATTGCTAATACTGTATGCTGATGCTTTAGACATCTGCTATGAATGTAAAACAGTCATTGGAACATAACGGTGCAGTAAACGTAGGTATCAGAATCAAACTTAATTTCAAAAATAAAATCTTTTTTTAATTTTTGGAATATTAGTCTGAAGACAAATAAAGTAACCCAAACAAAATTAGTAGTTTAGAGCCAGCAAGATACTACCAATTCCAAATTGCCATTAATTTTGCTTTAGTGGATCTATATATATCATACACAAAGCATAATATTTTCAGGCTAATCTACTCTGAGAAAAGTTTGGAAATACCTGAAGTTGTCATCAGATCACTAATATCCAGAAGCAACATTGGAGCAAATTGCAAACTGTAGCTAGTGGAGCAGTAAGAAATTCCAGACTGCAGCTTCAGATTTTCATGTAGGAGACCTTCAGTTTTGTAGAGTGAGTGAGAAAGATTAATACTGCCTGTTTCACAAATGTTACAGCCGCAAAGTCTACGTCATTTAAATAACAGCACAGCTTCATTCCTGTTCCAAATTTATAAAAGGAATGTCTTATCAATGATAAGAAGAGTCCATAATAATGGGCATTTCATTCATTGGATTTTTATTGTATTTATTTAGTTAATATATGAATCATTTAATCTGTCTAGTGGTATCTCTAACTTAAATTCATCTGAGAACGGTTCTTGGTTACATCTAAATTGCCCATCTCACAATTAAGGGAATACAAATTTAGCATATTCAGTAAACACTTGAAAGATTCAGCAGGCCAGACAACACTTGTGGAGCAAGAAACAGAATAATGTAAACACGAGGAATTCTGCAGATGCTGGAAATACAAGCAACACACATCAAAATTGCTGGTGAACGCAGCAGGCCAGGCAGCATCTCTAGGAAGAGGTACAGTTGATGTTTCGGGCTGAGACCCTTGTCAACTGTACCTCTTCCTAGAGACGCTGCCTGGCCTGCTGCGTTCACCAGCAACTTTGATGTGTGTTAACAGAATAATGTTTCAGGTCAATGATCTTTCATCAGAACTGGAAAAAGTTGGAAAGCAATATACTTAATTTACAGGTGGAAGTGATTTGCAAAAGGAATGTTTGAAATTGGATGGAGATTGGGTGACTGAAATGGTGGTAGAGCAGAGGGGAGAGAAGGTTATTCATTACTATCTATGTAACTCTCTCGCTCTCGAGATTGTTGCGAATTCTCAGATCACAGAACTTTGCAGGGTGGGGAAGGAGAGGAGAGGGGGAGCGGTGCGACAGACTTACAATACCATAAATCAGCGTGTTGTTTTGTTATGGCCTTCCGCCTCGCTGTGAAAAGGGACACCTTTTTTTCCCTCTATTAGAGAGAGAGCCTGTGGCAGGTCGAATTGTTGGGTGAACAACTAGTTTTTGTCGTACTCCTTATCATGGTCTTTATGGGGGGGGGCCTTGCTATTGCTCGTTTGGTGATTAGAGGGTGCTGATGCTTTTTTGTGAAAATGGGTGGAAGTAGGGGAGGATTGTTGCTTTGCTGCTTGTGTGTGGGGGGGAGTTGGAGGGGGCTTTGGGGTCTAATGTTCTAACTGTCTTTCATTCTTTGGGGAACTCCAGTTTTCATGGATGTCTGGGAAGAAAAAGAATATCAGGATGTATATTGTATATATTTCTCTGATATTAAATGGAACTATTGAATCTATTTTCATAATTTAAACCTCTCCATTTTGATACCAGTCTAATGACTGCACAGCAACCCCTTACAAAACCAATATATCAGAAACATGGTGTCCAGAACTAGAAGTTGTGCTCCGGATGTTTACCAAACAAATTTTTATTAACATATTTCCATGCGTGGTAACCCAGTCCCCTGAGAAAAAGAACAATATTTAATTCTTCTCTAGATTTCTCACCCTAAAACTCTGCATTTCCTTCTTTCTTACTTTCCTTCCTTCTTTTGATGCTCATCTTGTAAAGATGGTTACTTTGTTTATATTAATTTTCTTTTGTACCTGTCCACTAGCTTTTAGCTATTCTTAAATGTACCTTGCCTTGTGGATTAACTTCAATATTCTGCCAGCTTGCCTATTTTCCTATTTAACTTTCAAATCCTTTTGCACTGCTAGACTCCACAGGAATGAAATAATTGTTATTTGATCATTAAATGCTGGTACAAAGAAACGAGTGAAGCTTCCTAGCATTATGTACATTTGCTGTTGTAATCAGTTTGACTTTCTGCAGGAGGCAGTCGGGGAGACATTGGAAGAATTGTGGATATCATATAATTTAATAGAGAAGCTTAAAGGAATTCATGCTATGAAGCAGCTACAAGTACTATACATGTCGAACAACCTAGTGAAGGATTGGGGTACGTTCCATGTCTTTTTTTTTAAGAAAAACTTGCATTTCTTCAGAGCATATAATAACATCAAAACATAAAAATGCTTTATCATCAATGAAATATTTTTGAAATACAGCCTCTGTTCTCATGCAAGAAGCAGGATGACCGATTTGTGTTTGATGTGATTCAACACTCATGGTTGAGGAATAAATATTGGTCAGTATAGCAGCAAAAACTCACCTAGCGCCCTTCAAAATAGTGTAAGTTAGTCCTTTATGGGAATATTTGCACTTCACCAGCAAACAATACTGTTTCTTTGGCCCTTAAAGCTATGATTGAGTCTTCCGTACAAAAGTTACTTCTTAGAAATACCACACAGTAACAGGCCATTCTGATCCAACGAGCCTGCACTGCCGATTACACCCACATAATGAATTACCCTACAGATCCATATTCTTCAACGAGCCTGCACTGCCAATTATACCTATATAATGAATTACCCTACTGATCCATATTCTTCAACGAGCCTGCACTGCCAATTATATCTATATAATGAATTACCTTACTGACCCATATTCTTTTTACATTATATGTCAATGATTTGGATTATGGAATTGATGGCTTTGTTGTTAAGTTTGCAGACAGTACAAAGATAGGTGGAGGAGCAGGTATTTTTGAGGAAATAGAGAGGCTACGGAAGGACGTAAACAAATCAGAAGAGTGGGCAAAGAAAAGGCATTTAGAATTCAGTGCTGGGAAGTGTATGGTCATGTCTCGGGGTACTTGGAAGGCACATGATAAAATAAGCCATAGTCAGCAGGTTTCCTCGAGGGAAAATCTTGCCTGACAAATCTGTTGGAATTCTTTGAAATAATAAGCAGCATAGACAAGGGAGAATCGGATGATGTTGTGTACTTGGATTTTCAGAAGGTCTTTGACAAAGTGCCACGCATGAGGCTGCTTAACAAGCTACGAGCCCATGATGTAACAGGAAAGATTCTAGCATGGATAGAGCAGTGGCTGATTGGCAGGAGGCAAAGAATGGGAATATGACAGGTGGTGTTCCACAGGGGTCTATGTTGGGACTGATACTTTTTACATTATGTATCAGTGATTTGGATGATGGAATTGATGTCTTTGTTGCAAAGTTTACATATGATATGAAGATAGGTGGAGGGGCAGGTAGGTTTGAGGAAGTAGAGAGGCTACAGAAGGAGTTAGGCAGATTAGGAGAATGGGCAAAGAAATGGTAGATGGAATATTGTGTTGGGAAGTGTATGGTCATGCACATTGGTAGAAGAAATGAAAGGGTTGACTATTTTCTAAATGGACAGCCTCCCGGATGGCCATATCTGCACCCGGTGTGTCGAGCTGCAGCTCCTAAGGGACCGAGTTAGGGAACTGGAGATGCAGCTCGATGACCTGCGCCTGGTCAGGGAGGTGATAGAAAGGAGTTATAGGCAGGTGGTCACGCCAGGGCCAGGGGAGACAGACAAGTGGGTCACCTTTAGGAGGGGGAAGGGGAGGAGTCAGGTACTAAAGAGTACCCCTGTGGCTGTACCCCTTGGCAATAAGTACTCCTGTTTGAGTACTGTTCGGGGGGGGGGGGGAACAGCCTACCTGGGGGAAGCGACAATGGCCGTGCCTCTGGCACAGAGTCTGGCCCTGTGGTTCAGAAAGGTAGGGAAAGGAAGAGGATGGCAGTAGTGATAGAGGACTCTATAGTTAGGGGCTCAGACAGGCAATTCTGTGGTCGCAGGAAAGAAACTCGGACGGTAGTTTGCCTCCCAGGTGCCAGGGTCCGGGATGTTTCAGATCGAGATATCCTGCAGTGGGAGGGAGAACAGCCAGAGGTCTGGTACCAATGACATAGGTAGGAAAAGGGAAGAGGTCCTGAAAAAAAGAGTACAGGGAGTTAGGAAGAATGTTGAGAAGCAGGACCGCAAAGGTAGTAATCTCTGGATTACTGCCTGTGCCACACAACAGTGAGAATAGGAATAGAATGAGGTGGAGGATAAATGCGTGACTGAGAGTTTGGAGCAGGGGGCAGGGGGCAGGGATTCAGATTTCTGGATCATTGGGACCTCTTTTGGGGCAGATGTGACCTGTACCAAAAGGACAGATTGCACTTGAATCCCAGGGGGACCAATATCCTGCCGGGGAGGTTTGCTAAGGCTACTGGGGAGAGTTTAAACTAAAATTGTTGGGGGGTGGGAACCGAACTGAAGAGACTGGGGAAGAGGAGGTTGGCTCACAAATAGAGCAAGCTTGCAGACAGTGCAAGAGGGAGGATAGGCAGGTGATAGAGAAGGGACGCGCTCAGACTGAAGGTTTGAGATGCATCTATTTTAACACAAGGAGTGTTGTGAACAAAGTGGATGAGCTTAGAGCGTGGATCAGTACTTGGAGCTATGATGTTGTGGCCATTAAAGACTTGGATGGCTCAGGGACAGGAATGGTTACTTCGAGTGTCAGGTTTTAGATGTTTCAAAAAGGACAGGGAGGGAGGCAAAAGAGGTGGGGGCATGGCACTGTTGATCAGAGATAGTGTCACGGCTGCAGAAAAGGTGGACGCCATGGAGGGATTGTCTACTGAGTCTCTGTGGGGGAGGTTAGGAACAGGAGGGGGACAATAATTTGGTGTTTTTTATAGGCTGCCCAATAGTAACAGGGATATTAAGGAGCAGATAGGGAAGCAGGTCCTAGAACGGTGTAATAATAACAGAGTTGTCGTGATGGGAGATTTTAATTTCCCAAATATCGATTGGCATCTCCCTAGAGCAAGGGGTTTAGATGGGGTGGGGTTTGTTAGGTGTGTTCAGGAAGGTTTCTTGACACAATATGTAGATGAGCCTGCAAGAGGAGAGACTGTACTTGATTTGGTATTGGGAAATTAACCTGGTCAGGTGTCAGATCTCTCAGTGGGAGAGCATTTTGGAGATAGTGATCATATTTCTATCTCCTTTACTATAGCATTGGAGAGAGATAGGAACAGACAAGTTCGAAAAGCGTTTAATTGGAGTAAGGGAAATTATGAGGCTATCAGGCAGGAAATTGGAAGCTTAAATTGGAAACAGATGTTCTCAGGGAAATGTACGGAAGAAATATGGCAAGTGTTTAGGGGATATTTGTGTGGAGTTCTGCATAGGTGCGTTCCAATGAGACAGGGAAGTTATGGTAGGGTACAGGAATTATGGTGTACAAAGGCTGTAATAAATCTAGTCAAGAAGAAAAGAAAAGCTTACAAAAAGTTCAGAGAGCTAGGTAATGTTAGAGATCTAGAAGATTATAAGACTAATAGGAAGGAACTTAAGGAGAAAATTAGGAGAACCAGAAGGGGCCATGAGAAGGCCTTGACAGGCAGGATTAAGGAAAATCCCAAGGCATTCTGCAAGTATCTGAACAGCAAGAGGATAAGACATGAAAGAATAGGACCTATCAAGTGTAACAGTGGGGAAGTATGTATGGAACCTGAGGAAATAGCAGAGGTACTTAATGAATACTTTACTTCAGTATTCACTATGGAAAAGGATCTTGGTGATTGTAGTGATGACTTGCAGCAGACTGAAAAGCTTGAGCATGTAGATATTAAGAAAGAGGATGTGCTGGAGCTTTCGGAAAGCATCAAGTTGGATAAGTTGCTGGGACCGGATGAGATGTAACCCAGGCTACTGTGGGAGGGGAGGGAGGAGATTGCTGAGCCTCTGACGATTATCTTTGCATCATCAGTGAGGATGGGAGAGGTTCCGGAGGATTGGAGGGTTGCGGTTGTTGTCCCTTTATTCAAGAAAGGGAGTAGAGATAGCCCAGGAAATTATAGACCAGTGAGTGTTATTTCAGTGGTTGGTAAGTTGATGGAGAAGATCCTGAGAGGCAGGATTTATGAACATTTCAAGAGGTATAATATGATTAGGAATAGTCAGCATGGCTTTGTCAAGGGCAGGTCATGCCTTACGAGCCTGATAGAATTTTTTGAGAATGTGACTAAACACATTGATGAAGGAAGAGCAGTAGATGTAGTGTATATGGATTTCAGCAAGGCATTTGATAAGGTACCCCATGCAAGGCTTATTGAGAAAGTAAGGAGGCATGGGATCGAAGGGGACATTGCTTTGTGGATCCAGAACTGGCTTGCCCACAGAAGGCAAAGAGTGGCTGTAGACGGGTCATATTCTGCATGGAGGTCAGTCACCAGTGGAGTGCCTCAGGGATCTGTTCTGGGGCCCTTACTCTTTGTGATTTTTATAAATGACCTGGATGAGGAAGTGGAGGGATGGGTTAGTATGTTTGCTGATGACACAAAGGTTGGAGGTGTTGTAGATAGTATGGAGGGCTGTCAGAGGTTACAGTGGGACATTGATAGGATGCAAAACTGGGCTGAGAAGAGGCAGATGGAGTTCAACCCAGATAAGTGTGAAGTGGTTCATTTTGGTAGGTCAAATATGATGGCAGAATATAGTATTAATGGTAAGACTCTTGGCAGTGTGGAGGATCAGAGGGATCTTGGGTCCGTGTCCATAGGACACTCAAAGCTGCTGCGCGGGTTGACTCTGTGGTTAAGAAGGCGTACGGTGTATTGGCCTTCTTCAATCGTGGAATTAAATTTAGGAGCCGAAAGGTAATGTTGCAGCTATATAGGACCCTGGTCAGACCCCACTTGGAGTACTGTGCTCAGTTCTGGTTGCCTCATTACAGGAAGGATGTGGAAGCTATAGAAAGGGTGCAGAGGAGATTTACAAGGATGTTGCCGAGATTGGGGAGCATGCGTTATGAGAATAGGTTGAGTGAACTCGGACTTTACTCCTTGGAGCGACGGAGGATGAGAGATGACCTGATAGAGGTGTATAAGATGATGAGAGGCATTGATCGTGTGGATAGTCAGAGGCTTTTTCCCAGAGCTGAAATGGTTGCCACAAGAGGACACAGGTTTAAGGTGCTGGGGAGTCAGTACAGAGGAGATGTCAGGGGTAAAGAGAGTGGTGAGTGCGTGGAATTGGCTGCCGGCAACAGTGGTGGAGGCGGATACGATAGGGTCTTTTAAGAGACTTTTGGATAGGTACATGAAGCTTAGAAACATAGAGGGCTATGGGTAAGCCTAGTAATTTCTAAGGTAGGGACATGTTCAGCACAACTTTGTGGCCCAAAGGGCCTGTGTTGTGCTGTAGGTTTTCTGTGTTTCTATGGACAGAAAATATTTAAAAATCTGAGGCACAAAGGGATTTGCAAGTCCTTGTGTGGGATTCCCTAAAGGTTAATTTGCAGGTTGAGTCTGGTGAGGAAGGCAAATGCGATGTTAGCACTCATTTCAGGACGACTAGAATATAAAAGCAAGGTTGTAATGTTGAGACTTTATAAATCACTGGTGAAACCTTACTTGGAGTACTGTGAGCAGTTTTGAGCCCCTTATCTCAGAAAGGAAGTGCAGAAACTGGAGAGGGTTCAGAGGAGGTTCATGAAAATGATTCCAGGATTAAACGGCTTGTCATATGAAGAACGTTTGATGGCTCTGGGCCTCTATTGAATAGAATTTAGAAGAATGAAGGGGGACCTAATTGAAGCCTATCAAATGTTGAAAGGCCTTGTTAGAGTGGATATGGAGAGGATGCTTCCTATAGTGGGACTGTCTAAAACTGGAGGATATAGCCTCAGAATAATGGGGGGGGGGGTGTCCTTTTATAATGAAGATGAGGAATTTCTTTAGCCAGGGAGTATTGAATCTGTGGAATTCATTGCCACAGGCAGCTGTGAAGGCCAAGTCTTTAGGTATATTTAAGGCAGAGTTTGATAGATTCTTGATTGGTCAGGGCATAAAGGAATATGAGGGGGAAAGGCAGGAAATTGGGGCTGAGAGAAAAAAATGGATCAGCCATGATTAAATGGCGGAGCAGACTCGATGGGCCAAATGGTCTAATTCTGCTCCTATGTCTTATGGTCTTATGATCATGTATATCTTTGGAATGTGGGAGGAAACGAGCACCCAGAGTAAACCCACGGGGAGAACATGGAAAGTCTTTACAGACAGTAGTGGGAAACTGTCTACAAATACTAATGAAACATAAGAAATGCTGCCTGACCTGCTGAGCTCCTCCAGCATTTTGTGTATATTATAAATACTAATGCAGATTGCAGGTCTCTGAATTCCCTCAGTATCCTGCAGTGTTGGAAACTGGGGTAAAATCTGTCTTTGGTTGTTATTAGAATCAGGTGTATTATCACCAGCATGTGACGTGAAATTTGTTAACTTAGCAGCAACAGTTCAATGCAATACATAATTTAGCAGAGAGAGAGAAAAAAATAATAAATAAAACATAATAAATAAACAAGTAAATCAATTACGTATATTGAATAGATTTTTTAAAATGTACAAAAACAAATACTGTATATTTTTAAAAAAGTGAGGTAATGTCCAAATCTTCAATGTCCATTTAGGATTCGGATGGCAGAGGAGAAGAAGCTGTTCCTGAATTGCTGAGTGTGTGCCTTCAGGCTTCTGTACCTCCTGCCTGATGGTAACAGTGAGAAAAGGGCATGCCCTGGGTGCTGGAGGTCCTTAATAATGGACTCTGCCTTTCTGAGACACCGCTCCCTAAAGATGTCCTGGGTACTTTGTAGGCTAGTGCCCAAGATGGAGCTGACTAGATTTACAACCTTCTGCAGCTTCTTTCGGGCCTGTGCAGTAGCCCCTCCATCCCAGACGGTGATGCAGCCAGTCAGAATTCTCTCCATGGTACAACTATAGAAGTTTTTGAGTGTATTTGTTGACATGCCAAATCACTTCAAACTCCTAATAAAGTATAACCACTGTCTTGCCTTCTTTATGACTACATTGATATGTTGGGACCAGGTCAGATCCTCAGAGATCTTGACACCCAGGAACTTGAAGCTGCTCACTCTCTCCACTTCTGATCCCTCTATGAGGATTGGTATGTGTTCCTTCATCTTACCCTTCCTGAAGTCCGCAATCAGCTCTTTTGTCTTATTGACATTGAGAGTCAGGTTGTTGCTGCGGCACCACTCCACTAGTTGGCATATCTCACTCCTGTACGCCCTCTCGTCACCACCTGAAATTCTACCAACAATGGTTGTATCGTCAGCAAGTTTGTAGATGGTATTTGAGCTATGCCTAGCCACATAGTCATGTGTATACAGAGAGTAGAGCAGTGGGCTAAGCACACACCCCTGAGGTGAGCCAGTGTTGATCGTCAGTGAGGAGGATATGTTATCACCAATCCACAACTGTGGTCTTCCAGTTAGGAAGTCGAGGATCCAATTTACAAGGGAGGTACAGAGGCCCAGGTTCTGCAACTTCTCGATCAGAATTGTGGGAATGATGGTATTAAATGCTGAGCTATAGTTGATGAACAGTATCCTGACAGGTGTTTGTGTTGTAGGTGGTTTAAAGCCATGTGGAGAGCCATTGAGATTGCGTCTGCTGTTGACCTATTGCGGCGATAGGCAGATTGCAATGGGTTCAGGTCCTTGCTGAGGCAGGAGTTCAGTCTAGTCATAACCAACCTCTCAAAGCATAAATGCATGTAAGATTATCTGTTTTTGGTGTATCTGTCTCTGGGCATTCCATTCTTGTGAATCAGTGGAATGAAGTGTGCTGAGACGGGTCCACCAGTCACAATTGTGGAGACCATAGCTGAATTTTTACCCTATAATGTGTTTTTTAAAGCTCCAAGGAAATGTTACATTCATACTGGCTTTCTCAGCCCAATTTTAAGCTTGATTAAGCCACTTTGATGTGACTCCATCCTTAATCTTCCTTAACCTTTTTTAAAAAAAGGAGCTATTAAGTTAAAAATATTTGAATATAATTATCTAGAAAATAGATTATGATTACAATTTTCTTTCTTGGTCCTCTGTGTATCTGAAGCATTGGAGCAGGGACAGATATGTACAGTGAGATACAATCCATATGCAACATTATTTCCTGGAAATTCAAGGGTACATATGCAGCCTGTGCCATCCATAAGCAACTCCTGTAAGAGCAGGCATTCTCAGCCCCTGCAGCACTTGCTTTTTATGTGACCTAAGGGTGATTTCTCAAAGAGTTTACCAAGAGCTTCTATGAACCCAGTTCAGGTTTGTAGCTTTTGAGTGATTTATTTGCTTGACTTTCCCAAGGCAGCACTTCCACTGAGCTCCCAGCACTTATCCAGGCCCCATCCACCCACTAATTGTGATTAAATTACTTATCTGGCAAACAAGAGTTCTGGACCATTGTTCCATTTCCACTATGAATGCTGGGAAATTTAAATTAAACAAGTATATCTTGAATAAAAATAATAAATTTCTTTCAGTAACAATAACCACGAAGCTAATGGTTTTGCTGTAAAGATCCATCTGAGTTCCAATCTGCAATTTAAGTTTAGTAAATAATCTAGAATTTAAACAAATCTAGTCATTAGTAATGATACATAATTTCCACCACTATCCCTGGCTATATATAGCAATATTGTACAGCTGGTCTAATTAGTTTGTTAGGAGATTGCTTACTGCCTCTTGTATAGTCTTTGTATGCTGTTATCACACTGTACTGTATTACAGATTCACAAGTTTAGCCCTCCATTTTTATGTTGGCTCAGTGCTACTGACATGTTCAATTCCAGTCACAACTCTTGGTCAAATAAAGTGTGCACAAAACAACATCCAAGCATGGACCGGAAAAGTGACAAGTAATATTTATGTCAAAGAAATGTAGGCAAGAAGGAATCTAGTCTCTGACCCTTGACAGTTAATAGCATTACTATTGCAGTGTTTTCACTATCAATGATCTGGGGCTCAGTACTGATGAGAAACTCAGTCCAAGTTTCTAGCACCAAGAAACCAAGGATTTAGGTGCAAGGGAACACCATCACATGCAGGTCTTCTCCAAGTCACATGCCATCAAGGCTTTGAAATATATTAGTGTTCCTTCCTTGTAACATTATCCAAATCCTGGGTCCTCCCTATCTATCTGGATTACTGGAACCAGTATGACTACAATGTTTACAAAGGTGGCTCACTACCATCTTCTCAAGGACAATTAGAGATGGAAATAGACTCTGGAATTGCTATAGACATGCAGATCCTGAAAATTAATCTATATTGCTAGGGTAAAGAGGTTTACTGATTATATAATGCCTTGGTGAACATGCACCTGGAGTATTGTGTACAGTTTTAGTTTATCTTTAAAAAAAAAACAATATATTTGCCATGCAGGAGTGCAGTGGAGATTCACTGGATAAGTTCCAGGGATATCAGGTTTGTTATGAGTTGAGATGAAGTGGATCTCTGAGGCAGCTCATCACTACCTTCCTGAGCAAAATTCCTGGGGATTCTCTTGGCTGAGGAGTACTAAACTAAGGCTCGGCTTGTTAGAATAAAGGGCTGAGTTGAAACCAGCTGAGAGGGAAGATAGATGGGTGGGGTTGAAGTGAGAAGTTGGGAGGTGGTAGGTAGGAAATGTAAATGGCTGAAGAAGATGAATTCTGACAGGACAGGGGAGTGGACCATGAGAGAAAGAGGAGGAGGAGGGGCATCAGGGTAAGGTGAAGGTCAGGCAAGGAGAAGAGCAGGGATAAGAGAGGAGCCACAATGGGGAATGGAAAAAGGAGGGGAAGGGGGTGTGAAATTACCAGAAGTTAGAGAAATCAATATTCATGCTGTCAGGTTGGAGGCTACCCAGACGGATTGCAAGGTGTTGCTCCTCTAACCTGAGAGTAGCCTCATCGTGGCAGTAGAGGTGACCATAGATTGACATGTCAGGATAGGAATAGGCAGTGGAATTAAAATGGTTGGCTGGAAAATCCTGTTTGTGTGGGGGCAGCAAAGGTGCTTGACAAAACGGTATCCTAACATGGCTCTTTATTCCTCTCCAGAGATGCTGCCTGACTCCTGAATTCCTCCAGAATTTTGCCCATCAAGACTGCTCTGCCATTTCATCTTGGCTGATCCATTTCCCTCTCAGCCCAAATCTCCTGCCTTCTCCCCATAACCCTTCATGTCCTGACTAATCAAAAATCTGTCAACCTCTACCTTAAATATACCCAATGACTGGCCTCCACAATGGCCTGTGGCAACAAATACAAATTCTATAGATTCACCACTCGCTGGCTAAAGAAATTCCTCTTCATCTCCGTTCTAAATGGATGTCCCTCTATTCTGAGGCTGTGCTCCACAATAGACTATATACAAACTTAGCATTTGTAATATCACAGTAATCACTGCAAATCTTGTGGCATTCTGCATATATAAAGCAGCTATTTAAATGCTTGCATTTAAGAAAATGACAGGTTTATGCTCCAGGCGTATTTTTGGCATTTATGTTTGTAGAGCATAAAATTCTCTCACTATCAGTAACATGAGAAGTGTTAAATCTCCCTTTTTTGTTCCACTTTCTGCCCAGTGTACAAGGCCAGTTGGCCCCTTGAGACTTCTTTGCCACTTCTCTGACTTTAACTTTGGCTATGCATTCCTATGTTAGCATTTCAACCCCTTCTCACCCTCCCCCCACCTTCCCACCCACCAACCTTGTCTGACAAGACTCTGTCTACATCTACTTTAAAAGGGTCAAACATTCCTCTTGCAATGAGCTTTGAGGAAAGGGTCCAAAGATTCTTGACCTGCTGAGAGGAAAATATGCACATCATTTGCCTTAAATTCTTAGGCTCTCCTAAAAGGGGGATGCTTGCTCTTGTAGGTTCTCCCACAAGAGGAAGCATTCCCTGTGTCAGAGCTCCTCAGGATTTTGTATGCAATGTGCAGGAGAGCATAATAACCATTAGGCAACTATTTACCCCCTCTGACTTGGACTGCCTTACCTCTTTGAAGAAATATTAATTCCGGTGAGGGTGCAGGTAATGAATTTTTATTTATTCATAGGATAGCAATTAGTTACCAATTTCCTTATCAAACTCTCCTCTCCCTCAGCACTGCCCACTCCCTAACCTTGCCACTCCTCTCTATCCCTACCTACCCCATCTTTCTTCCCCTTACCCACCTCCTTGCCCTCTTATTCCCCCAGTCAATCCCCTCTACTTGCCCCCAATCTTGCACAGTCACCCACTTCCGACACCCCCATTGTCAGCTACCCCCCGCCACTCCCTCTCTCACCATCCACCTCAACCCTCTACCTGCACTCAGTTTCTCATAATTGTCTTTGTTGCCTTTAGCTGAGTTTAGCAAGCTAGCCGATCTTCCTAACCTGGTTGACCTTGTATTTGTGGGGAACCCATTAGAAGAGAAGTATTCGTCTGAAGGCACCTGGGTGGATGAAGCAACAAGGAGACTCACCCGGCTGAAAAAACTGGATGGTATGTCAATTAGGCCAATACGTACTTCATAATGGGCATAGAAGGAGGCTGTACTGCCTATTGAAAATATATGTTAGCTAATGATCCCAAAATGTCTATTAACTATCCTACCCTGATCCTCCCTTTAGTCAGCTGTATGGGGCTGGAATTGCCAGTGGCCTTAGGATGTGGGGAAAGTATGGGCCTTTACAGTTGAACGCATTGCAACCAATGGTGCAGTTAGGGGCTTGTACGTAAGTGACGCATTGGGAAAAAGCAGCAATCTTGGAGATGGGGCTGAAGGAGGGTACTGAAAAAGGAGGAATGAGTTTGTGGATCTAATTTAAAACTAAGATTTTATATCTGAAGATATTGGGATCTGTGGGTGAAGGGGTTGGATACAAAATTCAATGCAAGCAGTAAATCTTTAGCTTAGTTTATGACAGATATAAAGTAGAAGCCTAGCAGGTTGCAAGTTACAGTGGTGAGCAAGACCAATCTTAAAACAATACATCTTTAAAACTGCCACACAGTGGTTGAATCAGGTTTATTGATATTCCTTTCTGGCAAGTAAGGGTCACACTGACTGATTGTTTGCAAAGATGATGAAGGTAGATCTTAGTAATCACCCGGAGGATTTCAGTATGTAGTGTACTATGCATCGTTCATGTGAGATGTAACTCATATCTGCTTCACCTGTTGTACAACCTGAAGGCTTCTCAATTCAACAGATGGATAGTGTGATGTCCTTGGACAAAGAGGGAAGGAGGGATCCACTGCCTAATCAATTCCTCATGGTGCTCAGGCATTGAAGGCTCTGGCAAGTTCCTCATGGTGCTCTGGCAAGAAATTCTGAAGATACTGGAAATCTGAAGCAACACACACAGCAGGTCAGGCAGCACCACTGGAGAGGATTAAACAGTGGATATTTCATGCCCCAACCCTTCATTGGATGAAACATCAACTGCTTACAAAGAGAAAATGAAGCATGAGGATCCAGTACAGAAAGTCATACAAGGCTGCTGTGAGGTGACCCTGACCTATACAGGAAATCCACACTCAGTGGCCTCTTAATTAGGCACATCTGCACACCTGCTTGTTATTGCAAATATCAGCCAATCATGTTGCCATCACCTTAATGCAGAAAATCATGCAGACAGAGTCAAGAGGTTTGAGTAGCCTCCAACTTGATGGCATAAACATCAATTTCTCGAACTTCTGGTAATTGCCCCCCACCCCTTCACCATTCCCCATTCCTGTTTCCCTCTCTCACCTTATCTCCTTACCAGCCCATCATCTCCCTCTGGTGCTCCTCCCCCTTCCCTTTCTTACATGATCGTCTACCCTCTCCTATCTGAATCCCCCTTTTCTGCCACTTTATCTTTTTCACCTATCAATTTCCCAGCTCTTTACTTCACCCCTCGCCCTCTCCCATTTTCACCTATCACCTACTAACTTGTACTTCTACCTCCCCTCCCCTCCACCTTCTTGCTCTAACTTCTCATCTTTTTTCTTAAGTCCTGATGAACGGTCTCTGCCTGAAACGTTGACTGTTAACTCTTTTCCATAGATGCTGCCTGGCCTGCTGAGTTCCTCCAGCATTTTGTTTATGTTGCTTATAAAGATTTAGTTGTCATTCAGACCAAACATCAGAATGTAGAAGAAATGTGATCTAAGTGACTTTGACCATGGAATAAATGTTGGTGCCAGATGGGGTGATTTGAGTATCTTAAACTGCTCATCTGGAATTTTCACACAGTGAATTTTCTCTAGAGTGTACAGAGAATGGAGCGAAAAACAAAAAGCATCAAGTGAGCAGCAGTTCTGTGGGCAAAAACACCTGTTAATGAGGGAGGTCAGAGGAGAATGGCCTGACTGGTTCAAGTTGACAGGAAAGTGACAGTAACTCCAATAACAATTTACAACCGTCATGTGCAAAAGAGCATCTCTTCTTCTGGAGAGTGAAGTTCCAGTAAGTGCCTGGCTGGATGGAGTTCCGAGCTGTGTTCTCAGATCCTATATAGATCAGCTACTTTAAAAAGGTCATAATGATGGTAGCACCTCAGAAAAATAAGGCAGTAACTGCCAACTGGTGGCTCTGTCATCCATCATCAGGAAGTCGTTCAAAAGGTAGCCTCGCAGACGACCTCGACCCACTGCATTTCACCTACAGCTGAAGTGGATCCACAGCAGACACCATCTCTCTGGCCCTAGACTTATCTCTGGGAAATCTGGATAACAAAGACATCTGTGTCAGACTTACGTTTGTTGACCATAGCTCCAGCTTCAAGACCATAAATTCCATACAAACTCACCTCCAAAGTCCTAGATCTAGGGGGTAACAGGAGGCCAGAATTAAAAAGGGTGATGAATACAGGTCTGAAGGTGCTATAGTTGAATGCACACAGTATATACAGAATAAGGCAGATGATCTTGTAGCGCAGTTAGAGATTGGCAGATATGAGATTGTGAGCACCTCTGAGTCGTAGTTGAGAGCTTATCATCCAAGGATATGAATTGCATTAAAAGGACATGCAGGTAGGCATAGGGGGTGGGTGGCTTTATTGATTAAAAAAAATTAAATCAAATCCTGAGAAAGAGGTGACATAGGATAGGAAGATGCAGAATCCTTGTAGGTAAAGAAACTGCAAGGGTGAAAAGACCCTGATGGGTGTGATATACCATCCTCCCAACCATAGCCAAGATGTGGGCTACAAATTACAACAGGAGGCAGAAAAGGCATGTAAAAAGGGCAATGTTGCAATAATTATGGGGGATTTCAATAGGCAGGTAGATTGGGGGATATCAGGTTAGTGCTGGATCCCAAAAGAGAGGGAATTTGTAAAATGTCTATGAGATGGCTTTTTAGGGCAGCTTGTGGTTGAACACTGTAGGGGAACAGCAGTTCTGGATTGGGTATTATGTAATGATATAGATTTGATTAAGAGGATAAAGGGGCCCTTAGGAGGCAGTGATCATTGGAAAGGGAACACAGTAGTGTACTTGATATTTCAGTAATATTGTAAATGCATTGTTTGATTAAGCATGCTTTATTTGTTTGCATCTTTCATTATGGGTTATATGTAAGACGTATGTGACTGGCATACGTCATTACGCCACCATATCACATGGGAATGTCTCACTAAACAAAAGGTAAGAAAATCTAAATAGGCAAGTAACCTGGGTTCCTGTGTTTTTCTTTCGATTAATTTCTGGAGTCACAAACATTACAGTGGCGACTGAATGATGTACACTGAATGAATGCGCAGTATTTTGAAACAAAAGAAATAGCCGATGAAAAATGAGCACCATTGTTACTGAGTGCAATATGTGGGAAAGCATACAGTTTGCTTAGAAGTTTAACTGCTCTAACTGAACCCACAGAAATGAACTTTGCTGATGTCATGAACATAATGCAAGAACATTTAAAACTGAAACCATTGTTGATTACAGAACGCTTTAGGTTTCATAAGCGGAATCAAAAGGAAGGGGAGTCCATTTCAGCTTATGTGGCTGAATTGAAGAAGTTGAACATTGTCAGTTCAGTAACAGGCTTAATGATGCACTGACAGATCGTTTAGTTTGTGGAATCTTACAAGAAAGCATTCAAAAATTGCTCCTAACTGAAGCACGACTGACATTTATTAGAGCAGTTGAAATCACTGTAGCAATGGAATGGGCAGCCAAAGACGCAATTGAGTTGCAGTTGAGAATGAAATTGAGCTCGATCAAAAATACCATTTCTGAACAAAAACCTGCCTGGCCGAACAAACTGTTGTATCATTGTGGCAAGGGCTCACATACAACAGACCAATGTAGGTTGATGTCAAACAATAAAACTTTCAGAAAATGCAACAAAGTAGAACACATACAAAGAGCATGTTGGGCAGACAAAAATAAATGGACTGCACAGGGAAGAGAAAAAGATTAAAAGAAAAGTTGCAGTTTCAAAAAGAGCACTAATCTGCACACTGTTGATGAAAACTTTGATTATGATGATGATGATGAGAGTGACTGAGGACTGATTAGCATTTAGATTTACTATATGAAAACTAATAATAGACCAGCAATATGGCTTACACCAGAAGTGAATTAGGATTCTAATTTCCCTGCAGATATCAAATTAGATAGATAGACAGATTGATACTTTATTGACCCTAAAGGAAATTACGGAAACTAAGAACTTGTAGGAAAAAATAACTCCCGTGGGAATGACATTCTTAACAGTGAAGTACAGCAACCAACAAGCCTTGTGTGTTAAAAACAGAGAGCCAGCATTGTAGGACTATTTGCCTAAGACAACTACAACTTGATTGGAGATCCATCCACCATTTGCTTGCCACATCCCCTGCAATGGAGTCAACTGAAAGTGAATTAAAAAGGTCCTGGATGATGCCACAGTAGTGTTCAAGGATGGCATTGGAAAACTCAAACATATCAAGGGTAAAATAGTGCTAAATGAAAATGGAGCCTATGGACAATGTCAGTCCTCCCAGTACCTAAGAAGGAGGGTCTGTCAGGATCTGTGGTGATTTGAACGTCACCATCAACCCAGTACCTCTGTCCAGGATAGAGAATATTTTGCAAACCTTTCTGGAGGGAAACAGTTTAGCAAAGTGGACTTAGCTGAGGCCTGCCTACAGCTGACTGGAAGAAGTGTACGTCCATAGCATTTCTCACCATACAAAGTCACAAAATCTTTATTGCTCTAATAGGCTTGGTTTTGGAGTAACATCTGCACTGTGGTAGAAACCTGCAAACCAGGTGCTGCAAAGCCTGCCCAGACACCTGGTGTTTGGTGAATGACATCATTATTACCAATAAAATGACAAGCAACAGCTCCAAGATCTCAATATTGAGGATTGAAATTATGGCCTCAGAGCATGTCACAACAAGTGTGGATTCTTTAAACATTTCAAACCATTGATGCAACAAGTCTGCTGAGAAAATTCAAGCAGTGGTAGCTACCCCAAGGCCAAATGATGTGTCAGAGCTGCAGTCCTTTTTAGGATTTGTCAATTACTACAACAGGTTCCTGCCAAACCTGACTACTTTGCTCCATCACTTGAACTCATTACTACAGATTAGGAAGAAATGGCAATGGGCAAAGCTGCGTGAGGTGGCTTTCAAAAAGCCAAAGGAAATGTTGATGTCAGACACTGTACTCACAGATTATGATCCACATTGTCCACTGAAGCTTGCCTGTGATGCCTCGCCTTGTAGTGTAGGTGCAGTCATGTCACATGTCATGAGTGATGGAAGTGAATGCCCCAGAGCCTTTGCATCACATTCCCTTACCAATGCAGAGTAGCCTCTCTACTTCCTCAAAACTACCTACTCTTCCACTAACCTTCATATCGTCTGCAAACTTTCTAACAAAGCCATCAATTCCATAATCCAAATCATTGACATATAACATAAAAATAATCTGTCTCAACACAGACCCCTGTGGAACACCACTAGTCACCAGCTGCTAGTCAGAAAAGGCTCCCTTATTCCAACACATTGCCTCCTGCCAATCAGCCACTGCTTTATCCATGCTAGAATCTTTCCTGTAATACCATGGGCTCGTAGCTTGTTATTTCTTCAATGAATTCCAATAGATTTGTCAGGCAAGATTTTCCCTTGAGAAAACCATGCTGACTACAACCTGCTTTATCATCTGCTTCCAAGTATCCTGAGAGCGCATCCTTAATAATCAACTCCAAAATCTTCCCAACCACTGAGGTCAGACTAATGGACCTATAGTTTACTTTCTTCTGCCTCTGTCCCTTCTTGAAGAGTGGATTGACATTTGCAATTTTCTAGTTTTCCAGAACCTAGTGATTCTTGAAAGGTATCCCTGCCTTTCCACATCCCGCAAGAAGAGCATTCAAGTAACCTTCCTGGCATCTCTGCATACCTGGCTGAGCAGATATAAAGAAGGGAAGGTGGGGGGGAAGAGTTTTTCTTTTCTTTTGCTTTCTCTGACTGATGCCTGTCTTCTATCAAGCCTCAAAAAGCTAAAGCCTCAAGATCACCATTCTGACTCTGTCCACTCAGATGATGGCCATTGCATTTGCCCTGACCTCCTTTAATTTGCTCTTACTAATCAATCCCAAATGCCAGTTGTTTGTTGGTGAAAGCCATTTTTCCACTGTAGCGACCCGCTGCTGTCTTTCGTACTTGGGCAGTGGAAGTGATTGAAGTTTCCCCCTCTCAAATTTTAAGATCTCCTGATTGTCTGCTGGTCAAAGCTCTTGTTTGCTGTAGCGAGCCGTCGCTGTCTTTTGTACTTGGGCAGTGGACCTGATTGAAGTCACCTCCTCTCAAAACTTCCGACATCCAGGCTGGTCGTTGGTCAGAGCTCTTTTTAAAGCAATAATTAAAACATTGAATATGGAAAGGCCTGGATAGAGTGCATGTGGAAAGGATGGTTCCTATAGTGGGGGTTGTCTAGGAGCAGAGATCATGCCTTAGAATTGAGAGAGGTCCATTTAGAACAGAGATGAGGACAAATGGTGGTGAATTTGTGAAACTCATTGCCACAGACTGCTTCAGGCCAAGTCATTGGGTATATTTAAGGTGAAGGGTTGATAGGTTCTGGATAAATCATGACATCAAAGTTTAAGGGGAAAAAGCAGGAGAATGGGGTTGAGAAGGATAATAAATCAGCCACAATGGAATGGCAGAACAGACTTCATGGGCGGAATTGCCTAATTCTACTCCTAGGTGTTATGGACATGTCACCCCCTCTGTGTAATTGGATCCTTGACTTCCTAACTAATTAAAACAACAATTTGTTATGACCTTTTGCTGCTGGTCAGTGTCCTCAGCCCCTTACTTTACTCTGTGTACTCTCAACCATTTGGCTAGATTTTTCTCTAAATCCATCTGCAACTTTGCACCTGACAGCACAGTGGTGGGCCAGACCTCAAACAATGACAAGACAGTGCAGAAAAGGGATGTAAAGCCAGTAACATGGTATCAAAACAACAGCCTTTCATTCTATGTCATCTGGAAACTGACTTCAGGAAGTGGGGTAAAGTACCCTGTCTGTGTCAGTGGTGCTGGGGTGGAAATGCATGTAAATGTCAACAATAATTTGTTCTGATCCCGTCTAGTAGCTTCTATGGCTATGAAAGCATGTCAGCTCCTCTTCTTCCTCAGGTGACTAATGAAATTTACATGTTTCTAAAGACCATCTCTGGGATTTTGCTGTGTACCAAAAGGTTGAGGATATGTACTACTGGGTTCAAAGGTGGTTTCTATTCCACTGTAATCAGACTCTGAATGGACTCTGTGTAAAATAAAGATGAAGTCTTGATCTTTTAATCTACCTCATCATGGCCTTTGCACTTTCTCTGTATCAGCAATGTTATGTTTTGTATTCTCTTTTCCTCTTGCACTACCTCAACGTAATTGCCTATGGAATGGCTGGATATCATGAAGACAAAAATATTTCACTCTCTTGTGGTATGTGGTAATCATAATCTAATTCGTCGTCGTCATGGCTATCCTTCAAGGTTGAGGAGGATGGTCTTCGCTCTGTTGATCTACTTATGGGCTCTCAAGTGGCTTATGAGTCCAATCTTGGCTTTGAAAGTTCTTCCGCATCCAGGACAGGTAGTTCTAGATGGCAGATCGAGTTTTGGTTGTTGCTGCCTCTTTCCATTTGCTTCTCTTTTCTTCTAATTCTGCACATCTGTTGGCTTCGAAATTTGCTGTTCCTTCTTGGATGATGGCTTGCCAGAGTCTCCTGTCCTTGGCATTGGTTTCCCAATTGTTGATGTCGATGTTACATTTCTTCATGTTGGCTTTTAAGACGTCTTTGAATCTCTTCTGTTGTCTGCCTCTTTTACATTTGCCTTCTTTAAGCTGGGAGTAGAAGATTTGTTTCGGCAGATGTTCGTCCTTCATCCGAACAACATGACCTCTCCATCTCAGTAGGTTCTTGATGACGTAAGCTTCAATGCTTGTTGTTTTTGCTTCACTTAGCACACTGACGTTGGTTCTTCTATCTTCCCAGGTGATATTTAAGATGATTCGAAGACAGCGTTGATGGAACTTTTCAAGTGCCTTCAGATGTCATCGGTATGTTGTCCAGGTTTCTGATGCATACAGGAGCGCTGGGATTATCACTGCTTTGTACACTAACATTTTTGTGTCTGTTCAGATGTCACGATCATGAAAGACTCGGAGATGTCCAAAAGCTGTTCCAGAACATTGGAGGAGAGTTGACTTCCAAGATATGGAAAGTGGTCCATGTTTTCCAGGGTTATTTCGCCAAGTTGAATTGATGGTTCTATCAGATTTGTCTCAGTTGGTGACAGTTGATAGGTGATCTGAGTCTTCTTGGCAAGTCCAAGTTTTGTGTATGCACGGTTGAAGGCAGCCAGAATCTGTTGTAGGTGGTTTTCTGACAGAGCTGCAACACTGTTGTCATCTGCGTATTGGAACTCGATGAGGGAACTCGTGGATGTCCTCGTTTTGGACTTGAGACGGGCAAGATTGAAAAGTCTGCCATCTGTCCTGTTTCGATTCCCGGGAGTAGGTCGTCCTTGATAATGTGGATGATTGTCACAATAAAGATGGTGAACAAAGTTGGGGCAATCATGCATCCCTGTTTTACTCCTGATCTAACTTGAAAAGGCACACAGTTACTATTGCTGACCATGACTGTGGCAAGCTTGCCATCGTGGAGGAGTCTCAGGATTCGAATGTACTTTTCAGGGCATCCATAGGTGGATAGGACATCCCATAGGAGTTCCCTTCATACCAAGTCAAAGGCCTTGGTGAGGTTGATGAATGCCATGTACAAAGGTTGAAGTTGTTCACAACATTTTTCTTGTAGTTGTCGCATTGTGAAGATCATGTCGATTGCTCGACGTCTTGGTCTAAAACCGGCTTGTGTCTCCGGAAGGATCTTCTGGCCTAAAGGCTTGAGCCGGTTGTTCATGATGCGGGTGAGGATCTTTCCTGCTGTTGCTAACAGGAAATTCCACGATAGTTTCCGCATTTGGATCGATTGCCTTTCCTTTTGTAGATGGTAACGATTGCTGAGTCTCTAAAGTCTGTTGGTACGTCTTCATTTATCCAGATCTTGATGAGAAGTTGATTACCTCCAATTTTGTAGACCTCAGCTGGTATTCCATCGAGTCCAGCTGCCTTGTTGTTTTTCAAGGTTTTGATAGCTTCCTTGACTTCTTCAAGTGTTGGTATTTTGCTTAGTGAGTTGTCAACCGGCTGTTTTGGAATGTTGTTAATCACATTCCTGTCAAATGAGACGGTTTGATTTGGAAGATCTTCAAAGTGCTCCTTCCATCTAGAATTGATGTCAGCATTGCTCTTCAGGATGGTTGAACCATCTTTGCTTTTGCGAGGGGCTTGACCGTGAGTGGATGGGCCAAAAATAGCTTTAGTTGTGTTGAAAAAGCCTCGAGTGTTGTTGGTGTCTGCTAGTTGTTGGATTTCCTGAGCTTTCTTCTTCCACCATTGTTTTTTCAGGTTTTGGGTGCTCTTCTGGACTGCAGCTTTGCATTCCTGATAGCATTTCCTTTTGGTAGCCAATTTTTGGTCATTTTGTAAGGAAATGAAAGCTTTTCTCTTTTCGTCGATGAGTTGTTGGAGCAGTTTGTCATTATCATCGAACCAATCCTGATGTTTTTTCATCTTGAACCCAATTGTTTCTTTGCAGGAGGTGATGATAGCATTCTTCAATTGATTCCAGTGTTCTTCTACAGATGGTGGGATTTTTTGAGGCAGTTGTTCTTGAAGATTTTGTTGGAACTTCTGTACATGGCTGATGTCTTGAAGGATGTCAACATTAAATTTCTTAGTAGTGTTCTGATTTTGGTGTTTCCTTTTAGGCCGAAACTTCATTTTCATGGTGGATGAGATGAGTCGATGGTCTGTCCAGCACTCGTCGGCACCAGTAACAGCTCTTGTTATCAGTACATCTTGTTGGTCCCAAGATCATACGATGATGTAGTTGATGAGGTGCCAGTGTTTGGAGCATGGATGGTGCCAGGAGACTTTGTGCCTGTTTTCCTGGCGAAATAGGGTGTTTGTAATCACCAGGTTGTGTTCAGCACATTTGGTGAGGAGGAGTGTTCCATTGGCGTTGACCTTGCCAACTCCTTCTTTGCTTATTATTCCAGTCCAGAGCCCATGATCTTTCCCAACTCTGGCATTGAAGTCTCCCAAGAGAATGATCTTGTCGTTCTTGGGAACAGAGGAGAGGATGTGGTCAAGTTGGGCGTAGAAGTTCATCTTTACTTCGTGGCGTGTTGGTTCATGACAAGTTGGATTCACAGAGTCATGAGACGTTGGTTGATTCCCAGTGGTTGCTCTGTCAGCTTCTGAAGTAGGCTGTTTCAGATGGCAAAACCTACTTCATGGATCCTCAGTTGTTCAGGATCAAGTCCTTTCCAGAAAAAGGTGTATTGACCTTGCTCTTCCTTTAGTTGCCCTTCTCCAGCTCTGCGGGTCTCACTCAGAGCAACAATGTCAAAGTTGAAGTTTTGGAGTTCCTTGGCAACAAAGGCAGTCCTCCTCTCTGGTCGGTCTGAGTTTGGGTTATCCATCAGAGTTAAAAACATAGAAACATAGAAAATAGGTGCAGGAGTAGGCCATTCGGCCCTTCGAGCCTGCATCGCCATTTATTATGATCATAGCTGATCATCCAACTCAGAACCCCACCCCAGCCTTCCCTCCATACCCCCTGATCCCTGTAGCCACAAGGGCCATATCTAACTCCCTCTTAAACATAGCCAATGAACTGGCCTCAACAGTTTGCTGTGGCAGAGAATTCCACAGATTCACCACTCTCTGTGTGAAGAAGTTTTTCCTAATCTTGGTCCTAAAAGGCTTCCCCTCTATCCTCAAACTGTGACCCCTCGTTCTGGACTTCCCCAACATCGGGAACAATCTTCCTGCATCTAGCCTGTCCAATCCCTTTAGGATCTTATACGTTTCAATCAGATCCCCCCTCAATCTTCTAAATTCCAACGAGTACAAGCCCAGTTCATCCAGTCTTTCTTCATATGAAAGTCCTGCCATCCCAGGAATCAATCTGGTGAACCTTCTTTGTACTCCCTCTATGACAAAGATGTCTTTCCTCAGATTAGGGGACCAAAACTGCACACAATACTCCAGGTGTGGTCTCACCAAGGCCTTGTACAACTGCAGTAGTACCTCCCTGCTCCTGTACTCGAATCCTCTCGCTATAAATGCCAGCATACCATTCGCCTTTTTCACCGCCTGCTGTACCTGCATGCCCACTTTCAATGACTGGTGTATAATGACACCCAGGTCTCGTTGCACCTCCCCTTTTCCTAATCGGCCACCATTCAGATAATAATCTGTTTTCCTATTTTTGCCACCAAAGTGGATAACTTCACATTTATCCACATTAAATTGCATCTGCCATGAGTTTGCCCACTCACCCAACCTATCCAAGTCACCCTGCATCCTCTTAGCATCCTCCTCACTGCTAACACTGCCACCCAGCTTCGTGTCATCCGCAAACTTGGAGATGCTGCATTTAATTCCCTCATCCAAGTCATTAATATATATTGTAAACAACTGAGGTCCCAGCACTGAGCCTTGCGGTACCCCACCAGTCACCGCCTGCCATTCTGAAAAGGTCCCGTTTATTCCCACTCTTTGCTTCCTGTCTGCTAACCAATTCTCCACCCACACCAATACCTTACCCCCAATACCGTGTGCTTTAAGTTTGCACACTAATCTCCTGTGTGGGACCTTGTCAAAAGCCTTTTGAAAATCCAAATATACCACATCCACTGGTTCTCCCCTATCCGCTCTACTAGTTACATCCTCAAAAAATTCTATGAGATTCGTCAGACATGATTTTCCTTTTACAAATCCATGCTGACTTTGTCCGATCATTTCACCGCTTTCCAAATGTGCTGTTATCACATCCTTGATAACTGACTCCAGCAGTTTCCCCACCACCGACGTTAGGCTAACCGGTCTATAATTCCCCGGTTTCTCTCTCCCTCCTTTTTTAAAAAGTGGGGTTACATTAGCCACCCTCCAATCCTCAGGAACTAGTCCAGAATCTAACGAGTTTTGAAAAATTATCACTAATGCATCCACTATTTCTTGGGCTACTTCCTTAAGCACTCTAGGATGCAAACCATCTGGCCCTGGGGATTTATCTGCCTTCAATCCCTTCAATTTACCTAACACCACTTCCCTACTAACATGTATTTCACTCAGTTCCTCCATCTCACTGGACCCTCTGTCCCTTACTATTTCTGGAAGATTATTTATGTCCTCCTTAGTGAAGACAGAACCAAAGTAATTATTCAATTGGTCTGCCATGTCCTTGCTCCCCATAATCAATTCACCTGTTTCTGTCTGCAGGGGACCTACATTTGTCTTTACCAGTCTTTTCCTTTTTACATATCTATAAAAGCTTTTACAGTCCGTTTTTATGTTCCCTGCCAGTTTTCTCTCATAATCTTTTTTCCCCTTCCTAATTAAGCCCTTTGTCCTCCTCTGCTGAACTCTGAATTTCTCCCAGTCCTCAGGTGAGCCACTTTCTCTGGCTAATTTGTATGCTACTTCTTTGGAATTGATACTATCCCTAATTTCTCTTGTCAGCCATGGGTGCACTACCTTCCTTGATTTATTCTTTTGCCAAACTGGGATGAACAATTGTTGTAGTTCATCCATGCAACCTTTAAATGCTTGCCATTGCATATCCACCGTCAATCCTTTAAGTGTCATTTGCCAGTCTATCTTAGCTAATTCACGTCTCATACCTTCAAAGTTACCCCTCTTTAAGTTCAGAACCTTTGTTTCTGAATTAACTATGTCACTCTCCATATTAATGAGGAATTCCACCATATTACGGTCACTCTTACCCAAGGGGCCTCTCACGACAAGATCGCTAATTAACCCTTCCTCATTGCTCAAAACCCAGTCCAGAATAGCCTGCTCTCTAGTTGGTTCCTCGACATGTTGGTTCAAAAAACCATCCCGCATACATTCCAAGAAATCCTCTTCCTCAGCACCTTTACCAATTTGGTTCACCCAGTCTACATATAGATTGAAGTCACCCATTATAACTGCTGTTCCTTTATTGCACACATTTCTAATTTCCTGTTTAATACCATCTCCGACCTCACTACTACTGTTAGGTGGCCTGTACACAACTCCCACCAGCGTCTTCTGCCCCTTAGTGTTACGCAGCTCTACCCATATCGATTCCACATCTTCCCGGCTTATGTCCTTCCTTTCTATTGCGCTAATCTCTTCTTTAACCAGCAACGCCACCCCACCTCCCCTTCCTTCATGTCTATCCCTCCTGAATATTGAATATCCCTGAACGTTGAGCTCCCATCCCTGGTCACCCTGGAGCCATGTCTCTGTGATCCCAACTATATCATAATCATTAATAACAATCTGCACTTTCAATTTCATTCACCTTATTACGAATGCTCCTTGCATTGACACACAAAGCCTTCAGGCGCTCTTTTACAACTCTCTTAGCCCTTATACAATTATGTTGAAAAGTGGCCCTTTTTAATGCTTGCCCTGGATTTGTCGGCCTGCCACTTTTACTTTTCTCCTTTGTACTTTTTGCTTCTACCCTCACTTTACACCCCTCTGTCTTTCTGCACTGGTTCCCATCCCTCTGTTGTGAACTAACCTCCTCACGCCTAGCCTCTTTAATTTGATTCCCACCCCCCAACCATTCTAGTTTAAAGTCACCTCAGTAGCCCCCGCTAATCTCTCTGCCAGGATATTGGTCCCCCTAGGATTCAAGTGTAACCCGTCCTTTTTGTACAGATCACGCCTGCGCCAAAAGAGGTCCCAATGATCCAAAAACTTGAATCCCTGCCCCCTGCTCCAATCCCGCAGCCACGCATTTATCCTCCACCTCATCGCATTCCTACTCTTACTGTCGCGTGGCACAGGCAGTAATCCCAAGATTACTACCTTTGCGGTCCTTTTTCTCAACTCCCTTCCGAGCTCCCTATATTCTCCTTTCAGGACCTCATCCCTTTTCCTACCTATGTCATTGGTACCTATATGTACCACGACCTCTGGCTCCTCACCCTCCCACTTCAGGATATCTTGGACACGATCAGAAATATCCCGGACCCTGGCACCAGGGAGGCAAACTACCATCCAGGTCTCTGGACTGCGTCCACAGAATCGCCTATCTGACCCCCTTACTATCGAGTCCCCTATCACAACTGCCCTCCTCTTCCTTGCTCTACCCTTGTGAGCTACAGGGCCGGACTCTGTGCCGGAGGCACGGCCACTGTCGCTTCCCCCGGGTAAGCTGTCCCCCCCAACAGTACTCAAACAGGAGTACCTGTTGTTAAGGGGCACAGCCACCGGGGTACTCCCCATCACCTGACTTTTCCCCTTCCCCCTCCTAGCCGTGACCCACTTGTCTGCCTCCCGTGGCCCCGGCGTGACCACCTGCCTTCCACTCCTCTCTATCACCTCCTCGCTCTCCCTGACCAGACGAAGGTCATCGAGCTTCAGCTCCAGTTCCGTAACGCGGTACCTTAGGAGCTGCATCTCGATGCACTTGGCGCAGATGTAGACGTCCGGGAGGCTTGGAGACTCCAGGGCCTCCCACATCCGACACCGAGAACAGCAAACTGCCCTCACAGTCATAACGCCCCTCTCCTCAAATAGCAACAGAAAATGAATGTCAAACCTTCCTCGCCTCGCCCGCTTCCGCCTAAGCCCGGTGAGCCGAAGCCCTTAAGCCTTCACTCTGCTCCCGGCTCACTCCGTAGCCCGCAAACTACGCTGCCTGCTCTATGAGGCTTTGTTCCTTTTAAATCTGCCGCGCTGCACTGCCCGACGTCACACGCCTGCGCAGTCCCGCCTCTCAGAAAGCCGTTGGAGAAAAAAAATCACGAAAATTTCAAAAATGTCTTTCTCGGCACTCCCACTCAGACTGTCAGACTCCTTCTTCGAATCGTACATTCCAGGTTCCAAATTTCATAGTTTCAGTTCGCGATGTTTTTCGACCACATGATGGTGATCCCTCTGGACGCGGCTTTCTATACAGGATGGGGTGAAACAGACTATTTTTAGGGCACCTTTTCTAGACCCTTCCCAGCTCAGGATCCTAAATAGGGCTGCTCAGGTGTGAATACTGCTGCCGAACAACTATCCTGCTTCTGTCCAAAAGTTGAGCGACTGAATCAAGTATTCACCGCTTTTGTGCTGGTACTTGACTAGGAGCTTCCAGCCATCACATTGCCTGCTCCCATCGCCCTCCCTGATCGCCAAAAGACTTGAAGAAGTGGCCCACAGAGCAAAGATGCCTGTGCATGTATTTGTTTAAAGTGTACTTGATGTTACACTCCAAGAAGCACACGATACTTCATCAACTGATTCCAATGGCATGGAAACCACGAGGATTAGAGCTGATGGATTTGTTGCAGCCTTCATCCGCCTTCACAGCATAATCTAATTACCATGTATCTGTTGTGAAACAAATGTAGAAACACTGGTGAATGTACAGAAATCATTTGCGTGCAAAATTAGAGCTGAGAGGTTATAATCATTAAAAACAGGTTAAATGAGGTGGGTCACCAGATAACTGATGATCAAAGGATGGCTTTATACAATATCTTGTACCTCAGACTTGTAATGAAAAAGGAAGCCATCAGATTGATTCAAAGCAACACCCACAAAATGCTGCTGGAATAACTGAGCAGGTTAGACAGCATCTATGGAAATGAATAAGCAGTTGACATTTTGGGCCAAGATGCTTCTTCAGGACTGGAAAGAAAGGGAGAAGATGCTAGAATAAAATGGGGGGTGGGTGGGGGAAGGAGGCTAGCTAGAAGGTGATAGGTGAAGCCAGGTGGTAGGAAAGATAAAGGGCTGGAGAAAAAGGAATCTGATGGGAGAGGAGAGTGGGCCACAGGAGAAAGGGAAAGGAGGACCAGACCCAAGGGGGAGTGATAGGCAGGTGAGAAGAGGCAAGAGGCCAGAGTGGGGAATTACCAGAAGGAGAAATTGATATTCATATCATCAGGTTGGAAGCTCCCCAGGAGGAAGGTGTTGCTCCTCCACCTGGAGGGCAGCCTCATCGTGGCACAAGAGGAGGCCATGGACCGACATGTCAGAACGGGAAAGGGAATTGGAATTAAAATGTGGGTGTGATCTGTATAGATTTTAGTAAGGCATTTGACAAGGTTCCACACGGTAGGCTTATTCAGAAAGTCAGAAGGCATGGGATCCAGGGAAGTTCGGCCAGGTGGATTCAGAATTGGTTTGCCTGCAGAAGGCAGAGGGTCGTGGTGGAGGGAATATATTCAAACTGGAGGGCTGTGACTAGTGGTGTCCCACAAGGGTCGGTTCTGGGACCTTTACTTTTCGTGATTTTTATTAACGACCCGGATGTGGGGGTAGAAGGGTGGGTTGGCAAGTTTGCAGACGACACAAAGGTTGGTGGTGTTGTAGATAGTGTAGAGGATTGCCGAAGATTGCAGAGAGACATTAATAGGATGCAGAAGTGGGCTGAGAAGTGGCAGATGGAGTTCAACCCGGAGAAGTGTGAGGTGGTACACTTTGGAAGGACAAACTCCAAGGCAGAGTACAAAGTAAATGGCAGGATACTTAGTAGTGTGGAAGAGCAGAGGGATCTGGGGGTACATGTCCACAGATCCCTGAAAGTTACCTCCCAGGTAGATAGGGTAGTTAAGAATTTTAGGAAAGCTTAATGGGGTGTTAGCTTTCATAAGTCGAGGGATAGAGTTTAAGAGTCACGAGGTAATGATACAGCTCTATAAAACTCTGGTTAGGCCACACTGTGTCCAGTGCTGGTTACTTCACTATAGGAAGGATGTGGAAGCATTGGAAAGGATACAGAGGAGATTTACCAGGATGCTGCCTGGTTTAGAGAGTATGCATCATGATCAGAGATTAAGGGAGCTAGGGCTTTACTCTTTGGAGAGAAGGAGGATGAGAGGAGACATGATAGAGGTATACAAGATATTAAGAGGAATAGATAGAGTGGATAGCTACCGCCTCTTCCCCAGGGCACCACTGCTCAATACAAGAGGACATGGCTTTAAGATAAGGGGTGGGAAGTTCAAGGGGGATATTAGAGGAAGGTTTTTTATTCAGAGTGGTCGGTGCGTGGAATGCACTGCCTGAGTCAGTGGTGGAGACAGATACAGTAGTGAAATTTAAGAGACTACCAGACAGGTATATGGAGGAATTTAAGGTGGGGGGTTATATGGGAGGCAGAGTTTGAGGGTCGGCACAACATTGTGGGCCGAAGGGCCTGTACTGTGCTGTACTGTTCTATGTTCTAAAATGTTTGGCTGTTGAGAAGTTCAGCTTTTGGCAGATGGAGCAGAGGTGCTGAATGAAGTGATCCCCCAATTTGCAACGGGTCTGACCAATGTAGAGGAGGCCACATTGGGAGCATCAGACACAATAGATGATCCCAGCAGATTCACAGGTGAAGTGTTGCTTCACTTAAAAGGACTGTTTGGGGCCCTGAACGGAAGTGAATGGGCAGGTTGTGGCACTTTGGCTGCTTGTAGGGATAAATGCCAGGAGGGAGATTAGTGGGGAGGGGCGAATGGACAAGGGAATCATAGAGGGAGCGATCCCTATGAAAAGCTGGTGCAAGGTGGGGGTGTAAGGATATGTTTGGCAAGAGGTCCCTTTGGAGATAGCAGAAGTTGCGGAGAGTAATGTGTTGGGTACAGTTCAGAAGAGCAAAATTCTTCCCGATGTGTTAGTTGATGTTTATTCCTGAAATTTGCTTATTTCGGTGTTTTTCTCCCATATCCCAATGACAAGCTGATTGGTAAGGCATCAGTTGCGGTACACTTCCCCAAGTGAAGGTAGTTCGCAAGAGAATTAGTGAAGTTGGTGGGCATGTGGCAGAAAATGAGTTACTGGAAAAATAGGTAGGGGAATAGGACTGTTTGGACTCAATGGCTGAATGACTTCCTATGTCAAAAGGAAATATGAAATTAAAGCCATTCATTGCTTAGTCATTTATGTCTAAGAATGTGGGATTTGGGATCACCTAGAAATCCACAGTTATGCTTCCTACATTATGCTTCAAAGGGACTTGTGTCTTGCATTCTTCAGTCATGAAATGTGCTGGTTCATCAGTGGATCCTTAAGCTTGAATGAGGAATTGTCAGTTGTCAAATGGCAAACAATTTTCTAACTGTGTAATCTTTTGTAAATGTAGGGGTGCCTGTCATTAAACAGGTGGAAGAAGAGGCTGAGGACTAACTCTCACATCACTGAGGCTGATGACCGAAAGACCTTCCTATTGCACTTTCTGTATCTTCCTTGCAAGTGAACATTGTGAAGATGATCACAACCTGCAGTCTTTGGAACTTTCCTAGCACGTTGTTGTCATGTTGCCTATGTGATTTTTTGTTTTGTTGTTGTGTTTGTTGAAACAATGTGATCATCTGAAATCTGCTGGCCAACACTGAAAAACTTCAACCACGAACAGGAAAATAATAGCTTGAATTACAGTTTTTAAAAAATTTCTACCTTTTATGTGGCAGGTGCGTTAACTGTTTGCCAACATGGTAAACGATTGCTCATTTTTGGTAAAGCACATGAAATTGCTTTCTTTAAAACTCTTAACAATTGTAATATAAATGAATATTGTTACAATCTAGGCATGTGGTCAATGAATATTATTGGATTAGGCCCTACCCTTACTTATTGGATAATGCAATAAAACATCAGCTTTTCTCCATGCTTATTCCATCAAACAGACATACTTTATAAGTGATATTCTTATTTTTGTAAAGTGATTTTATCTGTTTTATACAAAATTATTTATCAGAAGAAGATGTACGTGTATGCACAATCTTGTGGAAAATGATTTATTCTGGTAACTATTAAAGAAGATTAACTTTCTCATGTCTTTCTAATGATTTTTCACCTCCACAACAATGCCCCAATTCCCCCCATCCCCCAGCACCTAATCACTCCTCCTCCCCAACAATTTACCCAAAGCCTTTTCACTACTTTTGTAGACTGTCTAGGAGTTGGAATGCATATTATTTTCAAAGTGCAACACTAATTTGGAAACTTTCGGCCCTCTATGAAATTTGTATGGCTTGTATTCAGGTGCTGCCAATTACCTCATCTATGCTAATCTTCTATCTGTCTCCTATCCGCATATGTACAGTCAAGTTTTTAAATTTGTTGTCCATCCCCAGTGTTTTCCAAAACGTCAATAACATTCATGAACCTGGAGTCACATAAGGGTTTGTACTGGTAAGGATGCTAACTTCCTTTCTCATGAGAACTATTACTGATGGTAGTTTATTTAGGTGCCTGAATTTAAAGTTCAAAGTAAATTTATTATCAAAGTAGGTACATGTCACCATACACTACTGAGATTCATTTTCTTGTGGCCATTTTTAGGAGATGCAAAGAAACACAATAGAATCAGTGAAAAACTACATATGAAGACGAACAAACAACCAATGTGCATAAGAAAACAAACTCTGCAATTACAATATTAATTAATATTGACAACATGAGCTGTAGAGTCCTTGAAAGCGAGTCCATAGGTGATAGAACAGTTCAGTATTGAAGTGAGCGAAGTTATCCACGCTGATTCAGGAGCCTGATGGTTGAGGGGTAACAACTGTTCCTAAATCTGGTGGTGTGGGAACTAAGGCTCCTGTGCGTCCTTCCCATTGGCATTTACTGCTTCCTCTCCTGCCTCCCTCCTCTCCACACACATGGCTGTACCACTCCTTTCCGTTTACTGCCAGCTGCCTTATAAAATGATTGTTAATCATTTAATATCACAGGTCGGGGCAAGAGATTTAAAAAAGAGAATTCACAGGCTTTCAGCTTTTTCCTGGCAGCCTAATCAAATCGCAAATCATTAGCAAGGGCAAATAAAAATAAGGTAGAGACAAGCAGAGTGGCCATTGTGTGAGTAAATTTCTGGTAAGTTTCTTCTGCATTCCTCAAAGATAGACAAAGGAGAATCAGTAGATGTTGTGTACTTGCATTTTCAGATGGCCTTTGATGTGAGGCTGCTGAACAAGATATGAGCCCATGGTATTACAGGAAAGATACTAGCATGGATAGAGACTGGCTGATTTGGAGGCGAAGGAGTGGGGATAAATATGGTTGTCTGCTGGTGATTAGTGGTGTTTCACACGAGGTCTGTGTTGGGACCACTTGTTTTTATGCTGTATATCAAAGATGGAATTGATGGCTTTTTGGCCAAGTTTGGTGGAGGAGCAGGTAGTGTTGAGGAAGCAGGGAGGCTGCAGATGGATTTAAGACAGATTAGGAGAATGAGCATAGAAGTGGCAGATGGTATACTGTGTCAGAAAGTATATGGTTATGCATTTTGGTAGAAGGAGTAAAAGCATAGACTATTTTCTAAATGGGCAGAAAATTCAAAAATCCGAGGTGCAAAGGGTTAACTTGCATGTTGCATCTGTAGTGAAGACAAGTTCAATGTTAGCATTCATTTCAAGAGGATAAGAGTATAAAAGTTAGGATGTAATGCTGAGGCTTTATAAGGCATTGGTGAGGCCTCACTTGATGTATTGTGATTCTTCTGGTCCCTTACTTAAAGATATGCTGACATTAGAGAAAGTTCAGAGGAGATTCATGAGAATAATTTCAGGAATGAAATATCTTACGAGGAGCGATTGATAGCACTGGGCCTTGCTGGAATTTAGAAGAATGAGGGGTAATCTAATTGAAACCTGTTGAATGTGGAAAGGCTGAGATAGTGAATGTGGAGAGAATGTTTCCTATAGTGGGGAGAGTCGATGACTAGAGGGCACAGCTTCAGAATAGAGGGATGTCCATTTAGAATAGGGATGAGGAGGAATTTGTTTTGCCAGAGGGTGGTGAAACTGTGGAATTCATTGCCATAGGTGGCTGTAGAAGCTAGCTCATTGGGTGTATTTAAAGCAGAGGTTGATAGGTCAGTATGAAAAAGGTTACAAGAAGAAGGCAGGAGAATGGGGTTGAGAGGGAAAATAGATCAGCCATGATGAAATGGTGAAGCAGAGTCAATGGGGCAAATGGCCTAATTCTGCTCTTATATTTTCTGGTCTTAACTTTGCTATGTCCTGTTACAGGTAAGCTGTCACCTCTCTGCAATTTTAAACAGTTTTCTTGCTCTTCTAAGGGTCCCTGACACAAGATGTCAAATTCCCACACTTGATGCCTAACTAGACAAGTGCTTCCAAAATTTTCTGTTTTGGATTAAATTTCCAGCATCAATAAATGTTTTGCTCCAATGAGGTGAATAAGATCTTCCTCCACCTAGTCCTGATGAGCATGCAGAATTGAACCATCTGATAGGGATCTTTCAGTAGGTGGCCACTCCACATATTCACTCTCCTTACTGTTTAACACAGAGGAGGAGAATTCGGCCATTCAGTCCATCGAGTCTGCTCTGCCATTCCATCATGGCCGGTCCCGGATTCCACTCAACTCCATACACCTGCCTTCTCGCCATGACTGAACATGAAACTGTCAACTTCTGCCTTAAATGTACCTACAGACTTGACCTCCAAGTGCTGTCTGTGGCAGAGCATTCCACAGATTCATCGCTCAAATGTTGTTTTGTGGCATGTTACCAGGGCAAAGGAACTCTTTCCTTGACTTTAAAGGATTTTACAGCAAGGAAGACATTCAACCAGTGTGCTCCATCTTGGGATCAATAAAAGTGGGAAGGGTAGGCAGGCCTGTGGCTCAGAAAGAAAAGGGGGAGAAGTGGCGAGCTGTGGTGATAGAGGATTTGATAGGAAAACAGATAGGAGGTTCTGTGGAGAAGAATGAGATACACAGATACTCAAATGAAATGTTACCTCCCGGGTGCCAGGGTCTAGGACGCCTTTGGAAGAAGGTGGACGAACTTGTGGCACAATTAGGGATTGGTCAGTAGGATGTTGTGGGCATCACTGAGTTGTGGCTGAAATAAGGCTTTAGAAGGGAGCTTAACCTCAAAGTATATACTTTGTATCGAAAGGATAGGTGGTGGTGTGGCTCTGGTGGTAAGAGATAGAATTACATCTTTAGAAATAGATGACATAGGGTCAGAGAATGTTCAATCTTTGTGGGTGGAGTTCAGAAACAGCAAGGGTAAAAAAACGCACCATTATGGGAATCATATAGGCCTCCAAATAGCAGCCAAGATGTGGGGTTGAGATTGCAAAGGGAGCTGGAAAAGGCATGTAATAAGAGTAATGACACAATTGTAATGCAGGACTTAAATATGCAAGGGTTTTGGGAAAATCATGTTGGTGTCAGATCACAAGAGAAAGAATTTGTTGAATGACTATGGGATGGACTTTTAGAGCAGTTTGTGCTTCAGCTTACCCGGGGAAAGGCTATCTTAGACTGGGTGTTGTGCAAAAATCCAGATGTTATTAGGGAGCTTAATATAAAGGAACCTTTAGGAGGCAGTGATCATATGATTGAATTCATATTGCAATTTGAGAGCGAGAAGCATAACTCAAAAGTATCAGTATCACAATGGGATTTACAGAGGCATGAGAGAGGAGCTTGGCCAGGTGGATTGGAGGTGGATATTGGTGGGGTTGACAGCAGAGCAGAGATGGCTCAAGTTTCTGGGAATAGTTCACAAGGTGCAGGATAGATATGTCCCAGAGAAGAAGTTGTTCTCAAGTGGTAGGGCTAGGCAACTGTGGCTGACAGGGGAATTTAAGGACTGCATAAAAGTGAAGGAATGGGCTTAAGGTAGCAAAAGTGAGTTGGAAGTTGGATGATTAGGAAGCTTTTAAATTCCAACAAAAGACAACAAAAAAGCTGAAGAAGCAAGAAGATGAAATGGGGGGAAACTAATAAGCCAATAATATAAAGCAGGATACTAACAGTATTTTCAGTTATATAAAGAGTAAAAGGGAGATGAGAGTTGATAATGGGGCACTGGAAAATGATGCTGGTGAGATAGGTATGGGGGACAAAGAAATGGCAGATTAACTTAATGGGTATTTTGCATCTGTCTTCACTGTGGAAGACACTAGCAGTGTGCCACAAGTCCATGAGTGTCAGGGAGCAGGAGTGAATGCCGTTGCACAAAGGAAAAGGTGCTAGGCAAACTCAAAGGTCTTAAGGTGGGTAAGACACCTGGATCAGATGGACTACATCCCAGAGTCCTGAGAAAGGTTACCGAGGAGATAATGGATGCATTGGTCATGATCTTTCAAGAATCACTTATTCTGGCATGGTCCCAGAGTACTGGAACATTACAAATTTCACTCCATTCTTTAAGAAGGGAGGAAGGCAAAAAAAAAGGAAATTAAATGTCAGTTAGCCTAACCTCAGTGGTTGGGAAAGTGTTGGAATCTATTAAGGATGAGGTTTCAGGGTACTTGGAGACTAATGATAAAATAAGTCAAAGTTAGAATGGTTTCCTTAAAGGGAAATCTTGCTTGACAAATCTGTTAGAGTTCTTCATCTTATGAGGTTGTGGTATTATCTTGGATTGAGTAGAACATAGAAAACCTACAGCACAATACAGGGCCCTCTGCCACAAAGCTGTGCCGAACATGTACTTACTTTAGAAATTACCTAGGGTTACCCATAGCCCTCTATTTTTCTAAGCTCCATGTACCTATCCAGGAGTCTCTTAAAAGACCCTATCATATCCACCTCCACCACTGTCGTCAGCAGCCCATTCCACACACTCACCACTCTGTGTAAAAATTTACCCCCGCGTAAAAAAAACTTAGCCTGACATCTCCTCTGTACCTACTTCCAAGAACCTTAAAACTGTGCCCTCTCATGATAGCCATTTCAGCCCTGGGAAAAAGCCTCTGACTATCCACATGATCAATGCCTCTCATCATCTTATCAGGTCACCTCTCACCCTCCCTAGCTCCAAGGAGAAAAGGCCGAGTTCACTCAACCTATTCTCATAAGGCATACTCCCCAATCTAGGCAACATCCTTGTAAATCTCCTCTGCACCCTTTCTATAGTTTCCACATCATTTCTGTAGTGAGGTGACCAGAACTGAGCACAGTACTCCAAGTGGGGTCTGACCAGGGTCCTATATAGCTGCAACATTACCTCTTGAGTCCTAAACTCAATCCCATGATTGATGAAAACCGATGTACTGTATGCCTTCTTAACCACAGAGTCAACCTGCGCAACCGCTTTGAGTGTCCTACGGACTCGGACGCCAAGATCCCTCTGATCCTCCACTCTGCCAAGGGTTTTATCATTAGTACTATATTTCTGCCATCATATTTGACCTACCAAAATGAACCACCTCACACTCATCTGGGTTGTACTCCATCTGCCATTTCTCAGCCCAGTTTTGCATCCTATCAATGTCCTGCTGTAACCTCTGACAGCCCTCCACACTATCACAACACCCCCAACGTTTGCGTCATCAGCAAATTTACTAACCCATCCCTCCACTTCCTCATCCAGGTCATTTATAAAAATCACAAAGAGAAGGGGTCCCAGAACAGATTCCTGAGGCACACCACTGGTCACCGACCTCCATGTAGAATATGACCCGTCTACAACCACTCTTTGCCTTCTGCGGGCAAACCAATTCTGGATCCCCAAAGCAAAGTCCCCTTGGATCCCATGCCTCCTTACTTTCTCAATAAGCCTTGCATGGGGTACCTTATCAAATGCCTTGCTGAAATCCATATACACTACATCTACTGCTCTACCTTCATTAATGTGTTTAGTCACATTCTCAAAAAATTCAATCAGGCTCATAAGGCACAACCTACCTTTGACAAAGCCTTGCTGACAATTCTTAATCATAATATGCCTCTCCAAATGTTCATAAATCCTGCCTCTCAGGATCTTTTTCATCAACTTACCAACCACTGAAGTAAGACTCACTGGTCTGTAATTTCCTGGGCTATCTCTACTGCCTTTCTTGAACAAGGGGACAACATCTGCAACCTTCCAATCCTCTGGAACCACTCCTATCCCCATTGCTGATGCAGAGATCATTGCCAGAGGCTCAGCAACCTCCTGCCTTGTCTCCCACAATAGCCTGTTTTACATCTCATTTGGTGCCAGAGACTTATCCAACTTGATTATCTAAATGGAGTCAAGTTAGGAAAAGGGGAAGTACAATGAGATCTAGGTGTTCTTGTACATCAGTCACTGAAAGCAAGCATGCAAGTACAGCAGGCAGTGAAGAAAGCTAATGGCATGCTGGCCTTCATAACAAGGTGAATTGAGTATAAGAGCAAAGAGGTCCTTCTGCAGCTGTACAGGGCCCTGGTGAGACCACACCTGGAGTACTGTGTGCAGTTTTGGTCTCCAAATTTGAGGAAGGACATTCTTGCTATTGAGGGAGTGCAGCGTAGGTTCACAAGGTTAATTCCCGGGATGGCAGGACTGTCATATGTCGAAAGATTGAAGCAACTGGGCTTGTATACTCTGGAATTTAGAAGGCTGAGAAGGGATCTTATTGAAACATATAAGATTATTAAGGGATTGGACGCGCTGGAGGCGGGAAGGATGGGTGAGTCCAGAACCAGAGGCCACAGTTTAAGAATAAGGGGTAGGCCATTTACAACGGAGTTGAGGAATAACTTTTTCACCCAGAGACTGGTGGATATATGGAATGCTCTGCCCCAGAAGGCTGTGGAGGCCAAGTCTCTGGATGCTTTCAAGAAAGAGATGGATAGAGATCTTAAAGATAGCGGAATCAAAGGTTATGGGGATAAGGCAGGAACTGGATACTGATTGTGGATGATCAGCCATGATCACAGTGAATGGCGGTGCTGGCTCGAAGGGCCAAATGGCCTACTCCTGCACCTACTGTCTATTGTCTATTGTCTGTTGATGCTTTCCAAAAGCTCCAGCACTCTTAATGTCTATATGCTCAAGCTTTTCAATCCACTGTAAGTCATCCCTACAATCGCCAAGATCCTTCTCCGTAGTGAACACTGCAAAGTATTTATTAAGTACCTCCACTATCTCCTCCAGTTCCATACACACTTTTCCACTGTCCTATTCTCTCACATCTTATCCTCTTGCTCTTCACATACTTGTAGAATGCCTTGGGATTTTCTTTAATCCTGCTCACCAAGGCCTTCTCATGGCCCCTTCTGGCTCTCCAAATTTCATCCTTAAGTTCCTTCCTGCTGGCCTTATAATCTTCTAGATCCATCATTACCTAGTTTTTTGAACTTTTTGTCAGCTTTTCTTTTCTTCTTGACTAGATTTTCAACAGTCTTTGTACACCACGGTTCCTGTACCCTACCATCCTTTCCCTGTCTCATTGGAACGTACCTATTCAGAATGCCACACAAATCCCCTGAACATTTGCCACATTTCTGCCATACATTTCCCTGAGAACATCTGTTCCCAATTTATGTTTCCAAGTTCCTGCCTGATAGCTTCATATTTCTCCTTGCTCCAATTGAATGCTTTTCTAACTTGTCTGTTCCTATCTCTCCAATGCTATTGTATAGAATTATGATCACTATCTCCAAAATGCTCTCCCACTGAGAGATCTGACACCCGACCAGGTTCATTTCCCAATACCAGATCAAGTACTGCCTCTCCTCTTGCAGGCTTATCTACATACTGTGTCAGAAAACCTTCCTGAACACACCCAACAAACTCCACCCCATCTAAACCCCTTGCTCTAGGGAGATGCCAATCAACATTTCTTCTTCTTCATGTGCCTTGCTTGGGCAATCATGGCACTCCACATTGAACGATCCCACACAGCGTCAATGATATCTCGCACATTTAGATATGTTAGTTCTTTCACAGTGTCCATATATTTTCTTCTTTGCCTTCCTCTTCCGTGTTTCCCAGGCTTATGGCCTTGTAATGTAAGGCATTCTGTTTCTCCCTTTCTGATGACATGGCCCAGGAATTTAAGTTTCCTCTCATTTAATGTTCTCATTAAAGATCTTTTTGTATGGGCACATTGGAGTACTGCCTCATTAGTTACCCTATCTCTATATGATATTTTCAACATTCTTCTAAGAAACCACATTTCTGTTGCTTCTAAGTTTCTTTGGAGTTCTGGTATTATAGTCCATGCTTCAGAAGCATACAGCAAGATTGACTAAATGTAACATTTTAGTAGCCTAAGTCTTGTTGTCATAAAAATGTTTTGTTGGTAAAAATGGGTTTCATTTTTTGGAAGTTGGTTTTGGCAATGGCAATTCTTCTTTTTATTTCTACTTTACTTCTAGCATCTTGTGATATAAAACTACCAAGGTAATCAAAGCTGGTTTTTTGTTCAATCTCTTGGTTACCGATGTACAATTGGCAGTTGGGAGTTTCCTGCTGTTTTGATATTACCATACATTTATTTTTTTTACAGTTGATGGTTAGAGCAAAATCTGCACTTGTTTATACTACTTTGTCTAGGAGGATTTGTAGGTCTTCTGCAGCACTTGCTATTAGGGTGGTATCGTCTGCATATCTTATATTGTTGATGTTAACACCTCCAATTTTTATCCCATCTAGGTCTTCCATTTCTCTGAGAATCATTTCACTATAGATATTAAATAATTCCGGTGAGGCAACACATCCCTGTCTAACTCCTCTTTGAACTTTAGTCCAACAGCTTATATTATCATTAATTTTTACCGCTGCCATTTGGTTCCAATATAAATTTTGAAGCAGTTGTTGATCCCTTCCATCAATGTTTAGTTTAGCGAGAATTTGAAATAATTTTTCATGTTGCACTTTGTCGAATGCTTTAGTAAAATCAATAAAACATAAAAAGACATCATTTTGATATTCAATTGCCCTTTCTGAAAGCATTTGTAGTATGAAAATTGTGTTCCTAGTTCCTCTATCTTCAATAAACCCATATTGCAGTTTAGAAGCTTCTGGCCTCAACTTGTTTTTAATTCAACTCAACAATTCTCAACAAAATCTTTATTAATTGACTGATTGTTCTCTAATTTTCGCAGTCAATAGTTCCAGGAATTTTTGGCAGAGTTATAAATACTGATTTCAAGAGATCGTCAGGCAATACACCAGACTCATATATACCATTAAACAGTTCAAAAGAAGTATCTATGCCCAGATCTTCTAGGGTTTTTATCATTTCTACTGAAATTCCATCAGGTCCAGTGGCTTTACCGTGTTTCATGCTTTTCATTGCTTTAGTTATTTCTTCTATTCCTTAATTTTCTTGTGCATTTCTTTGCTGTTGTTAATATGGCCTTCTACTTCATTGCATTTTTGATTCAGCCATTCTTCCTTTGCAATATTGTACAATTGTCTGATCTGTCTGTCCAGCTCTCTGTATCGCACTTCATCATTCTTCACTAACCTTCTTTGTTCCATCAGATCTAGAATTTTTTGGGTTATCCACCCCTTGCTGGTGTGTTGGATTTCTTGTACTGGGATTATCTCCTCTGCTGATTGCTGTATAGCATATTTAAATCTGTCCCAAATAGGTGTTGTTTCATTTTCATTGAGGTGTTTTTCTACAGCTGTTTTGAATTGTTGCTGAAGTATGCTATCATTTTTAAATTCTCCCAACATATACTTCTTCCTCTTTTTTCCACGTTTCAGTTTCTTTAATTTTGTTTTGATGGTAGCTATTACCGGATGGTGATCTAAACCACAGTCTGCTCCTGGATAGGCTTTAGAATTTGTGATATTATTTCTAAAGCATTCATTGATGGTAATTAAATCTATTTGATTCCTTGTTCTATCTCCAGGGCTAATCCAAGTACACAATCTGCGTGGATGGTTTTTATACCAAGTATTGGTGATCACTTGGTTGTTTCTGATGCACCAATCAGTAAATCTTTCTCCATTTTCATTTTTCTCCCCTAATCCAAAAGGTCCTATGATGTTATCAACCCTTTCCTGTCCAACTTTGGAGTAAAAATCTCCCATGAATAATTTTATATCCTGAGATTTATATTTAAATAAATCAACATTTAGGAACTTAAAATCTCCCACCACGACAACCCTGTTATTATTATACCTTTCCAGAATCTGTCTCTCTATCTGCTCCTCGATGTCCCTGTTACTATTGGGTGGTCTATAAAAAAAAACACCCAGCAGAGTTATTGACCCCTTCCTGTTTCTAACTTCTACCCACAGAAACTCAGTAGACGATCCCTCCATGACTTCCTCCTTTTCTGCAGCCGTAACACTATCTCTGATCAGCAGTGCCACACCCCCACTTTTTTTGCCTCCCTCCTTGTCCTTTCTGAAACATCTAAAACCTGGCACTCTAAGTATCCATTCCTGCCCCTGAGCCATCCAAGCCTCTGTAATGCCCACAACATCATAGCTCCAAGTACTGATCCACACTCTAAGCTCATCCGCTTTGTTCATGATGCTTCTTGCATTAAAATAGACACATCTCAAACCATCGGTCTAAGCGTATCCCTTCTCTATCACCTGCCTATCCTCCCTCTCACACTGTCTCCAAGCTTTCTCTATTTGTGAGCCAACCGTCCCTTCCTCCATCTCTTCAGTTTGGTTCCCACCCCCAGCAATTCTAGTTTAATCCTCTCCCCAGCAGCCTTAGCAAACATCCCTGCCAGGATATTGGCCCCCCTGGGATTCAAGTGCAACCTGTCCTTTTTGCATGGGTCACGCCTGCCCCAAAAGAAGTTCCAATGATCCAGAAATCTGAATCCCTGCCCCCTACTCCAATCCCTCAGCCACACATTTATCCTCCACCTCACTCTATTCCTATACTCACCGTCACGTGGCACAGGCAGTAATCCCGAGAATACTACCTTTGAGGTCCTGCTTCTCAACTTCTTTCCTAGCTCCCTGCAGTCTGTTTTCAGGACCTCCTCCCCTTTCCTACCTTTGTCATTGGTACCAATATGTATCACGACCTCTGGCTGTTCACCTTCCCACTTCAGGATATCGGGGACACGATCAAAAACATCCCAGACCCTGACACCTGGGAGGCAAACTACCATCCGTGCTTCTGTTCTGCGTCCACAGAATCGCCTGTCTGACCCCCTAACAATAGAGTCACTGCTGCCATTCTCTTCTTTTCCCTACCCTTCTGAGCCACAGGGCCAGACTCCGTGCCAGAGGCACGGCCACTGTCGCTTCCCCCAGATAGGCTGTCCCCTCCCCCACCTTCCCAACAGTACTCAAACAGGAGTACTTATTGTCAAGGGGGACAGCCACAGGGGTACCCTCTAGTATCTGACTCTTGCCCTTCCCTCTCCTGTTACCCACTTTATCTGTCTCCCGAGGCCCCGATGTGACCACCTGCCTATAGCTCCTCTCTATCACCTCCTTACTTTTTCCGACCAGACGATGGTCATCGAACTGCATCTCCAGTTCCCTAACCCGGTCTCTAAAGAGCTGCAGCTTGACACACCATACAACCATATAACAATTACAGCACGGAAACAGGCCATCTCGGCCCTTCTAGTCCATGCTGAACTCTTACTCTCACCTAGTCCCACCGACCTGCACTCAGCCCATAACCCTCCATTCCTTTCCTGTCCATATATCTATCCAATTTAACTTTAAACGACAACATCAAACCTGCCTCAACCACTTCTGCTGGAAGCTCGTTCCAAACAGCTATCACTCTCTGAGTAAAGAAGTTCCCCCTCATGTTACCCCTAAACTTTTGTCCTTTAACTCTCAACTCATGTCCTCTTGTTTGAATCTCCCCCACTCTCAATGGAAAAAGCCTATCCACGTCAACTCTATCAATCCTCCTCGTGATTTTAAACACCTCTATCAAGTCGCCCCTCAACCTTCTATGCTCCAAAGAATAAAGACCTAACTTGTTCAACCTTTCTCTGTAACTTAGGAGATGAAACCCAGGCAACATTTTAGTAAATCTCCTCTGTACTCTCTCAATTTTATTGACATCTTTCCTATAATTCGGTGACCAGAACTGTACACAATACTCCAAATTTGGCTTTACCAATGCCTTATACAATTTCAACATTACATCCCAAGTCCTATACTCAATGCTTTGATTTATAAAGGCCAGCATGTCAAAAGCTTTCTTCACCACCCTATCCACATGAGATTCCACCTTCAGGGAATTATGCACCATTATTCCTAGATCCCTCTGTTCTACAGCATTCTTCAATGCCCTACCATTTACCATGTACGTCCTATTTTGATTAGTCCTACCGAAATGTAGCACCTCACATTTTTCAGCATTAAATTCCATCTGCCATCTTTCAGCCCACTCTTCTAACTGGCCTAAATCTTTCTGCAAGCTTTGAAAACCTACTTCATCATCCACAACACCACCTATCTTAGTATCATCTGCATACTTACTAATCCAATTTACCACCCCATCATCTAGATCATTAATATATATGACATACAACATTGGACCCAGTACAAATCCCTGAGGCACACCGCTATACACCGTCCTCCAATCTGACACAAAGTTATCCACCACTACTCTCTGGCGTCTCCCATCCAACCACTGCTGAATCTGTTTTACTACTTCGATATTAATGCCTAACGATTGAACCTTTCTAATTAACCTTCCGTGTGGAACCTTGTCAAAGGCCTTACTGAAGTCCATATAGACAACATCCACCGCTTTACCCTCATCAAATTTCTTAGTAACCGCATCAAAAAATTCAATAAGATTTGTCAAACACGACCTTCCACGCACTAATCCACGTTGACTGTTCCTAATCAGACCCTGTCTATCCAGATAATTACACATACCATCTCTAAGAATACTTTCCATCAATTTACCCACCACTGACGTTAAACTCACAGGCTGATAATTGCCAGGTTTACTCTTAGAACCCTTTTTAAACGATGGAACCACATGAGCAATACGCCAATCCTCCGGCACCATCCCCGTTTCCAATGACATTTGAAATATTTCTGTCAGAGCCCCTGCTAGTTCCACACTAACTTCCCTCAAGGTCCTAGGGAATATCTTGTCAGGCCCATAGACTTATCCACTTTTATACTCCTTAAAAGCACCAGTACTTCCTCTTCTTTAATTGTCATACTTTCCATAACTACCCTTCTTGCTTCCTTTACCTCACACAATTCAATATCCTTCTCCTTAGTGAATACCGAAGAAAAGAAATTGTTCAAAATCTCCCCCATCTCTTTTGGCTCCGCACATAGCTGCCCACTCTGATTCTCCAAGCGACCAATTTTACCCCTCACTATCCTTTTGCCACTAACATAACTGTAGAAACCCTTTGGATTTATTTTCACCTTACTTGCCAAAGCAGCCTCGTATCTTCTTTTAGCTTTTCTAATTTCTTTCTTAAGATTCTTTTTACATTCTTTATATTCCTCGAGCACCTCATTAACTCCAAGCTGCATATATTTATTGAAGATCCCTCTCTTTTTCCGAACCAAGTTTCCAATATCCCTTGAAAACCATGGCTCTTTCAAACTTTTAACCTTTCCTTTCAACCTAACAGGAACATAAGGATCCCGTACCCTCAAAATTTCACCTTTAAATGATCTCCATTTCTCTATTACATCCTTCCCATAAAACAAATTGTCCCAATCCACTCCTTCTAAATCCTTTTGCATCTCCTCAAAGTTAGCCTTTCTCCAGTCAAAAATCTCAATCCTAGGTCCAGTCCTATCCTTCTCCATAATTACACAGAAACTAATGGTATTGTGATCCCTGGACCCGAAGTGCTCCCCAACACATACCTCCATCACCTGCCCTATCTCATTCCCTAACAGGAGATCCAACACTACCCCTTCTCTAGTTGGTACCTCTATGTATTGCCCCAAAAAACTATCTTGCACACATTTGACAAACTCAAAACCATCCAGCCCTTTTACAGAATGGGCTTCCCAGTCTATGTGTGGAAAATTAAAATCTCCCACAATCACAACCCTATGCTTACCGCAAATATCTGCTATCTCCTTACAAATTTGCTCCTCCAGTTCTCGGTCCCCATTAGGTGGTCTATAATACACCCCTATAAGCATCACTACACCTTTCCCATTCCTCAATTCCACCCAAATAGATGAGCCCTCTAATTATCCTGCCGGATCACCGCTGTTATATATTCTCTGACAAGCAATGCAACACCTCCCCCTCTTGCCCCTCCTATTCTATCACACCTGAAGCAACAAAATCCTGGAATATTTAGTTGCCAATCACACCCCTCCTGCAACCACGTTTCACTAATAGCTACAACATCATATGTCCAGGTATCAATCCATGCTCTAAGCTCATCCACCTTTCTTACAATGCTCCTAGCATTAAAATAGATGCATTTGAGAAATTCTCCACCTCCCACTCTCCGTTTATCCTTAACGGAGCAAACAACTTTGTTATCTTTTTCTTCCTTGCCCCTTACATCTTCAGTCTGATTGCTCCTGATCTCTGTCCCCTGCCTATCCTCCCTCACACACTGCCTACCTGCCTTCTCCATTTGTGAACCAATCCCCCCCTCTCCTAGTCTCCTTAATTTGATTCCCTCCTCCCACCTGACTCACCTGGCGCAGATGTGGTCATCCGGGAGGCTGGGAGTTTCCCAGACTTCCCACATCTGACACCCAGCACAGAACACCGGCCTCACAGACATACTCCCTTTTACTATTCCTCACGGGTAACTTACCTCACCTCAACCCGTTATTGCCAAAGCCTGAATGAGCCAAAGCCTCAGATCACTCCGTTGATGTCCACTCCGCTAGGCCGTGTCTCCCTTTCATGCTTCAACCTTCCCTGCTATTTAACTCATGGTTAGTGCTCCGGTTATAGCTGCTGATAGGCCATGTACAATGGACATTCGCTCTCGAAGATCCCTTTTTAAATAACTGCTGCCAACCTGTGAGAAATCCCTCTTCCCAGCCTTCTTAAGTGTGAGGTTGAGCAGGTGGAGGCCGCGGTCCGTACAGGTACCAATGACAGGTAAGAAGAGGTATGAGATTCTGCAAGGTGAGTTCAGGCTATTAGGTGCTACGTTAAAGGACAAGTCCTCCTCCACGGTCGTGCCATGTGCTGGCCAGGCCAGAACTAGGAACATCACACAGTTTAACACATAGAACATAGAACATAGAATAGTGCAGCACAGTACAGGCCCTTCGGCCCACAATGTTGTGCCGACCCTCAAACCCTGCCTCCCATTTAAGTCCCCACCTTAGATTCCTCCATATACCTGTCTAGTAGTCTCTTAAATTTCACTAGTGTATCTGCCTCCACCACTGACTCAGGCAGTGCATTCCACGCACCAACCACTCTCTGAGTAAAAAACCTTCCTCTAATATCCCCCTTGAACTTCCCACCCCTTACCTTAAAGCCATGTCCTCTTGTATTGAGCAGTGGTGCCCTGTGGAAGAGGCGCTGGCTATCCACTCTATCTATTCCTCTTATTATCTTGTACACCTCTATCGTGTCTCCTCTCATCCTCCTTCTCTCCAAAGAGTAAAGCCCTAGCTCCCTTAATCTCTGATCATAATGCATACTTTCTAAACCAGGCAGCATCCTCTCCTCTGTACCCTTTCCAATGCTTCCACATCCTTCCTATAGTGAGGTGACCAGAACTGGACACAGTACTCCAAGTGTGGCCTAACCAGAGTTTTATAGAGCTGCATCATTACATTGCGACTCTTAAACTCTATCCCTCGACTTATGAAAGCTAACACCCTATAAGCTTTCTTAACTACCCTATCCACCTGTGAGGCAACTTTCAGGGATCTGTGGACATGTACCCCGAGATCCCTCTGCTCCTCCACACTACCAAGTATTCTGCCATTTACTTTGTACTCTGCCTTGGAGTTTGTCCTTCCAAAGTGTACCACCTCACACTTCTCTGGGTTGAACTCCATCTGCCACTTCTCAGCCCACTTCTGCATCCTATCAATGCAATCTTTGACAATCCTCTACACTATCTACAACACCACCAATTTTTGTGTCGTCTGCAAACTTGCCAACCCACCCCTCTACCCCCACATCCAGGTCGTTAATAAAAATCATGAAAAGTAGAGGTCCCAGAACAGATCCTTGTGGGACACCACTAGTCACAATCCTCCAATCTGAATGTACTCCCTCCACCACCACCCTCTGCCTTCTGCAGGCAAGCCAATTCTGAATCTGCCTGGCCAAACTTCCCTGGATCGCATGCCTTCTAACTTTCTGAATAAGCCTACTGTGTGGAACCTTGTCAAATGCCTTACTAAAATCCATATAGATCACATCCACTGCACTACCCTCATCTATATGCCTGGTCACCTCCTCAAAGAACTCTATCAGGCTTGTTAGACATGATCTGCCCTTCACAAAGCCATGCTGACTGTCCCTGATCAGACCATGATTCTCTAAATGCCTATAGATCCTATCTCTAAGAATCTTTTCCAACAGCTTTCCCACCACAGACGTAAGGCTCACTGGTCTATAATTACCCGGACTATCCCTACTACCTTTTTTGAACAAGGGAACAACATTCACCTCCCTCCAATCCTCCAGTACCATTCCCATGTACAACGAGGGCATAAAGATCCTAGCCAGAGGCTCAGCATTCTCTCACCTCATGAAGCAGCCTGGGGAATATTCCGTCAGGCCCCGGGGACTTATCTGTCCTAATGTATTTTAACTACTCCAACACCTCCTCTCCCTTAATATCAACGTGTTCCAGAACATCAACCTCACTCATATTGTCCTCACCATCATCATGGCTAAGGAGTTGGTGTAGGAGAGAGAGCTTCAGATCCTTGGATCATTGGGCTTTCTTCCACAGAACGTAGGACCAGTACAGAAGAGAATGCTTGCACCTGAATTTGAAGGGGTCTAATATTCTTGCAGGATGGTTTGCTAGTGCTGCACGGGAGGTGGGGCAGGGGTTAGCCTGGAGTTGTAGAGGGATGGAAACCAGAACAGGTAGTGGAGTGGTCTGGAGACATGTTGTTGAGACCTCTGACACCACCAGGAATCAGAAGGTTGAGCATGGTGTGACTAATATTCTGAGTTGTGTACATTTCAATATTGTAGGAAAGGCAGATGAGCTCAGGGCATGGAATTATGATATTGTAGCCACTAGTGAGACTTGGTTGCAGGAGGGGCAGGACTAGCAGCTCAATATTCCAGGGTTCTGTTTTAGACATGATGGAGCGGGAAGGATTAAAGGGGGAGGGGTGGTGTTACTAGTTGGAAAATGTCATGGCAGTGCTCAGTCAGGACAGACTGGAGAACTCGTCTAGTCAGGATTTATGGGTGGAACTGAGGAATAAGAAAGGTATGACCATGTTAATGGGGCTATCTTATAGACCACCCACCAATCTACAGGATTTAGAGGAACAAATCTGTAGAGATCACAGACTGATCAACATCTCCACCCGCTAGCCCTTCCCACCACCACCGCTTCACGTTTTCTGATAGGATAACCTTATATACAGACAATCCCGTATCTAATGCCACTTTATGCACATGTAATCAATCTATGTATATAAGCTATCTTAATTTGTAGAGAGATTACAGACTGTTGCAAGAAACACAAGGTTAATGTAGTAGGTACTTTTAACTTAACTGGGACTCCCATACTGTAGAAGGACTAGATGGGATAGAGTTTGTCAGAAGTGTTCAAGAAAGTTTCCTTAATCAGTACATAGAAGTACTAACGAGATGTGTACAACACTTGATCTTCCATTAGAGAATGAGGCTGGGCAGGTGACAAAAGCCTGTGTCGGGGAACTCTCTGCATCCAGTGATCATCATGCCATTCGTTTCAAGGTATTACAGAAAAGGATAGGTCTGGTTCTCGGGTTGAGATTCTAAATTGGAGAAAGGCCAATTTTGATGCTATCAGAAAAGATTGGGCAAGTGTGGATCGGGACAGGCTGATTTTTGGCAAAGGTATATTTGATAAGTAGGAGGCCTTCAGAAGTGAAATTTTGAGAATACAAAGCTGTCAGAATAAAAGGCAAGGATAACAGGCTCAGGGAGTTTTGGTTTTCAAGAGGTATTGAGGCCCTGGTGAAGAAAAACAAAAGCAAATGCATAAAGATAGAGGCAGTTAGGAATAAGTGAGTTACTTGAGGAGTACAAGAAATCCAAGAGAACACTTAAGAAAAATCAAGAAAGCTAACAGAAGGCGTGAGGTTGTTCTCACAGACGAAGTGAAGGAGAATCCGAAAGGATTCTTCAGATATGTTAAGAACAAAGGACTGCAGGGGATGAAGTTGGTCCTCTGGTAATCAATGCATAGAGCCAAAAGAGTTGGGGACATTTCTTCCGCCATATTTACTTGGGAGGTGGGCACGGTCTATAGAAGTGAAATCAGCAGCCAGGTTAAAGACCCTATACACATTACAGAGGAGGTGGTGTTGTTGTCTTTAGGTAAATTAGGGCGGGTAAAGCCCTGTGGGAGGCAAGTGCAGAAATTGAAGAGGTATTTAAATCATCCTTAGCAAATGATGAGGTATCGGAGGATTGGAGGACCACCAATGTTGTTCCGCTGTTTAAGAAAGGCTCTAAAAATAAACCAGGAAATTATAGGTCGGTGAGCCTGACATTAGGATTTGGGGAAATTAATGGAAGGTATTCTAAGGAACCAGATATATGAGTATTTGGATAGACAGGGACTGATTAGGAATTGTCTTAACCAGTCCTATTGAGTTTTTCAAGGAAATTATCGGGAAAGTTAAAGAAGGCAGTGGATGTTGTCTACATGGACTTCAGCAAGGCAGTTGACAAGGTACCACATGGGAGTTTGGTCAAGGTTAATTCGCTTGGCATTCAAGATGAGGTATTAAATTGGGTTAGACATTGGCTTTGTGGGAAAGTAAATGGGTGCCTCTCTGACTGGAGGCTTGTGACAAGTGGAGTGCCACAGGGACTGGTTTGTCATCTATGTCAGTGATCTGGATGATAATGTGGTTTACTGGATCAGCAAATTTGTAGACGACACCAAGACTGGGGTGTAGTGGACAGCGAGGCAGGCTAACAAAGCTTGCTGCAGAATCTGGACCAGCTGGAATTTAATGAAGCCAAGTGTGAGCTGTTGCACTTTGGAAGGACCTACCTGGGTAGCTCTTACACAGTGAATGGTAGGGCACTGAGGATTGCAGTGGAACAAAGGGAGCTGGGAGTATAGGCCCATAATTCATTGAAATTGGTGTCATAAATAGTTCGGGTTGTAAATAAAGTTTTGGGCACATTGGCCTCCATAGATCAAAGTATTGAATAAGGAGATGGGATGTTCTGTTGAAGTTGTTTATGTTAATGGGGCCTAGTTTGGAGTGTTATGTGTAGGTACATACAGCAGAGGTGCAAATAAGGACCAGAGTAGAGACTGGAGGGCCTGTGTTATAAGGAAAGATTGAATAGAGGTTAGAACTGAGTCTCAGAACATTGAAGATTGAAGGGAGATTTGATCGAGGTATACAAAACCATGAGGGGTATAGAGGGGGCAAATAGATGCAGGCTTTTTCCACTGTGTTTGGGTGAGACTGCAAAGAGAGGTCATGGATTAAGGTGAAATGTTTAAAGGAAACATGTGGGGAAACTTCTTCCTTCAGAAGGTGGTGAGAATGTGGAATGAGCTGCCAGTGCAAGCCGTGGATGTGATTTTGATTTCAAAGTTTAAACGAATTTTGGATGGGAGGGATATGGAGAGTTGTAGTCTGGCACACAGCAGTGTAGTTTGTTCAGCACGGACTAGGTGACCTGAAGCGGCAGTTTCTGAGCTGTAGTTTTCTACAGCTCTATGCATGCACATTGATAGTTCAAAAGGAAAAATAAGCAGATATATTAAGAAATATATCGGCCGGAGGAAAAGATGGCAGTGCGCTGTGCATGCGCAGCTCTCCGATGAAAAATGATGTCGTATCTGTTAAATAGGGGCCGTGGACAATTCTGATTTGATGGAAAATGGACGTGAAATCACAGAGGAACATCTGGAGAAATTTCTGAAACGCCTGTTTGCTGCTGTCGTTACTGTGTGGTCAGGAATCTTTCGGAGGGTAGGCCTCAAAATCCCCGGCCTTGCCTGCTTTTGGCGACCAGGAAAGAGGTCCAATTGCTCGGACAGAGATGGTGCTCAGTACTCAGTGTCGGAGAGCTGATCAGAGCTCGAAGTTTTCGGATGACTCACAGTCGGATTGTGGTCGGCATGGCAGGGAGAGTTTTTCTTCCCTCTCCCGACTGCGTGAGATGTGGGACATTTGAGAAACTTTGAATTTTACTGTGCTCACGGACTTTCTTCATCAAGTTATGGTATTGTACACTGTTATAACTATATGTATAATTATGTGGTTTTGTCAGTTTTTTCAGTCTTGGTTTGTCCTGTGTTTTGTGATATCACACCAGAGGAAATAATGTATCATTTCTTAATACATGCATTACTAAATGACAATAAAAGGGGACTACGTGTCTTCATAATCTAAATATGCAGCAAGGAATAAGAAATGCACAAGTAGAAAGAGAGAAGGACAGTTAGAGTTTGTGGTCCAGGAAAGCAAATACACAGATGTATAAATTCAGCTGAATTACAGACTCAATTTCAATGTTTATATTTCGAGATCGTTGGCAAGACCAGCATTTGTTGCCCAATGCTATTGCCCTTGAGAAATGGTGGCGAAGTTTTTTTTTACCTTCCCATGGTGCTGTGATGGTTTATACTGAGTAACTACAAAGGTACAGCAAGGCTGCTGTGATGGTAACAAGCCTGAAACTGGAACGTGGGTAGTCTTGACTGGAAACAAAATACAGCACACATGATTCTACAATACAGTAGATTACTAGAATGGGAGTTATTTATAGACCTTTGGCAAAATGCCATAACTAAACAACCATTCAGCAAAAGTGATTTTAATCGGTAATTTAACTTTCATATTGATTGGGGAAAAACAAGTATGTTCACATGAAAAACTAAACAAATTTATGGAACCCTGTTCAGGATAGTTTTCTACAACAGTGTAGACAAGGAGCAAAAGAAAAATTAGGCCTTAGTAATTTTAACAATGAATAATGAGTAATTGAGCTAATATCTCTGCCACAGGAAACAGTTGAGGCCAGTTCATTGGCTATATTTAAGAGGGAGTTAGATATGGCCCTTGTGGCTACGGGGATCAGGGAGTATGGAGGGAAGGCTGGGGCGGGGTTCTAAGTTGGATGATCAGCCATGATCATAATAAATGGCGGTGCAGGCTCGAAGGGCCAAATGGCCTACGCCTGCACCTATTTTCTATGTTTCTATATCGAATAGCATAATTGTTGTTAAATTAAACAACAATTTAATGGATGAAACATATCTTCAGCTCAGGTCCTGAATTTTGGACCTTGAACAATAGCTGGTGTTATTATAGTCCAGAGGTTGAGAATTTGGTAAATTGTACACCAAATTTGCCTATGCTCACCTCTTGGTTTTCTACAGAATTATGAACCTCAATTTATTGTAGGCTTCTGTTTAATTTTGATCCACTTATCTCAGGTCATCCAGGGATCTTAACCATTAAATGTTCTTCCAACTTGTGGAAAATGTTTGCTGTGTCCAAACTTTCTCCTCTTTACAGGCATACTTGCTGTTTGAACCAGTGTCTTTGATTCCATTTGTCCTGGGCCAGATTTTCTCTTAACACGTATATTTAGCTCCATTTCAGTTGAATATTTAATGTTTGAATTTCCTTATTTGCTATAAGAGCTCAGAACCTAATTAAAGTGTCCACTGCTCCTCTACTGAAACATACACCATTTCATGTTTATTCCAGTGATCCAGATCCAATGAACACTTGCAGACTAGAAACCTTAATCGAGGCAGTTCTCCTTGATGTTGGGAGTTGAATGCCGTCTTCCATTTACATTTATTATTGGTCATTGTGAGCATATTTTGCTTAAGTCCTTCTCTCCCACAGCCCTTGGCTATTTAAATATACCAGCTATTTATCTCGACTCCATGTGATAGCAAGTTTCTTGTGTGTAAAAAAACAATGTTTTTCTTTAATGGGTTTAAAAGGTTATTAATTCTGATCTCCAATTCCAATTCTGACAATATCTCACTGCATCTACATTAAACCGTTTCATAAATTTACAAAATTTATCAGCGCAACCTTTTCTTTTCCAAGTTATCAAGAACAAATTACCACTTCTATCTTGAATCAATCTGGTGGCCCTCAGCAAGCACGTGGTTTCAATAATCATTCTAGAAATTTAACACATGAAGAAACTTACCAACACTCCACTAGCAGAGATGTTATATTTTGTACAAAATAGCAAAATACCCCCTCAGGTAAAGCATAGAATGACCTGATCCATAATTATCCCAGAATAAATGTGACTAGTTCTAAAAGAGATCTAATCTTCATCATCCCAGTGCTGTTTGCCAGAGCCATCAAGTTTCCTTTCCTTAACATCACACCCTATTACAAATAATCTAGTTATTATCTATCTACTTTTCACAGTGGACTGAATCATTAACCTTTTTGAATACTAAATACAGTTGAGGCAGCAACGGTTAATAATAAATGAGAAATTTTGCAGATACTGGAAATCCACAGCAACACATACAAAATGCTGGAGGAGCTCAGCAAGTCAGGCAACATCTATGGAAATGAATAAACAGTCGACATTTCGGGCCAAGATCCTTCTTCAGGACATTTAATAATGGTGTGTTTACATTTTGTTTGTAAAACATAACATTGCCATAGATACAAAAAGATGCATTTCAAGGGCCTGATGCTTTTAAGCAGGTAATAAAAGAACTTAACACACTAGTTCTTGGCTTAAGTTTAAAAAGGGGAAGGAGCAAAAAAAGGTTGCTGAAAAGTAAAAATATTTACAAACCCATTCACAGAATATATTGTTCAGGCCAGCCTTGCTAAAATCAATGACTTTACAAATCTTATAAAGTTTTTATACAGAAACCAAATAGCTGAGTAAGAATAAATAATACTTATTTTTAATGTATTTACAAGGCTCATGTTAAAATAGGCTGCTGAATTCAGTTTTGACAGCATAGCTTAAGCTGGTTTATATAATTACTCTTGTGCTGTATATACAATGGCATAACGAGCAAAAAGCTGCAATATCACATTTAAGATATATATTAAAAAGTTCAGGGTTGCCTAGTTTAATACCCCAGAATCTAAAAAAATAATCCTATTCAAATTATTTCCCCCATACATTAAATATGTTTTTCCTCAGCAGGTTAGGCAGCATTTGTGAAAAGAGAAGCAGAGTTAATGTTTCTGTTCTTTTAAAAAAAATATCTATTTTAAAAGGTAACTGTTTCTCTCCTCAGAGATACTGCATGACCTGCTGAATACTTCCAGCATTATATTTTCGTTTTAGATGCTTTTGCGTCATTGCGACAGCGAATAAAACATAACTTCCCAACTCTCTGACTGCCCCGAAGACTTCAAAAATTGCATTTTGATCTCGGGACAGATGCAAAGAGAAAGCTGGTACACACATAGACTGTACATTGTACCAGTGACGCAGTTGACACAATAGGTACAAGTGGGTTAAATTAACAAAGTGACACAATTGGCAAGCAACTGAAATCACTTTGCTCCTGCCTCTTCATAAAGCAACTTCGGAGAAAAATCACAAGGCTTCTGAAATGTTACGTATTCTTTTTTGGACGTAGGTGTAGTTAGCCTTTCCCAAAAAGGTAAAAATATACTATGATGATCCCTCTAAGAACAAATATACTCAACTGGAGATGGCAATCCTGCCACAGTAAAGTGCTGCAAAGACTGGCCAGGTTCTGACCGGACCATATTTAGGGCCCACAAGCTTACCCCATTCATTGCGCTGTGGAAGGAAAATGCAACAGAGTATTAATGATGGTGATTTGTTTCACTCTGTTAATAACCTGATATTTTTTTCTGCCTCTTCAAATAAATATCACTTGAGCTGATTTTAAAACAAGTACTGATTTCACAGAACATGAAGCCAAGTCCAAGTACAGATCTGCAGCTACAGATTTAGTGAGGCAGGCAACATACCAAGCATTTTTTTTTCTTTTGAAAAGGACTGTGCTAGGAATGGGTAATCTGAAAGTATTCTTCTTGTATCAACGGCAACAAGCACAGGCATGACGGGCATGTAGCTTCCCTCTATGCTGTAAACCACTGCATTGACTCAATTTAATAATATTAGAGGAAGGGTTGCAGAACAAGTATGATGAGGAAAAACTGGACTGGAAAGTTTAGAAGGGGAAACTAAATCTACAATATTTGCTTTGCCAACTATAAGATGTGTTACGGTAGGGAAAATAGTGACATGAGTGTTTCAGCGAGGAGGCAAGGAAATAGACAATATTACAACTTCCTAAGTTAGCAAGCATTTGTTAATGTGCAATATGTCTCTCTCACCCCCGGTGCACCAGTAATCTTAATGTAGGGGACAGTACAAGGTGCGTCTCACACCCGGTACACCAGTAATCCTAATGTAGGGGGCAGTACTGATTTGTGCTGTGTCCAGGTATAATGGAAGCTAAATGATTCAAGTGTTGGAGACAAAGTATAATAACAGTAAGGGACAGTCCCAATGTGCATCATGTAAGAGTGAAATTGATTATTATTTTACAGGGTTACAAGTCAATTTTCACAACTTAGATCTAGGATTCAAAATGTAATTTAAATGAAAGCTCAATCCTAGTTAGTCTAGCTGCAGAAATGAACCATTATAAATGAGCCCAAAGTTTGTGCTGTAATTTTAACATGCAGTGCAAACATGCAACTGCATCTGTTTGGTGCAATGTAAACCCAGACTATTGAAATTCTTTTCTACTGAACATTTTAAAACCCATTCTTTGAGATAAGTAAGATTTAGCAATCCAGCCTTAACTGATGTGCAACACTTTCACAGCATCCAAGCAACTTTGAATCTTTGCAAGAAATTTGTGTGACTGCAAAATAAAGGTGAGGTGTTGTTCTGTCAGTCAGGCAGAACAAGAATTGTGTGATATTTTACAATGTGCAACAAAAAGGCCTCTCGGTCATTGTGGCTTCAGCTAAACACCTGAGCAATTGGCCTTCGGCCTCCACACTCGACTATACATGAGGTTGGGCCCAGGGCAAGAATAAACAAACAGAGCTGGAACTACCCAGAGTTGTATCCAGTTCCGACATCCAGATGAAACTACAGGTCACGTCTCAAGTTCCACAGCTGCTCGTAAGTCGGAGCGAACCAGTTTACTTCATCACCATTGCATAACTATCCATCCTGGCAATAAAGGGAATAATCATCGCATTCCTCGTCGTCCTTTGCCTGCTCGTCCGCTGCTGGAGCTTGTCGTTTTAATTCCACCTCCCTCTGTTTCTTCTCCTGGACACTGTGACTCTTCATGTGTGCACTCCGACTCTTTACTTTGTAGAACACCCTTGAACAGAAAGATTGTGTCAGGCGTCAGCTCAGACTGTGCACAGTTAGAACAACACTAAATAAGTAACAAAAAAGGAAACAGCAGAACTCTGCTATGTGGTCAGTAAATCAGTTCCAGATTCCTACGGGTGCAGGGTACGTCTGTGCTGGGCTGAGATTGACGGATAGCCACATTCAAGCAGGGGCCATGGATAATTTCATCTTGCACGATCACATTCCAAAAATAGTCAATGTCCTAGGGGAGACTAAAGAGTTCCTGGAGACACTGGTCCTTCCAACAATTGCAATGTGGTTCACTATTACCCTTCAGGGGAATAAAGCTGCTGTCCTTACTCAATCTGGTCTCTGAATAACTCCAGGTCCACTGGTATGGAGAACCTTTGAATATCCTCTGCAGTGGCCCAGCAAGCTCCATAACACAAGAGCAAATAGGTAGAGGTGAAAAATGCCAACCCTGTAAAAGTATTAAATAAAAGAAACTTGTCTGAATGGAGAGAGGAGACAACCGGATTGCAGAACAAGAAGTCTTGGGGAAAACTGTAGAATTGAAAGGATTTACTGATTCAACAACTGGTACAAAAGTATCTCCACAACCACACTGAGACACCATCTGGTGCCAGGAGTACACAGCGTGATGTGGCTGGGGAGGAATGAAGGAAAATCAAATGGATGAGTCCAATGTTGTAGAAAACAATATTGGAAAAGGCTTCCTTAGATGATATCAGAAGCTCAATAAGAGCAGTTCTACCCTGCAGAGAGTGCCGATTTGTTATTGCAGTCTTGCTTCTTCAATCTGAACATTTATAGACACTTCATAAGACAACATCCAATCAGGGTGAATGCTCAGGTCCCAACTACTCTAATCCTATTCCTTTCAATCCACCACCTATACGAGGGACAATTTACAGTTAACGTAGTGATCCTGATCTCTGGGACCTGCGAGGAAGAAGCAACACGGAGGAAACCCATGCGATTATAGGGAGAACATGCAAACTCCACTTAAACAAGGACCAGAAGTCAGAATTGAACCTGGGTCACTTAAGCTGTGCGGGAGAGGCTCAGCTCGATTTCCTTCTCACACTGGTAACTTTTTGAGAAGGAAGTTTTTAAACCAGAAGCTTTTACATTAAATTGGGAGGGGCATTTTAAACAAAATTACAGAATTATTAAAAATGAACACTCCATTGCCATACTCAGGCATCAACTACCACCACTCATTAGGAGAATGAATTCAAAACACAACCTCTCCCACTCAGCTGATGGGGCATGAATGCCTCAGCTAGAAGCCCACTTACTTCCCACATTTTTTGCAAGGGAAGACATTTTCTTGAGTCTGCTTTCCAGGCTTGGTTGAGTCACCCAACTGCACACGCTCATTCCTGGACGAAGCACGGGGAGCAGCTGCAGGTTGGCGCTGTCTGTAGTTGCAACGGTAGGTGGGGTTGTGATTCTTCCGCAAGTGAACATTCTGGGCCTGCTTCGAGAGAAGAGGAAAGAGCAAGATTAGGGGGGAAAAATCAAGAGAGGTGCAACTCTCCCAGAAATACAGAAACATGCAGCTTGCAAAATACAGTCACAATTTCTGATGGATGCTTTTAACTACTTTAGCAAGTGTGGCAACCATTCCCAAGTACAGCAATGAGATAATGATCAAATAAGCATTATGATGATGCTGTTTGAAGGATTCACTGGCCAAACATTCAGGAAGAATCCATTTGCTGCACCAAAAGAGGGCAGAGGTTTAGACAGAAGGATGGGAGTTTTTTAAGGGAATTTGAGGAGCAAGTTTCTTTTAAATCTTGAATGCACTGCCAGACGAGGTGGTAGAATCAGATACAATCACTGATTAAGAGGCATTTGGGCACATACTTCAATAGGGAATGGTTCCAATGCAAGTAAGGGGATTGCCATAGATGGGAAAGATGATAGGCACAGTCAAGGTGGGCCAAAGGTTCCATTTCTGTGCTGCACAACTCTGTGGTTCTCTTTCTCAGATAGCGCTCATACCTTTTATTTACAAATGAGGAGGGTAACTGGGCTTTGACAATGCTCTACTTGAAAGATGGCACCTCTGAGAGTACAGCACTCCTTCAATACTGCTGCCTGCACTTGGTTCTCAAGTTTGGTCTATATTCATAGAATATAGAAAACTTACAGCACAATGCGGGCCCTTCGGCCCACAAAACTGTGCCGAACATGCCCTTACCTTAGAACTACCTAGGCTTACCCATAACTCTCTATTTTTCTAAGCTCCATGTACCTATCCAGGAGTCACTTAAAAGACCCTATCGTTTCCACCTCCACCACTGCCACTGGCAGCCTATTCCACGCACTCACCACTCTCTGTGTAAAACAACTTACCCCTGACATCTCCTGTGTATCTACTTCCAAGCACCTTAAAACTATGTCCTCTCGTGCTAGCTATTTCAACCCTGGGAAAAAGCCTCTGGGAAAGGCTGTTGTGTCCAATCAACAGGAATGCAATGCTTCCACCTTCAATCTTCAGGCTCAGAAGCAATCATTTAAATGCAGTGCGCAAGGTGCACCCAAGACTTTGTGGTAAATAGTTTCAGGCTGTAAATCAAACCTGGATAAACACATGAATGTGGTGGGTGCTTACTAAATTCAACCATGTTACACAACAAACTTTTATGTTTCTAACTCTAATGTACAAGTTTAAGTAATTTGTCTGTCATGTTTGTAATATACTTGTTGCTGCAAAAAGCTAATTTTAATGGCACTTACACCTTGGGTATGTATGGCCACGACAATAATAACAAATAAAATCTTCCACAAAGCCAAAGTCTAATCCAATTTACTACCTCATCTTGCCAAGCGACCCAATTTGACCAGCCTCCCATGCAGGACTTTGTCCAGTGCCTTGCTGAGTTTAGCCACTTGGTAAACCCTAATCGGGTCTCTTTTACAGTGTTAGCGACTGAAGGAGAATTTAGAGAAAAGACTGTTGTGTTCAACCAACAGGTATGCAATGCTTCCACCTTCAGTGTGTGAAAACAAGTAACTTAAGGGCTGCTGTCTCATCAGCATCCTGGGTTTATTGTTAGCACTGGTAAAATGCAGACAGCAACTGCACAGTTCCTGTCCCAAACAATATGCCTTGGCCTTTCCAGGAATAGTGAACCATTCAGCTCATGATCAATGTTAAACTTCCATAGATGTGTGGTAAACACTGGCTGCCTCGCACTGCTATGGAAACACCAATGCCCCGGAATGGAAGATCCTAGACAAAGTAGTGGATACAGGCCAGTCCGTCACAGGTAAAGCTCTCCCTACAATTGAACACATCTACAAGGAGCGCCGTCACAGGAAAGCAGCATCCATCATCAAGGACCCCACAGCCGAAGTCATGCTTAATTTTTGCTGTTGCCATCAGGAAGGGACAGGAGCCTCAGAACCCACATCCCCAGGTTCAGGAATACTTATTACCCTTCAACCATCAGGCTCTTGAACCAGAGTGGATTAACTTCACTTGACCAAACACTAAGCTGTTCTCACTAACTATGGACTCACTTTCAAAGACTCTTCGTCCCATGTTCTCGATATTTATTGCTTATTATTATTACTATTTCTTTTGTATTTGCACAGTTTGTCTTTTGCACATAGGTTGTTTGTTCCGTTAGGTGCAGTCCTTCACTAAATCTATTGCGTTTCTTGGATTTACTGTGTATGCACAGTGGGCATGTGGTTAAGGCGTTCGTCTAGTCATCTGAAGATCACTAGTTCAAGCTTCAGCTGTGGCAGTGTGTTTGTGCCCTTGAGCAAGGCACTTAATCACACATTGCTCTAGTCTGTGCGAGGAGTGGTGCCCCACAGACTTCCAATCTGTGCCTTGTAAGGCATTAAAATGCCCGACGCAGACCTCTCATGGTCTGAGTCGATGTTCCCCTCCCCCCCACACTGTGTATGCCCACAAGAAATGAATTTCAGGGTTGTATAAGGTGACATTAAAGTACAATATTTTGGTAATAAATTTACTTTGAACTTTCATTTAGTCTGATGGTGGCTGATCATGTTTCATGCTTTCAGCCAAGTTGGGCTCTGCAGGGTGCAATGGAAACTAACGATATCCTGGTTTAGATGGCATGATTCACTACTACTTCTGGAATTTTCTAAGACATTTTTGAATATGGCTGCCCATGCTTTAATAGAATTGTTCCTGGTACCCTACCTGTAGGCCTACCCCAACTTGCCACAAATCAAAGCTGATACCCCAGCTACACATGCCATTTCATTGTCTATTTGGAGCAGTCCACATTTCAAACCAATCGGTACCATTCCCCAACAATTCCTTCGCTACACTGGGGCTGCTTCTTGCACCTGTGTGGAATTCATCAATTTCATCAACTTTCTCCCGCCTCGGACCATTTCCTCCTCTCTCTCCTTTCTGGATAGAACCCCAGCTACGACTAATCCACCAAATACCACAACTACCAAACCTACACCTCCTCCCAGCCTGTCACATTTAAGAACACCATGACTGTCTCAGATTCTATATCTGTTCCTGCTGCCTCTCTTCCAGAGAGAAGTCCTTCCACCCGCAGACACTGGACATGTCTTTTTTCCAGGGAATGGAACACTCCCTCTGGCACCACTCCATCCCCAGTTATTGATGGAGCACTGGTCTACAACGTTCAAAGTAAATCAAAGGTATTTAAAAATGTAAAGTTGAAAGTAAACCTGATCTCTTTCATTCCTAGCATGTTTACTCTCCCCACACACCCGGGATAAACTCCTTTCAGCACGTTTACTCTCCCCCCACACAGGGGATAAACTCCTTTCAGCACGTTTACTCTCCCCCCACACCGGGGATAAACTCCTTTCAGCACGTTTACTCTCCCCCCACACAGGGGATAAACTCCTCTCAGCACGTTTACTCTCCCCCCACACCGGGGATAAACTCCTTTCAGCACGTTTACTCACCCCCCACACCGGGGATAAACTCCTTTCAGCACGTTTACCCTCCCCCCACACCGGGATAAACTCCTTTCAGCACGTTTACCCTCCCCCAACACCCGGGATAAACTCCTTTCAGCACGTTTACCCTCCCCCCACACCGGGGATAAACTCCTTTCAGCACGTTTACCCTCCCCCCACACCGGGGATAAACTCCTTTCAGCACGTTTACCCTCCCCCCACACCGGGGATAAACTCCTTTCAGCACGTTTACTCTCCCCCCACACCGGGGATAAACTCCTTTCAGCACGTTTACTCACCCCCCACACCGGGGATAAACTCCTTTCAGCACGTTTACTCTCCCCCCACACCGGGGATAAACTCCTTTCAGCACGTATACTCTCCCCCCACACCGGGGATAAACTCCTTTCATCACATTTACTCTCCCCCCACACCGGGGATAAACTCCTTTCAGCACGTTTACTCTCCCCCCACACCGGGGATAAACTCCTTTCAGCACGTTTACTCTCCCCCCACACCGGGGATAAACTCCTTTCAGCACGTTTACTCTCCCCCCACACCGGGGATGAACTCCTTTCAGCAGGTTTACTCTCCCCCCACACCGGGGACAAACTCCTTTCAGCACGTTTACTCTCCCCCCACACCGGGGATAACCTCCTTTCAGCACGTTTACCCTCCCCCCACACCGGGGATAAACTACTTTCAGCACGTTTACTCTCCCCCCACACCGGGGATAAACTCCTTTCAGCACGTTTACCCTCCCCCCACACCGGGGATAAACTCCTTTCAGCACGTTTACTCTCCCCCCCACACCGGGGATAAACTCCTTCCAGCACGTTTACCCTCCCCCCACACCGGGGATAAACTCCTTTCAGCACGTTTACTCACCCCCCACACCGGGGATAAACTCCTTTCAGCACGTTTACTCTCCCCCCACACCGGGGATAAACTCCTTTCAGCACGTTTACTCTCCCCCCACACCGGGGATAAACTCCTTTCAGCACGTTTACCCTCCCCCCACACCGGGGATAAACTCCTTTCAGCACGTTTACTCTCCCCCCACACCGGGGATAAACTCCTTTCAGCACGTTTACTCTCCCCCCACACCGGGGATAAACTCCTTTCAGCACGTTTACTCTCCCCCCACACCGGGGATAAACTCCTTTCAGCACGTTTACCCTCCCCCCACACCGGGGATAAACTCCTTTCAGCACGTTTACTCTCCCCCCACACCGGGGATAAACTCCTTTCAGCACGTTTACCCCCCCCCCCACACCGGGGATAAACTCCTTTCAGCACGTTTACTCTCCCCCCCACACCGGGGATAAACTCCTTTCAGCACGTTTACCCTCCCCCCACACCGGGGATAAACTCCTTTCAACACGTTTACCCTCCCCCCACACCGGGGATAAACTCCTTTCAGCACGTTTACTCTCCCCCCCACACCGGGGATAAACTCCTTTCAGCACGTTTACTCTCCCCCCACACCGGGGATAAACTCCTTTCAGCACGTTTACCCTCCCCCCCACACCAGTGATAAACTCCTTTCAGCACGTTTACTCTCCCCCCACACCGGGGATAAACTCCTTTCAACACGTTTACTCTCCCCCCACACCGGGGATAAACTCCTTTCAGCACGTTTACCCTCCCCCCACACCGGGGATAAACTCCTTTCAGCACGTTTACACTCCCCCCACACCGGGGATAAACTCCTTTCAGCACGTTTACCCTCCCCCCCACACCAGTGATAAACTCCTTTCAGCACGTTTACTCTCCCCCCAACACCGGGGATAAACTCCTTTCAGCACGTTTACTCTCCCCCCACACCCCGAGGATATACTCTTTCCAGCACGTTTACTCTCCCCCCACACCGGGAATAAACTCCTTTCAGAACGTTTACTCTCCCCCCACACCGGGGATAAACTCCTTTCAGCACGTTTACTCTCCCCCCACACTGGGGATAAACTCCTTTCAGCACGTTTACCCTCCCCCCACACCGCCGATAAACTCCTTTCAGCACGTTTACTCTCCCCCCCCAGCGGGGATAAACTCCTTTCAGCACGTTTACTCTCCCCCCACACCGGGGATAAACTCCTTTCAGCACGTTTACCCTCCCCCCCCACACCGGGGATAAACTCCTTTCAGCACGTTTACCCTCCCCCCCCACACCGGGGATAAACTCCTTTCAGCACGTTTACCCTCCCACCACACCGGGGATAAACTCCTTTCAGCACGTTTACTCTCCCCCCACACCAGGGATAAACTCCTTTCAGCACGTTTACTCTCCCCCCACACCGGGGACAAACTCCTTTTAGTACGTTTACCCTCCCCCCCACAGCAGGGATAAACTCCTTTCAGCACGTTTACCCTCCCCCCACACCGGGGATAAACTCCTTTCAGCACGTTTACCCCCACCCCACACCGGGGATAAACTCCTTTCAGCACGTTTACCCTCCCCCCCACACCGGGGATAAACTCCTTTCAGCACGTTTACTCTCCCCCCCACACCGCGGATAAACTCCTTTCAGCACGTTTACTCTCCCCCCACACCAGGGATAAACTCCTTTCAGCACGTTTACCCTCCCCCCCACACCGCGGATAAACTCCTTTCAGCACGATTACCCTCCCCCCACACCAGGGATAAACTCCTTTCAGCACGTTTACTCTCCCCCCACACCGGGGATAAACTCCTTTCAGCACGTTTACTCTCCCCCCACACCGGGGATAAACTCCTTTCAGCACGTTTACTCTCCCCCAACACCAGGGATAAACTCCTTTCAGCACGTTTCCTCTCCCCCCCCACACCACCGATAAATTCCTTTCAGCACGTTTACTCTCCCCCCACACCGCCGATAAACTCCTTTCAGCACGTTTACTCTCCCCCCACACCGGGGATAAAGTCCTTTCAGCACGTTTACCCTCCCCCCCACACCGGGGATAAACTCCTTTCAGCACGTTTACCCTCCCCACCCACACCGGGGATAAACTCCTTTCAGCACGTTTACCCTCCCCCCACACCGGGGATAAACTCCTTTCAGCACGTTTACTCTCCCCCCACACCGGGGATAAACTCCTTTCAGCACGTTTACTCTCCCCCCACACCGGGGATAAACTCCTTTCAGCACGTTTACCCTCCCCCCACACCGGGGATAAACTCCTTTCAGCACGTTTACTCTCCCCCCACACCGGGGATAAACTCCTTTCAGCACGTTTACTCTCCCCCCACACCGGGGATAAACTCCTTTCAGCACGTTTACCCTCCCCGCACACCGGGGATAAACTCCTTTCAGCACGTTTACTCTCCCCCGACACCGGGGATAAACTCCTTTCAGCACGTTTACTCTCCCCCCCACACCGGGGATAAACTCCTTTCAGCACGTTTACTCTCCCCCCCCCCCCACACCGGGGATAAACTCCTTTCAGCACATTTACCCTCCCCCCCCACACCGGGGATAAACTCCTTTCAGCACGTTTACTCTCCCCCGACACCGGGGATAAACTCCTTTCAGCACGTTTACTCTCCCCCCACACCGGGGATAAACTCCTTTCAGCACGTTTACTCTCCCCCCCACACCGGGGATAAACTCCTTTCAGCACGTTTACTCTCCCCCCACACCGGGGACAAACTCCTTTCAGCACGTTTACTCTCCCCCCACACCGGGGATAAACTCCTTTCAGCACGTTTACTCTCCCCCCCAACCGGGGATAAACTCCTTTCAGCACGTTTACTCTCCCCCCACACTGCCGATATACTCCTTTCAGCACATTTACCCTCCCCCCACACCGGGGATAAACTCCTTTCAGCACGTTTACTCTCCCCCCCCCCCACACCGGGGATAAACTCCTTTCAGCACGTTTACCCTCCCCCCACACCGGGGATAAACTCCTTTCAGCACGTTTACTCTCCCCCCACACCGGGGATAAACTCCTTTCAGCACGTTTACCCTCCCCCCACACCGGGGATAAACTCCTTTCAGCACGTTTACCCTCCCCCCACACCGGGGATAAACTCCTTTCAGCACGTTTACCCTCCCCCCACACCGGGGATAAACTCCTTTCAGCACGTTTACTGTCCCCCGACACAGGGGATAAACTCCTTTCAGCACGTTTACTCTCCCCCCACACCGGGGATAAACTCCTTTCAGCACGTTTATTCTCCCCCTACACCGGGGATAAACTCCTTTCAGCACGTTTACTCTCCCCCCACACCGGGGATAAACTCCTTTCAGCACGTTTACTCTCCCCCCCCACCGGGGATAAACTCCTTTCAGCACGTTTACCCTCCCCCCACACCGGGGATAAACTCCTTTCAGCACGTTTACTCTCCCCCCACACCGGGGATAAACTCCTTTCAGCACGTTTACTCTCCCCCCACACCGGGGATAAACTCCTTTCAGCACGTTTACTCTCCCCCCACACCGGGGATAAACTCCTTTCAGCACGTTTACTCTCCCCCCACACCGGGGATAAACTCCTTTCAGCACGTTTACTCTCCCCCCACACCGGGGATAAACTCCTTTCAGCACGTTTACTCTCCCCCCACACCGGGGATAAACTCCTTTCAGCACGTTTACTCTCCCCCCCACACCGGGGATAAACTCCTTTCAGCACGTTTACCTCCCCCCACACCGGGGATAACTCCTCACCCCCCCCCACACCGGGGATAAACTCCTTTCAGCACGTTTACTCTCCCCCCACACCGGGGATAAACTCCTTTCAGCACGTTTACCCTCCCCCCACACCGGGGATAAACTCCTTTCAGCACGTTTACTCTCCCCCCACACCGGGGATAAACTCCTTTCAGCACGTTTACTCTCCCCCCACACCGGGGATAAACTCCTTTCAGCACGGGGATAAACTCCTTTCAGCACGTTTACTCTCCCCCCACACCGGGGATAAACTCCTTTCAGCACGTTTACTCTCCCCCCACACCGGGGATAAACTCCTTTCAGCACGTTTACTCTCCCCCCACACCGGGGATAAACTCCTTTCAGCACGTTTACTCTCCCCCCACACCGGGGATAAACTCCTTTCAGCACGTTTACTCTCCCCCCACACCGGGGATAAACTCCTTTCAGCACGTTTACTCTCCCCCCACACCGGGGATAAACTCCTTTCAGCACGTTTACTCTCCCCCCACACCGGGGATAAACTCCTTTCAGCACGTTTACCCCCCCCCACACCGGGGATAAACTCCTTTCAGCACGTTTACTCTCCCCCCACACCGGGGATAAACTCCTTTCAGCACGTTTACTCTCCCCCCACACCGGGGATAAACTCCTTTCAGCACGTTTACTCTCCCCCCACACCGGGGATAAACTCCTTTCAGCACGTTTACTCTCCCCCCACACCGGGGATAAACTCCTTTCAGCACGTTTACTCTCCCCCCACACCGGGGATAAACTCCTTTCAGCACGTTTACCTCCCCCCACACCGGGGATAAACTCCTTTCAGCACGTTTACCCTCCCCCCACACCGGGGATAAACTCCTTTCAGCACGTTTACTCTCCCCCCACACCGGGGATAAACTCCTTTCAGCACGTTTACGGGGATAAACTCCTTTCAGCACGTTTACCCTCCCCCCACACCGGGGATAAACTCCTTTCAGCACGTTTACTCTCCCCCCACACCGGGGATAAACTCCCCCACACCGGATAAACTCAGCACGTTTACTCTCCCCCCACACCGGGGATAAACTCCTTTCAGCACGTTTACGTCCTCTCCCCCCACACCGGGGATAAACTCCTTTCAGCACGTTTACTCTCCCCCCCACACCGGGGATAAACTCCTTTCAGCACGTTTACTCTCCCCCCCCCCCGGATAAACTCCTTTCAGCACGTTTACCTCCCCCCACACCGGGGATAAACTCCTTTCAGCACGTTTACCCTCCCCCCACACCGGGGATAAACTCCTTTCAGCACGTTTACTCTCCCCCCACACCGGGGATAAACTCCTTTCAGCACGTTTACCCTCCCCCCCACACCGGGGATAAACTCCTTTCAGCACGTTTACTCTCCCCCCACACACCGGGGATAAACTCCTTTCAGCACGTTTACTCTCCCCCCACACCGGGGATAAACTCCTTTCAGCACGTTTACTCTCCCCCCACACCGGGGATAAACTCCTTTCAGCACGTTTACTCTCCCCCCACACCGGGGATAAACTCCTTTCAGCACGTTTACCTCCCCCCACACCGGGGATAAACTCCTTTCAGCACGTTTACCCTCCCCCCACACCGGGGATAAACTCCTTTCAGCACGTTTACTCTCCCCCCACACCGGGGATAAACTCCTTTCAGCACGTTTACTCTCCCCCCACACCGGGGATAAACTCCTTTCAGCACGTTTACTCCCCCCCACACCCGGGGATAAACTCCTTTCAGCACGTTTACTCTCCCCCCACACCGGGGATAAACTCCTTTCAGCACGTTTACTCTCCCCCCACACCGGGGATAAACTCCTTTCAGCACGTTTACTCTCCCCCCACACCGGGGATAAACTCCTTTCAGCACGTTTACCCCCCCCCACCGGGGATAAACTCCTTTCAGCACGTTTACCCCCCCCACACCGGGGATAAACTCCTTTCAGCACGTTTACCTCCCCCCCACACCGGGGATAAACTCCTTTCAGCACGTTTACTCTCCCCCCACACCGGGGATAAACTCCTTTCAGCACGTTTACTCTCCCCCCACACCGGGGATAAACTCCTTTCAGCACGTTTACTCTCCCCCCACACCGGGGATAAACTCCTTTCAGCACGTTTACTCTCCCCCCACACCGGGGATAAACTCCTTTCAGCACGTTTACTCTCCCCCCACACCGGGGATAAACTCCTTTCAGCACGTTTACTCTCCCCCCACACCGGGGATAAACTCCTTTCAGCACGTTTACTCTCCCCCCACACCGGGGATAAACTCCTTTCAGCACGTTTACTCTCCCCCCACACCGGGGATAAACTCCTTTCAGCACGTTTACTGTCCCCCCACACAGGGGATAAACTCCTTTCAGCACGTTTACTCTCCCCCCACACCGGGGATAAACTCCTTTCAGCACGTTTACTCTCCCCCCACACCGGGGATAAACTCCTTTCAGCACGTTTACTCTCCCCCCACACCGGGGATAAACTCCTTTCAGCACGTTTACCCTCCCCCCACACCGGGGATAAACTCCTTTCAGCACTTTACTCTCCCCCCACACCGGGGATAAACTCCTTTCAGCACGTTTACTCTTTCTCCCCCCCCCACACCGGGGATAAACTCCTTTCAGCACGTTTACTCTCCCCCCACACCGGGGATAAACTCCTTTCAGCACGTTTACTCTCCCCCCACACCGGGGATAAACTCCTTTCAGCACGTTTACTCTCCCCCCACACCGGGGATAAACTCCTTTCAGCACGTTTACTCTCCCCCCACACCGGGGATAAACTCCTTTCAGCACGTTTACCTCCCCCCACACCGGGGATAAACTCCTTTCAGCACGTTTACTCTCCCCCCACACCGGGGATAAACTCCTTTCAGCACGTTTACCCTCCCCCCACACCGGGGATAAACTCCTTTCAGACGTTACTCCTTTCAGCACGTTTACTCCCCCCCACACCGGGGATAAACTCCTTTCAGCACGTTTACTCTCCCCCCACACCCGGGGATAAACTCCTTTCAGCACGTTTACTCTCCCCCCACACCGGGGATAAACTCCTTTCAGCACGTTTACTCCTCCCCCCCACACCGGGGATAAACTCCTTTCAGCACGTTTACTCTCCCCCCACACCGGGGATAAACTCCTTTCAGCACGTTTACTCTCCCCCCACACCGGGGATAAACTCCTTTCAGCACGTTTACTCTCCCCCCACACCGGGGATAAACTCCTTTCAGCACGTTTACTCTCCCCCCACACCGGGGATAAACTCCTTTCAGCACGTTTACCCTCCCCCCACACACCGGGGATAAACTCCTTTCAGCACGTTTACTCTCCCCCCACACCGGGGATAAACTCCTTTCAGCACGTTTACTCTCCCCCCACACCGGGGATAAACTCCTTTCAGCACGTTTACTCTCCCCCCACACCGGGGATAAACTCCTTTCAGCACGTTTACTCTCCCCCCACACCGGGGATAAACTCCTTTCAGCACGTTTACTCTCCCCCCACACCGGGGATAAACTCCTTTCAGCACGTTTACTCTCCCCCCCACACCGGGGATAAACTCCTTTCAGCACGTTTACTCTCCCCCCACACCGGGGATAAACTCCTTTCAGCACGTTTACTCTCCCCCCACACCGGGGATAAACTCCTTTCAGCACGTTACTCACACCGGGGATAAACTCCTTTCAGCACGTTTACTCTCCCCCCACACCGGGGATAAACTCCTTTCAGCACGTTTACTCTCCCCCCACACCGGGGATAAACTCCTTTCAGCACGTTTACTCTCCCCCCACACCGGGGATAAACTCCTTTCAGCACGTTTACTCTCCCCCCACACCGGGGATAAACTCCTTTCAGCACGTTTACTCTCCCCCCCACACCGGGGATAAACTCCTTTCAGCACGTTTACCCTCCCCCCCACACCGGGGATAAACTCCTTTCAGCACGTTTACACCTCCCCCCCTCCCCACACCGGGGATAAACTCCTTTCAGCACGTTTACTCTCCCCCCACACCGGGGATAAACTCCTTTCAGCACGTTTACTCCTCCCCCCACACCGGGGATAAACTCCTTTCAGCACGTTTACTCTCCCCCCACACCGGGGATAAACTCCTTTCAGCACGTTTACTCTCCCCCCACACCGGGATAAACTCCTTTCAGCACGTTTACCTCCCCCCACACCGGGGATAAACTCCTTTCAGCACGTTTACCCTCCCCCCACACACCGGGGATAAACTCCTTTCAGCACGTTTACCCTCCCCCCACACCGGGGATAAACTCCTTTCAGCACGTTTACCCTCCCCCCACACCGGGGATAAACTCCTTTCAGCACGTTTACTCCCCCACACCGGGATAAACTCCTTTCAGCACGTTTACCCTCCCCCACACCGGGGATAAACTCCTTTCAGCACGTTTACTCTCCCCCCCCCCCCACACCGGGGATAAACTCCTTTCAGCACGTTTACTCTCCCCCCACACCGGGGATAAACTCCTTTCAGCACGTTTACCCTCCCCCCACACCGGGGATAAACTCCTTTCAGCACGTTTACTCTCCCCCCACACCGGGGATAAACTCCTTTCAGCACGTTTACTCTCCCCCCCACACCGGGGATAAACTCCTTTCAGCACGTTTACTCTCCCCCCCACTCCGGGGATAAACTCCTTTCAGCACGTTTACTCTCCCCCCACACCGGGGATAAACTCCTTTCAGCACGTTTACTCTCCCCCCACACCGGGGATAAACTCCTTTCAGCACGTTTACTCTCCCCCCACACCGGGGATAAACTCCTTTCAGCACGTTTACCCTCCCCCCACACCGGGGATAAACTCCTTTCAGCACGTTTACTCTCCCCCCACACCGGGGATAAACTCCTTTCAGCACGTTTACCCTCCCCCCACACCGGGGATAAACTCCTTTCAGCACGTTTACCTTAAACTCCTTTCAGCACGTTTACTCTCCCCCCACACCGGGGATAAACTCCTTTCAGCACGTTTACTCTCCCCCCACACCGGGGATAAACTCCTTTCAGCACGTTTACCTCCCCCCACCTTTCAGCATAAACTCCTTTCAGCACGTTTACTCTCCCCCACACCGGGGATAAACTCCTTTCAGCACGTTTACTCTCCCCCCACACCGGGGATAAACTCCTTTCAGCACGTTTACTCTCCCCCCACACCGGGGATAAACTCCTTTCAGCACGTTTACTCTCCCCCCACACCGGGGATAAACTCCTTTCAGCACGTTTACCTCCCCCCACACCGGGGATAAACTCCTTTCAGCACGTTTACTCTCCCCCCACACCGGGGATAAACTCCTTTCAGCACGTTTACTCTCCCCCCCACACCGGGGATAAACTCCTTTCAGCACGTTTACTCTCCCCCCACACCGGGGATAAACTCCTTTCAGCACGTTTACTCTCCCCCCACACCGGGGATAAACTCCTTTCAGCACGTTTACTCTCCCCCCACACCGGGGATAAACTCCTTTCAGCACGTTTACTCTCCCCCCACACCGGGGCACGTTTACTCTCCCCCCAACTCCTTTCAGCACGTTTACTTTACTCCCCCCACCCACACCGGGGATAAACTCCTTTCAGCACGTTTACTCTCCCCCCACACCGGGGATAAACTCCTTTCAGCACGTTTACTCTCCCCCCACACCGGGGATAAACTCCTTTCAGCACGTTTACCCTCCCCCCACACCGGGGATAAACTCCTTTCAGCACGTTTACTCTCCCCCCACACCGGGGATAAACTCCTTTCAGCACGTTTACTCTCCCCCCACACCGGGGATAAACTCCTTTCAGCACGTTTACTCTCCCCCCACACCGGGGATAAACTAAACTCCTTTCAGCACTTTACTCTCCCCCCCACACCGGGGATAAACTCCTTTCAGCACGTTTACTCTCCCCCCACACCGGGGATAAACTCCTTTCAGCACGTTTACTCTCCCCCCACACCGGGGATAAACTCCTTTCAGCACGTTTACTCTCCCCCCACACCGGGGATAAACTCCTTTCAGCACGTTTACTCTCCCCCCACACCGGGGATAAACTCCTTTCAGCACGTTTACTCTCCCCCCACACCGGGGATAAACTCCTTTCAGCACGTTTACTCTCCCCCCACACCGGGGATAAACTCCTTTCAGCACGTTTACTCTCCCCCCACACCGGGGATAAACTCCTTTCAGCACGTTTACTCTCCCCCCACACCGGGGATAAACTCCTTTCAGCACGTTTACTCTCCCCCCACACCGGGGATAAACTCCTTTCAGCACGTTTACTCTCCCCCCACACCGGGGATAAACTCCTTTCAGCACGTTTACCCTCCCCCCACACCGGGGATAAACTCCTTTCAGCACGTTTACTCTCCCCCCACACCGGGGATAAACTCCTTTCAGCACGTTTACCTCCCCCCACACCGGGGATAAACTCCTTTCAGCACGTTTACTCTCCCCCCACACCGGGGATAAACTCCTTTCAGCACGTTTACTCTCCCCCCACACCGGGGATAAACTCCTTTCAGCACGTTTACTCTCCCCCCACACCGGGGATAAACTCCTTTCAGCACGTTTACCTCCCCCCACACCGGGGATAAACTCCTTTCAGCACGTTTACTCTCCCCCCACACCGGGGATAAACTCCTTTCAGCACGTTTACTCTCCCCCCACACCGGGGATAAACTCCTTTCAGCACGTTTACTCTCCCCCCACACCGGGGATAAACTCCTTTCAGCACGTTTACTCTCCCCCCACACCGGGGATAAACTCCTTTCAGCACGTTTACTCCCCCCACACCGGGGATAAACTCCTTTCAGCACGTTTACTCTCCCCCCACACCGGGGATAAACTCCTTTCAGCACGTTTACTCTCCCCCCACACCGGGGATAAACTCCTTTCAGCACGTTTACTCTCCCCCCACACCGGGGATAAACTCCTTTCAGCACGTTTACTCTCCCCCCCACACCGGGGATAAACTCCTTTCAGCACGTTTACCCTCCCCCCACACCGGGGATAAACTCCTTTCAGCACGTTTACCTCCCCCCACACCGGGGATAAACTCCTTTCAGCACGTTTACCCTCCCCCCACACCGGGGATAAACTCCTTTCAGCACGTTTACTCTCCCCCCACACCGGGGATAAACTCCTTTCAGCACGTTTACTCTCCCCCCACACCGGGGATAAACTCCTTTCAGCACGTTTACCTCCCCCCACACCGGGGATAAACTCCTTTCAGCACGTTTACTCTCCCCCCACACCGGGGATAAACTCCTTTCAGCACGTTTACTCTCCCCCCACACCGGGGATAAACTCCTTTCAGCACGTTTACTCTCCCCCCACACCGGGGATAAACTCCTTTCAGCACGTTTACTCTCCCCCCACACCGGGGATAAACTCCTTTCAGCACGTTTACTCTCCCCCCACACCGGGGATAAACTCCTTTCAGCACGTTTACTCTCCCCCCACACCGGGGATAAACTCCTTTCAGCACGTTTACTCTCCCCCCACACCGGGGATAAACTCCTTTCAGCACGTTTACTCTCCCCCCACACCGGGGATAAACTCCTTTCAGCACGTTTACTCTCCCCCCACACCGGGGATAAACTCCTTTCAGCACGTTTACCCTCCCCCCACACCGGGGATAAACTCCTTTCAGCACGTTTACTCTCCCCCCACACCGGGGATAAACTCCTTTCAGCACGTTTACCCTCCCCCCACACCGGGGATAAACTCCTTTCAGCACGTTTACCCTCCCCCCACACCGGGGATAAACTCCTTTCAGCACGTTTACTCTCCCCCCACACCGGGGATAAACTCCTTTCAGCACGTTTACCTCCCCCCACACCGGGGATAAACTCCTTTCAGCACGTTTACTCTCCCCCCACACCGGGGATAAACTCCTTTCAGCACGTTTACTCTCCCCCCACACCGGGGATAAACTTTTCACGTTTACTCTCCCCCCACACCGGGGATAAACTCCTTTCAGCACGTTTACTCTCCCCCACACCGGGGATAAACTCCTTTCAGCACGTTTACCTCCCCCCACACCGGGGATAAACTCCTTTCAGACCGGGGATAAATCCTTTCAGACGTTTCTCTCCCCCCACACCGGGGGATAAACTCCTTTCAGCACGTTTACTCTCCCCCCACACCGGGGATAAACTCCTTTCAGCACGTTTACTCTCCCCCCACACCGGGGATAAACTCCTTTCAGCACGTTTACTCTCCCCCCCCACCGGGGATAAACTCCTTTCAGCACGTTTACTCTCCCCCACACCGGGGATAAACTCCTTTCAGCACGTTTACTCTCCCCCCCACACCGGGGATAAACTCCTTTCAGCACGTTTACTCTCCCCCCACACCGGGGATAAACTCCTTTCAGCACGTTTACTCTCCCCCCACACCGGGGATAAACTCCTTTCAGCACGTTTACTCTCCCCCCACACCGGGGATAAACTCCTTTCAGCACGTTTACCCTCCCCCCACACCGTGGATAAACTCCTTTCAGCACGTTTACCCTCCCCCCACACTGGGGATAAACTCCTTTCAGCACGTTTACTCACCCCCCACACCGGGGATAAACTCCTTTCAGCACGTTTACTCTCCCCCCACACCGGGGATAAACTCGTTTCAGCACGTTTACTCTCCCCCACACCGGGGATAAACTCCTTTCAGCACGTTTACTCTCCCCCCACACCGGGGATAAACTCCTTTCAGCACGTTTACTCTCCCCCCACACCGGGGATAAACTCCTTTCAGCACGTTTACTCTCCCCCCACACCGCCGATAAACTCCTTTCAGCACGTTTACCCTCCCCCCACACCAGGGATAAACTCCTTTCAGCACGTTTACCCTCCCCCCACACCAGGGATAAACTCCTTTCAGCACGTTTACTCTCCCCCCACACCGGGGATAAACTCCTTTCAGCACGTTTACTCTCCCCCCGCCCCAGCGGGGATAAACTCCTTTCAGCACGTTTACTCTCCCCCACACTGCCGATAAACTCCTTTCAGCACGTTTACTCTCCCCCCACACCGGGGATAAACTCCTTTCAGCACGTTTACCCTCCCCCCACACCGGGGATAAACTCCTTTCAGCACGTTTACCCTCCCCCCACACCGGGGATAAACTCCTTTCAGCACGTTTACTCTCCCCCCACACCGGGGATAAACTCCTTTCAGCACGTTTACTCTCCCCCCACACCGGGGATAAACACCTTTCAGCACGTTTACTCTCCCCCCACACCGGGGATAAACTCCTTTCAGCACGTTTACTCTCCCCTCACACCGGGTATAAACTCCTTTCAGCACGTTTACTCTCCCCCCACACCGGGGATAAACTCCTTTCAGCACGTTTACTCTCCCCCCACACCGCCGATAAACTCCTTTCAGCACATTTACCCTCCCCCCACACCGGGGATAAACTCCTTTCAGCACGTTTACCCTCCCCCCCACACCGCCGATAAACTCCTTTCAGCACGTTTACTCTCCCCCCACACCGGGGATAAACTCCTTTCAGCACGTTTACCCTCCCCCCACACCGGGGATAAACTCCTTTCAGCACGTTTACTTTCCCCCCACACCGGGGATAAACTCCTTTCAGCACGTTTACCCTCCCCCCACACCGGGGATAAACTCCTTTCAGCACGTTTACCCTCCCCCCACACCGGGGATAAACTCCTTTCAGCACGTTTACTCTCCCCCCACACCGGGGATAAACTCCTTTCAGCACGTTTACTCTCCCCCCACACCGGGGATAAACACCTTTCAGCACGTTTACTCTCCCCCCACACCGGGGATAAACTCCTTTCAGCACGTTTACTCTCCCCTCACACCGGGTATAAACTCCTTTCAGCACGTTTACTCTCCCCCCACACCGGGGATAAACTCCTTTCAGCACGTTTACCCTCCCCCCACACCGGGGATAAATTCCTTTCAGCACGTTTACTCACCCCCCACACCGGGGATAAACTCCTTTCAGCACGTTTACCCTCCCCCCACACCGGGGATAAACTCCTTTCAGCACGTTTATTCTCCCCCTACACCGGGGATAAACTCCTTTCAGCACGTTTACCCTCCCCCCACACCCGGGATAAACTCCTTTCAGCACGTTTACTCTCCCCCCACACCCGGGATAAACTCCTTTCAGCACGTTTACTCTCCCCCCACACCGGGGATAAACTCCTTTCATCACGTTTACTCTCCCCCCACACCGGGGATAAACACCTTTCAGCACGTTTACTCTCCCCCCACACCGGGGATAAACTCCTTTCAGCACGTTTACTCTCCCCTCACACCGGGTATAAACTCCTTTCAGCACGTTTACTCTCCCCCCACACCGGGGATAAACTCCTTTCAGCACGTTTACTCTCCCCCCACACCGCCGATAAACTCCTTTCAGCACGTTTACCCTCCCCCCACACCGGGGATAAACTCCTTTCAGCACGTTTACCCTCCCCCCCACACCGCCGATAAACTCCTTTCAGCACGTTTACACTCCCCCCACACCGGGGATAAACTCCTTTCAGCACGTTTACCCTCCCCCCACACCGGGGATAAACTCCTTTCAGCACGTTTACTTTCCCCCCACACCGGGGATAAACTCCTTTCAGCACGTTTACCCTCCCCCCACACCGGGGATAAACTCCTTTCAGCACGTTTACCCTCCCCCCACACCGGGGATAAACTCCTTTCAGCACGTTTACTCTCCCCCCACACCGGGGATAAACTCCTTTCAGCACGTTTACTCTCCCCCCACACCGGGGATAAACACCTTTCAGCACGTTTACTCTCCCCCCACACCGGGGATAAACTCCTTTCAGCACGTTTACTCTCCCCTCACACCGGGTATAAACTCCTTTCAGCACGTTTACTCTCCCCCCACACCGGGGATAAACTCCTTTCAGCACGTTTACCCTCCCCCCACACCGGGGATAAATTCCTTTCAGCACGTTTACTCACCCCCCACACCGGGGATAAACTCCTTTCAGCACGTTTACCCTCCCCCCACACCGGGGATAAACTCCTTTCAGCACGTTTATTCTCCCCCTACACCGGGGATAAACTCCTTTCAGCACGTTTACCCTCCCCCCACACCCGGGATAAACTCCTTTCAGCACGTTTACTCTCCCCCCACACCCGGGATAAACTCCTTTCAGCACGTTTACTCTCCCCCCCACACCGGGGATAAACTCCTTTCGGCACGTTTACTCTCCCCCCACACCCGGGATAAACTCCTTTCAGCACGTTTACTCTCCCCCTACACCGGGGATAAAGTCCTTTCAGCAAGTTTACTCTCCCCCCACACCGGGGATAAACTCCTTTCAGCACGTTTACCCTCCCCCCACACCGGGGATAAACTCCTTTCAGCACATTTACTCTCCCCCCACACCGGGGATAAACTCCTTTCAGCACGTTTACTCTCCCCCCCACACCAGGGATAAACTCCTTTCATCACGTTTACTCTCCCCCCACACCGCCGATAAACTCCTTTCAGCACGTTTACTCTCCCCCCCACACCGGGGATAAACTCCTTTCAGCACGTTTACTCTCCCGCCACACCGGGGATAAACTCCTTTCAGTACGTTTACCCTCCCCCAGCACCGGGGATAAACTCCTTTCAGCACGTTTACTCTCCCCCCACACCGGGGATAAACTCCTTTCAGCACGTTTACTCTCCCCCCACACCGGGGATAAATTCCTTTCAGTACGTTCACTCTCCCCCCCACACCGGGGATAAACTCCTTTCAGCACGTTTACCCTCCCCCCACACCGGGGATAAACTCCTTTCAGCACGTTTACCCTCCCCCTACACCGGGGACAAACTCCTTTCAGCACGTTTACCCTCCCCCCACACCGGGGATAAACTCCTTTCAGCACGTTTACCCTCCCCGCCACACCGGGGATAAACTCCTTTCAGCACGTTTACCCTCCCCCCCACACCGGGGATAAACTCCTTTCAGTACGTTTACCCTCACCCCCAGACCGGGGATAAACTCCTTTCAGTACGTTTCCTCTCCCCGCCACACCGGGGATAAACTCCTTTCAACACGTTTACTCTCCCCCCACACCGGGGATAAACTCCTTTCAGCACGTTTACTCTCCCCCCCACACCGGGGATAAACCCCTTTCAGTACGTTCACTCTCCCCGCCACACCGGGGATAAACTCCTTTCAGCACGTTTACTCTCCCCCCACACCGGGGATAAACTCCTTTCAGCACGTTTACTCTCCCCCCACACCGCCGATAAACTCCTTTCAGCACGTTTACCCTCCCCCCACACCAGGGATAAACTCCTTTCAGCACGTTTACCCTCCCCCCACACCAGGGATAAACTCCTTTCAGCACGTTTACTCTCCCCCCCCCCAGCGGGGATAAACTCCTTTCAGCACGTTTACCCTCCCCCCACACCGGGGATAAACTCCTTTCAGCACGTTTACTCTCCCCCCCCCCCCAGCGGGGATAAACTCCTTTCAGCACGTTTACTCTCCCCCACACTGCCGATAAACTCCTTTCAGCACGTTTACTCTCCCCCCCACACCGGGGATAAACTCCTTTCAGCACGTTTACCCTCCCCCCACACCGTGGATAAACTCCTTTCAGCACGTTTACCCTCCCCCTACACTGGGGATAAACTCCTTTCAGCACGTTTACTCACCCCCCACACCGGGGATAAACTCCTTTCAGCACGTTTACTCTCCCCCCACACCGGGGATAAACTCGTTTCAGCACGTTTACTCTCCCCCACACCGGGGATAAACTCCTTTCAGCACGTTTACTCTCCCCCCACACCGGGGATAAACTCCTTTCAGCACGTTTACTCTCCCCCCACACCGGGGATAAACTCCTTTCAGCACGTTTACTCTCCCCCCACACCGCCGATAAACTCCTTTCAGCACGTTTACCCTCCCCCCACACCAGGGATAAACTCCTTTCAGCACGTTTACCCTCCCCCCACACCAGGGATAAACTCCTTTCAGCACGTTTACTCTCCCCCTACACCGGGGATAAACTCCTTTCAGCACGTTTACTCTCCCCCCGCCCCAGCGGGGATAAACTCCTTTCAGCACGTTTACTCTCCCCCACACTGCCGATAAACTCCTTTCAGCACGTTTACTCTCCCCCCACAGCGGGGATAAACTCCTTTCAGCACGTTTACCCTCCCCCCACACCGGGGATAAACTCCTTTCAGCACGTTTACCCTCCCCCCACACCGGGGATAAACTCCTTTCAGCACGTTTACTCTCCCCCCACACCGGGGATAAACTCCTTTCATCACGTTTACTCTCCCCCCACACCGGGGATAAACACCTTTCAGCACGTTTACTCTCCCCCCACACCGGGGATAAACTCCTTTCAGCACGTTTACTCTCCCCTCACACCGGGTATAAACTTCTTTCAGCACGTTTACTCTCCCCCCACACCGGGGATAAACTCCTTTCAGCACGTTTACTCTCCCCCCACACCGCCGATAAACTCCTTTCAGCACGTTTACCCTCCCCCCACACCGGGGTTAAACTCCTTTCAGCACGTTTACCCTCCCCCCCACACCGCCGATAAACTCCTTTCAGCACGTTTACACTCCCCCCACACCGGGGATAAACTCCTTTCAGCACGTTTACCCTCCCCCCACACCGGGGATAAACTCCTTTCAGCACGTTTACTCTCCCCCCACACCGGGGATAAACTCCTTTCAGCACGTTTACCCTCCCCCCACACCGGGGATAAACTCCTTTCAGCACGTTTACCCTCCCCCCACACCGGGGATAAACTCCTTTCAGCACGTTTACTCTCCCCCCACACCGGGGATAAACTCCTTTCAGCACGTTTACTCTCCCCCCACACCGGGGATAAACACCTTTCAGCACGTTTACTCTCCCCCCACACCGGGGATAAACTCCTTTCAGCACGTTTACTCTCCCCTCACACCGGGTATAAACTCCTTTCAGCACGTTTACTCTCCCCCCACACCGGGGATAAACTCCTTTCAGCACGTTTACCCTCCCCCCACACCGGGGATAAATTCCTTTCAGCACGTTTACTCACCCCCCACACCGGGGATAAACTCCTTTCAGCACGTTTACCCTCCCCCCACACCGGGGATAAACTCCTTTCAGCACGTTTATTCTCCCCCTACACCGGGGATAAACTCCTTTCAGCACGTTTACCCTCCCCCCACACCCGGGATAAACTCCTTTCAGCACGTTTACTCTCCCCCCACACCCGGGATAAACTCCTTTCAGCACGTTTACTCTCCCCCCCACACCGGGGATAAACTCCTTTCGGCACGTTTACTCTCCCCCCACACCCGGGATAAACTCCTTTCAGCACGTTTACTCTCCCCCTACACCGGGGATAAAGTCCTTTCAGCAAGTTTACTCTCCCCCCACACCGGGGATAAACTCCTTTCAGCACGTTTACCCTCCCCCCACACCGGGGATAAACTCCTTTCAGCACATTTACTCTCCCCCCACACCGGGGATAAACTCCTTTCAGCACGTTTACTCTCCCCCCCACACCAGGGATAAACTCCTTTCATCACGTTTACTCTCCCCCCACACCGCCGATAAACTCCTTTCAGCAGGTTTACTCTCCCCCCCACACCGGGGATAAACTCCTTTCAGCACGTTTACTCTCCCGCCACACCGGGGATAAACTCCTTTCAGTACGTTTACCCTCCCCCAGCACCGGGGATAAACTCCTTTCAGCACGTTTACTCTCCCCCCACACCGGGGATAAACTCCTTTCAGCACGTTTACTCTCCCCCCACACCGGGGATAAATTCCTTTCAGTACGTTCACTCTCCCCCCCACACCGGGGATAAACTCCTTTCAGCACGTTTACCCTCCCCCCACACCGGGGATAAACTCCTTTCAGCACGTTTACCCTCCCCCTACACCGGGGACAAACTCCTTTCAGCACGTTTACCCTCCCCCCACACCGGGGATAAACTCCTTTCAGCACGTTTACCCTCCCCGCCACACCGGGGATAAACTCCTTTCAGCACGTTTACCCTCCCCCCCACACCGGGGATAAACTCCTTTCAGTACGTTTACCCTCTCCCCCAGACCGGGGATAAACTCCTTTCAGTACGTTTCCTCTCCCCGCCACACCGGGGATAAACTCCTTTCAACACGTTTACTCTCCCCCCACACCGGGGATAAACTCCTTTCAGCACGTTTACTCTCCCCCCCACACCGGGGATAAACCCCTTTCAGTACGTTCACTCTCCCCGCCACACCGGGGATAAACTCCTTTCAGCACGTTTACTCTCCCCCCACACCGGGGATAAACTCCTTTCAGCACGTTTACTCTCCCCCCACACCGCCGATAAACTCCTTTCAGCACGTTTACCCTCCCCCCACACCAGGGATAAACTCCTTTCAGCACGTTTACCCTCCCCCCACACCAGGGATAAACTCCTTTCAGCACGTTTACTCTCCCCCCCCCCCAGCGGGGATAAACTCCTTTCAGCACGTTTACCCTCCCCCCACACCGGGGATAAACTCCTTTCAGCACGTTTACTCTCCCCCCCCCCCAGCGGGGATAAACTCCTTTCAGCACGTTTACTCTCCCCCACACTGCCGATAAACTCCTTTCAGCACGTTTACTCTCCCCCCACACCGGGGATAAACTCCTTTCAGCACGTTTACTCTCCCCCCCCCCACACCGGGGATAAACTCCTTTCAGCACGTTTACTCTCCCCCCACACCGGGGATAAACTCCTTTCAGCACGTTTACCCTCCCCCCACACCGTGGATAAACTCCTTTCAGCACGTTTACCCTCCCCCTACACTGGGGATAAACTCCTTTCAGCACGTTTACTCACCCCCCACACCGGGGATAAACTCCTTTCAGCACGTTTACTCTCCCCCCACACCGGGGATAAACTCGTTTCAGCACGTTTACTCTCCCCCACACCGGGGATAAACTCCTTTCAGCACGTTTACTCTCCCCCCACACCGGGGATAAACTCCTTTCAGCACGTTTACTCTCCCCCCACACCGGGGATAAACTCCTTTCAGCACGTTTACTCTCCCCCCACACCGCCGATAAACTCCTTTCAGCACGTTTACCCTCCCCCCACACCCGGGATAAACTCCTTTCAGCACGTTTACTCTCCCCCTACACCGGGGATAAACTCCTTTCAGCACGTTTACTCTCCCCCCGCCCCAGCGGGGATAAACTCCTTTCAGCACGTTTACTCTCCCCCACACTGCCGATAAACTCCTTTCAGCACGTTTACTCTCCCCCCACAGCGGGGATAAACTCCTTTCAGCACGTTTACCCTCCCCCCACACCGGGGATAAACTCCTTTCAGCACGTTTACACTCCCCCCACACCGGGGATAAACTCCTTTCAGCACGTTTACTCTCCCCCCACACCGGGGATAAACTCCTTTCATCACGTTTACTCTCCCCCCACACCGGGGATAAACACCTTTCAGCACGTTTACTCTCCCCCCACACCGGGGATAAACTCCTTTCAGCACGTTTACTCTCCCCTCACACCGGGTATAAACTCCTTTCAGCACGTTTACTCTCCCCGCACACCGGGGATAAACTCCTTTCAGCACGTTTACTCTCCCCCCACACCGGGGATAAACTCCTTTCAGCACGTTTACCCTCCCCCCACACCGGGGATAAACTCCTTTCAGCACGTTTACTCTCCCCCCACACCGGGGATAAACTCCTTTCAGTACGTTTACTCTCCCCCCACACCGGGGATAAACTCCTTTCAGCACGTTTACTCTCCCCCCACACCAGGGATAAACTCCTTTCAGCACGTTTACTCTCCCCCTACACCGGGGATAAACTCCTTTCAGCACCTTTACTCTCCCCCCCCCCAGCGGGGATAAACTCCTTTCAGCACGTTTACTCTCCCCCCACACCGGGGATAAACTCCTTTCAGCACGTTTACTCTCCCCCCACACCGGGGATAAACTCCTTTCAGCACGTTTACTCTCCCCCCCACACCGGGGATAAACTCCTTTCAGCACGTTTATCCTCCCCCCCACACCGGGGATAAACTCCTTTCAGCACGTTTACTCTCCCCCCACACCGGGGATAAACTCCTTTCAGCACGTTTACTCTCCCCCCACACCGGGGATAAACTCCTTTCAGCACGTTTACCCTCCCCCCACACTGGGGATAAACTCCTTTCATCACGTTTACTCTCCCCCCTCACTGGGGATAAACTCCTTTCAGCACGTTTACACTCCCCCCCACACCGGGGATAAACTCCTTTCAGCACGTTTACTCTCCCCCCACACCGGGGATAAACTCCTTTCAGCACGTTTACCCTCCCCCCACACCGGGGATAAACTCCTTTCAGCACGTTTACCCTCCCCCCACACCGGGGATAAACTCCTTTCAGCACGTTTACTCTCCCCCCACACCGGGGATAAACTCCTTTCAGAACGTTTACTCTCCCCCCACACCGGGGATAAACTCCTTTCAGCACGTTTACCCTCCCCCCACACCGGGGATAAACTCCTTTCAGCACGTTTACCCTCCCCCCACACCCGGGATAAACTCCTTTCAGCACGTTTACTCTCCCCCCCACACTGGGGATAAACTCCTTTCAGCACGTTTACCCTCCCCCCATACCGGGGATAAACTCCTTTCAGCACGTTTACTCTCCCCCCACACCGCCGATAAACTCCTTTCAGCACGTTTACACTCCCCCCACACCGGGGATAAACTCCTTTCAGCACGTTTACCCTCCCCCCACACCGGGGATAAACTCCTTTCAGCACGTTTACTCTCCCCCGACACCGGGGATAAACTCCTTTCAGCACGTTTACTCTTCCCCCACACCGGGGATAAACTCCTTTCAGCACGTTTACCCTCCCCCCCCCCACACCGCCGATAAACTCCTTTCAGTACGTTTACTCTCCCCCCACACCGGGGATAAACTCCTTTCAGCATGTTTACTCTCCCCCCACACCGGGGATAAACTCCTTTCAGCACGTTTACCTCCCCCCACACCGGGGATAAACTCCTTTCAGCACGTTTACCCTCCCCCCTCACCGGGGATAAACTCCTTTCAGCACGTTTACTCTCCCCCCACACCGGGGATAAACTCCTTTCAGCACGTTTACTCTCCCCCCACACCGGGGATAAACTCCTTTCAGCACGTTTACCCTCCCCCCACACCCGGGATAAACTCCTTTCAGCACGTTTACTCTCCCCCCCACACTGGGGATAAACTCCTTTCAGCACGTTTACTCTCCCCCCACACCGGGGATAAACTCCTTTCAGCACGTTTACCCTCCCCCCACACCGGGGATAAACTCCTTTCAGCACGTTTACTCTCCCCCGACACCGGGGATAAACTCCTTTCAGCACGTTTACTCTCCCCCCCCACACCGGGGATAAACTCCTTTCAGCACGTTTACTCTCCCCCCACACCGGGTATAAACTCCTTTCAGCACATTTACTCTCCCCCTACACCGGGGATAAGCTGCTTTGCTCCTTTTACCCCACCAGGTGACACATCTAGAACACTTTCCCGTAGTTACAACAGGATCTCACCTCCAGCCACATCCTGCTTTCTGCAAAGATCACTCTTTCCATGACTTCTGGCTCCACTGTTCCCTCCCACTCCCCAGACATTTTCTCTACAGCCAGAGAGGAGTAACACTTGTCCCTACACCATCCAGGGCCTTTTCAGGTCAGGCAGCTGCTTCCTCCAAGCATGTTTATTGCATTCAGTGCTCTCGATGTGGCCTTCGGTGAGACCAAGCACAGTCTAAGCTTTGCGAAACTCCTGTGCTTTCATCCACCGTGCCCCATCTGGATCCACCTGTTGCCAGATATTTTAATTCCCTTCCACACTGGCCCATTTATCCTCAGCCTCCTTCACCACCAGCATGAGGCCAAACACAATCTAGCAGAACCGTAGCTCATATACTGCCTGGTTAATCTACAGCCGATAGCATAACATCAAAATCTGCAACTTTGGTAACCTGCTCCCTGTCCTTTCTTTCTGATATACGCATTCCTCCCAAATTTGTCCCTGCCCCCATCACCCTGCACTTCACCTCCCTCTCCAAACACACACATGCCCATCAATCCACTTATCCCCTCCTGCTATTGTTCTCATTGCCATCCCTACCTCCCTTATTTACTTCCCACTCCACTTCCCTTTCTTATCATATTCCATCATCCACATTCCTTTCTGCATGGGAAGTTGAGCTTCTCTATGTTTATAGAACTGTTCTGCTTTTTTGAAGAAGCATCAAGAATGGACGACAAAGGTATGGCAGAGGATATTGTCTCTTCATTTTCGCCAGTTGTAGTAAAGCCAACAATAGCTTTTTAACACCTCTACCGTAAGTACCAATTGATCTTGTGAGTAAGGAATTCAAATACATACAATGATCAATGGAAATTCTGTATAAAAATAGCAGTTTGCTGTTCCAAGTTCAGAACGGTGTGGGTGACACTGCGTGATGGTGGTCTCTTTATGCACAAGTAAAATAAAAGAGAATGCTTGAGATGTAAGAGTGCCTGTGTTCTGGGCCAGTTACTGTATCACTGGCAACAACAGTTACTTCAACACAAGGTTTTTGACCAAGTCCTGCCTGGTAAACTGGTCACATACAATCGAGGAGACAACAGGAATTCTGCAGATGCTGGAAATTCAAGCAACACACATCAAAGTTGCTGGTGAACGCAGCAGGCCAGACAGCATCTGTAGGAAGAGGTACAGTCGATGTTTCAGGCCGAGACCCTTCGTCAGGACTAACTGAACAAAGAGATAGTAAGAGATTTAAAAGTTGGAGGGGGAGGGGGAGATACAAAATGATAGGAGAAGATGGGGGTGGGGGGAGGGATGGAGCCAAGTGCTGGACAGTTGATTGGCAAAGGGGATATGAGAGGATCATGGGACAGGAGGTCCGGGGAAAAAGACAAGGGGGGGGAACCCAGAGGATGGGCAAGGGGTATAGTCAGAGGGACAGAGGGAGAAAAAGGAGAGTGAGAGAAAGAATGTGTGTATAAAAATAAATAACGGATGGGGTACGAGGGGGAGGTGGGGATGGCATTAGTGGAAGTTGGAGAAGTCGATGTTCATGCCATCAGGTTGGAGGCTACCCAGACGGAATATAAGGTGTTGTTCCTCCAACCTGAGTGTGGCTTCATCTTTACAGTAGAGGAGGCCGTGGATAGACATGTCAGAATGGGAACGGGATGTGGAATTAAAATGTGTGGCCACTGGGACATCCCGCTTTCTCTGGCGGACAGAGCGTAGGTGTTCAGCAAAGCGGCCTCCCAGTCTGCGTCGGGTCTCGCCAATATATAGAAGGCCACATCAGGAGCACCGGACACAGTATATTACCCCAGCCGACTCACAGGTGAACTGTTGCCTCACCTGGAAGGACTGTCTGGGGCCCTGAATGGTGGTAAGGGAGGAAGTGTAAGGGCATGTGTAGCACTTGTTCCACTTACAAGGATAAGTGCCAGGAGGGAGATCAGTGGGGAGGGATGGGGGGGACAAATGGACAAGGGAGTCGCGTAGGGAGCAATCCCTGCGGAAAGCAGAGAGAGTGGGGGAGGGAAAGATGTGCTTAGTGGTGGGATCCCGTTGGAAGTGACAGAAGTTACGGAGAATAATATGTTGGACCCGGACGCTGGTGGGGTGGTAGGTGAGGACCAGGGGAACCCTATTCCTAGTGGGGTGACGGGAGGATGGAGTGAGAGCAGATGTGCGTGAAATGGGGGAGATGCGTTTGAAAGCAGAGTTGATAGTGGAGGAAGGGAAGCTCCTTTCTTTAAAAAAGGGCATCTCCCTCATCCCGGAATGAAAAGCCTCATCCTGAGAGCAGATGTGGCGGAGACGGAGGAATTGCGAGAAGGGGATGGCATTTTTGCAAGAGACAGGATGAGAAGAGGAATAATCCAGATAGCTGTGAGAGTCAGTAGGCTTATAGTAGACATCAGTGGATAAGCTGTCTCCAGAGACAGAGACAGAAAGATCTAGAAAGGGGAGGGAGGTGTCGGAAATGGACCAGGTAAACTTGAGGGCAGGGTGAAAGTTGGAGGCAAAGTTAATAAAGTCAACGAGCTCAGCATGCGTGCAGGAAACAGCGCCAATGCAGTCGTTGATGTAGCGAAGGGAAAGTGGGGGACAGATACTAGAATAGGCATGGAACATAGATTGTTCCACAAAGCCAACAAAAAGGCAGGCATAGCTAGGACCCATACAGGTGCCCACAGCTACACCTTTAGTTTGGAGGAAGTGGGAGGAGCCAAAGGAGAAATTATTAAGAGTAAGGACTAATTCCGCTAGACGGGCCCCAGACAGTCCTTCCAGGTGAGGCGACACTTCACCTGTGAGTCGGCCGGGGTGATATACTGCGTCCAGTGCTCCCGATGTGGCCTTCTATATATTGGCGAGACCCGACGCAGACTGGGAGACCACTTTGCTGAACACCTACGCTCTGTCCGCCAGAGAAAGCAGGATGTCCCAGTGGCCACACATTTTAATTCCACATCCCATTCCCATTCTGACATGTCTATCCACGGCCTCCTCTACTGTAAAGATGAAGCCACACTCAGGTTGGAGGAACAACACCTTATATTCCGTCTGGGTAGCCTCCAACCTGATGGCATGAACATTGACTTCTCTAATTTCCACTAATGCCCCACCTCCCCCTCGTACCCCATCCGTTATTTATTTTTATACACACATTCTTTCTCTCACTCTCCTTTTTCTCCCTCTGTCCCTCTGTCTATACCCCTTGCCCATCCTCTGGGTTCCCCCCGCCCTTGTCTTTCTCCCCGGACCTCCTGTCCCATGATCCTCTCATATCCCCTTTGCCAATCACCTGTCCAGCTCTTGGCTCCATCCCTCCCCCTCCTGTCTTCTCCTATCATTTTGTATCTCTCCCTCCCCCTCCCACTTTCAAATCTCTTACTAACTCTTCCTTCAGTTGGTCCTGACGAAGGGTCTCGGCCTGAAACGTCGACTGTACATTTTCCTAGAGATGCTGCCTGGCCTGCTGGAATCGAGGAGAACTAGTTAGTCCACCTGATACTTTCCAGCTTCTGTTGGTATTCTCATTCTCTCCTCCTCCATCTGCCTATCATCTCTCCTCCCCTGGATCCATCTACCAGCTCTTTCGACCCCTTTCCCTCATTTCATTATAACTGGCTCTCTTCCCTTTACCTTTCAGTCCAGATGAAAGGTTTTGACCCAAAACACTGACTGTCCATTTCCCTCCACAGATGCTGACTGACCCTCTGACGTCCTCCAGCAGTTTTTCCAACATTTGCAGTCTGAGTCTTCATTAAACTATGTCATCTGGCATCTCAAACACAATGCTTTAGTATTGAGGGAAAGCTATGTGGTCAAAGAGGACATTTTTGAGATACTTGTGAAAGATTGCACAGTACTATTTAAAGGAGTGCAGAGAGATCTCTCTGGTGTCCTGAGAAGTTGTATCTTTCAATCAAAATTATTAAACCGATTATCTGCTCACTGACAATTGAATGACCCAAAATACAACAACATCTAATTGTAAAAACCACTTAATTGCCTTTAAAGTGCTCTGACATGTTGTGAGATCCTGACAGTCAACATTGAGAAGCAGTTCCTCTTGCTATACCATTTCAACATTCACCCTACCAACAATACCAAGTAACAGCTATCTGAAAACGCCACAGAATATCACAGACAATCCTTGTCTGTACATCTGTGTGTAACTTCAAGCAACACAGCTACCAAGCTGAGTTACAAAGAGAAGAACAATAGTTTTAAGTCAGGCAGTTGAACCGTGAATAAATGAGAAAAGATAGTCATCTGAAAGGTTAACTCAGATTCTCTCCTCACAGATGCTGCATGACCTTCTGAGCATTTCCAGTATTTTCTTGTTAGTTTACTAAATGGCCCCTTATCAAATTATCTGCAGTACACTGAAAAGAGGTCAACCACAAGTAATTAACATAAGCCTCTGACCCTGCAATCTACAACTCCAACTCATTGCACCAGATTAACACAGGCTGCAAAACCCCACTCATTCCCCACAAACCTCACCTGAGTCAAGATCACCTTCTTGTGATCAGGTTTGTATTCTTCTTTATCTTCCTCTACTTCCTCTTCTTCCTCATCCTCTTCCTCCTCTTCCAACTCATCCTCTTTCTCCTCCTCCGATAATTCATTCTTAAAATCTTCTGCAAGAGGAATTCGGGCTTTTCGTCGGAGTGAAACCTGCCAAAAAAAAAAAAATCGCAATCCGAGTAAGAGATTCAGGTTGTAGATGCACCCTAAGACCGCACAGAAGGATCTCGGCTTGACCAAGTGTTCAAGCTTAACATCAAGACCACTTCAACAGAATGTCTCCAGCCCCTTGGTGTGAACATAGAATTCTCCAACTTCTGGTAATTCCCTCCCCCTCCTTTCCTCTACCCCTATGTCACTCTGCCCCCTCCCCCAGCTGCCTATCACCTCCCTCATGATTCCGCCTCCTTCTACTACCCATTGTGTTTTCCCCTATTCCTTCTTCACCTTTCCTGCCTATCATCTCCCTGCTTCACCTCCCCCATCCCTTTATCTTTCCCCTTACTGGTTTTTCACCTGGAACCTACCAGCCTTCTCCTTCCCACCCTCCCCCCACCTTCCTTATAGGGCCTCTGCCCCTTCCCTCTACAGTCCTGACGAAGGGTTCCGGCCCGAAACATCGACTGATCATTTCCACGGATGCTGCCCGACCTGCTGAGTTGTGAGTGTTGCTCTCTCTAGTTTAACTCTTGCTCAATCACATTCTCAAATACAGATTAATAATTTGTATTATTTTAATTCCTCCAACATTAAAATATCACACTGTAACTGCAAATTATTGTAGATTATAAAGGTGATCTTTACATTGATAAATATATCCCAAAGCAGAAAATAAAATTTAAGCTGAGTCTCAGATGGCCTGAGATGGGCTTTCAGGAGCAGTAGGAAGTAGAGGGGCTGAGAGATTTGGCCCAGTTCCACAGACTTTAACACATTTATTTCAATTCTCCAGTGCGAGGAGCTTTCTGCTTTTGTCTTCAGTACACAATTTAATATTACACTACAAGAATGCAATTAGGAACTGGGAATAAATGCTGGTGGTGTCAACCACACCTAGATGGTACACCCACTGTCAACATCCAGATCTGTGTAGATTACACCAAGGTACCAGGTAATGGGACCGGCCAATCAATTAATCCAGATCCAAAGGCAGCGCCACCATCAAACCCTTATTAGATCAGTATGGACCAAAAACCCTTGGCACCAGCAACTAAAACATTAGTTACAATGGCTGGGAACCCTGTAGTAAGTGACACCTTCTCCCACCCCCAAAAAAATGTTTCCACCATCAACAAGAAACAAAACTCAAAAGTATATCACAGTACTCTCTACTTGCCTGACGAATTAAACCGTAACAACAAAATCTAGTCTGATATTCGGGGAAAGACAACATATTTTAACAATCTGCAATCCACTACCTTAAATAATTCACTTCTTCTGTCATCACACCATTACTCCACTCCATTTCTGCTCATTTCCTTACACTCCCGTATGAAATGAACCCATGTTCCAATTATCCTTCAAATTTTTTCCCAAGTTTTTATCGTGTCATGTCGAGACTATAAATGCTGTTCTAAGGTTGGATTTTCTACAGGCAACAGATGAAGTTCACCGTTTGGGCAGCATCAGCAAGATGAAGGAATTACTGACACTTTGGGTCAAAACCCTATAACCATATAACAACTACAGCACGGAAACAGGCCATCTCAGCCCTTCTAGTCCGTGCTGAACTCTTACTCTCACCTAGTCCCACCGACCTGCACTCAGCCCATAACCCTCCATTCCTTTCCTGTCCATATATCTATCCAGTTTAACTTTAAACGACAACATCGAACCTGCCTCAACCACTTCTGCTGGAAGCTCGTTCCAAACAGCTACCACTCTCTGAGTAAAGAAGTTCCCCCTCATGTTACCCCTAAACTTTTGCCCTCTAACTCATGTCCTCTTGTTTGAATCCCCCCCCACTCTCAATGGAAAAAGCCTATCCATGTCAAGTCTATCTATCCCCCTCGTAATTTTAAATACCTCTATCAAGTCCCCCCTCAACCTTCCACGTTCCAAAGAATAAAGACCCAACTCGTTCAACCTTTCTCTGTAACTTAGGTGATGAAACCCAGGTAACATTCTAGTAAATCTTCTCTGTAGATTTAGTTGACATCTTTCCTATAATTCGGTGACCAGAACTGTACACTATACTCCAAATTTAGCCTTACCAGTGCCTTGTACAATTTCAACATTACACCCCAACTCCTATACTCAATGCTCTGATTTTTAGCATTCTTCCTTTTCCCTTCCCCCACCGCAAACAGATCTTCTCTACTCACTGAGTTCTTCCAACAGATTGTCTGTAGTATTTTGTGTCTGAACTTTTACAGGTCCTTTCATAACCTACTAGGCATTACCTTTCTGTCGATTGTGCTCGACTCATCCACGGTTTTACTGTCTGTGGTGGACACGTCACCAAATATCAGTGTTCCATTCTTGCCAATTTTCACCTGCTTTTTGTATGTATAGTAAAACTCCACACACTGGGCTACGGTCTTTGTTTTCACCTGTAGAAATCAATGGGGGGGGGGGGAGGACAGTTCAGTGAATTTGTTAGCACCTATTGTGTCCTTAAATGTTGGTATCACTCTCTTGCTATTCCCATAGCACTGTGAATTTCTTTTTTTTTAAATTATACATCCAACATTGTTGAAGGTTTCTGCTGAATCTACTTGCTTCAACCCTTCGAGTAATGCATTCCAGATTACCACTACGAAGTATTTTTATTTGTATCACTGACCAGACTGCTAATGAGAACAGAATCTGGAATAAAGCTAAACATCCTAGTAAAACACTCCCCTAATCTTTGCTACTCAAGGGAAATAGCCCCGGTTTTCTCCAAGATTTCCATTAGCTAAACTCTGGTTTGAGTAAGTTTTCCCTTAATCTTCACCACTTCCCCGTTTGAACAGCATCACCACAAAGCCTCTCCACTTTAGCAGCACAGAGTTTGGGCCTTACCAGTTTCTGAACAAGGAAGAAATCCTTCTTGTGTGCTGTCAGCCCTTTGTTAAACATCGCCTTCTCTCGAGAAGTCCATTTATCTGAACCTGTGGAACATTAAAGCATATTGGTGAATGTTTTATAAAGGCAATGTCTACTCAATATAGGGCATAAATTCACCCATAAACTTTTAAAGAACTTTTCAATATAGTAATAACAATATTAATAATGTTTCATAATGTTCAATAATGACTGGATACATGTTCAGCAAAGTTAGGATGAATATTCAGTGGAATAATAGGATCATATCAAGTATGTGTGGAACGATACAGTATGGGTTACTACAGAAAGTGGATGTTTCTGAGTTATGGACAACTCTCAGGAACTGAGCTGTTCTGTAAACCACTGACTGCCTGCACATGACAGCAGTAGTGATTCTCACATCTGAATTACTGCTGCCGTTGGTCTGGGCAGCCTTGCAGTCTTTATTTTAATGGTTCTGATTCTGTACTACTGAAGTAGGACTGCTATATTGGGCAGGGGGGTTGGTGGTTGGAAGCCAACATTTAAACTTTGTTCATTTGCCAGTGCACTCCCTCTGTTCCTGGTGGAACAAGCAAGGGTTGTGTCCATGTTTTGGAGTGAGACACGACAGCAGAACAGAGTGGAGAGGCAAGAAGCTGGGAAATGGAGAAGGGGAGTGGTGAGACAGGAGAGGGGAAGGGGGAGGTGGAGGCAGGAGGATGGTGGATAGAAGCAGAGAGAGCTAGGTGCAGGGGAGGGGTGGTGGAAGGGTGAAGGTGTAGTTAGCTATGGAAGGGAGACAAGCAGAAACACCACGGTTATCAGTGCATCTGATAAGTAAGGGAGCACCAATGGCTTTTGTATTCCTATTTAGCTGTGTTATTGATGTTGGTTCAGGATGAGAATTGGTCAGAACACTAGGAACAATGCTCCTCCTCACATCTTACAGATGTTTCATGTGCTTTTGGACAGACCTCCTTGTACCACATCACAGTGGAGTGGAAGCCTCGAGGGATGTAATTATCACTCATCAACCATGGCTGATTGCTGTCAACTGGTGCAGTCTGTTGTTAAAGATGTTGAAGACTCACTGTGACAGACAGTAGCATCACTGCCCGCTTCAGGGACAATCTCATAGTCTCACATGGTTTTTTTTTTGCAACCGGTTTGAGAATGAGTGTGAAAGTAAATGATAGTCAGAATCAGGGTGTAAAAACTCCACTTACCTGCATAGTGGTAGTTGATCAGTGCCCTGCTCCTTCCTCGTGGACTTTTCCTTAAAAGCAGCATGTTCAGGGCTGCCTAACGGATAAAAAGATAACATAGAGATCAAACAGAAATACACACAAAGATAAACATATACATCTTCATAGATGAGAGTCAACAAACAAAGAGACGGAGGTTACTTTACCAATATGTTGCCCTTGGCCTCATGCAGACAGTGCAGGGTGAGCTCCTGGTTTGTACCTCCACCTGGCAAAATACTGGAACAGGCCACAGTCATCAGGTCTTCCACTACAAGACAAACCGGTCGGTGCAAAGGTTAGCAAGAGGAATAACACAATCTCCAAGTGTCTCCAATTGCTCCCTTCCCCTACCCTGACACTCCAATCAGCCATTTCCTTACCATGCCTTCCCCTCCCTCAAAGAGGATGCCAGATTGGTCAGATACCAGCCATCAGATTCTGAATGCCCAGCAGCAGAAGGACACAGAGTCCATGCTGACGGTCAGCCAACTAGGTCTCAATCCTACACTGACCCCACTTTTTATCCTGCCCATATTCTCAATTACTGCCCTTCGATTCTACCACACACCTTAGGAAAAATGTACAGTGGCCATTTAACTTACTAGCCTGACAATGTGGAAGGAAAGTAGAGCACGACAGCCACAGGGAGAGCTTGTGAAGTCCACCGGTTGGGACTGAACACAGGTCGGTGATGCTGTTAGTCTGTGGCTCTACCAGCTGTACCATTGTGCTGGAAAGAGGCCACAAAGTCAATGGCAATAGATTAGCCTGTCACCGTATCAGCAAAGGCCAGCCCACTCTTCTCCCCATTCTACACTTCCCAGCAGAGGAGACTGGCCAGCAGTTAGAAACGGCTGATAGTCGTCACACGTTGCTCCACCCGAAGACCTGTTGTAGGTCTGCCTGCATTACTGCTCTCTATGCTGAGAACGTCAAACTCTGCCCTGACTCAAGATCAAATGACATCAGTAACTCCGTAATGCTTTAAAAAATGTCTAAATCAAATAAATCTGACACTGAAAAAATGCCGTGGTATATGGGTACGTCACTAAAGTCTTCGCCCTAGTAGATGCATTTTAAAGATGGAATGAGCGTTTAAAGATGAAATGAAGTAGAGATATATAGGAACAGAGTTCCAGAGCTGCGGGCTGAGGTGACTAAACGCACGGTCACCAGTGGAGCAGCAAATCCACCTGGAGATGGTCAGGTGGCTGGGAGTGAATCAGGGACAGCAGAGGAAGGCAGTGTTGGAGCTGACTAAAATCGTGTGGTGACATGGGAATAAAGTAATGCCAGTATGACGACGAGATACTTAAATGACAGGGTTCTATCAGATCCGAAGCCACTTGAATTTGGCAAGTATAGGACTAATTTGTTGCTAGAGTGACATTTATAATCAAATATCTGCAGTATCTACATTAATCTTAATCACTGCCTTCACTGTGTAGCATGAATTTGTCCCAACGTCACTATCAGTATACGTTCATGGCTGGCTACCACTGTTCGGAATACAAAACACCAAATACACAAACACCATCATTTTCAGCTTATCCAGAGAATTAAAGAATGCTGGGGTCAGTGCACCTAGGTGATTCTTAGATAAAAGATTAATCATTAATTTGCCAAATTCCTGTTAATGTACTTGTGTTTTAATTCATTAAAGTGCCATTTTGTGAGAACAGATGAAAAGATTATGGTTATCAAGCAATGGAAAAATGAACACTGACACATCTCTATCAGCCAGCAGTTTGGAGGTGAGCTTCCCAATTATACTCTGAGTAGGTAGTCTAGGTTACCAAAAACAAAGGCAACTCAGCAAACACTCGGCTGAAACTGTACTAACAGTCTCTGTGCCCCGAGCAGACAGAGAGCTCGAGAGCTAAACGAAGCAGGATTACTTTTCCAGTACACCGTGGACACGGAAGGATAGTTATATAATATCACTCAAAAATAATCACAATTACTTGCAACAGTATGATGCAAAAGACTGATTAACAATCTTCATTCTGCTGTGATTTGTGGCATTGCAATATATAAACAAACTGCTTTCTTAATAATTTAAAAATTAAATTATAGTTCTCACTTCTTTGTTGGTCAAGCTGATGGTTTTTACGACTCTCCCAGGGCTTGAATACCAGATCAGCGTGGTTGGCATCCAACAGAGCCAGGGACTTATCACGTAGTTCGGGTATTTCTGCTTGGAACTGGGGGCCAATGTTGATCCGCCTAAAGAACAGGACAGAGAACATGCTAAATCAGTAAGTCACCTTCCAAGCAACCCCAGATCCATCAGCAAAACAAGGGTTTGCATCCTATACTGTCCATACAGCACGAAATGTGTGGCAAGTTTCACTCCACAAATCCTATCCATCACAGCTGTATTATACAGTAAACCACATAGATACTGTACTTGCAGTAAAATGGCGGGGTGTTTGAACACAGCAGCTTCTACAGTCAACCAAGGGCATTATTGTCTTTTATAATCAAATTTTTTTTACAATTGCAAGTCCCTGCTAGACATTAAAAACCAAGTACTACAGGTCTACCCCATCAGCAGGTTGTTCATTGGCAGACAAACTTAAAGAGCCGGACTTGGCACGGATCGTGCTACCGCCAGCGTCAGAGAGGTTGGAGGAGCCGCTGCAAAGGCGGTGTGCAGTCTAACAGCCAGTGATCATCTCAGTCACTTTTTTTGTGATCGCAAGACCCTGCTGGATCTTGTTAATGTGGAAGGCTGCAAGTCTGATTCACTGGTTTATTGGCAGACGGCCTCAGTCATAGCAAGGACGAGGCCTCAAGCCACGTGTCGCCTGTTTGCAGCCGCCCAGGAGAACCGGAGGCAGAGTCAGAGGCAGTGAGCTGCGGCATCCATGCTGGAGTTGGTGCTGCCCCCCAGTGTTCACTTGGCAGAAGACAAGCTGTATTGTATTCAACTGCAGGCTGCTGCAACGTTCGTGGACTCAGGGACGTGGACTATAGTTTTTTGTGTGACTCTATTTTACTGCTATCTTGTATGTGCTGTGTGTGCCTTGTGCTGTGTATGACTGTTGGCATGGTGTTTTGCACCTTGACACTGTTTTGTTTGGCTGCATTCATGTCTGATTGAATGGCAATTAAACCTGAACAAGGTATTTTGGGAGAAACTACATTCTCCCGAGATGAACAGGAACAAGGTAACTCACCCTCGACCGCTATTCATCTTTATTGTAGACTGCTTGTGTCCCAACCCTATGCTCCCCATCCTTCCATCACCCAAACACTATCTGTCAAGCATCTCCTGTACCAACAACATACATCAAAGTTGCTGGTGAACGCAGCAGGCCAGGCAGCATCTATAGGAAGAGGCGCAGTCGACGTTTCAGGCCGAGACCCTTCGTCAGGACTAACTGAAGGAAGAGTGAGTAAGTTTTAACCTCAGAGCTGGGTCCTGTTTGGGTTTTTACCACACAGAGCAAAATTTAAGCTAGCGACAAGAAAAACTCAAATTAAAAGCTCCAGAAGGAAATTGTATATGCCAGAATGAAAACAAGATGTTCTCACCCTCTTCGCTCTTTGTGCACACCCAATGGAAATAATCCCCATTAACTGATCAAGCCCGAGCACTTCAAGACGCAACAGGCCCATGGTGGAGGAAGTAATACTGAAATATCAGAGTGGTACTGGATGGGAACCAAGGCCAAGACAATCATTTTCCTCTGTCTGTGTACACCTGCACAGAGGTGGAGATGTGTAACCGGCAGCTCCACACAGGGGCCACGAAGACAAAGCTGTAACACAGCATCCACTAAACAACCTAACAAGAACTCGCCAGCTCAGACCTGTGGAAACCGGCTCCTTCTGTTCTGCTGACAACCTCTGCTTCTCTGTTGTATGTGTAAAATTGGAAAGCCAGCACCCTTTTTTTCCCCTGTTACTTACGGTTCAATGCTTGCAGGTGTGGCTTCATTCATGAGAGGCAGGACTGGAGGAGGGGTATCTGCACTGTCTGAAAAAACAGGAGAAATGGTGTTACAATCATCATTAAAGGGAGAGTGCTGATATCCTTGTGCTCTCAGGTGGGCAAGAAATGGATGTTCTAAACCTCATATCCCACTTTGTTTGACAGAGTTGTGCTGACAACACCAATCGAACAACATGCTGGAATCAGATATTCACTTGTTCTTGCACACCTCTTCAGCTGTCTCCAGCCACATCAGCTGTCAGCACCACGCCACTCCACTGACATCGGCTCCATACCATCCCACTTCTGGTCACTGTGTTAGGGTGTGGAGTACTTAGGCAACAGGTCAGAGGCTTGGCAACTTACTTCCATCCCACCTCTCCCCCTTAACCAAACTTCTGACCAGCTTTCCTAATATCTGACAACATTTTGAGACCTAAAAATATACTGAAAATGTATGTTAAACATAAAAAATAGATGCAGGAGTAGGTCATTCGGCCCTTCGAGCCTACACCACTGTTATTCATAAAGCCACAGAAAGGTTTGAACGCAAAGCTTTAAAGCACAGGACTATACACAAGAAACTATTCTTCTGCTGAAGGTTCCCAGTCTAACAAATGAGGTCACAGATGATGCTCTGGAGGACTGGGGAGTGGCTAACGTGGTACCATTGTTTAAAAAAGGTAGCAAAAACAAGACAGGAGATGACAGACTGGCAAATCGGTCAGTGGTGGATAAACTGCTGGAGGAGATTCTGAAGGAGAGGATCCACCAGCATTTGGAGAGACAGAGTGTGATTCAGGACAGCCTTTGTATGTGGGAAGTCATGTCTGACAAATCCCTCAGAGTTCTTTGAGGCAGTAATCAAGAGGGTAGATGAGGGTAGGGCAGTGGGGGTTGTATATATGGACTTTAGCAAAGTTTTTGATGAGGTTCTTCATAAAAATCTAATCTAGAAGCTTAGATAGCATGGGATCGAGAGAAAGATAGCTGATTGGGTTCATAATTAACGCAGTGGTAGAATTAGAGCAATACAAAACAGATATAGGCCCTTCAGCCCAACAAGTCTATCCAAACGTTGTCCAACTAGCTAGCTCTAAATTTCCTGTGTTTTGCCATTTCTCCCCAGGCCTCTAGCCTCAGTGTACCTACCCAAATGATTTTTAAATGATATTATTGTACTTGCCTCATCCATTTCCACAGGCAGCTCATTCCATAAACGTACCGCACTGAAAAACGTTGCCCTCAGTTGCCCTCTTTCCTCTTTCACCCCAAATCTACACTTAGTTTTGTTGTGATAATCCATCTTACCAATGTCTCTCTTGCTAAGGTTCTCTTACAAGCAAAAAAAATACAGGCCTAGCTTGGCCAACCACTCTCCATAACGCAGGCCCTCAAATCCTGGCAGCATCCTCAAATCCCTTCTCCGTACTTCCCAGTTTAGCCACAACTTTCCTATAACAGGGTGACTATAACAGTATGGCCTCATCAATAACTTATACAACTACAGCATAATGTCTCAACACCCTGACTGATGAAGGCCAGCATTCTAAACACTTTTTTCATCACTATCTACATATGATGCCATTTTCAAGTGAGTATAACTTGTACTCCTAAGGCCCTGGGGATTTTTCCACCCTAATTTGCCTCAAGACAGAAGCCAGCTCCTCCTCTGTAATCTGTCTATAGTCCCTGACCTCACTGCTACTTTGCCGCACATCTATAGACTCTGAGTCCATCTCCCAAGTAAATACAGGTGCAAAAAAATCCATTTTGGCTCCATGCTTAGATGGCTACTCTATTCTTCCTTTGCCATCCTTTTGCTCTTAATATATCTCTGGAAGACCTTGGGATTCACCTTCACCTTGTCTCCTACAGCAACCTCCTGCTTTCTTTTAGCCTCCTCATTTCCTTCTCTTGCATTTCTTATTCTCCTCAAATAACTCTTCTGCTCCTTCCTGCCTATACCTGCTATTTCTGATACCATCAAAATTGGCCTTTCTCCAATTTAGAATCCCAAGCCAAGGACCAGACCTATCTTTCTTGACACTAATGGCAGGGTGTTAAAAAACTTACCACTATGTTGCCTGGACTTGAAGGCCTGAATTACAAGGTAATTTTATGTAGACCAGGATTTTATTCTCTGGAACGCAGCAGATTGTAGGTTGACAATCCTGAGAGGAGATTGTGGAAAGGGCACGTAATAAGGGTAATGTCCCAATTGTAATAGGGGACTTCAATATGCAAGGGGATTGGAAAAATCAGGTTGGTATTGGATGACAAGACAGGGAATTTGTTGAGTGCCTATGAGATGGCTTTTTAGAGCAACCTGTGCTTAAGCCTACTCAGGGAAAGGCCATCTTAGATTGGCTGTTGTGTTATAACACAGATCTTATTAATCAGCTTAACGTAAAGGAAGCCTCAGGAGGCAGTGATCATAATATGATGGAACTCGTATTGCAATTTGAGAGGGAGAAGCACAAATCATATGTATCAGTATCACAATGGAATAAAGAATTACAGAGGCACAAGAGAGTAGATTGCCCAGGTGGATTGGAGGAGAGTACTGGTGGGGATGATGGCAGAGCAAAAGAGATGGCTGAGGTTTCTGGGATTAGTTCACAAGGCACAGGGTACTTATGCCCCACATAAATTCTCAAATGGCAGGGCTAGGCAACCATGACTGACAAGGGAAGTTAAGGACTGCATAAAAGCCAAGGAAAGGGCATATAAGGGTAGCAAAAATCGGTAAGAAGTTGGATGATTGGGAAGCTTTTAAAATCCAACAAAAGGCAACTGAAAAAAGCTAAAAGAAGGGAAAAGACAAAATATGAAGGCAAACAAGCTGATAAAATAAAGCAGGATACCACAAGTTTTTTTCAGTTATATAAAGAATAAAAGGAAAATGAGAGTTAGACATATAGAAACACAGAAAACCTACAGCACAATACAGGCCCTTTGGCAAACAGCATGTTGAGTGTGTTGTTTTGACCCCAGCTTATGCAGGGTATTTTGTGTTTGGGACTACATCCCAGATTTCTGAAACAGGTTGCTGAAGAGATAATGGATGTATTGGTCATGATTTTTAAAGAATCACTTGACTCTGGCATGATCCTGGAGGACTGGAAAATTGAAAATGTCACTCCACTCTTTAAGAAGGGAGGAAGACAAAAGAGAGGAAATTATTGGTCAGTTAGCCTAACCTCAGCAGCTAGGAAAGTGTTGAAGTCTATTATTAAGGATGAGGTTTCAGGATACTTGGAGACTAATGATAAAATAAGTCAAAGTCAGCATGGTTTCTGTAAAGGGAAATCTTGCCTGACAAATCTAATGAAGAGTTCTTCAAGGAAGTAATAAGCAAGGTGGACAAAGGAGAGTCAGTGGATGTCATTTCCTTGGATATTCAAAAGCTCTTTGATAAGGTGCCTCACATGAGGCTGCTTAACAAGATAAACCCAGGGGCGTTACAGGAAAGATACTGGCATGGATAGAGGAAAGGCTCGCGGGCAGGAGGCAGTGAGTGGGAATAAAGGGGCCTTTTCTATTGGGACTGCTACTTTTCATATTACATAGAAACACAGAAAACCTACAGCACAATACAGGCCCTTCAGCCCACAATGTTGTGCCATACATGTACTTACTTTAGAAATTACCTAGATTTACCCAGAGCTCGCTATTTTTCTAAGCTCCATGTACCTACCTAGGAATCGCTTAAAAGACCCTATCGTATCCGCCTCCACCACCATCACTGGCAGCCCATTCCACGCACTCACCACTCACTGCGTATAAAAATTACCCCTGACATCTCCTCTGTCCCTACTTCCAAGCACCTTATAATTGTGCCTTCTCGTGTTAGCCAATTCAGCCCTGGGAAAAAGCCTCTGACTATCCACACGACCAATGCCTCTCATCATCTTAAACATTCTGTTGGGTCACCTCTCATCCTCCGTCGCTCCAAGGAAAGAAGACCACGTTCACTCAACTTACTCTCATAAGGCATGCTCCCCAATCCAGGCAACATCCATGTAAATCTCCTCTGCACCCTTGCTATAGTTTCCACATCCTTCCTGTAGCGAGGTGACCAGAACTGAACACAGTACTCCAAGTGGTGTCTGACCAGGGTCCTATTTAGTTGTAACATTACCTCTCGGCTCTTAAACTCAATCCCATGGTTGATGAAGGCCAATGCACCATATGCCTTCTTATAATATTGCTTGTCAATGATTTAGATAATGGAATTGATGGTTTTGTGGCAAAATTTGCAAATGATATGAAGATAGGTGGAGGTGTAGGTAGCACTGAGGAAGCAATGCAATTCCAGTAGGACTTGGACAAACTGGAAGAATGGACAAAAAGTGGCAGATGGAATACAGTGTTGGGAAATGTATGATAATACATTTTGATAAAAGGAACAATAGTGCAGACTATCATCTAAATGGGGAGAAAATTCAAACATCAGAGGGACTTGGGAGTCCTCGTGCAAGGCTCCCAGAAGGTTAATTTACAGGTTGAGTCAGTGGTAAAGAAGGCAAGTGCAATGTTGGCATTTATTTAGTGAAAGCGATTGACAAAGCAGTCCCTCAATCTATGTCGAGTCTGACCATCTGTAGAGGAGGCCACATTGGCAGCAATGGATACAGTAGACGGCTCCAACAGATTCACAGGTGAATGGATAGATGTAGCATTTCTGCCGCTTGTAGGGCAAGTGCCAGGAGGAAGATTAGGGACAAATGGACAAAGGAATCATGGAGGGAGCATTGCCTGCAGAACGCCTGGGGGGGGTGGTGAAGATGTAATTGGTGGTAGGGTCCCGTTGAAGATGGCGGAGAATAAGGTGTTGAATGCAGAGGTGCATGGGTGGTGGGTGAGAACAAGAGGAACACAATCCCTGTTAAGGCAGAGGGAAGATGTGGTGAGCACGGATGCCCGGAAATGGAAGAGATGTGGGTGAGAGCAGCATCTATGGTGGAGGAAGGGAATCTCCATTCTTTGAAGGAGGAGGATATCTTTAATGTCCTGGAAAGGAAAGCTTCATCCAGGAAACAGATATGGCAGAGACAAAGGAACTGAGAAAAGGGAATAGCATTTTTACAGGAATCAGGGTGGAAAGAGATTGAGTCTAGATAGTTGTGGGAATCGGTAAGTTGATAAAATTTATCAATATACAGTTTGTGTCCAGAGATGGTGTTGGAGAGATGAAGAAACAGGACAGAGGTGTTAGAAATGGACCAAGTGAATTTAACGGCAGGGTGGAAGTTGATGAAATTGATGAGCTCAGTGTGGATGCAGGAAGCAGCTAGAGTTGTCAATGTAATGCAGAAAGAGCTGGGGAGCGTTACCAGAGAAGGTCTGGAAAATGAACTGTTGTACATAGCCAATGAAAAGGCAGGCGTACTAGGGTCTATGCGGGTGCCCATGGCCACACCTTGACTTTGGAGAAAGTGGAAGGAGCCAAAAGAGAAGTTGTTGAGTGTGAGGACCAGTTCCGCCAGACAGAGGAGGGGGTGGTGGAGGAAGACTGGTCAGGACTATTGTCAGAAAGAAGTGGCGGGCTTTAAGGCCTTCTTGATGGGAGATAGAAGTGTATTCAACTGGACGTCCATGGTGAAAATGAGGTGATCAAGTTAAAGGCAAAGTAGGACGTAGAGATAACGCAGGAAGGAGAAAGGAAACAAAAACAGCAGGAGATGTGAACAGAAGGAACAAGAGGGGATATACGAGAGACTGCAAACGCTGGAAACTGGACAACAATCAGCACGCTGGAGGAACTCAGCAGGATCTACAGGAGGAAGGGGATTGCTGACATTTCAGGTCTTGATCCGAAACCTCCACAGATGCTACCTGACCTGCTGAGCTCCTCCAGCAGATTGCTGAACAAGATAACTGGAGATAGATCAAATTGGAACTTAGGATCTCATACTATAAGTATACAGCACACATGCAAATTATTTTGACTGTAATCGATTACTCAAGATGAGAGGCTTTATTTTTCCTTCTTTTTAGAGGTGGAAGGTTTAACATACACAATTACCGCTGAAGGGAAAAATAAAATCTATCAAACTTACTTGATCGGCTTAGGCAGAATTTGGGTGTAGTCCTTGGGGTGACAGGTTGGGATGAGTTGGTTGACGCTGACAAGATGGCATTGAAGTAAAGTCCTGAGCCCTCGCGCATGGGGCTGAGAATAGGAGGAGGGGTGTAGGGCGGAGGCTGGAAGTTCCTGTCCACAGGGTGCTCAGGCAGTCTGACCGGCGAGCGAAGGTTGCTCTGATAGAGGGTACCAGGTGGGTAGGCAATGACTGAGACGTGGTTGTGCGGCTTGGGTGGAATGAAGAGAGGCTCCGGCCTGGGCCGCCGTTTTAGTTTGGCTGTAAGGTTCATCTGACCTCTGGAGAGTTCGACCTCCTGCAGAAATGGACATCACACACAGAAGTTATGATGCAGCTGAAACCTGCCACACAGGGTCAGTCTCTTCAGCCCAACTGGCCTATGCCACCCAAGACTCGGGTCTAAGCCAGCACTATCAGCCCACAAATCCCTTAAACCTTTCCTATCCATATACCCATCCAAATATTGTTTAAATGTTGTTAGTGTACCTTCCTCTGTCAGCTAGTTCCACATATTGACCACTCTTGCAAGTGTCTAACATTCAAATTGTTCATGTGTACACTATTACGATTCTCAGCAAAGTAGCTAGTCCTTTACCCATTTCGAACGACACCCCTATGGTCTCAGGTTCAACTGTTCAGTCACAGACATTTAACCGCCAGTTCACGTGCAAAGTCAAACTGCTGCTTCATGTGGCCTATCCTTTTCTGCAAGGGAACTACAGAACCAGATGGGCTTTTATAACAAATCAGTGGCTTCAAAGTTACCATTACTGAGACCAACAATTTAAATCACCAAATATCATCTGCATTAGATAACATTTTTCCCAGGTTACGATGAGATGGGGAAGGAAATCAGGCAAGTGTTACCTGGAAACACTAATGCAGTAACCCTCAACTGTACAGTGCACTTTAACAAGAGGGTCAGTCTGATGCTCATACTGCAGTACCAGATGAATTGACTCTGGGTAATAATGTGATTGGCTTAGAAGCTCAGAGGGAAAATCCTGTATGCTTGTACCAAGACCATCATAAACAGTCACTTTATTGGGGCAACTAACCATTAGTCACGAATACCTGTATATTTTATGTGTTGATCAGTTCTTCCTCGGCTGAATAACCCACACCAGATCAGTCTACTGGTACTCTGTTCAGATCATAACACCCCTTCAGATATCATCATCGCGTGCCATGTCATATGATGTGCGTGATCATGGTCTACTACCAGAATTGTTCTTGGCCAATTTTTCTACAGAAGTGGTTTACTATTGCCTTCTTTTGAGCAGTTTCTTTACAAGACGGGTGGCCTCAGCCATTATCAATATTCTTCAGAGATTATCTGCCTGGAGTCAGTGCTCCTCTCATGGCTTCAAGTGATCCTGATTGGGGGCTAACAGGTGCTACACCTTGCCCAAGGTGGCCTGCATGCCAGCGAAGGGAAGCAGCGCCTTGCGGTAAAGGCAAATCTCCACCCCACACCTGCCCCCCCATCAGATAATCCCTCCAAAACCCAGCACAGGAGCTAATCAGTTGCTAACTATGACAACCACAGGATAAAAACTGTTACCTAACCATGTTCAAGAACATAAAGCATTCAAACAATTCCACAATATTTTCCATCTCGAGCATCTGCACATCTACTGCTGAAGCTCTCCTCCCCAACTGTTATCACAACTTCCACACTCTCTTGGTCTATTCCCATCCTCCACTTCAACTCCTCTTAAATGTTACAGCACCTGACCAGACCCAGAATAAATTCCTCAATTTTCACTTTGTAGCCTAGCCTCAGTTTCAAAGTGCTTACTTTTAATTTCAAATCCAGACATGCCCTTGCCTTTTCCCACCTTCCCAACCCTACCCACACTTCCTTCTTTCCAAAGCAACCCTGAACTCCCTGTACTCCCCAGAAAATTACATTTACCAGTAACATATTCAAATATACCTTTCCACTTAAAAAAAATAGGAGTAGAATTAGGCCAGTTGACCCATCAAGTCTGATCCGATATTTCATCATGACTGATCCAATTTCCCTCTCAGCCCCAATCTCCTGCCTTCTCCCCATATCCCTTCATACCCTGACGAAATCAGAAACCATCAACCTCTGCCTTAAACATAGATAAGGATTTGGCCTCCTGTCCATGGCAAAGAATTCCACAGATTCACCACTCTCTGGAGAAATAAATTCCTCATCTCCATTCTAGAAGGACACCCATCTAATTTGAGGCTGTCTCCTCTGGTCTTAGATTCTCCCACCATAGGAAACATCCACTCAACAAGGCCTTTCACTATTCGATAGGTTTCAATAAGGTCACCCCTCATTCTTCTGAATTCTAGTGAATACAGGCCCAGAGCCATCAAACACTCTTCAAGTGGGAAGCTAGTCAATCCTGGAATCATTTTTGTGAATCTCCTTTGAACCCTCTCCAGTTTCAGCACAGCCTTTCCAAGATAAGGGGCCCAAAACTGCTCACAATACTCCAAGTGAGGCCTCACTAGTGCTTTATAAAGTCTCAACATTACATCCTTGCTTCTATATTCTAGTCCTCTTGAAATGAATGCTGACATCACATTTGCCTTCCTCACCACAGACTCAACCTGCAAATTAACTTTTAGGGAATCCTGCACAAGGACTCCCAAGTCCCTTTGCACCTCAGATTTTTTTTCATTTTCTCTCCATTTAGAAAATAGTCAACCCTTTCATTTCTACTACCAAAGTGCATGACCAAACACTTCCCAACACAATATTCCATCTACCATTTCTTTGCCTATTCTCCTAATCCTTCTGTAGCCTATTTCCTCAAAACTACTTGCCCCTCCACCTATCTTCATATCATCTGCAAACTTTGCAACAAAGCCATCAATTCCATCATCCAAATCAGTGACATATAACGTAAATATAATCAGTCCCAACACAGACCCCTGTGGAACACCAATAGTCACCAGCAGCAAACCAGCAAAGGTTCCCTTTATTCCCACACTTTGCCTCCTGCCAGCAGCCACTGCTTTATCCATGCTAGAATCTTTCCTTTAATACCTTGGGCTCGTAGCTTGTTTAGCAGTCTCGTGTGTGGCACCTTGTCAAAGCCTTCTGAAAATCCAAGTACACAACATCATCCGACTCTACTTTGTCTACCCTGCTTATTAGTTCTTCAGAGAATTCCAACAGAATTGCCAGGCAAGGTTTTCCCTTGAGGAAACCATGCTGACTATAGCCTATTTTCTCATGTGCCTCCAAGTACCCCGAAACATCATCCTTAATAATCAGCTCCAACATCTTCCCAACCACTGAGGTCAGACTAACTGGCCTATAGTTTCCTTTCTTCTGTCTCCCTCCCTTCTTGAAGGGTGGATTGACATTTGCAATTTTCCAGTCTTCCAGAACCATTACCGAATCGAGTGCTTTCTGAGAAATCATTTCTAATGCCCCAAATCTCTTCAGCTACCTCTTTTAGAACTCTGGGGTGCACACATCTGGTCCAGGTGACTTATCTACCTTAAGACCTTTCAGTTTCCCAAGAACCTTCTCTCTAGTTATGATAACTTCACACACTTCATGCCCCTGGCACCTGGTACTTCCACCATACTGCAGTATCTTCCATAGTGAAGACTGATGCAAAATTTCACTGTCCCCCATTAGTACCTCTCCAGCATCATCTTCCAGTGGTCTGATATCCACTCCTGCCTCTCTTTTACACTTTATGTATCCGAAGAAACTTTTGGTATCCTCTTTAACATCATTGGCTAGTTTACTTTCATATTCCATCTTTACCTTCTTAATGACCTTTTTAGTTGCCTTCTGTTCGTTTTTAAAAGCTTCCCCATCCTCTAACTTCCCGCTAATTTTTGTTCTATTATATGCCCTCTCTTTAGCTATTATGTTAGCTTTTACTTCTTGCTAGCCACAGTTGTGTCATCTTTCCTTTAGAATACCTCTTCCTCTTTGGATGCATATATCCTACACCTTCCAAGTTGCTTCCAGAAATTCCAGCCATTGCACCTCTGCCATCATCCCTGCCAGAGTTCTTTTCCAATCAGTTCTGGCCAATTTCCCTCTCATGCCTCTGTAATTCCCTTTACTCCACTGTGATACCGATACATTGTCTTACCTCACCCACCTTCTCTATACTACTGACATCCTTCCGCTAATTTGCCATTGTCAACTAACTTAGTGACACGTCACTGGGACGTGCAAGCGCACGGTCAGGAGGAGTGTGCAAACTCCACACAGGCAAAACCCAAGGTCGGGACTGAACCTGTGTAGCTGCAGCTGTGAGGCAGTAGCTCTACTCGCTGTGACAATCTGTCAACCAGAGGAAGATTTGCACAGATCTATGTAGTGCTGAGTGAAACCTGTCCATTTATCATTCTAGCATCTCACTTCAAACATCCCTCCCTCATTTCCTCACAGCCATCTCCAAATTTCAGATGCTGTTTAAAGTTTCCCTCTTCAAAGTAAATTTATTATCGAAGTACCTATATATTACCATACACTACCCTGAGATTCATTTTCTTGCAAGTACTTATGGGGCGGGGGAGGGAAGAAATACAACAGAATTTACAAATAACTATACATAAACAGGCAAAAGCTGACAAATAATCTGAGTGTAAAAGCCAAACTGCAAATCACTTATCCTAGTCTCTTTACATTGGCTCTATGTCGGATTTCAAGCTGATAATGCACACTACCCAAATAGCTATGTTTGAAGTACTGCATCAACATGAGATTGGCGTGAAACTATATTACCTGCATGGAGGGCCCAGAACCTCGACTCAATCTGCGCTTGCGGGTGGTCAGTGGAGAGGAATTCAGCTCGGACAGGTCACCTTCAGTTGACGGGTTCGTTTGAGATTCTTCTCCTCCTTTTTGGTTGATGTTTCTGACGGGCACCGACACGGGTATGACCAGTGGTATCAGGCAGCTGTCATCCAGCCGGCCTACAGCTGGAGCACCTTCTGCCAGAGTGCCCGTATCCTTCAAGTGCTCTGACATCCCCTTCCTCTCCTCCTGGGGATCATTCTCCTGAGTCTGAAAGCAAAGACAACATGTCTTCTCAGAGCTGACATTCTCACATTTACTAACGTCATGGGATGCTGATCTGCTCATCCATCATTCAGAATATTTCCACCAGTTCCATGCCCCCACTTATTTCCCTACAAACACGTCTTTCAACTTTTTCCCTATCCCTGTCCACCTTCCTGATACTTGACAGCCTCAGAATAATTTGCAGTGCTCAACTTGCAAACTCCACACAAACAATATCTGAGCTCAGGATTGAACTTGAGTTGCTGCAGTTACTACTGGCCCTACTAGCTGTGCAGTTTAGAGCAAGGTTTGTACAGACTGATGCAGCACATGAGCACCCTGGAAATGTGTACTTAGCCCCCTGCTTTACGTGCTTTACACCTAAACTGTGTGGCTAAGTACAGCTCCAACACCATATACAAATTTGCTGATAGCATCACTGTTGTGGCAGTATCAAAGGTGGTGATGAATCAGAATACAACAGGGAGGTTGAAAACTTGGCTAGGTGATGTAATAACAACAACCTCTCACTCAATGTCAATAACACTAAGGAACAGACTGTAGACTTCAGAAGAGGAAAACCAGAGGTCCATCAGCCAGTAATCAATCATCAGAGTGTCAGAGGTGCAGAGGGTCAATCACTTTAAGTTCCTGGGTGTCACTATGTCAGAGACACAAAATAATCTGCAGATGCTGGGGTCAAAGCAACACTCACAACACGCTGGAGGAACTCAGCAGGTGGGGCAGCATCCGTGGAAAAGATCGGTCGATGTTTCGGCCCCGAAGGGCTCCAGCCCGAAACGTCGACCGATCTTTTCCACAGATGCTGCCCGACCTGCTGATTTCCTCCAGCGTGTTGTGAGTGTCACTATGTCAGAGAACCTGTCCTGGGCCCATCATATAAATATAATTGCAAAGAAAGCACAACAACGCCTCTACTTCCTTAGGAGTCTGCAGAGGTTCAGCATGTCATCAAAAACCTATTACGGGAGGAGAGAGAGCAGCGCATCGCACACGTGCGCAGCCCTCCGGTGAAAAATGATATTGTATCTGTTAAATAGGGGCCGTGGACAATTCTGATTTGATGGAGAATGGATGTGAAAGCACAGAGGAACATCTGGAGAAATTTCTGAAACGCTCGTTCGCTGCTGTCATTACTAGGCCTCAAAATCCCCGGCTTTGCCTGCTGTTGGCAACCAAGGTTGAGGTCAAATCGTTCAGACAGAGCTGGCGCTCAGTACTCGGTGTCGGAGAGCTGATCAGAGCTCAAAGTTTTCGGATGACTCAGAGTCGGACTGTGGTCGGCATGGCAGGGAGAGTTCTTCCTTCTCCCGCTTGTGTGAGATGTGGGACATTTGAGAGACTTTGAACTTTTACTGTGCTCATGGACTTCTTCATCAAGTTATGGTATTGTTGCACTGTTGTAACTATATGTTATTATTATGTGGTTTTGTCAGTTTTTTCAGTCTTGGTCTGTCCTGTGTTTTGTGATATCGCACCGGAGAAAATATTGTATCATTTCTTAATGCATGCATTACTAAATGACAATAAAAGAGGACTACGTGTCTTCATAATCTAAAAAAAAACCCTTGGCAAACTTCTATATATGTGTGGTGGAAAGTGTACTGACTGGCTGTATTACAGCCTGGTGTGGGAACACCAATGCCTTTGAGTGGAAAATCCTACAAAAGATAGTACTGTGCCATCACGGGTAAAACCCTCCCAATCACATCTATACCAAACGTTGCTGTAGGAAAGCAGCAACCAGCCATTGTCACCACCCAGGCCATGCTCTTTTCTCTCTGCTGCCATCAGGTAAAAGGTACAGGTGCCTCAGGACTCACACCATCAGGTTCAGGATCAGTTACTACTCCTCAACCATCAGGTTCTTGAACAAAAGGGGATACTTATGCACATTTAAGGACTCCGTAATATTTCATGCTTATTATTTAGTTTTGTCTTTCTTTCTTTCTTTCTCTTTCTTTCTTTATTTCTTTCTGTCTGTCTTTCTTGTCATCCACTTCGCCTAGTCCCATCTCCAGCCATCTCGACTCGGTCTTGCCACTGGATCCAGATGGGAATTGGGAAGAGAGAGTGAGGCTGACGTTGCACAACTCTCCCTCACTTAAATCCAAATCACACGCTAGTCTCGACACCATCAATGGTGTCGAGGTCTTCATCAATGACGACGATGAACGAACAACAATTTATATCTGTATTTGTACAGTTTGTTTGCAGTTTATAGTTATTGTTCTATAGATTTGCTAAGTATGCCTGTAGAAAAAGAATCTCAGGGTTGAATGTGGTGACGTGTATGTACTCTGATAATAAATTTTACTTTGAACAGAGTGAAAGTGATTACGCTCCACATGTCCCTCCCAGTATACTTCACATCAGTCTATTACAAACAGCCCAAACTTCTCACTTTCCTGGACTAATTTAGCTTTCCCTTAAATGAATACTGACTAACTTCTTTAAAAATTGTGTTATTCCCTGGGCAAAGAAACTTCTCCTAAACTTTTGTTTTAATTCATTGGCAACCACAATATTTTTGGCTTTACATTGGTTCCACAGAAGTGCAAGATTTATTCTATGACTTTACATTTGGTATTTTTATACTTTTGTCATTAGTGTACTGGCAAGGAACATTACGGCCTTTGGAAAGTCACAGGAGCAGAGGGAAATGGGACCACCTCTCTGGAGTTGGCATGGGCCTGACAGACTACCTCCGATGCTGCACTGAATATGATGGTGCTGAACTGCTACTATCCACGTGGTGAAGGGTCCCCTCCACTGCTATCACATGGGGAGAATTTGGATTCTGACCCAGCCCAGCATTAATGAACAAACAGTAATATGCCTTCAAGTGAAGATGTACAACTGCAAGAGTTGGGGATCCCATAAATCTGCTGTCCTCAATAGAATCCTTGGCTTTGATACTGTCGACGGTCAACAATGCAGCCAGTTTATGAGAAGCTAAGGGACTGCAATGTGCTTCTCAATTGGTCTGCTATGCTTCAGGAATGTTTTTAGAGCTGCACCCCAAGTGAACCCTTGGCATCAAGGCAGCTTTTGATTGAGTATGTTATCTAGAAGTCATGAGAATCACAGGGAAACCCCTCCACTGGTTGGAATCACACCTAGGTTGTGTTTTTTTTAATGAAGTGCAATCGTGAACAGCCAGATCAGAAATGCTGATCAAGTCAACTAGTTCCCAAAGAGAATCCTGATAGGCCAATCAGATGGTTCACTGCTGCTCACTGATAGAACAGAAAAAAATCATATGTACAATTAAGAAACATTAAAAAAATAGTGGAAATACTGGAGTTATGATGATCATGGTGAAGTCTGCTGGAGAGAGACATTTATACACATGCTGTCCTCCGTAATTCAAAGAGTGGTTAGAGATTAGTCACCTCAGCCACAGGACATTTCTCCAGAAGTTCCTCAGGGTAGTACACTAGATCCAATCAGTCAGCTACTTCATCCTTTGACCTCAAGGTCATAAGCGGGGATGTCTGTCAACCATTACCCAATGTTGAGGCAGTTGGTAAAATCCCATCTTCACCAGAACGCTCTGGTGCAGCTCTAGACTGCCATCACAGCAAGTACCCTCACATCAGGCAGTGCTGTCGAGTCTGGTGCAGCATTCCCTCACAGTATCAGGAAACCACAGCAAGCTCACGGCAGCAGAAAAGGTTCGTAGCTACAGATAAACATCACTATGTGTCCAGGATAAAGAAGCAGGCAGGAGTGATCACTGCAGATACTACACATCCAGGAAACCACATTTTTCTAAAGCTCCCTTCTGACCATCTTAAAAGTGTCTGCACCCAGGCAGTTAATCTGATCAACTATTCTAGCTAGCCACCTACCCCACCCACCTCTATTACTTCAATCACTGCACAGCAAACACTTTCTATAATGCTGTTTACATTGCAAACACATGCTAGCATTTATGTATTTTGGCAAATGTATTCCATATTCTTTATAACTGTTGAACATTGTTGTATTTTGTTACATGTCAGGCCTACACATCACAGCAGCTTTCTAACACATGTAAACGTATATGGCAAATAAATTTAGTGCTTGATGTTCAGTTCTATTCACGACTCTCCAGATAACAAAGCAGTGAATATCCAGCCTGGGCTAAGAGCTGGCAACTGACACTGCCACCATGCATAGTCATACTTTATTGATCCCGGGGGAAATTGGTTTTCGTTACAGTGGCATCATAAATAGTAATAGTAATACTACTATTAGTAAATAGTAATAGTCATGGAAATAATAAATAGTAATAGAATAGTAATAGAAAAATAGTAATAAATAGTTAACTAGTAATATGTAAATTATGCCAGTAAATTATGAAATAAGTCCAGGACCAGCCTATCGGCTCAGGGTGTCTGACCTTCCAAGGGAGGAGTTGTAAAGTTTGATGGCCACAGGCAGGAATGACTTCTTATGACGCTCTGTGCTGCATCTTGGAGGAATGAGTCTCTGACTGAATGTACTCCTGTGCCCACCCAGTACGTTATGTAGTGGATGGGAGACATTAACCAAGATGGCATGCAACTTGGACAGCATCCTCTTTTCAGACACCACCGTGAGAGAGTCCAGTTCCATCCCCACAACATCACTGGCCTTACGAATGAGTTTGTTGATTCTGTTGGTGTCTGCTACCCTTAGCCTGCTGCCCCAGCGCACAACAGCAAACATGATAGCACTGGCCACCACAGACTCGTAGAACATCCTCAGCATCGTCCGGCAGATGTTAAAGGACCTCAGTCTCCTCAGGAAATAGAGATGGCTCTGACCCTTCCTGTAGACAGCCTCAGTGTTGTTTGATCAGTCCAGTTTATTGTAAATTCGTATTGCCAGGTAGTTGTAATCCTCCACCATGTCCACACTGACCCCCTGGATGGAAACAGGGGTCACCGGTACCTTAGCTCTCCTCAGGTCTACCACCAGCTCCTTACTCTTTTTCACATTAAGCTGCAGATAATTCTGCTCACACCATGTGACAAAGTTTCCCACCGTAGGAAGGAAACTTTGTACACACTGCCACCACACAAGTGCCAGTCAATACCCAGCCTGGGCTAAGAGCTGGCAACTGACACTGCCACCACACAAGTGCCAGTGTCAATGACAAAAAACTCTGATCACCCCGACACTCAATAAACAGCATTACTGTCAGTAAGTTCTCCCACGATCGATGCTTCAGTGTTATGCTCAGAACCCCAGTAACTTACTGAGGTAGCCGAATGTACAATGTGACTGCAAGAGCAGCTCAGAGGCAAGGAATCCTGTGATGAGTATTGCACAGAGTAACCTCCAAAACCTGCAAACCAGTTACAAAGCTCGACAGGAGTGCAATAAAGCATACTCCACTTGCCTGAATTAGTGTAGTTTCAACAACATTCAGGAAGCTCAACATCATACAGAACATAGCAGCCCAGTGGTAGTATCACATCCACAACCATCTCTCACTCCACCACTGATTCACAGTCATAGAAGTTTCTACCATCTACAGGAAACACTGCAGTAACTCATCGAGACACCCAGACAGCACCTTCCAAACCCACAAGCTCCACCAACTGGAGGTGGCAAAAGTTGGAAACAGCACCTGGAACAGGGGTTCCCAACCTGGGATCCACAGACCTCTTTGTTAATGGGAGGGATTCACGGCATCAAAAAGGTAGGGAAGTTTAATCACCATTTTAATCACCATTCCTTCATCGTCACTGGGTCAAGATCCTGAAACGTTCTTTCCCAACAGTACCATAGGTGTGCCCACACCGTAAAAATGCAGCTGTTCAAAAGGCATCTTGGGACCAGGGATGGACAATTATATGCTGAAGCCCACAGCCTTTGAATAGAAAGAAATTCAACCAAGTGAATGCTCATTATTCTACCCCATTCCTCACTTACATTCTGTAGATGGTGTTGGGGTTTTGGAAGTCATGAAGTCAGCAACTCATCCTAGGAAACACAGCTTTTGTAACCACAGAATTTCTGGCACCTTGCAAACTTGCACTTGCACAAAGGTAGCACGTGCATGGGACCAATCTCCTTCAAAGCAAAACTCCATTCAGACTGAAAAATGCATTGCTTTTCCTTCATTGTCACTGGATCCAAATCCTGGTATTTCCCTTAGCCAAAAGGGCAGTAATAGCTCAAGATGGTTCACAATCACCTTCTCAAGGGGCAGGCAGTAAATCCTGGGTATGTTCAGATCCCTGTGATGGTACTACAGTTGGAAGTCAAGAGAGATCTCCAGTCTCTCTTGTCGGAAACTGTCAATGTCTGGCACCAGCATTATCAGACAATTATCACTCCATACCCGATGTTGTTCAGATCTTACTTCTACAGGTGAGGACCAAATTCTCAGTTCACAAATTGCAAACAGGATTAAGCATGGTACAATTACCTCTAAACATCCCCAATTTTGATCTAGTGAAAGAGGGAAATTTATTAATAAAGCAACTTAAGATAAGTGATTTGGAAATTCTCCTGGTAAGTTCTTGGAACAATGTTCTGGGGCTAGGTAACAGCCACACTAATTTTCATTCACACCATAAAGTCTGGGGCTGCGATGGTGCACAGTTTCCTCCTACTCCCACCTTTCTTTAGCATCAGTCAAGTGGCCCAGGTAACTAAATGGAGCTAAACTTTTACAGAAAACGATAAATGAAGCAGTACATCTGCAAAGACAGAAACAGTCAACAACAGTGACACCAAACTTCTATGTGCCTGTCATTTTAATTTTCCATTCCACTCCCTCTCCGACTGTTCCAGCAAGCTTGAGGAACAAAGTCTAGACACATTGCAGCCCTTGAGACGCTACGATTTCAGGTAATCAACTGGTGTCAGAACTGAAGAGTTTTTATAGTTACCTACGTGTAACAGTGACTTAGTTTCTCACTCCGCAGATGCTGCTTGATCTGTTGATTATTTCCAGCAGTTCATGAGTTCTGCATCTCATTGTTCTAGTGCTGTTATTTTTTCTTCTCCCTCTGCTCTCATCTTTCTATCCTTCACTTACAGTCCTCCAGACAAATTAACTACAATTAACAAGCATTTAACGCTGCCTTTTGGGTAGCAACAACAGCATTGCTAACGCGTGGACAGTATTAATCCTCAACCTATTACAGATCTATTTCAGGTCAGGTCACTCATCTGAGTGCTACTGGAACCATGTAACCCAGTACTACCTGTCGCATGGTTGGGTGGTCGGCGACTAAACCGGCTCCCCCACTGGGCTTGCCTGGTGAGGAGAGAGACTAGACATCCTGCAGGACGAGAAACAAGACCTGTCAAAGGGCAGATGAACCCTCTTGTAGGGTCAACGGCCATCTAGCAAATACGTGCCGTGAAACGTGGAAAGGGCATCCCTTGCATAGAAACTTAGTCTGGCCATTCACTGCAACAGAACTTCCCCCAGCCGTCTTCGACCCCACCATGTCGCTGGATCCGGGAGGAGATGTCGAGAGGGTGGGTCTGGACCTGTGCAACCCCCTACTCACCTAAAATCCACTCTCGCACACGCTGTTCCTTTCTGAGGAGTGGGGTACCACCCCACTAACTGACTGAAAGGAACCATCATCATCCTATGGGATGGATAGCCAGAGAGAGAGATTACAGACATGCCCCTTGTTCTCTCTAGCCATCCCATTCTCTGATGATATGCCATCAAAAACTGACTCTTCTCTCCGTCAGAGCTGCCTGAGCACAGTACCTTCAGTATCCCATTTCGATCTCAGATTTTCAACATCTGCATTTTTCAATGAAACTACACAAACTACTGGTGTGTGGTGTTAGATTACCAGAGGATTAATCCAGAGGCTACCACAGTGATTCCCAATGGGGGTGTTAGGAGAAGTAGAAGTTGTCAGGGGGTGTTCAAGATTGTTGGGCTGGGGGGGTGGGAGCAGTGCCCTAACTTGTGGCACAAGACAAAACCAGACCGACCACTGGAGTGAAAAAAATGGGATGAGGCACTAGGACCACAGCTCTGCAGCGGTGAACACTCGTCATCACAACCCACCTGAAAATTGGCAACCTCATCCAACCTTACCAACCAGACAGACATAATTGTGGATGGATACATTAGCAACCAAGGTGCTCAACAGTTCCCCTTGATTCGCAGCATGGAATGAGTTCATGCAATTTAACAATTGGTGAATCAAGTACACCCTCTCAACTTTCTCTACAGACCTACAGAAAACCGGTCGCGCAACAATACAGCGCTGGCCAGAAGCAAACGGTGAAATAAAGCCAATCAGTGAACCTGCCAAACCTGAGGATTCCTCAAGGTGTTCAAAGTGACCTAGGCTTCATATATGCAGTCAAGAACCATCTCTGGGGACCTTACCACCACACCAACTGGATTAGTATAAAACTAGCTTGCCAAACACCAGCTCTATTCTGACTAATTCAGATTCCAATCTGAATCCTTGTCAATGTAATTTTCACTGTTGTGATTGTCTTCATCTTCGCCTCACTGTTCATTTGCGTTCCATCTGTTTCAACTCACTGCCATTGTCAACATCTGATAGGCATTCCCAGCTTGGTTCAATTTTTTTTACTTTAATTTAGCCTCATTAAGGATGGATAAATACGTATGGCACGATCTCTACGAGTCTGAAGCTGGTGAAGCCTTTAATTCTAATCTAAATGTGCAATAATAACAGGATTGTTGAGATGGGAGATCTTAATTTCCCCAGCATTGATTGACGTCTCCATAGAGCAAGGGGTTCAGATGGGGTGGAGTTTGTTAGGTGTGTTCAGGAAGGCTTCCTGACACAATATGTAGATAAACCTGCAGGAGGAAAAGCTGTACTTGATCTGGTATTGGGAAATGAACCTGGTCAGGTGTCAAGTCTCTCAGTGGGAGAGCATTTTGGAGATAGTGATCACAATTCTATCTCCTTTATCACAGCATTGGAGAGGGATAGGAACAGACAAGTCAGGAAAATTGGAGTAATGGGAAATATGAAGCTATCAGTCAGGAACTTGGAAGCATAAATTGGGAGCAGACATTCTCAGGGAAACGTACGGCAGAAGTGTGGCCAATGTTCAGGGGATATTTGTGTGGCATTCTGAGTAGGTACGTTCCAATGAGACAGGGAAAGGATGGTAGGGTACAGGAACCGTGATGTACAAAAGCTTTTGAAAACCTAGACAAGAAAACAAGAGCTTACAAAAGGTTCAAAAAACTAGGTAATGATAGAGATCGAGAAGATTATAAGGCTAGCAGGAAGGAGCTTAAGAATGAAATTCGGAGAGCGAGAAGGGGCCGTGAGAAGGCATTGGCGGGCAGGATTAAGGAAAACCTCAAGGCATTCTACAAGTATGTGAAGAGCAAGAGGATAAAACGTGAGAGAATAGGACCAATCAAGTGCGACAGTGGAAAAGAGTGTATGGAACCAGAGGAGACAGCAGAGGTACTTAATAAATACTTTGCTTCAGTATTCACTATGGAAATGGATCTTGGCGATTGTAGGGATGACTTTAAGCGGGCTGAAAAGCTTGAGCATGTAGACATTAAGAAAGAGGATGTGCTGGAGCTTTTGGAAAGCATCAAGAGGGATAAGCCTCTGGGACCAGGTGAGATGTACCCCAGGCTACTGTGGAAGACAAGGCAGGAGATTGCTGAGCCTCTGGCAATAATCTTTACATCATCAATGGGACGGGAGAGGTTCCGGAGGATTGGAGGGTTGCAGATGTTGTTCCTTTGTTCAAGAAAGGGAGTAGAGATAGCCCAGGAAATTATAGACCAGTGAGTGTTACCTCTGCCTATCAGTTGATGGAGAAGATCCTGAGAGGCAGGATTTATGAACATTTGGAGAAGTATAATATGATTAGGAATTGTCAGCATGGCTTTGTCAAAAGCAGGTCATGCCTTACGAGCCTGACTGGATTTTTTTGAGGATGTGAATAAACACATTGACAAAGATAAGGCAGTAGATGTAGTGTATATGGATTTCAGCAAGGCATTTGATAAGGTACCCCATACAAGGCTTATTGAGAAAGTAAGGAGGCATGGGATCCAAGGGGACCTTGCTTTGTGGATCCAGAATTAGTTTGCCCACAGAAGGCGAAGAATGGTTGTAGACGAGTCATATTCTGCATGGAGGTCGGTCACCAGTGGTGTGCCTCAGGGATCTGTTCTGGGACCCCTTCTCTTCATGATTTTTATAAATGACCTGGATGAGGAAGTGGAGGGGATAGGTTAGTAAATTCACTGATGACACAAAGTTTGGGTATTGTGGATAGAGTGGAGGGCTGTCAGAGGTTATAGCGGGACATTGATAGGATGCAAATATGGGCTGAGAAGTGGCAGATGAAGTTCAACCCAGATAAGTGTGAGGTGGTTCATTTTGGTAGGTCAAATATGATGGCAGAATATAGTATTAATGGTATGATTCTTGGCAGTGTGGAGGATCAAAGGGATCTTGGAGTCTAAGTTCATAGGACACTCAAAACTGCTGCGCAGGTTGACTCTGTGGTTAAGAAGGCATACGGTGCATTGGCCTTCATCAACCGTGAGATTGAGTTCAAGAGCCGAGAGGTAATGTTACAGCTATATAGGACCCTGGTCAGACCCCACTTGGAGTACTGTGCTCAGTTCTGGTCAGCTCACTAGAGGAAGGATATGGAAACTATAGAGAGGGTGCAGAGGAGATTTACAAGGATGTTGCTTGGATTGGGAAGCATGAGAATAGGTTGAGTGAACTCGGCCTTTTCTCCTTGGAGAGACGGAGAATGAGATGTGACCTGATAGAGGTGTATAAGATGATGAGAGGCATTGATCGTGTGGATAGTCAGAGGCTTTTTCCTAGGGCTGAAATGGCTAACACTCTGGAGGTCACAGTTTTAAGGTGCTTGGAGGTAGGTACAGAGGAGAAATCAGGGGTAAGTTTTTTTTACGCAGAGAGTGGTGAGTGCATGGAATGGGCTGCCGGCAATGGTGGTGGAGGCAGATACGACAGGGTGCTTTAAGAGACTCCTGGACAGGTACCTGGAGCTTAGAAAACTAGAGGGCTATGGTAACCCTAAATAATAACACAGGACGCATCCGGAATTTTTCCGGGTAGCAGACAACTTCCTCCCACGCCATTCTGACCTAGTTGGAATTCGTGTACGAGGCAAGTTACAGCAGTGGTTTGCCACTGCCTTCTGCTGGGTGAGTTTTTCTCCCCCAAGGAGATCACCAGCTCTTAACCCCGCACGGATGGAAAGCGTGCCGGGGGGAGCCGGCTGGGTTTGAACTTCGGAACCTCTGCCCCGCAGTCCAGCACTGATGCCACTACGCCACCAGCCAGCCCTAGGTAATTTCAAAAGTAAGTACATGTTTGGCATGGTATTGTGGTTCGAAGGGCCTGTATTGCGCTGTAGATTTTCTATGTTTCTAAGAAACAGAAACTACAGGAAGTGCGCCAATACAATGTTACCTATGATTTTATTCCATTCCAATCATATCCGCAACACCCTATGTGTCTGATTTATAATACTGTACTGTCTAATGAAGCCACGAAACCATCCAGATTGTAGGAACACTTCCGTAAAAGACAGCCTGAAAAGGCTATTTATGTTATTACTTAGTTCCAGAAGATGAAAGCAGCATTTAAAAACCATTGTACATTCGAGTCATTTGCCAAGAAAGCTAAAGATGATAGTGGTCTCTTTGCTTCTTGTAACAGTTCCAAAATGATAGCAAAAGTGAAAGGTTAATAATGCCTGCTTATCAGTAATGTTCACCACTGTTCTCTTTTTTCTTTATTAATCTTTTTATTGATTTAGAGAAAACATATATACAGACAAGGGGAGAACTATCTCAAATACATATCAGCAACAATATAAACAAAAGATGAAATAGATATCATAATCATACATAGTAATAAGCAAATATGCAATATATAATTAAAAAGGACAACTAATTCTCCTCTTATCAATTCATAAAGAGAGGGAAAAAAACTTTAAATTTAAAATGAAAGGGGGAAAAAAAAACCACTGCACTTAAAAAAAAAATGGGGACTGGGCAGTCCATTTGGAGGATACAACCAAGAAAAAAGGAAAGACTTTCTGATCGAATCTAAAACTTCAAAAAAAATAAAATAATTGGAAGAGTAATAAATCAAATCAAATGAAAATATAGAATAAAAGGTCGCCATATTTACCCAAATTTAAAGGATGTATCAAATGTCCGACTTCTTATTTTCTCTAAATTTAAACAGGACGTAATGGAGGAAAGCCAATAAAAGACAGTAGGTAGATTAGAATCCTTCTACTTCAGTAAAATGGCTCTCCTAGACAATAAAGTTGAAAAGGCTATCATACATTGAGCGGAAACAGGAATATTTCCTGCTTCCGATGGGATAATCCCAAAAATTGCCGTAAGTAAATTAGGCTGTAAATCCAGATCCAAGACTTTTGAAAGCATTTTAAAAACATCTCTCCAAAAGTTATCTAGCTTTATACAAGACCAAAACATATGAGTTAAAATGGCCACCTCAATATTACATCTGTCACAAATAGGATTAATATTGGAAAAAATACGCACTAGTTTATCCTTTGACATATAAGCCCAATGCACTACCTTGAACTGTATCAAGGAATGACAGGCACAGATAGATGAGTTATCAACCAAATGAAAAATTTTACTCCATTGATTATCTGAAAATGACTCTTGAAATTCCGATTCCCAAGAACGTTTAATTTTATCATTAGATATCACTCATGAATTCAATAACCGTTTATAGATTATAGCTATCAACCCTTTTCGAAATGGTTTAAACTGAAAGGGAGCATCTGTCATATTCGGTGGATAAGCAGAAGGGTAATTTGGTAACAAACCACGTAAAAAATTCCTAATTTGTAAATACCCAAAAAAGTGTGCATTAGATAAATCATATTTATCCACTAACTGAGAAAAAGACATTAAACAATCCCCTAAAAACAAATCTGAAGTTATTATTCTCTTGGTTTTCCAAATTAAAAAGGCCTTAACTGATGGTTTAAAAAAATAATTGAGATGGTTATTACTAGAAAGAATAAAATTATTTAACTCAAAAAATCTATGAAACTGAAACCAAATTCTTAATGTATGTTTAATAATGGGATTAAAATCTTGTCTACTAATTGTAGAAAACAAAAAGGGAAGAGGAGCTCCCAGTAAAGATGCCAAAGAGAACCCCTTCACCGAGTTTTCCTCCAATTCCAACCATGAAGGACATTCATGTATGTCTGAATAATGAATCCAAAAAGTAATATATCAAATATTAATTGCCCAGTAATACATTCTAAAATTTGGCAAAGCCATACCACCATCTTTTTTTAATTTCTGCAATAAGGGTTTACTCAATCTACGATTTTTATTGTTCCAAATATAAGATAAGACCACTGTTCTCCATAGCTCTTCATATTGACGAAACGAGTGAAGTCATTGGGCATCAACTATGAACAAGAGAAAATTTTCAGATGCTGGAAATACGAGCAAACACACACAAAATGCTGGAGGAACTCAGCAGGCCAGGCAGCATCTATGGAAAAGAGCACAGTCGATGTTTCGGGCCGAGACCCTTACGCAGGACTGGACAGAAAATGCTGAGTAGATTTAAAAGGTGAGAGAGACAACCTGGAGGGGGAGGGATGAAGTAAAGAGCTGGGCAGTTGATTGGTGAAAGACACAGAAGACCATGGAAGAAAGAAAAAGAGGGGAGGAGCACCAGAGGAAGTCGATGGGCGGGCAAACTGATAAGTTGAGAGAGGAAAATGGGATGGGGAATAGAGAGAGAAAGCGGGTGTGGGGAGGCATTACCGGAAGTTTGAGAAATTAATGTTCATGTCATCAGGTGGCAGCTACCCAAATGGAATACAAGGTGTTGTTCCTCCAACCTGAGTGTGCCCTCATCACAACAGTGGAGAAGGCCATGGATGGACATATTGGAATGGGAATGGGAAATAGAATTAAAATGGGTGGTTACTGGGAGATCCCACTTTTTCTGGCGGGTGGAGCGTACATAATCGGTGAAGCAGTCTCTCAGTCTGCATCGGGTCTCACCGATATACAGGAGGCCACACTGGGACAACAGAACACAGTAACTGACCACAACAGACTCACAGGTGAAGTGTCACCTCATCTGAAAGGGCTGCTTAGAGCCCTGAACGGTAGTGAGGGAGGTGTAGAGGCTGATGTAGCACTTGTTCCACTTGCAAGGATAAGTGCCAGGAGGGAGATCAATGGGGAGGGACGAGTGGACAAGGGAGTCACGTAGGGAGCAATCCCTGCGGAAAACAGAAAGTGCGGAGAGGGAAGATGTGCTTGGTGGTGGGATCCCGTGGAGAGGGTGGAAGCTTCAGAGAATTATTTGCTGGACGCGGAGGCTGGTGGGGTGGTAGGTGAGGGCAAGAGGAACCCTATCTCTAGTAGGGTGGTAGGAGGATGGGGTGAGGGCATACGTGCATGAAATGGAAGAGATGCAGTTGAGGGCAGCATTGATGGTACAGGAAGGGAAGACCCTTTATTTGTAAAAGGAGGGCATCTCCTTCATTCTAGAAGAAAAGCCTCATTCTGCGAGCAGGTGTGGTGGAGACAGAAGAGCTGAGAGAAGGGGATGGTGTTTTTACAAGTAACAGGGTGGGGAGAGGTATAGTCTAGGTAGCTGAGAGAGTCTGTGGATTTATAATAGACATCAGTAGATAAGCTGTCTCCAGAGATAGAGACAGTGAGATCAAAAAAGGGCAGGGAGGTGTCAGAAATGGACCAGGTAAATTTGAGGGCAGGGTGGAAACTAGAGGAAAAGTGGATGACGAGCTCTACATGGTTGCAGGAAGCAGCTTCAATGCAGTCGTCGATGTGGTCGAGGAAAAGTGGGGGATGGACACTAGTGTAGGCTTGGAACATAGACTGTTCTACATAGCCAACGAACAGGCAGGCATAGCTAGGACCCATGTGAGTGCCCATGGCTAGATCTTTTGTTTGAAGGAAGTGGGAGGAGCCAAAGGAGAAATTATTTAGAGTGAGGACAAGTTCCACTAGGTGGAGGAGAGAGTTAGTGGAAGGGAACTTGTTAGGTCTGGTTCCAGAAAGAAACAGAGAGCTTTGAGGCCTTCCTGATGGGGGATGGAGGTGTATAGGGACTGGGCATCCATAGTGAAAATAAGATGATGGAGGCCAGGGAACTTAAAATCATTGAAAAGATCCAGAGCATGTGAAGTGTCACGGATGTAGGTGGGAAGGGACTGAACCAGGGGGATAAAACAGAGTCGAAGGGGCAGGAACAAGCTGAAACAATGGGTCTATCTGGACAAGTGGGTTTGTGGATCTTGGGCAGGAGGTAGAAACGGGAGGTATGGGGTGCAGGAACCATGAGGTTGGTGGCGGTGGATGGGAGATCTCCAGAATCAATAACGTTGGTGATGGTGTGAGAGACAATGGCCTGGTGTTCTTTAGTGGGGTTATGAACTAAGCACAGAGCTACAAAGATAAAACAGAATTTTGGATACAACTGGATGGGTCAACTGCACAAAACAATGAGCCATTGCTAATGGTGTATGTACAGTTTATCAGAAATGGAAAACTTTACGAAGAGATTCTCTTTTGTAAGTTAAAAACAAGTATCAACAGAGAATCAATCTACAACAAGCTCAAAATGTTTATTGAGGATAAAAGTCTTCTGATTAGGAACACGATTTCTCGTGCAACAGATGAAGCATCACATATGACAGGTCGCCATGCTGGTTTAGTGGCATTCATGAATAGAAAAATTCTAAGTCTGTTTGCAATCCATTGTGTCATTCATCAACATCTCACAGCCAAAAACCTCAGCCAGTAACTTTTTTCAACCATGACTCTTGTAGTATCTGCTATCAACAAAATTAAAGCTCATCTATTAAACAGCAGAATATTTCACCAGTTACGCTAAAACAACAATGAAGAGTTTGAACACTTGCTTCTTCACACTGAAGTGCACTGGCTGTCAAAAGGCCGCTGCTTAAAATGTTTCTTTGATCTTTTTGACACTATGTTTGAATTTTTGCTCAAAGTCAACAAGAGCTTGGGAAACAAGACTGAACATCCACATGGAGGTGTGGCATATTAGCTGATCTGTATGACGTAATGAACATTCTAAATAAGAAACTGCAGGGTCAGAATTTCAATTTAATCCACGCAAAAAGTGCAGTGTCCATTTTTAGTAGAAAACTGGAAATGTATAAGCAAAACATTGGGAGAAGAATGTTCTCAGTTTCCCTACATGGAAAATATGGTACTTTCACAGACAGAGATTTTCAAGAGTGCTGCTTACACCTGCAGTCACCGAAAAAGCATTTTCAGAAACGATTTAAGAATTTGAATGATCTGGAAATTCCAGACTCGGTAATTAACCCATTTCTTTGCAAGGTAGAAGAACAGGAAGAAAGCTTGCAAAAAAAAATATTAAAATTCAGAATGATGAAGAAGCAAAAATGCTTTTCTAAAATGTTGGGTTTTGTGGTATGTGGCTACACTGTCATACAAAGTTTGCTGGTTTTTGGAGAAGAGCCAAATTGCTCTTCATCGTATTTCCATCCTCCTACCTCGTTTAAAGAGGCTTCAGTACAGTGCACCACATACTCACAAAAACAGAAACTACTTGGACATTGTTACACGTGGGGACTTAAGGCTTTTGCTGTCACAACTTGAACCAGATGTTTCAACTCTTGCTAAAAACCAGTAAGCACAAGGATCACATTATATTGAAGCTGCTGTACAGTGCACAGGTACAGTGTAAGCTAGGTTTAATTTTCTCATGTTAGCATATGGTAGATATGTTTTTACACTATGAAAGTTTATTGTACCTAAGAGGGATGTTGGCATTTCTGAAGCTGCTTTAGGGGACATGAGATTAAAAACGTTAGGAAAACATTGGGCTAACCTAATCATATGGAGAGAAAACTAAACCCCTGGAAAATTTCAAATAACTTGACTAATTTCTCTCCCTTTCAAGCAGCAACTTCCAGGCCATCTCAGAGACCATTTTCCTTATCAACCTTCTCATCTTTCTTTAAACCTCTTCCCCTAGGTTCTGACCCCTGTTAAGGGAAACAGGCCCTTCCTCATAACCCTGTCTCAAGCCCTTAACAGCTTATACTCCCCTCCGTCTCATTCAGCCTTTCCTCATAACTACAATTCTCCTGACTTGGCAGTGCTGTCCTCTGCACCCTTTCCATTTAGTGATCAGAAATGCACATCACAAAGCTAACCAACACATCCTCTCAGGTTTTTATCATCTATGCGATCTGGGGGGGGGGGCCTCCTTTTCAACCATGCATTAAGCAGTCTTTCTCGCTTTGCAAATGTATGCTCCAAGGTTAACCTTTCCATTCATTGTGTATTCCTTGCCTTGTTGCATCTTCCCAAATGCAGTACTTTGTTTCAATTCCGTTTGCCACTCATGGTAGAGTCCACCTTCCTGCACCCTGAAGCTTGTTAGCTGCAAGTATCATCGCCACGCATCTTTATACTGTAAACGATTCGTATCAGTGAGCATGCGATGAGAGAGCAGCAGAGGCAACATTACAGAAAGGATGTGGCTTTTTCTAACACAGTTGATTTACATTGAAATGTATTAAGCCCCAAGGAACCCCAGCTGATATCCTTATAGTCAAGGGAAATCTTCTCTGTTTCTCTCTCTTGGATAGGCACGTGCGTGTGCACAGAATGAAGGAATATGGACGCTGAAGGGGTCAATTTAATTACATCTTTAAGTCACAGTTTAATGAGTTTGATACAACATTGTGGGCTGGAAGCCTGCTCCTGTGATGTTCTGTTCAAAGTTCTAAAAGACACAATCATTATCCTTTGCTTTCTATTCCTTGGCTGGTTTGTACCTCGCTTAACATTCTTTTGTACTTCTATACACCTTCCTTTTCCAACCAGCTTACGCGGGTCCTCATCAAATTTTTGCTGAAATCTACTCACACTACGTCACTGCCTTCATCTGGCTGCTGTGGTTTCAATTACAACTTGGCATTCAACACCATCATCCCGAGTGTTAGTCGCCAAACTTTTCAGCCTGGGCTTTTGTACCTTCCTCCGCAAAGGGACCCTCAACTTCCTCATCGGTAGACCACAGTCTCTACAGATGGGTGATAACATCTCCACCTCAATGAAAATTAATACAGGCACATCTCAACAATGCATGCTTAGCCCACTGTTCTACTCTCTCTACACTCATGAATGTGGGGCTAAGCACAGTTCAAATGCCATTTATAAATTCACAGATGAAACCAATATTGTTGACAAAATCTCAGAGGGCGATGACAAGGGAGATGGATCGTTGATTTAATGGGGTCACAACGACAACCTGGCACTCAATGCCAACAAGCCAAGGAATTAATTGTGGACTCCAAGAAGGGGAGGTCAGGAGAACACACACCAGTGCTCAGTGAGTGGAAAGGAGGAGGAGATTCAGCATCTCACCAAAGACTCTTGCAAATTTCTACACATGTCCAGCGGAGAGCATTACGACCGGTTGCATCATCACTTGCAACACAGGCACCAATGCGCAGTGTAGACTCGGCCAACGACAAGGACATCTTCAGCAGGCAGTGCCTCAAGAAGATGGCATCCATCTTTAAGGACCACCACCATTCAGGAGATGCCCTCTTTCTGTTACAATCATCAGTGACAAGTTACAGGAGCCTGATGACCCACTCTCAATCATCTTGAAACAGCTCCTCCCCCTCTTCCAACGGATCTCTGAATGATTCATGAATGCTAGCTCATTATTCCTTCTTTTTGTACTTTTTAAAATAATTTATTTATATTTTTGAACCTTACTGCAGCTGCTAAACAACAAACTTCATGTTGTAAGACAGTAATAATAAACATTTTTAAATAACAGTACAATAAAAGAAATTCCCTAACAATCTTACACACTCCTATGGCCAGAGAAAATTAAAAAGTGAGATCAGAGTTCCTTCATTTTCCTCCCTCACAGGACCATCCTGGAATTTATTCATCTAGGCCTGACTTATAAAGATCTCAAATCCTTAATACTTTTACCAAAATTACCAAGCAGTATTTCACTCCTCGTGCACTAACAATAACATCAGCATCATCCCGCTCTTCTGTAAGGACAGTCACAGTGTATTAATAAAGAATTCCACCCACACCCTCTGCCTCCACACAGGTTACCTTCATCATCCCCAATAGTCCATATTCATTCCTTTGTCATCCTCATCTTCATCATGAATTTATTAATCATCTTTGCATTTTCCATCTGCCATGTTAGCTGCCAGAGTTTTTTCATGCTATCTCTTTGTTTTTCTAATTCCCTTTTAATTTCATCCCAATACTTTCTAAACTCTTCCAGTGTGGCACAGCCCTCAATGCTATGCCAAACTAATTAAGCTAATGACTCCCAATCTGGGAACATCCCCTGAATTTCTTACCCAGCACCTTCCAAGACCAATTTACCTTCACGCTGCTGTTTGCAGTCTGTCACTAAATCATTCTTGACTCCTGCCTCCAATTTTCAGTTCTGCCTTTGTGCATCCAAATCTCACGCATTTTCCCATTGTACTGCCAAGCTATTGTCAACCCTCCCTAACAGCATGACTAAACCCAGCTGAACGTTTGTCCTAAATCCTGAAGCACAACTTTCAGAATGTCCAGATGCACTTCCCTGAACCAGTCCCGATGCCCAGGAACTGGAAGCCCTCCCGCCTTCAACCTTTCTCCAGTCTGAATTGTCTGTACCCACTAGCAGTGACGTCAGCAATAATCCACATACTTAAGAGCTTAATAGTTTTCTTGTTTAATTAATACCTGCTGGAAGGCCTCATCCTACCAAAGTTGCTGGTACCAACAAAAACCTCAGCTTTTGGTTGTTGAACACCCTACACCAAAATATTCTGCTCCTGCAGCTTCAGAATCCTTGTATGTTTCCACAACCTTCCTCTCCATGTCTGCACAGCTAAACCACTGTGGTGCTGCTTCTGAGAGGAACCCTCTCCCTGTTGAGTATTCAGGATCAAATACTGCTCAGGGAACAACGCGTCCTCCAGGACGCCTGGTGTTTTTGGTCTGCATCTGTCACCTTGCTGCATACAGGTATGCACTTGAGCTGTGGTACGAGCCGTCAGTAAATCCGATGGATTGCAGTGTCATAGTCATAGTCATACTTTATTGATCCCGGGGAAATTGGTTTTCATTACAGTTGCACCATAAATAATTAAATAGTAATAAAACCATAAATAGTTAAATAGTAATATGTAAATTATGCCAGGAAATAAGTCCAGGACCAGCCTATTGGCTCAGGGTGTCTGACCCTCCAAGGGAGGAGTTGTAAAGTTTGATGGCCACAGGCAGGAATGACTTCCTATGACGCTCTGTGTTGCACCTGGGTGGAATGAGTCTCTGGCTGAATGTACTCCTGTGCCCACCCAGTACATTATGTAGTGGATGGGAGACATTGTCAAAGATGGCATGCAACTTCAACAGCATCCTCTTTTCAGACACCACCATCAGAGAGTCCAGTTCCATCCCCACAACATCACTGGCCTTGCGTATGAGTTTGTTGATTCTGTTGGTGTCTGCAACCCTCAGCCTGCTGTCCCAGCACACAACAGCAAACACGATCACACTAGCCACCACAGACTCGCTACTCAATCTCAAAATTCTTGAGTCTGAGCCCCTAATGCCGCTTGCACTATAGCTGCCCCAGTCAGAGAAAACATACATTGAAATATAACCCTATGTTTAAGAGATGTATTGGAAAGCCACTGGAATTTGTGTTTAGAGACACATTTGTATTTCTAGTAGTAGGGCGAAGACAAGAACACAGGCATTCAGGTTACAACAGGGTTCCTTTCCCGTGAGCTGTACCCCAAACTGTTTGAAAGCCAGAAATGACCAGAGACGGTGTGTGGGAGAGGGTCACAGTGACAACTGAGTTGGGAGAGCGAGCAGGTATGGGAAGAACAGCCGCTAGCTAGCCTCAGCGAACAAATCTGCTCAGCCCCACCCAGCCAACGCTCCATTCTCACCCAGCAGGCTCGTAACAGCTGGCAAATCCACCCCATCTTTCCCGCTGGTTTTTAAATACAGTGAATTTTGGCTAATTGCAACTAGTACATGTTGGCCCAATTAAGCAGCTGCCCCAGTTAGCTGAAGTTTCATGGATATAGTTAAAAAGGTGTAAAAAGACATTAGGTATTTAAATGAAATACAGAACAAATTAGAACTACTGCAGTATTATAAAACTGTGCATTAGTTCCTAATACTTACCTGAGGGATTCAACCGTGTCGTGTTCTTTTGACTGTAAATGAACAAAATCCACACAAACATCCAATGCAGATAATGGTCTGCCATAACACAATGCAATCACATCCTCCAAAAATCTTCATCGCAACGTTCAGGATGATTGTCATACTTTCAAACTTTTTATAGTTTCTAACTTATTGAAGTAGTGAAATCATTTCGTTTTCATTCCCAGTCATTTCTGACATTTCCAAGCCTGAATGTTTGAAACTGCAGTGAGAGAAGCAGTTCTGAGTTGTCACTGCTTTTTGAACACAAACACACACACGTGAGGCTATTTAAAAACTGCTCACTTGAAGCACAGTGTACTGTCTGAAAGCCATGCACACACACGTGACTGGTGCTAGTTAGAAACTGTTCAGCAAAAGGCTCCTATCCCCAACTAAGAGGCGTAGTGTCCCAAATAAATGAAGGGAATCCAGGCTATTTTCTCGATTATTTTTGGTTCTTTAATAATTATCCCAAATAAACGAGTGCTCCAATTAACCAAAGGCCTAATTAATTGGAATCCACTGTATAGCTTTGTATGTACAGGATATCCACGGGTTGTGCATTCATAACCTCAAGGGCCTGTACAAGTGATAAAGATCTGAAATGCAATGTCTGAATGAATGTTGGAACTCAGCACCAGCTTCCAACAGGACTTTGTTAAAATGCCTGAGCAGGGAAGAATAGTTACTTTGAAAAGCCATAAAAGGTACAATGGGCTTAATAGCCAACCTCCTCTCTATAATGGACATGGACATGCAATTTAAAGAAAAAATTCATCAGAATTTGTACGTGGGGGCATGTTTGTGTCTCTACAATAAGTGCTTTATTTGAGTTTAGTTTGAGTTTGGGGTTTCAATGAGCTGGGGAGGCAACAGAGACTATTGTTTGTTGGTCTGTGTCACTGTTTACTGTTGTGCACAGCAGGTCAAGCAGCATCTGTGGAGCAGAGAGACAGTTGATGTTTAGGCTCAAGACACTGCGTCACTGCCTTAATCTGCTGAGCTCCTCCAGTAAGTTGTATTTGCTCCATATTACAGCATCTTCAGGCCCTTGTGCTTAGAGTCTCAGAGAAGTACAGCAGAAAACCAGGCCCTTCAGCTCCCCTAGTCCATGCTGGACCAAACTGTATAGTCATATCGACCATAGTCCTACCATTCACATACCTATCCAAACTTCTCTTAAATGTTGAAATCGAGCTGCATGCACCACTGGCAGCTCGTTCCACACTCTCACCCTCTAAGTGAAGCGTCCCCACATGGTCCCCTTAAACACTTCACCTTCCACCCTTAATCCATAGCCCCTAGTTGTAGTCCCAACCAAACTCGGTGCAAAAAGCCTGCTTGCTTAGACCCCTCATAATTTTGTACATCTCCACCAAATCTCCCCTCGGTCTTAGAACATAAGAAATAGAAGCAGGAGTCGGCCATCTGGCCCATCGAGCCTGCTCCACCATTCCAATAAGATCATGGCTGATCTGGCCATGGACTCATCTCCACCTACCTGCCTTTTTCCCATAACCCTCAATTCCCCTACTTTAAAAAAAACTATCCGACCTTGTCTTAAATATATTTACTGAGATAGCCTCCACTGCTTCATTGGGTAGAGAATTCCACAGATTCACCACTCTCTGGGCAAACCAGTTCCTCCTCATCTCCGTCCTAAATTTACTCCCTCGAATCTTGAGACTATGACCCCCAGTTCTAGTCTCACCTACTAGTGGAAATAACTTTATCTTATCTATCCCTTTCATTATTTTATATGTTTCTATAAGATTTCCTCTCATTCTTCTAAATCCAGCAAATACAGTCCAAGGCAACCTCAATCTCTCTTCATTGTCTAACCCCCTCATCTCTGGAATCGACCTGGTGAACCTCCTCTGCACTGCCTCCAAAGCCAGTGTATCCTGCTTCAAGTAAGGAGACCAGAAACGCACAGAGTACTCCAGGTGTGGCCTCACCAGTACCCTGTACAGTTGCAGCAAAACATTCCTGGTCTTAAATTCAATCCCTCTAGCAATGAAGGCCAACATTCCATTTGCCTTCTTGATGGCCTGCTGCACCTGCAAACCAACCTTTTGTGATTCATGCACAAGCACTCCCAAGTCCCTCTGCACAGCAGTATGCTGCAATCTTTGACAATTTAAATAATAACCCGCTTTTTCATTTTTCCTTCCAAAGTGGATGCCCTCGCATTTACCAACTTTTCATTCCAACTGCCAGACCCTTGCCCACTCACTTAACCTAGCTATATCTCTCTGCAGACTCTCCTGAACAACTTGCTTTTCCACTCAATTTAGAGTCATCAGCAAACTTAGTTACACTATGTTCACTATGTCTTCTATGTTCCAAAGAATAAAGTCCCAAGCTATTCAATCTTCCTTATGACACAGGTACTTCAAACCCAGCCACATCCTTGTAAATTTTAAACACTAACAAGAGAAAATCTGCAGATGCTGGAAATCCAAGCAACACACTCAAAATGCTGGAAGAACTCAGCAGGCCAGGCAGCATCTATGGAAAAGAGTACAGTCAATGTTTTGGCCCAAAACATTGACTGCATTCTTTTACTAGATGCTGCCTGGCCTGCGGAGTTCCTTCAGCATTTTGTGTGTTCCTTGTAATTTTCTGCTGTACTCTTTCAACCTTATTTACATCTTTCCTATAAGTAGGTAACCAAAACTGCACACACTACTCTAAATTAGGCTTCAACAACACTTCATACAACTTCAACATAACATCTCATCTCCTGTACTGAATGATAAAGTTTAAGGGAATGGGGGATTCTCAGATCCCTGTAAACAATGTATAAAGTACTGACTATGTCTGTGACTGCAGTGTGTTTGAATAATGTCTCACAGCTGCTTTCTTTGGAGTAAGATAAGGGTTAAAGTTCACCCAGATCCACATCAGATGTCTCTGGGCTTTTCACACCTTTTGATTTTGACAAAATTGGACAGAACATTCCTTTCTTAATTAAAGCATAAATTTGACAGATGTTCTTATCTTTGTAATTAAGTTGTGGCTCCAGCAAACCAGGTAGGACATTCTTTTCTTTAATTAAGGTGGCTGGAGTGTCTAACAATTTGATTGTACTTTTGTATCAATAGTCCATTGACTTGAGCGGAATAGTTATCAAACTGATTGCCCTTTGTATCAATAGTCCATTGACTTGGCCGGAATGGTTATCAAACTGATTGTTCTTTTGTATCAGTGGCCTTATAACTTCTGACAATTCTGACATCAGGCAGTGAACTTGTAGAACCGCCGGGGAGATGAGAAAGGGTCTCTCCCTGATGTCCAGTCCAAGTTCACTCGCCGGCTGAGCTCGAAGAAATAAACGGGTGAAAAGATAAGTAACGATCTTTTTGTGCTGTCGTTATTTGATCTAGCAAAGTTACGTTTACAGAATACTTTGATTTATGAAGATCGATGTGCTAAAAGCTTTCTTTACAACCCTACCTGTGACACCACTTTCAATTAATTATGGACGTGTATTCACTGATCCCTTTATTCAACTACACTCCTTCACTATGCAAGACCCACCCTGGTCTGTCCTCTCACCGTGCAACACCTCACACTTGTCTGCATTAAATTTCATCTGCCATTTTTTAGCTCCTTTTTCCCGCTGACGGAGAAACCTCTACAAGCTATGATAGTCTTCCTCACTGTTCCCCAAATCCTCTATCTTGGTGTCATCCACAGATTTGCTGATCCAGTTAACCACATTATCATCCAGATCATTGATAAAGATGACAAACAACAATGGACCCAGCACCGATCCCTGCGGCACTCCACCAGTCACTGGCCTCCAGTCAGAGAGGCAACCATCTACTACCACTCTCTGGCTTCTCCCACAAAGCCACTGCCTAATCCAATTTACTACCTCATCTTGAATGCCGAGCAACTGAACTTTCTTGACCAACCTCCCGTGAGGGAACTTGTCATATGCTTTGCTAAAATCCATGTAGACAACATCCACTGTCTTGCCTTTATCAACTTCCCTCATAACTTCCTGGAAAAACTAAGATTCATTAGACGTGAGCTACCACACACAAAGCCATGAAGACTATCCCTGATCAGTCCACATCTATCCAAATACTCATATATCCACCTGGTCCCTTAGAAAACCCTCCAATAACTTTCCCACTACTGATGTGGGGCTCACCGGCCTATAATTTCCTGGTTTATTTTTAAAGCCTTTCTTAAACAGCAGAACAACATTAGCTATCCTCCAATCCCTCGGAACCTCAACAGGCATTAAAGATGATTTAAATATCTCTGCTAGGACCCCTTCAATTTCTGCACTTGCTTCCCACAGGGTCCAAGGAAACACCTTGTCACCCCCTGGGGATTTATCCACCCTAATTTTCCTCAAGATAGCAAACACCTCCTCCTCTGTAATCTGTATAGGGTCCATGACTTCACTGCAGTTTTGCCTCACTTCTATAGACTCTGTCTCTTGAGTAAATACAGATGCAAAAAATCCATTTAAGGCCTCCCCCATCTCTTCTGGCTCCACACATGGATTACCATTCTGATCTGCCAGAGGACCAATTTTGTCCCTGCAAACCTTTTGCTCTTAACATATCTGTAGAATCCCTTAGGATTTTCCTTCACCTTGTCTGCAAGGGAAACCTCCTGCCTTCTTTCAATCATCCTGATTTCTTGAATGTTCTCTTGCATTTCTTATACTCCATAAGCACTTCATTTATTCCTACTTTTTTTAAAATTATTAAATATCCCTTGAAAACCAAACTTCTCTAAACACGTTATTTTTTACCTTATATCCTAATAGGCACATTCAAGCTTTGTACTCTCAAAATTTCACTTTTCAAGGTCTCCCACTTGACAAGTATAACTTTGCCAGAAAACAGCCTGTCCCAATCCCCACTTTCCAGATCCTTTCTGATACCATCAAAATTGGCCTTTCTCTAATTTAGAATCTCAAACCATGGACCAAACTTATCTTTTTGCATACTTACCCTGAAATTAATGGCATTGTGGTCACTGGATGCGAAGTGTTGCCCTACACAAACTTCTGACACCTGCTCTGTCTCATTGCCTAACGGCAGATAAAGTATTGCACACTCTGTTGGGACTTCTACGTACTGATTAAGGAAACTTTCCTGAATACATTTGACAACCTCTATCCTGTGCATTTCTTTTACAATATATGAATTCCAAATAAACTGATTCCAAAGCTCTAGAACCTGGGCCTTAGCACTCAGATCTGCAGCTGGATCTTCAACTTCCTCACAGACAGGACCCAGGCTGTAAAAATAGGGGACAAGCTCTCCTCTACAATCACTCTGAGCACCGGTGCCCCACAAGGCTGTGTACTCAGCCCCTGCTGTACTCACTGTACACCCATGATTGTGTAGTCAAGTTTCCATCAAACTCAATATATAAGTTTGCTGATGACACAACAATTGTAGGCCGTATCTCGGGTAATAATGAGTTTGAGTACAGAGAGGAAATTAAGAACCTGGTGGCATGGTGCGAAGACAATAACCTATCCCTCAACGTCAGCAAGACGAAGGAATTGGTTGTTGACTTCAGAAGGAGTAGTGGACCGCACGACCCAATTTACATCAGTGGTGCGCAAGTGGAACAGGTCAAAAGCTTTAAGTTCCTCGAGGTCAATATCACAAATGACCTGACTTGGTCCAACCAAGCAGAGTCCACTGCCAAGAAGGCCCACCAGCACCTCTACTTCCTGAGAAAACTGAAGAAATTTGGCCTGTCCCCTAAAACCCTCACTAATTTTTATAGATGCACCATAGAAAGCATTCTTCTAGGGTGCATCACAACCTGGTATGGAAGTTGTCCTGTCCAAGATCGGAAGAAGCTACAGAAGATCGTGAACACAGCGCAGCACATCACACAAACCAATCTTCCATCCGTGGACTCACTTTACACCACACGCTGTCGGAGCAGTGCTGCCAGGATAATCAAGGACACGATCCACCCAGCCAACACACTTTTCGTCCCTCTTCCCTCCGGGAGAAGGCTCAGGAGCTTGAAGACTCGTACGGCCAGATTTGGGAACAGCTTCTTTCCAACTGTGATAAGACTGCTGAACGGATCCTGACCGGGATCTGGGCCGCATCCTCCAAATATCCGGACCTGCCTCTCGGTTTTTTTGCACTACCTTACTTTCCATTTTTCTATTTTCTATTTATGATTTATAATTTAAATTTTAATATTTACTATCGATTTGTAATCCAGGGAGTGAGAAGTGCAGAATCAAATATCGCTGTGATGATTGTACGTTCTAGTATCGATTGTTTGGCGACAATAAAATATAAAGTCTTCCAGTCACTATGTGGAAAGTTAAAAATCACCTCCTATAACAACCTTATGGTTCTTGCAACAGCCTGTGATCTCTACAGATTTGTTCCTCTAAATCCCACAGACTGTTGGGTGGTCTATAATCTCACCCCATTAACATGGTCATACCTTTCTTATTCCTCAGTTCCACCCATAAATCCTGACTAGACGAGTTCTCCAGTCTGTCCTGACTGAGCACTACCATGACATTTTCCAACTAGTAACACCACCCCTCCCCCTTTAATCCTTCCTGCTCCGTCATGTCTAAAACAGAACCCCGGAATATTGAGCTGCAGTCCTGCCCCTCCCTCACTAATCATAATTCTATCAGTTAATCCATGTCCTAAGCTCATCTGCCTTTCCTACAATACTTCCTGCACTGAAATATACGCAGCTTCATGCTCAACGTTTTGAGTCCTGATTTTGTCAGAGGTCTGAACAACACCCGTCTTCACAACCTCTCCACTATCTATGCTGGCCCTCTGGTTCCCATGCCTCTGCAAGTCTAGTTTAAACCACCTCCCCCCTCCCCCCAATGCAGCACCAGTAAACCTCCCCCTTAGGATATTTGTCCCCTTCAGTTCATGTGCAGTTTCCACTGTTCAGCATTGGCTTTGTCATGGGATATCTTCACTGCATCGCAAAGCCCTAGGCAAATCCTTGCTCAGGCGGCCCCAGAAAGAGCAATCCTGGAAGCAGTCTGCACAAATATGACCTGCCTTGCTACCCCATTGTTGCTTATTTTACTTACAGAACAAAGAGGGACCACTTGGTATGCTATCACAGCCAAAGTTTTGCCCACACATCTGGACAGGTTACTAACCTATGATGCATCAATGTCTTTACTTTCTTGGCAGCTTAAGGAGGTGAAGCTTGTCACAAAACACTAACAAGCTTCTTTCAATGTACTGTTAAAAGTATGCTGACTGCTTGCATCATGGGCTGGGATGGCAATTTGGATGTGCAAAACTGCAGACGGTAATGGGCTCCGCCTTACACCTTGCGGACATACCCTTCCCCACCATCAGTAGGAACCTCATGAGGCACTCACAACATGCTGGAGTAACTCAGCAGGTCGGGCAGCATCCGTGGAAACGATCAGTCAACGTTTCGGGCCAGAACCCTTCCTCCTGTCGAAGGGTTCCAGCCCGAAACGTTGACTGATCATTTCCACGGATGCTGCCCGAGCTGCTGAGTTCCTCCAGCGAGTTGTGAATGTTGCTTTGACCCCAGCATCTGTAAAGTATTTTGTGTTCGCATGAGGCACTGCCCCAAGGAGGCAACATCCAAAGGCCCTCACTATCCACACCATGCCACTTTCTTGTAGCCCCCTCTGGGCAGGAAGAACAAACACAGATTTCCACAGCACTAGGTTCAGGGACAGCTACTGCCCTTCAACCATTTGGTTCTCCAACTAACAAGCACAAGCCTGATGACTGCAGTAGATCAATACTACAACCACGAGGCAATCTGCACTAAAATAGATTTTGTTTTGTTTTATGTTGTTTCGTGTAAAATTGTGCATAATCTACGTTTAATTTAGGAATTTCTTGTGAATACTGCCCGTAAGATACCATGTACCTGTGATGCACTGCAACTAAGATTCTCATTGCTCCTGTGGTTACATCTGACAATAAACACAGCTATGACTAGTCATCTTCTGCACAAGAGGACTGTTCCACTGAACACCACTTGGAAACTTCTGTGGTAGTTAAAGTACATGACATTGAGTAACTCCCATCCACCCCAATAAACGAGAGCAACCAAATTTTATCTCAGTTACCAAACTGTCTCAATAAGGCAACTGTAAACTAAAGCTCCAATCCAGATGGCTTAACATGTATTACAGATCAATGCGCTAAAGTAATGCTGAGGGTGCCAATTCCAGACGAGCATTTGAACTGAAGTCCTATCTTGCTGCCTCGAGGAGCCAAGAGTTCTTCCTTAGTATCCTGACCAGTAATTAACTCCAAAGTACCACCCCAAAACTATATTATTACTTGGTTTGCTGGCTGTTGAATAGTTAGCAATAACTGCACCGTGCAGCTCTCAGATTCTAAAATACAAGCACTTTCTACATAGGGCAAGAGGTGGGGGATGAGGAATCTTCCCAAAGTTTATAAAAGTAAGTCAATAGTGTTCATGTGCTGCAGAAGGTGAAAAAAATTGTAAAAGGCAAAACTGACCTCAGTGGAGGAGTTCTGATCAGACAAGACTTGTTGTGGTTGGAGACCATTTGCTTCATTAGAAGTTCCTCCTCCCTTTCTTGCAGTTTGTATAACACTCTCTGTTGTCTCTTGAACCTCTGAAGAAGTCTCCTGAGCAGACTTTTGACTGCTTTGATTCACTTGGATTTTCTCATGTCCTCTCTCCCTCCGGATGTCCTCATTTGTCTGAGTGTGTGCTTGAATGTTCTTGGGTTGAACTAAATCCACCCCAAACAGTTTGTGTTGGTTCTGTGCACCACGATTTGATGGCATGTTCAGCAATTTTTGGAGCTCTGGCCCATATGCTTGTGGCCAACGCTGGTTGGTGCTTTCTCTAGGGCTACATTCATTTCCCAGTCTGTGCAGCTCAAAAAGGCAGGGTTTCACTTTTCTTTCCTTGAGGGCACATCGGGTCTGCTTTGCTAAGGGTGTTTGAAACTCAGTCTCCATTTTGCGTAGCGGGTGTTCTTGCTTATGGCCACCTGTGGACCTCTGCATTCCTTTGATGATCTGCGCATCGGAAGGCTGTTGCAACTGAGATGGTGCTGAAACCATCAGATGTGTGGGTGGATCTGGACCCTGGTTTGTCTGAATTCTGTGGAGACCGAGAGACTGGGGTGGCTGTTGGTGAGGGAAGAACTGCTGGAACAGGTGCTGCTGACATGCAGCTTGTGATGGACGGCTATAAACAGAAAGAAGTGACGGCTGGCGAGATTGATGGAATATATTTAATACTGAGTTTGGCGGCAAGTCCGGCTTCTGACACTGTCCATATGGAAACTGGAAGAATTGATGATGAATCAAAGTTTCATTACTTGTCTGTGGCTGCTGGAACTCCTGGTGATGCAACAGTTGAGTCTGCTGGTTTTGGGGTTGGGTCTGCTTGTATTGCCGTTGGTTCTGCTGGTGCTGATGCTGCAGTCTGATCTGTTGTTGGTGCTGATGCTGGAGCTGAGTCTGCTGGGATGGCAGCTGCATCTGGACATGTGCTTTGGTTGTTTGGTGTTGATGCTGCAGTTGATTGTTCTGCTGAGATTCATGTAGTAGCTGATTCTGGTGCTGCAACTGGTTCTGCTGGGACTGCTGCTGCAGTTGGGTCTGCTGGGACTGCTGCTGCAACTGGTTCTGCTGGGACTGCTGCTGCAACTGGTTCTGCTGGGACTGCTGCTGCAACTGGGTCTGCTGGGACTGCTGCTGCAGTTGGGTCTGCTGGGACAGGTGTTGGTGATGATGCTGAAATAGGTTCTGATGGATTTGATGCAGTTGTGGTTTTGGTAGCTCAGTTAATAAGTGAATTGGTTGCTTGGCCAGCCTCTTTGCTAAGTGGGCTTTCTCGTCCATCTGTTTTATTGCATCCGCAAATAAGCCCAGCTGGGATCCAGTGCCCTTGTTCTCCTGCTGACTTTGGAGAGATTCGTGCAACAAGTGGGTTGAGCTCCCTTGTTTAGCAAGAGTGTTTAGAAAGGGTCCTGGAGCACTGCTTGAAGCTCCACTACTGGGACAGAAAGGGACTGCACTTTGACTCCATGACACAGCATGGCCAGCTGGCTGCCAGTTCAGCCCACCCTTGGCAGGCAAGTGATCGACCAGAACGGAGGCTGTCCAGTTTGGTGGCACGGTGCCATCTTTGGTCACATTCTCCTGGTCCATTTCCACATTCACAGCAGCCACTGGATGGCAGTGCACACCGGTAATGGGGGCTGTGGGTTTGGGGGGTTGTTGTGGCTCGACCATACCCTCCGAGACCCTCACTTCCCCATGCAACATTCCGTTCCTTCTTTGCCGATTTGGGCTTGGTTGAGTTGCTCTGGTATTCTCAGTGAAAAATGAAATCTGCTTGCCTCTCCGCTTAGCTGAGCTTTTGCCCGGGGCCTGGGCACTCATGCTTAGAGTGGCATTTATGGCAGTAATTGTGGGTAAGAGTATATTTTGTTTTTTTTTAAGATTCACTCCTCACCTCTTTCAGTTTTGAGATTGTTGTTCCTTGCAAGCTCAATGTCTCCAATTAAAAATACGGCATCCAAAAGCCAGCAGTGAATCATGAATGTCTGTCAGAGCTCCACCATACGAAACTAAGTTCCACAGGGGTAACTTTCACTGTCACTAGTCACTTGCAAAGACTCAGAGAGGAACTTGTCAACCTGGAACAACAACAAAAGTCAAACATTAGCAAGTCTATCCTCTGATGCAGAGAAGAATATAATTTTAGCCAAACAACACCACCCCCACCAACAGTGCATAGAACACCTGTCCCACCAATGGTGCAAAACAGGACAGAAATGTTTTTTAAAAGTTTGGAAAGGATTACTAAAACATCTGACACTAACATGGTTTGCATCACATGCTTAGATTATCCTTTCACAGCAAAAAACAACTAGAGAAGACTAAAATATGCGTGGGTTGTGCTCCAGTCTCAACAGCGAAGTTTGGGAGGCCAAAGTCTTGCTGAAAGGTTCCATCTGCCGAGAGCTAAAACAACTGCTGCTGCCAGATCTTCCGGAACTCACTCCACAGTGCAGCAAATGTGCAGGGCTTCTCCGAGCTCACTATTGTTGGTGTGATTAGTCTGGCCTGTCGCTGCATGCGCTCTTAGCCTGTGGAATGTGACACAATGCCAGTGCGCAGTTGTACTTCTGCAAATGTAACTCTAAACTTTAAAACTAATCGTCACACTGAAGTTTGGATTGCACTTGTTTTCGCCAAAAACGAAGTGCAGTACGAGACACACATGTAGCTGCACCTCTGCAGGACCTGGAACCCAATCTGAATCAGTTTGGCTTTCTCTCAAATGCTGAGGAATAATATTGTTCATGGCAGCCATGAGGAGGAAGAGGAGGGCAGCAACAGAAGTTGCATGTTCCACAACCCCCTCCCCCCAACCTCTACACCGCTGGTCAATCCAACGCCTAGCTTGCGTCCAAAGCAGTGAGGAGGAACTGGCTAACTCAGAGTAGTTGAGGTGAACAGTGTAGGTGCTTTTAACAGGAAGTCACATATATGTACAAAGGAGAAGGGAATAGAAAGATATACCGATAGAGAGATCAAGACAGAGATAAAGACAGCCTGACACCCAGGCAGGAATGGCCAATTTGTTTTATTAATTCTATTCAATTCCCATGATCTACAACTGGCAAAGATCATACACAGGAATTAACATTTGCACTCCCTTATTTCAGCATTAACCAGGCACAACGTCTCTGAATAATACAGGAGCACTAATTACTGTATGCCTTTTGGCACACAGACTTGTTGCTGATACAGTGACACTCAACAAAAGATCATGTAAGATATTGATTTTCTTGTTACTTATTTCAGTGGTGCTGGCTGAACATTGAAATTTGCAGACTAGCTGAATTTCTTCCTTGCAACAGTCACTACCTGTTGAAAGCAGTTTGGTCATGAAAGGCACTATACAAAAATGCACATTGGTCTGTGAGCACAAGGATAATGGGGTCTAATCCAACACAAACTGAGGATCAGTGTTTGTACAGCTATCCAAGAACTACCAGTATTTTTACTAGCATGGAAACAACATTTGACAAGGAACATTACCAAATTATACTGCCCAGGGTCCACAACAAACATTAGAGCACTTTTAAAAAAGCACTGCAAACTATTCTTACCCCAACCCATTTTACTCTCCCCACATCTCCTTTAACTTCCCTTGAACCCCGACACTCACCAACATCCCAAAGGCCAATTAACTCAGCTACCTGCACACCTTTGAGATGCGAGAGGAAACCGGAACACTTAAGGGAAACCATGCAGCCACAGGGAGCACATACACTCACACAGACAGACACAGGGAGAACACACACACACACACACACACACACAGTCAGACAGACACAGGGAGAACACACACTCACACAGACAGATACAGGGTGAACACACACTCACACGAACAGACAGACACAGGAAGAACACACACTCACACAGACAGACACAGGGAGAACACGCTCACTCACACAGACAGACACAGGGAGAACACACACTCACGCAGACAGACACAGGGAGAACACACACTCACTCACACAGACAGACACAAGGAGAACACACACTCACGCAGACAGACACAGGGAGAACACACTCACAGACACAGGGAGAACACACACTCACACAGACACAGAGTGAACACACACTCACAGGGAGAACACACACTCACACAGACAGACACAGGGAGAACACACACTCACAGGGAGAACACACACTCACTCACACAGACAGACACAGGGAGAACACACACTCACTCACACAGACAGACACAAGGAGAACACACACTCACACAGACAGACACAGGGAGAACACACACTCACGCAGACAGACAGACACAAGGAGAACACACACTCACGCAGACAGACACAGGGAGAACACACTCACAGACACAGGGAGAACACACACTCACAGGGAGAACACACACTCACTCACACAGACAGACACAGGGAGAACACACACTCACGCAGACAGACACAGGGAGAACACACACTCACGCAGACAGACAGACACAGGGAGAACACACACTCACTCACAAGACAGACAGGGAGAACACACACTCACAGGGAGAACACACACTCACTCACACAGACAGACACAGGGAGAACACACACTCACACACAGACAGACACAGGGAGAACACACACTCACTCACACAGACAGACACAAGGAGAACACACACTCACTCACACAGACACAGGGAGAACACACACTCACGCAGACACAGGGAGAACACACACTCACGCAGACAGACAGACACAAGGAGAACACACACTCACGCAGACAGACAGACACAAGGAGAACACACACTCACGCAGACAGACACAAGGAGAACACACACTCACGCAGACACAGGGAGAACACACACTCACTCACACAGACAGACACAAGGAGAACACACACTCACGCAACAGACACAGGGAGAACACACTCACTCACAGGGTGAACACACACTCACACAGACAGACACAGAGTGAACACACACTCACACAGACACAGGGAGAACACACACTCACAGGGAGAACACACACTCACACAGACAGACACAGGGAGAACACACACTCACGCAGACAGACACAGGGAGAACACACACTCACGCAGACAGACACAGGGAGAACACACACTCACGCAGACAGACAGACACAGGGAGAACACACACTCACTCACAAGACAGACACGGAGAACACACACTCACAGGGAGAACACACACACACTCACACAGACACAAGGAGAACACACACTCACGCAACAGACACAGGGAGAACACACTCACAGACACAGGGAGAACACACACTCACGCAGACAGACAGACACGGAGAACACACACTCACACAGACACAGGGAGAACACACACTCACAGGGAGAACATACACTCACACAGACAGACACAGGGAGAACACACACTCACTCACACAGACAGACACAGGGAGAACACTCACTCACACAGACAGACACAGGGAGAACACACACTCACGCAGACAGACACAGGGAGAACACACACTCACTCACACAGACAGACACAAGGAGAACACACACTCACGCAGACAGACACAGGGAGAACACACACTCACGCAGACAGACAGACACAAGGAGAACACACACTCACGCATACAGACACAAGGAGAACACACACTCACTCACACAGACAGACACAAGGAGAACACACACTCACGCAACAGACACAGGGAGAACACACCCTCACGCAGACAGACAGACACGGAGAACACACACTCACACATACACACAGGGAGAACACACACTCACACACACACACACACACAGGGAGAACATAGACTCACACAGACAGACAAGAACACAGTCACACAGACAGCCACAGGGGGTACACACACACACACACACACACACACACACACACACAGAGGGAGAACATATACACACTCACACAGGGAGAACACACACTCACAGACAGACACGGAGAACACAAAGTCACAGATACAGGGAGTACATACACTCACACAGAGACAGACACAGGGAGAACACACACTCACACAGATACAGGGAGAAAACACACCCACCCAGACACAGGGAGAACACACACTCACACAGACAGACACAGGGAGAACACACACTCACACAGACACAGGGAGAACACACACAGCCACAGGGGGAACACACACACACGGAGAACATACACACACACACAGAGAACATACACACACACACAGACAGACACAGGGAGAACACACACACACACACACACACACAGACACAGGGAGAACATACACACACACACACAGATAGCACTCAGGGTCAGGATCGAACCCAGGCTGCTGGAGCCATGTGGTAGCAAGCCTGCCTACTGCACCACCCTTCCATCCTTTCTGGAAAATGACTGACAGGCAAATCCTGGGGGAAATACAGGCACTATCACACACTATGGAGTGATCCTCTTCAGCGGTACTTTTGCAAGATTTAAAAAGTCATAGTTTACTTTGGGCAAAAGACACCATCCAGTTTCAAACGATTCATGGACTTTATACTAATTCACTTGGCTGCATTAATGGTATTATTGTAGAAACATCCTGCCATGGCGCTCCAACTCTCAGCCTACCATCACACTAGCAACAAAGCAAAATAAATGCACAATCTGTGAAACTGAGTAAGAACAGGGAATACCAGATATACTCAACAGTCAGAGACCATCTCTGGCAACAGAGGCAGTCAATGTGTCAGGCCACATACCTCTAGGAAAGGTCAGCCTGGGGCATTAACTCAGTTTTCCTCTCTCCACAGATGCTGCCTGCCCTGATGAGTGTTTCCACCAGTTTCTTTTTAATGCAGTTGCAATCCCATACTTTCCCTCCACCACCTTCTCCCTTAACAGGAAAATGGAGCCAGAGACCAGCACTGATTATAACCAAATGTCCGGCACCCACTGATTTGGCTATAGTTTCTGAACTTCAATTACAGCACTATGAACCATTGTACCATCAACAGCAAGCCGACAATCTGCACACGTGAATTTCTGAGGTGACACTTTCTGCGTTGGTCAATGCGCTGGCCTCGTGCATTCAGCTAAACACTCAAATGGACACGCGACTCAGTGGCGTTCAGATCTGGATGCAATTATTGCTGTCTAAGTGGAATTTACATGCCCTCTTGATGGGTTTCCCCAGCTGCTCCAATTTCCAACCACATCCCAAACACATTCTGGTCAGTGAATTCACTCCTGCAGTAGAGCCAGTCTAAAAGAAAGAATAAGCTGCAGAGATACAGAGAAATAAGGAATCAGAAATTGAGTCTAATGGGATTGTTCTGCTGGGAGCAATAAGCCACTCAATGGGCCAAATGACCACCTTCTCCTTCATGTTAAACTGGGCAAGGCAGTAAACTCAAATAGACAAGCGTTATCAGTGTTCCTCTGATGAACTCTGTTCCAAGTCAGAGAGGCAGGGCCGCAAGGCCAGGGAGGTCAAATATCTGCAATAAACCTACCAGGGACTCTGCTTTGAAACGTCACACTTATTCTGGAAATTCTTCAATTGGTAATTCCTTGACAGCACACTGTTAAAGTAAAGAGAGCTCGTCTGGTTCAATCAGGAGCAGACCACCAGCCGTGCTCATGCAATACCTGCAGAAGTATATATAGTCTCCATAGCACAAAAACTAAAAGGTGCAGAAAAATTGGAAAGGATGAGACCAAAACTGTGAGATTATGTGTACAAGGAAAAAACTGAACCTGCTGAAGTTTTCCACCTAGAAAAACTGAAGAGTTCTGAGTGATTCAATAAGGCTTTATTATAAAACTTCAATGTGGTAAACTTAAGAGATGCTTCTACTACAGACCAGAAAAAGAGGTCATAAATAAGAAAGCTGTTAATAAATCAGATAAAGAAACCTCAAGATTTCTTTATTTGGGAAGTGGTTAGAATGCAGAGCACACCACAAGGAAGAGGTGTGGCAAATAACAGGTGTTTCAGGGAAGACGACAGATAATCCTGGAAGAGGAATGGGAACTGAAGAGGGCATCAAAAGCTGGGAAGAAGTTTTTGTGTGGAATAAACAATGGCAGGCACTGGTTGAGCTGAACGGGCTGTTTCTAAGTTGTGCATTTTATTGCATAATGTCCCACAGCTCCTCACAGGAAAACCAGCATACAAAGCTACACATCAATTCTTCCATCTGCCTGTGTGGTTTGTAATGAACCACTGCCTGAAAGGAGGGGGAAATGGAACAATTTAAGGAAGGAGTTACAGGCCTTCAACCTCAGATGAGGTGTATCAGCCAACGCCGAGGAAGATGCACAAAAAGTTGAAAACGGGGAACATAAGCAATCTTAGTCATTACTAATACCTAAAAACTTTGTGAAGTATCAAGCATAAGGCTGTTATACTAAATACCCTATTTGCCTCCATGGACAACCCATACATCAGTCCAAAATATCACAATGTAAAACATCCGTAGTTATTTGGACAATCAGTGTCCTTTATGCAGTCACAGTACACAGACAATATTCAAAGTAACCCTATTTGATTTGTCTTCCAAATTGATGGGTCAATAGGATAATGTGTTAGATTCAAGTCAGGAGTGAGGTGAAATACTCGCCACTTGCCTGGATGAGTGCAGCTTCAATAACACTCAGGCAACTCTGCACCATACAGGACACAGTAACCCACTCACCATCCAGTGCGTGTCATCACTAAAACTCATTAGTCAGCCCTTTCTAAACCCATGACCTCTACCAGGTCTGGTTTCCTCCCACATTCCACAGACCTACGAGCTAGGCTTAGTAACTTGTGGGCATAATATGTCAGTGCAGGAAGCACGGTGTCACTTATGTGCTGCCCCAGAACATCCTCCACAGAAACGACATGCATTACTGTATGTTACGATGCACGTGACAAATAAGGCTAATCATTAAAAAAGGCGAGAGCAACAGCAGTATGGGAAGCAACACACACAGAATGCCAGAGGAACTCCGCAGGCAAGGCAGCATCTCAACAGTCTACATTTCAAGCCAAAACCCTTCAGCAGGACTGGAGAAAAAAAAAAGATGAGTCGGAGTTAGAAGGTAGTATGGGAACATCACCACCAAGCCTCATGGCGCCCTACCTTGGAAATATATCACTGTTCCTTCACTGGAAGTCCTGGAACTCCCTCTCTAACAGCACTGTTGGTATACCCACAACAAGGACTGCAACAATTCCAGACAGCTCACCAACACCTTAGGTCAGCTAAGGACGGGCAACTAAAAACCAGCTCAGACTGTGAAGCCAACATCCTTGAATGAATTTTAAAAAAATGCTGGGCTGCTAAGTTAAATGCAATTTCTGTTCTTTCTGTCATGTTATAGGAGAGGAGACTTCAGGAAAGTAGTACAGACATAATCTGGATCCTAATGAGCATTCTCACAGCCATGTCCAAAACTCCGGCTTTGTGCCAACAAATCTAGCAGTTTTCCAACACTCCCAATGTTTCTAACACAGGCACCAATGCCAGTGGGAAAGCCTGTCCAAAGATCTCACATAATTACCTACCGCTTCAGACTTAAATTCAATATTTTCTTGCAGCCAGACACCCCTAGTTAGGAGAGCAAGATCTTTTATTTTGCCACAATTTGCTTATACGGACTGAGTAGTTTGGACTATTGATTTGGAGAATGAATTCACAATCAGTACAACAGCCGGGGTATTAGTGTTATTTAAATATCTAGAATAAGGCAGCCAGTATTCATGATAGAGGCCATAAAACTACCAGATTGCTGAGAGTTGGGGGAAGGTGACCTACATGATGATTCCACACCACCACAGAGTATGGTCTCAAATAGCAGAAGGTGCTGCAGAGCAGTGCCCTGGGACCAACCACCTTCATCTGCTTTATCACTGACATCCCTTCCATCACAAAGATGCTGTTGATGGATGCACAAGGTTCTCAGGTGATGAAACGACCATGCCAGCATGCAGCAAGACCTAGGCAGCACCCGGGCATGGGCTGATAACACACAAAAACAGGCAACAACCAACTCGGACAGAAAAGATATGGACCAGTATTTTGGACTGTATTGCAAAGGGGTTGGAATTCAAAAACAACTGTACAGGGTATTGTTGAGACCAAACTTGGAATACTATGTAGTTTTGATCAAAGAAAAATATAAAAGTATTTGAGGCAGTACAAAGGAGATTCACCAGGCTAATTCCTGGGATGAAAGGGCTATCTTATCAAGAGAGGCTGGACTGCATGAGTTTGTTTTCCTTGGAATTTAGAAAAAAATGAGGGATGACCTTGTTTAAACATATATAGAGGCTTGACGAAGTAGATGCTGAGGAGTTTTCACTAGTGAAGTGTCTGGGGAGAAGGGTGGGTGTGGGTGAAACAGGAAGGTAGTGGGTATCCTGGGAGCTCATTAAGTGCCAGGCTGGGACCAGTTTTGTTTAAACAGTCGATTTTCAGACTAAGCACTATTGAATGTAGAAACAGTTAGAGCCGCATTGCATTCTAATAAGTCATTCTTAGAGTATGTTGGGCTGAAGGAAGTGCACCCACGTGCCCAAGTTTCCCAACCACTCAGTAAGACATTACATTAGCCCGTTCAATAGACACAAAAGATCCTATATTACTCTTCTGATGAGGTCCACGGAGTTCCCTTCAGTGACCTAACTGATATTAATCCCTTAATCAAGACTAAAACAAATGTCATTATCACATTGCAGCCCATGGGATCTCGGTGTGCCCTTATTGGACACTCAATTTCCCATATTTAAAATTAAGAGGTATGTCACTGACTACAAGGCATTTTTGAGATGTCCTTAGTTTGTGAAAGGCAAAGTGCAAATCACAGTTCATCCTTCCTGCAATTCTTTACCCAGATCCCCAATTCAATGAAACAAATAAACTGTGAAATTCTACCCAGAGCAACGGATGGGATTTAATATGCATAGAACTCCAGAAGAACCTTTGTACATTGGATTCCTGAACTTGAGAGAGCTGCTCGGCTGCCAAAGTGACAGACCGTGGAAACAAGATACCATATTCTTGCCACAACAGCAGCTGTGACCCCTTCCAGATACTTCTCTAGTTACAAAGAGAATTAGATTTACCCTCCTGGTTTTGATTGCCTGCTTGGGGTGGGAGGTAGTGGGAGAAACTGGTATGTGGACTAATTAAACTAGCAGCATGAAACAGAACTAACTGAGGGCAATTTTGCCTCTAAAATGCACGTGGTAGAGCAGGGGAAAAGCCACTTAACTTCTCAAGCCTGTCCTTGTGGTTGTGGCTAATCTGCCCCTACTCTGAATTCCACTTCTATGCCAGGTCCCCATTTCCCTCAATTCTCTTCAAAATTTTATTTACCTCCTCTTTAAATGCAACCAGTGAGCTAGCCTTCCCAACTTTCCAGGGTAGAGTGTTCCAGAAGCTCACCACCCCGTCAGAAGAAATTAATCGAGTTTATAGTGAAGTAGCAAATCTTTCATCCGAACAGGTCTAAGGAGTTTTTAAATAAGCACAAGAGTGCTCCAGCCGTTCTAATAATGACCAATTACAAAGCCACCAGTTTCACACATTGGATCTAAAGAAAAGCAATAGGTCCCCCCTGTATTGTGTTCCGTTCTGGGAGCCAGACATCGGAGGAAATTAGAGACCAGGCAAAAGTACAGAGAAGATTTATGTCAATGGTAACAGAGAAAAGTATCAGTTGTACAGAGAAACATGGCATTAGCCTCCTTAAAGTTGATAAGGGGTAGTGATTCCTAAAGATATTTGAAAGTACTGAAGCAGGAAGAAACACTCTGAGTGGACAGGTTAGTTCAAAACAAGGTGAGGATCAATGGGAACTGACCAGAGGGATGCAGCTACACCTGGAATATGTCGTCTGAAGAGCTGATGGAAACAGATATCACTGACATAAAAAAGGTATACATATATAGTAAAGCACAAGAATAGGCTGTTCAGCCTGTAAAGTCCGTGCTGACGATGATGTCAATTTAAACTGCACATCTGCCATAGTCCCTCCCTCACTGTCTGTTCATGTGCCTGTGAAAATGCTGCTTCAACACTGCTAATGTGTTTGCTTCTACCACTGCACCAAGCAGCCATTACAACTTTGTGTTAAAAACCTCAAATCTTCTTTAATTGCCCCTCCACCTCCCCTTAAAGCTGTACTCTTGAATAGTATTTGCTATTTCCACCAAGGACCTGACCAACGATGCTCTCATTATTCTGCAAGCTTCAAATTGCTCTCCCCCAGAAAACAATCCAACACAACACACTCGAGTCCAGGAAGCATCCACATTCTTCCTGTAATGTACTGACCAGAACTGACACGATGCTCCAAGCGAGGTCCAGCCAAGTTTTAATAGCAGCAACATGACTCTGACTTTTATAATCAATGAGTCAGAATCAGGTTTAATATCACTGGCAAATGTAAAATATGTTGTTTCGTGGCAGCAGTACAATACACAATATAAGATATAAATTACAATAACTATACATAAAAAAAGAAAATTAAATTAAATGTAATGCAAAAAGAGAAGAAAGAATTACCAAGGTAGTGTTCATGGGATCATTGTCCATTCAGAAAGAAATACAGTGCCTGTAAAAAGTACTCATCTTCCTCCCCCTCCCCCTTGAACATTTTCATGTTTTATTGTTTTACAACATTGAATCACAGTGGAATTAATTTGGCTCTTTTGACACTGATCAACAGAAAAACTCTTTCATATCAAAATGAAAAGAAATCTCTACAAAGTGATCTAAATTAATTACAAATATAAAACACAAAATAATTGATTGCATAAGTGTTCACTCCCTTTTCAATTGACTGTAGTAAAATACACCTGTATCTGGAAGGTCCAACTGCTGGCTGAACAGGGTTGTACGGTGGCTGGTGGTTGTGGAAAGAGAAAGTTGAGTTGTGACTGGAAAATGGCGGGAAGGGAGAGAACATCAAGGAAAGAGCCAAGCTGCTGAAGGAAGTTTTTGGTGAAAGTGGAAGTGAACTAGAGACGGAAGTCAGTGGGAAAGAGGAACGGAATGGAAAGAGGAAGAAAAGAAAGCAGAGCTACGGGATATCAGACTCTGAGGAGTCAGCGGATGATCAAAGCAGGACAGCAAAACAATGGAAAGAAGATGAGATTAAAGCAATCATAAAACTAAGTGAAGACGGGGTGTCTTTTGGTGATTGGAACCCGATTCATTTGATGAAGATGCTCAACAAAATTATAGGTGAGGTTAAAGGAGCAAAGACTTTACGAAATGGATCGCTATTAGTGATATGTCGGGATAGTGCCCAGCAAGGTAAAGTGCTAAGATTATGTAAAATAGATGGCAAAGTACAATGCTCAGTACCCAACAATAGAAAGTGGACTAGAAGAGTTATTTCGGGGATACCAACAAAAGTTACTATGGATGAGATTAAACAGAACATAAAAGGAGCAAAAATTATTGAGGCCAGATGTTTGAAAGTTACAAGAAACAGGAAAAAGTGTGATAGTTTATCAGTAATGATTAACTTTGATGAAGAGAGATTGCCGACTAATGTTTACTCAGGGTATGTGTGTTATGCAGTTAGAATATATATACCACCGCCTTTAAGATGCTATAAATGTCAGAAATTCGGACACATTGCGGCAGTTTGCAGAGGAAAACAAAGATGTGGGAGATGTGCTGGAGAACATGAATATGGGAAATGTGAAGTGGGAGCTAGGCTGAAATGCTGCAATTGTGACGAGGAACACAGCGCAGCTTATTGAGGGTGCACTTACAGAAGAAGGCAGCTGAGACAATATGTAAAAGTAACTCAAGGAATCAGTTATGCAGAGGCAGTGAAAGAATTTGATGAAAAAAGGCTGTCAAGCAAACAAGTACAGGGAATAATAAACTGGTGAATTGTGAGAGCTGTAATATGAAAAATAAGGATACACTATTAATGAGTAGAAAGGAGTTCGTGCTTTTTATGGTGGATGCAATTAATTGTTCAGCGCAAACAAGCAAAAGAACTGGGAAAATTAAAATCATCAAGTCTGCAGAAAAGTATCTTGGTATTAAAGGAATTAGGTGGGAAGAAGTCAAAGAAACGCTGAATGGAGGATCCAACAGTTCACAGGCAGGGGAAATGGAATCTTAATGGCAGTATATTTATCGTAAATGGTCGAGAACTTATGAAATGTTTCAGAATTTAAGGAAAATCCTCAGATTTTATGGTTGAAGCCCAGCGTAAATGTGCAGAACTCCAACAACAAAGAAGTACCCGACAAGAACAACGGTGAATTGGAAAATGGAGGAAATTATTACAAGGATACAAAAGGAAAAGGAATTTGTTGCAAAGTGAATTATCTACATTCAGATTATAAAATGAAAACATGGAAGCAAATGAAGAAGAACTCTGAGGTCTCAGTAAACAACTGCAGGCTACGATCCAAGAAAAGGAAAGCATGGAAAAGCAGATAGACTTGGAAAAACAACAATTTTAAAAGTACAACGTGCGATAATTACTATTCTTTAACAAGACGATTTTAGTCTTACAAGTGATGTAGATGAAATCAATGTAACTGAGGTAATGCAACTACATGAAAACGTGACATAATTAGGGAAGAATAGCAGTTTGCGGCATTATCTAATGAGCGCATCAAGTATTCATGAGGAATTGCAACTACACAGTGATGCTAATAGAGAACTGCAGGCTGAACTAGATTGTCTAAAGTAGGGAACTCCAGGACATATTTGGTTGGAATACCACAAGTCTAGCAGGTGGCAGTAATGCACTGAAAACTGGTTGCCAACCGCCATAAAACAAAAAAGAATAGAAGGTGGTCCAGTTGCATGTGAGTCAATATCCTGGCAAAAACTACACCATGAAGACAAAAGAACACTCCAAGCAACTCTGTGAAAAGGTTATTGAAAAGCACAAGTCAAGAGATGGATACAAGAAAATTTCCAAGTCACTAAAGATCCTTTGGAATACAGTTAAGTCAATCATCAAGAAATGGAAAGAATATGGCACAGTTGTAAATCTGCCTAGATCAGGTTATCCTCAAAAACTGAGTGACTGTGCAAGAAGGGGACTAGTGAGGGAGGCCACCAAGAGACCTATGACAACTCTGGAGGAGTTACAAGCTTCAGTGGTTGAGATGGGAGAGACTGTGCATACAACAGCTGTTGCCCAGGTGCTTCACCAGTCACAGCTTTATGGGAGAGTGGCAAAGAGAAAGCCACTGCTGGGGAAAAAAATAACTCACACGAAATCTTCGCTAGAGTTTGCCAACAGGTATGTGGGAGACTCTGAAGTCAGCTGGAAGGAGGTTCTATGGTCTGATGAAACCAAAATTGAGTTTTTTGACCATCAGACTAAATGCTAAATTTGGTCAGAAACACACCATCCCTACTGTGAAGCACGGTGGTGGCTGCATCAAGCTGTGGGGATGCTTCAGTGCAGCAGGCCGTGGAAGGCTTGTGAAGGTAGAGGGTAAAATGAATGCAGCAAAATGCAAGGAAGACCCAGAGGAAAACCTGATGCAGTCTGCAAGAGAACTGTGACTTGGGAGAAGATTTGTTTTCCAGTAAGACAATGACCCCAAACATAAAGCCAAAGCTACACAGGAATGGCTTAAAAACAACAAAGTTAATGTCCTGGAGTGGCCAAGTCAGAGCCCAGACCTCAATCCTATTGAGAATTTGTGACTGGTCTTGAAAAGGGCTGTTCACTCATGATCCACATAAACCTTGGGCAGTCTTGTTAGGAAGAATGGGGAAAATTGCAGTGTCCAGATGTGCAAAGCTGACAGAGACCGATCCACACAGACTCACGGCTGTAATTGCTGCCAAAGGTGCATCTACTAAATACTGACTTGAAGGGGGAATATACTTATGCAATCAATTATTTTGTGTTTTATATTTGCAATTAACTTAGATCACTTTGTAGAGATCTGTTTTCACTTTGATATGAAAGTCTTTTTCTCTTGATCAGTGTCCAAAAAAAGCCAAATTAAATCCCCACTGTGATTCAATGTTATAAAACATGGAAACTTCTGGGGGGGGGGGGGATACTTTTTATAGACACTGTATGATGGTGGAGAGGAAATAGATGGTCCTGAAATATCAAGTGTGTGCCTTCAGGCTCATGTACTTCCTTCCAGATGGTAGCAATGAGAAGAGGGCATGTCCTGGCTGATGGGGGTCCTTCCAAAGGTGTCCTGGATGCTGGGGAGGCTGATGGAGCTGGCTGAGTTTACAACTTTCTGATCCTGTGCAGTGGCCCCTCCATACCAGACAGTGATGCAGCCCATTAGAATGTTCTCCACTGCACATCCGTAAAAATTTGCGAGTATCTTTGGTGACATACCAAATCTCCTCAGACTCCTAATGAAATACAGCCACTGCCATGCCTTCTTTGTAAATGCACTGATATGCTGGGTCCAGGATGGATCTTGAGAGGTGTTGACACCCAGGCACTTGAAACTGCTCACCCTTTCCACTTCTGATCCCTCGATGAGGACTGGTGTTTGTTCCCTTGACTTGTTCTTCCTGAAGTCCATAGTCGATTCCTTGGTCTTACTGGTGTTGAGTGCAAGGTTGTTGTGACAGCACTCCACTATCGATCCAGCTAATCTCTCTGTCTTCTGTGCCCCTCATCATCACCATCTGAAATTCTGCCAACAATAGTCATGTCATTGGGAAATTCATAGATGGCATTTGAGCTATGCCTACCCAACAATTATGGGTATAGAGAGAGAGTAGAGCAGTGGGCTAAACACACATCCTTGAGGTGCACCAGTGTTGATTGTCAGTGAGGTGGAGATGTTATTTCCAATCCACACAGACTGTGGTCTCCCGATGAGGAAGTCACTGGTCCAGTGACAGAGAGGTCCAGAGGCCCAGGTTTGGAGCTTGTTGATTAGAACTGAGGTATGATGATGTTGAATGCTGAGCTGTAGTCAATTAACAGCAGCCTGACATGGGTATTGTCCAGGTAATCCAAGTCCAAATGGAGACCAGTGAGATTGCATCTGCTGTAGACCTATTGTGGCAATAGGCAAATTACAACAGGTCCAGGACCTTGCATAGGCAGAAGTTGGTCATCAACCTCTCAAAGCACTTCATCAAAATAAATGTGAGTGTAACTGGGCAACAGTCACTGACATGGCTCACCCTGCTCTTGGGCACTGGTTTGATTGTTGGCAACCTATGACGGGCAAGCATGCCATAGGCATTTTTACCAGCTGATCTGATGTTGCTACTTTTAGTGTCTTGTGGCTTTGCACCCAAGACCACTCCAAGATCCTGCTACCTACTACATACTTTCCTCCTTGCATATGGCCTCATTTCACATCAGCAACATTTTACATTTGTCTGGACTGAGCTCCATCTACCACTTTACTGCCTATTTTTCTGTTGATAATCTTCCTCACCATCCACAACTTAATTTTTATGTAGTCTATTGAGGAGGGTCTCAGAATTGACCATGGATATTGTCTTAGCTGTCTAGATACACATACCCAGGCAGTACGATATGGAGAGCAAACTGTTCCCCATGTAGCAAGCTCCCCCCCCCCCCACCCCCCACACACATCTGATGAACCTAAAGGAACGGCAGAGGCCGAAACAGTCTGGCACCAGCAGCATCGCAGGAGTTGCCAGTCAGCATTGAGTTCAATGTAGGGCTGCCTCAGGGACTCCAGCTCCAGATTTTTCCCTCTGGATTTACTCCCAAAGTCTTCCCCATGAGTGGGTATAGCCACAAGGCAAAGGAGGTTTGAGATCAGGGTTTTCCTTCTCCTAGATGAGCTGCCAAGCACGGCTGATGAGCCCCATCTGCCCAAAGTGGAACATCACTGGTTAGAGAACTCCAGTCAGAATAATACCCCCTCCACCACCACCTTCCATCTTCTAAGGAAAAGCCAAATCTTAATCCAATCTATCAAGTCATCAATTATCTGTGGAGTTTCAATTTCAAATGTACCATCACTATACCTTTCAATGCAGGTGCTTTATAAAATGGTGAAAATTCTATTTGCATTATACGTTTTCCTTTTCTTTATAACATGGTACTTTGATCCAAAGGTTTAAGGCACACGATGACTTGGTAGACCAGATTCAAAACTGCACCAACAGTATATAATTACTACAGCATGCTTTTGGAACACCTTGTGAAATACCAAGTTATTGTTGGAAGACAGTATGGGTATCTGTATTTGTTTTCTGACAATTTATGCAAATACATAATGCCTATTGGTGTAAAACTGGCAACATTCAACCATGTATTTGTTTCTATTTGCACAATATCAAACCAACAGCAGAGGAGATGCCAGATCTTTGAAAGCACAAATCAATTTGTCCTAATCTGTTGCTATATTTTCCACAAAATTGCTTCTTTTTCTTTATCAAAGCCACTGATTAGATCATTCATGAATGTGACAGGTTGAACAATGCCAGCACATCCATTTCAGTCTTCCCACCTTCCATCAATGTTTCTCCATCCAGCTGGACTCTGCCGTACTTGCCTGGCTCTATGTTGTTTTCCAACTTGAGTCCGAGTCATCCACAGCAGCCTTGCTACACAACCCAACATCAGTACCTCTGGTGTTTCCATCTTTGGCCCCTCCTGCAACTCATCTGCAGGTTGCATATGGCATGACCATGCAAAAATACCAGTCCTACCTCTCACAGCTTTACCTCCTCTCTTCCTCCTCCAGAGCCTTAAACTGACCGATCACTCGTAATGGACAGCAGAAACATGCACAAGTAAAAATAGGGAAGCCTGAAGTTATTGACTTTGGATCTGGGTGAAATCTGTTCCACTGCCATCAGCTCTCCAGCCCTCGACCATCATTCTGAAGCTGAATGGGACTGCCTACTATCTTGGTATCACATATGACTCAAAGATGAACTTTCTGCCAAAGTCAGCATTGATGCCATCACCAAATCGTCCATTTCCATCTGATAAAGCTTCCTGATTCACCAACCTTTCACACAGAAAATATCTGATTTTTCACTTGCCACTATTTTCCTCACTTTCCTTTTCACAGAAATCAAAATAAAAGGTATTTCCACATTTCTCTTGACACACTAAAGGTGTAATTGTGCTGGAGAGAGTACAGATGAGGTTCAACACGAGAAAATATTTCAGCAACCTAAAATAGAAGATTTTAAGAGGGAATTATTTACTCCCTCATTTAAATTTCTCAGCTGATCTTTCACCTCAGCACCACTTTCTCCCACTAATTCCAGATCTCTCGATTCCCTTAACAGGTAAAAATGTAATGACCTTTCTCCTGAATATATTGACGACAGTCTCTATAACCCTATTTATCAGAGAATTCCAAAGAGTTAACAATCTTGAGCTAACCATTTTTTTTTCTCACATCTTTGCAAAATTAGCTCCATATTCACAGACAGTGGCCCTGGTTCCAGACAACAGATTTTACTTTGACTGTATATTCTTAGTACCTGTCTGCATCTTCCTCATAGCCCGTTCTGTACTGTCAGAGAGATAACATAGCAGTCAGCGTCATGTTATTATGGGCCAGCAACCAGAGTTTAATCACCACCACTGTTTGTACGTTCTCCTTGCAACCACATCGGTTTCCTCCCACAGTCCAAAGCTGCACCAGTTAGTAGGTTAACCAGTCATTGTAAATAGTCCTGCGACTAGGCTGGGATTAAACAGATGGGTTTTTAGGTGGGTCAAAAGAGCCAGTTTTGCACCGTAACTCCAACCAAAATAAAATTTGTATGTCTTGTACTTAACACCCTCGTCCAACAATCAATACTGTGAACAGCTAAGGTCCAAATCAGATCATTTTGTTGTTTTAAATCAAATAAATTAAATCTTCTGTATTTTTTTTTAAATCTTTCTCTAACAAAGTCATTCTTTTCCAGTGATATAAATGGAGACGATGGAAGTGCCATGTGGTCTTGTATGCTCATTTAGCCTCAAGTGGTAACTGCTTTTCTCCCCACAAATTCTGCCTGACCTGCTGTGTATTTCTGGCTATTATTGCAGCACAGGTACATCAGGATATTCCCCCAGCCCATGTTCTGAGAAACTACAGGTCTTCACCAAAAGAACACTTTGACACCAGCCTATTTGCTGTGCAGAATATGGCATGTTTGACCAGGAGTCCCAAGCTCTTGCAAAGATACAGAACTAAACACTGGCAACTTTGTGTCAGCGTGGCAGGTCTTCAACTGAGACCCATGTAGGACCTTGTAGTTAACCAACCAATCTATCAAATACAATTGTGGAATCACACTGGTTTTAGAACAGGAGAACATTCAATCTATTGTGTCCGTGCTAGCTCTCTACCAGAGCATCTCAACAGATCCATCCCTAGGAGATGCAAGACGCTGATGCTGCAGTCGGGAGTTAACTGCTCAGAAACTCTGCTGGTCAAGCAGCATCTGTAGAGGCAAGATGACCAGTCTACAGGTGACACAGCTGCTGATAAGAGGCTGTAGTACACTGTCTCAAAATCCGCAGCACTTTCTCCATTACCTTGCTAAAGTTTTCCTCACCATTTATCTATCCAATTCCTCGCTGAAGGCCACAATGGATCCTGCCTCCACCTCATCAGCTGGTAATGTACAATGCAAAAAGGTTTATCTTTGTTACCATTTTTAAATTTTCTTCCCTTTTATTTCTGACCTCTAGAACTTGACACTAACAGTGGAAATAGCCTCACACCACCCACTCAATCCAGATTCATTTTGTATACTTCCTTTAAATCTTTCTCTTCTCCAAGAAAAACAGTTGCAGACATCCTAATCTATCAAAGTAACTAATCTCTCATCTCAGGAACCATTCCCAAAAATATTTTCTGGACTCTCCTCAATACCTCCATATTATTCCTCACAAAGCTCCAGCTGAGGACTGAGTCATCTTTTACAAAGGTTCTCTACTTTTATTCTCCATGACTCGACTGACAAAGCCCAGATTTCTAAGATTCATACAGCTGGGAATGAGGCCATTTAACCCATCGTGTTTACACTGGCCAGTAGGTACCCTTCCAAATTAATCCCATCTTCCAGTGCTGAGTAACGTATGGATCTATTTCTTTTAGAGCAATGACCTGGCCCCCCCCCCCAGCACTACGCATTGATCTTTTGACTACGCATGTGCATGGTTCTCCCTCTCACTCGTGAATACAGCAGTTAAAGCCATTTCCCATGTACGTGCCTTATTTAATCGATATGTAACATACATCAAAGTTGCTGGTGAACGCAGCAGGCCAGGCAGCATCTATAGGAAGAGGCGCAGTCGACGTTTCAGGCCGAGAAGAGTCTCGGCCTGAAACGTCGACTGCGCCTCTTCCTACAGATGCTGCCTGGCCTGCTGCGTTCACCAGCAACTTTGATGTGTGTTGCTTGAATTTCCAGCATCTGCAGAATTCCTGTTGTTTGCGTTTAATCGATATGTAGTTCTGCACAGAAACAACAAATTGGTGACAAGTATGAACCTGTATGTCAGAGAACATCACCAACTGCACTGACGGTTACGAGACTAAACAGTGAGAGTTAAACAACACATGAAAGCCGTCACAGACGCTAACAAAGGCGTGAGTACAGCATAGTACACAGGGAAAGATGCACTGAATTTAAAGTGAAAATAAGGCGGTGATGGCTTCACTCAGGAAAGCTGATAAATTGGGTGGTGTTAATGAAGGCTGGGAGTCATATCGAGAGGGTGGAACCGTATAAACATTTAACACGAACAATGTGGAGGAGCAAATGAAAGCTCCTGCACAGCTTAGTTTAATGGTGCACGAACATACAGTCTCTTGCACAACTGAGTAACCTCACAAATGGTGCGCGAACATACAGTCTCTTGCACAACTGAGTAACCTCACAAATGGTGCGCGAACATACAGTCTCTTGCACAACTGAGTAACCTCACAAATGGTGCGCGAACATACAGTCTCTTGCACAACTGAGTAACCTCACAAATGGTGCGCGAACATACAGTCTCTTGCACAACTGAGTAACCTCACAAATGGTGCGCGAACATACAGTCTCTTGCACAACTGAGTAACCTCACAAATGGTGCGCGAACATACAGTCTCTTGCACAACTGAGTAACCTCACAAATGGTGCGCGAACATACAGTCTCTTGCACAACTGAGTAACCTCACAAATGGTGCGCGAACATACAGTCTCTTACACAACTTAGTAACCTCACAAAGCCTCGCCAAAATCGTTACATTTTTTACAAAATCACTTGAGTCTTAAACTGCTGGTAATAGCTGAGAAATTTAGATTTTACAAAAGGAACAAATCAAAAGATGAAAGCATTTCTGAATACATTGTAGAACTGTGCAGTTTCCCAGTACTGCGACTTTAGAGATGAACTTTATCATACATTAAGGGACAGGTTTGTATGTGACATGCATTGTCAAAGCACTCAGAAGAGGCTACTATCCAAAAGAGACCTAACCTCAGAATGGGAATTGACCATTACAATGTATTTAGAGACTGTAGAAAAAGAGGTTAGAATGTGAAATGTACAAAATGTCCCCGAATGGTGCAAAAAGACAAATGCTCTCAATGTGGCCAATCCTCCCATGATAAAAATGGCTGTTAGTTCAAAGAAAGTCTGCAGAAACTGTTACAAACAATGTCACGTAGAGAGAAATATGCTAGACAGACCAAAAGCACAACCATGTGAAAAGTCTTAAACACAAAACTAAGCAAATGTATAAAGTTAGCAAATGTAAAACAGAATCAGACAACATAGAGTCTGACAGGTGAACTGTTATGACTAGAACTGCATAGTATAACTGAGGCAGATCACAATAGATGTGTCTGGTTTAAAACTAAAAATGGAGCTGGATACAGGATCAGCTCTGTCCATAATTCCAGAGGCTGACTACAGACTCTTTTCTAAAGACCTACACTGGCGACAAAGTGTCTCCATAAGGCAAACAGAAAGCAGATGATGTATGGATGCCAAACACAACAGTTGGAGCTTTGTGTGTTGAAAAGTGGAGGGCCAGCACTTTTTGAACGTGGTTTTGAAAACTCCAATGAGACTGGTACTCAATCAAAGCTCTCAATGTGAGATCAATAGGCAACAGCAGCCTAAATGGTAGCACTCAACAGAGACAGGCACAGCCGCTTAATGCTAAAGAGGTGTTTGAGAAAGGGAAAAAATATGGTAAATTCAAAGGCACGAAGGCCAGAATTGAACAGCAACACCAAGATTTCATAAAGCACATCCAGTAGCTTGCAAACTCCATCCTAAAATGGATGCCGAACTGCAGAGCTTGGGGGCGTCTGGAATTCCTTCCAAGGTTGAGTTGGACGATTAAGCCATGCCCATTGTCCTGGTGATCAAGGAGGGAAGATCTGAGCCGTTGGGATGCTGGGATTTCAAAGTGACCATCAATCCAGTGGCTACATACTGTGCAGTATACCCTGTCACAAATAGAAGGCTTTTTCTTTGCATCTTTGGCAGGTGGGGAGGGATTTTCAAAGACTGCCTATTTGCAAATGGAGACCAAGGAGTCAAACAAAGTTTCTCACAATCAACACTCACAAGGGACTGTTCCAGTAGAATTATCTCATCTTTGGCATTGCATCAGCTCCAGCAATTTGGCAAAGAGCAATGGACCAAGAGCTCCAAGATATCCCAGGAACACAGTGTTGCCAGTCACAATGCTGTCATCAAGGTAAGAATGGTAAAGAGCGCCTCCAAACCCTTGGAGAAGTGTTAACCCAGCAGAGTGAGTATGGGCTGTGTGCAGAGAGAAATGGGTTTTTCAAGAATGAAATTTCATTGTGGACATGTCATTGACAAGCAGGGCTTACGTAAGTCACAAGAGAAGACTGAAGCAGTGCTACAGGCACCCAAACCAGAAAATGTGTCACAACCCAAGTCATACTTGGGCCTCGTAAACTAGTACCACCAGTTTCTCCCAAAAATTACTACAGAACTGGGATTAACATACAAGGAGCATTTGACAGCTTTGGGCCTATACTCACTGGAGTTTAGAAGAATCCAGGGGGATCTCATTGAAACCTACCAAAAGTTGAAAGGACTGAATAGGGTGGATATAGAGAGGATGTTTCCTATGATGGGGATATCCAGAACTAGAGGGCACAGCCTCAAAGTTGAGGGATGACCTTTCAGAACAAAGACAAGAAGGTTTTTTTTTTATATATATATAAGTAGTGTGGTATATCTGGGCTACTCTGCCACAGACTGCGGTAGAGGCCAAGTCCCTGCATATATTTAAGGTGGAAATTGATTGTTTCCTGATCAGTCAGGACATCAAAGGATATGGTGAGGCAGGTGTATGGGGTTGAGTGGGATCCAGGATCAGACATGATAGAATGGTGGAGCAGTATCGATGGACTGAATGGCCTCATTCTGCTCCTATGTCCTATGGCACTCATTGAACACAGGAGCAAAGGGAGCATGGTCAGAAAGATGTGAAAAAGTATTAAAGGAAGCAAAGACTAATAACATCTGATGGTCTGCTCACCCATTAACCCATCCCTGCCCATCAGACTGGCATGCAATGTGTCGCCTTATGGCATTGGAGCCGTTTTGTCACACATTATGAAAGATGGATCTGTGTTCGCTTTAACGTCACTGAGCGCAGAATGCAACTAAGCACAGATCAACCGAGAGGCCCTTAGTCTAGTATGGGCAATAAAGAAGTTCCACCACTACCTCTATGGATAAAAGTTTACATTAGTGACAGATCACCAACCAGTGTCCAGTTCTCAATCCCAGGAAGGGAATTCCAGTGATGACATCTACCCGGTTACAACATTGGGCATTGTTCCTAGGAGCCACTCTTATGACCTAAGCAACACAGCAATGGTGATGGCTTGTCATGTCTTCCACTACTGGCAACTGAAGAAAAGTCTTCATACTGTGACCCAGCAGGAGTGTTCCACACCGCATTGGTGGACCCGTTGCCGGTAACAAATTGCGAAATACAAAGGGAAACACAGAATGACCGGCATTGTCAAAAGTCTATGAAATCACCATGCAAGGATGGCCAGTCATGGTAGCTCGATGTGTACGGAGTTCTCAGATGAGACCAGCTGTCGGTTATGACAAAGAACCCTGATGTGTGGATTGTGTTGTGGTTCCCCCTAGACTGTGCACCGGACTGTTAGAAAATCTGCACAAAGGATACCTGGGTACAGTCAATACTCTCGCCCAGAGCTACGTGTGGTGACCGGGAATAGATAAACAGATTGAAAACTTGGCCAAAAGCTGTCCAGGATGCCAAAAAATTCAAAATGCACCTACAGACACTTACACCCATGGGAGTGGCCATCTTCACCATAGCAAAGAGTACATGTTGATTTTGCTGGGCCATTCATGGACTCCATGATCCTGATTGCTGTGGATGCTCATTCGAAGTGGTCGGCGGTCATACCAATGAAGTCAACCATGTCAGCAAAGTCTGTCTCAGCTCTGAGGACCATCTTTGCCAGAAATGGCCTACCAGAACAAATTGTGAATGACAACAGACCACAATACACATCAGAAGAATTCCAAATGTTCATGAAAAATGGCATCAGACATTTCAGGTCAGTTCCTTGCCACTCGGCAATGAATGGGTTAGCTGAAAGGTTTATCCAACCTTCAAGAAGTCCATTAAAGTGGTGGACAATGAGGACATTTCTCTACGGCACAAGGTGGACAACTTTCTGTGTATCTGTTGACGCGATGACAAATCAAACAACTGCAATACTGTCCATGAACAGGAATCTGAGCCCTCACAGGGACCTCCTGAAACCAGATCTGCAGAATAAACAGTTCAGCCGGTTGCCAAGTGACGCAGCAAGGAGCTTCGAGATTGGACAGGTAGTCCTAGCACGTGATTACCGAGAAGACAAGAGGCCACCCTGTAGGATATCTACAAGAACTGGGCCACCGATGTACAGAGTGGATATTGGAGATCAGACATGGAGACCGGATACTGGATGCTCAGCCAAAGAACACACCTGATTCGACTGCACCCAACAAGTCAGACACCTTACAGCCTCTCAGTGATGTCACTGACAGCAACGTGACACTAGAGACTGAGAATCTTGTCTCAGACAAGATGCCTACCAAACCCGATGCCACTCCACAAGCCCAGAGGCACTATCCTAAAAGAAACAGAGCACCATCCAAAAGACTGAATCTTTAGAACTGGGAAGTTAATTATGGACTGTTATTGTGAAATATGGAATGGGTTTACAAAAGGGAAATTGAATGTTTTGTACACTGTTTTATGTTGATTAATCCAAAGAGGAATAAGTGTAATGTATGGATCTATTTCTTTTGGAGCAATATGCATTTATCTGTGCACAAACACAGCACTGACCTATAGACTTTATGCCTAGAGAATTCAAGTGCTCTTCCTGATTCATGTTAAATCCTAGCAGCAACCATGCTACCTGTGAGTCAGTATGTTCCAGGTCCTCACCACATTTTGGATAAAAATGGTTTCCCCTCAGATCACCTACAAATGTTTTACCATGTCCCCTAAATCTAATGTCCTACAGATTTATTAGTTGCATCCTCAACTTTGCCCTGCCACTTTCACTGACCGGCACACACATACCAAATCCATCTGCTTCTACACCATTTCCAGAATAGCATTCTCTATTTTGAATTATTTCTCCTCTTTCTTCCTACAAAAAGACACAACCTCACTTCCTCTGCATTAAATTTCATCTGCTACCCCTAGTGCTCATTGTCCAATACTACACAATTTAAACTTCAGATTAAAATGCCACATTCTCCTGATCCAAACTTCTCAGCTCCTCTATGAAATGGACCAGTTCAATCCAATCTGAAAACTTTTTGTGATCAAGTAATAGAATACTGACCAGTCTCCTGCCTCTCCTCACTTCATGACAATTAATTAAATATTGCTCAACTTTGGGATTGTGTATTTTTCAAAGCAGCAACCATTTTCAAATAATTGAACAAGTAATGTGCTAACAGTGTGTTTAAAAATGGAATATTATCACGTTAAGGACTCAAAGCTCAACCTACAAGTCTTGAGGTCAATAAACCACAGAGTGAAGTAAGTTGCACATAAACAACAGAAAAATACACTGTTCATTTTGTGGTGTTATGTCCTAGTTCTCAGTCTCATTCTGAGCACATAATGCACAAATTCCTCCATGGGACCTGATGTTATATGATGCAAATACTACACCAAACCAACTCAAGATAACATATCACTTGCAAAATTTGTCATTTTCTCCTACATCATGGACAATAAAGGCAAGGCTAGCATTTAATGTCCAGCTCCAACAGTCCTTGTGATTGACAACTTTTAGTGTCACACTTGCACGCAGGTGCAGAAGGTACCTAATAAAGTGGCCACTGAGTGTATTTCTGTATGTTCGTGGTCTTCTGCTGCTAAAGCCCACCCACTTCGAGGTTCAACATGCTGTGCATTCAGAGATGCTCTTCTGCACACCACTGTTAGTTGTTCACCTTCCTGTAGCTTGACCCAGTCTGGCCATTCTCCTCTGATCTCTCTCATTAATAAGGTGTTTTCACCCACAGAACTGCCACTCACTGGATGTTTTCACACCATTCTCTGCAAACTCTAGAGACAGTTGTACATGAAAATCCCAAGACATCAGCCGTTTCTGAGATATTCAGACCACCCCATCTGGCACCAACAATCACTGCACAGTCAAAGTTATTTGTATTGCATTTCTTCCCCATTCTGATGTTTAGTCTGAACAACTGAACCTCTTGACCATATCTGCATGCTTTTATGCACTGATTGGCTGATTAGAGATACCTGCATTAATGAGCAGGTGATCAGGTGTACCTAATACAATGGCCAATGTTCTTCTGCTGCTACCCCTCCTGGTCAGTTGGTAACATCCTTACCCAAGTCAGGAGATCCTAGTTTACATCTTCACTAACCTCCACTGCCCAGCTATGATAAAAGACAGTGGGAAAGAGTCATCCTTTCAATTAAGTTATTAAATCAAGGCCAAAGCAGCTTCTTGTACCGAACTGTTTAGATCTACATCCCTACTGGCACCTCAGAAAGGGAACAGTGTGAGACTAACTGATAGTAGCCTCTCAGCGATCAACAAATCCAAAACTGATTAATCGCTTATTCATTTCATTAAAGGTTGTGAGGCCTTGCAGTGCAGAGAGATCCTCACATGACCACCTTTTAAACTGGTGAATTTATGTAAAATCATGGAGGTTTTAAAAAAAGACAAACCATCATTCCACATTAGCTGTGCACTCTCAGCCTAGACTTCCCCACTATAGGAAATAGCCTCATGAGCTAAGAAATAAAGCAAGTGGGTCAGGAGAGATATCAGAAATGAGTAAAAACTACAACTCTACCCAGAAACACTGCTGATTCTCTCAATTCTGAAACTGATATAAATCCATTGAGTAAAGTTAAAAAAAAAGGTTGAGGGCTATAAAGCAAATAAATCATAGATTACTTCCAGCAGCTTCTCCGGAAATAATGATGCCAGCAACCCCAAGGATCTTTTTTCACCTGAGGCCAGTATGACACGAAGTTAGAAACGCAGTAGCTACTCCAGATGAGGGCATCAGACATTTAACTCCTTCAGTGCTGAGACCATACATCACATCTCATGAGGATTTTCTGATACACCACATCTTGATCTTTGATTATTAATGAAAGTTCAGCACAAATCCCCAAATGCAGTGTACTGTGCGAACAATTCTACAACCAATTTCTGACATTCACAGAAACAGGTGCAACTTACAGAAAGGCTCTTTCTATCATCGACTCTTGGAATTGCAGAACTCAGGTGGAAGGCTGGGGTTTAAACCTTGAATCAGAAGGTTGTAGGTCAAGTCTAGACTCAACCAGTCACAAAAGTTGTACCACTTAGAAAAAGGAACCTACATTTCTATATAGCACTTTTCTAAATCTTAAACCACATGAAAGCATTTCACAGCCAAGGGCCTCCTTCTGAAATTTAGTAAATGTAGAAATAACTATGTACACAGCTAGCTCCCATACAGCAATACGATAGCTAAAAGATCTGTGGTACTGGCTGAGGGGAAATGTTGGCCTGTAGACTGGGGGGGGGGGGTTTCACTCTTATGACTCATAATAGTGAGTAGCAGACAAAGCCAGACCAGAGTTTAGACTAACACCTTGCTAGAAGACGGACAACACTCAATGCTATGTAGCAATTCCTTGGTTGAGTGGAGTAGAGAAGAGTCTAACAACAAAATAAATATGCCCTGGACTAACTGTGTAAAGGGTCAGAGCCACAAGGAGTCACCCTCATCTGATAGAGGTGAAAGAGTTTCTTCTCACAATGTTTGAAGCTCTTGACCACAGAGAGTCATGGAAGTGCAATTACTGAATATATTCAAGGCACAGGCTGAGAGATACCTCCAACTGTGAGGGAGTTGAGGGGTACAGGAGAGTGCAGGAGTAGTGCTGGGACCATAATTCAATCAGTTATAAAATTCCTTGATGGCAGAGCATGTTCAAGGGGAAGTCTAGTACAAACCCCCAAACCTGTTGTACCGTGTGAGCAAAGATCCTGAAAACAACTCCTGACACTCCTTGTGCTCCTCTTTTCAATAGTTAGTTTATAAGCAAAGGAGAGAGCTGAGGTGGCACACTGGATAACTTAGGTTAGACTTCCGCAGTTTCTATGCACTGAGCTGTCAGACATTTCGCCTTCCAGCCCAGCAGGACAAGGGTCAGGCACAGATCCAGATCAACTCCAGTTGCCGCTTCCACTCCTAAAGTCAAACTTTCTGACACACACAGAATACTGTGTACTGTTTTCGGGATAATATTACTTGGGATGAGTATATTTTCAGGAAAGAACAAATAGGCTCCTCTCTCTTTTCTGCAGAGAAACCCAAGACCAGCCTGATAGCAAACTGTGAGATACAGTAATTAAGGGTTCTGATATGGCTGTCAGAGGAAAGATATTCAAAACTCTGAAGGGTCCAAATATGCACAGAATAGTTCCACAAGGAGATTTTGAAAGAAACTTATATATCCCAATCAAAAGATTGTGGAATAAAGCAGCACACAGTAAATCTGGTGTGTTCTGTCTTGAAACAACTGAATCTGCCTCCTGTACCCTTTCAGACTGACATTCCACATCTGAGCAGACTACATGAAATTTCCTTCACAATACCCTTCCTTATCTATGTACATTCACTTCAATGCCAAGCCACATCGGATATATTTCACAAGGGGCTCGTACATCCTGCTTTGGACCCGAGCTGCATTCAACAGTCAGAGCTACAGAACAAGCAGGGGTTTCATAGTTAACATAAGCAGAAAAGAACTCCGCTTGTATTGATTGCAAACAGACATCTGGCTGCAGTACCGCGATGTTGGAGATTCCAGAGTTTAGTTAAAATGGCAGAGCAAACCCCTATCTATTCTGTACGTTGGCAGAGGATCCTTGCGATGGGTACTCGCGCCTCATACGTCCCATTACAGGACAGCCATTCCCCGCCCCGCAGCGTCTGGATATTACCATGCATGTTTCAATTCCAGGACGGGGAGCCCCTAACTGTTGGCATATTTTTTGGGGAAGTCTGCAATGCAAGATGACAACAGCACTGGAGTAAATAATTCTTGATCAAGATCCATCCCAATACGGGAGGACATTGTAAATCAAAGAACAAGTTCCCCAAGGCGGAGGCTTGCCCCGCAGTTCCGACTCAAATCAAGCAAAATTCCGACCGCACCACAAAAAGCAATCGTGTTCAAATAGATTTAACATCTACACCGACCACCGAGAACTCTTGCTGCACTGTCGGGACTCTTCCTTTTTGCATTGCAACGCACGAAACCACTTCCTCCTCCTTCCCCAAAGAAATCTCAATACCGCGTTCAACTCGAAAGCAGCCACTCATACACCAACCCGAAACACGCTGAGCTTGTACGTTGTCGTCTCGACCAGCCCAGCTCTGAGTGGGGTTTTAAAGAGGGATCCAGCGGCCTGAGTGCGGGAGAAGCAAAGGTACCGTGTACCCTGCACATCTCCAGACGACTAAAGTCGACACTCACGGCTGAGGCCAGCTGGTCAGGTGGAATCGGGGTCGTAATCGCCTGAAAGTGTGGCCGCATCCTCAACACCACGGTGCCAACTTGTATTATAAGCGAAGATCACAATGCATACTCAAAGCGATTTTGCACTGCAATACTGTACACTAAAAATACGCGAGCCGCTGCTCTAAGTATCAATGCATTTAACTTTGCTTTTCTCTTTCAACAATCCACGAAGGTGAGGCCAGTCTATGGATGATGATACCTGTGCAGTTTCCTCGTCCCACAAGGTTGAAAAGAGCTTGGAAATGCACCCACGTCCCCAGCTATTCGCTGCATCCGCTCTTACCATCGCAATGCTGTGGTGAGCTTGCATTTGGCAGGCTGAGTCATAAGAGTTTACCTCATCGAGGGCTGAGCGAACATTGTTGCACATTTTCCCGAGGGGGGGGAGCGGTATGACAATTGCACATCATCTGTGCACAACACAATCCGGCGTTCGTCCTCTGCTTCCCGCCTCCGCCTCCTCCACCCCCGCCCCCGATATTTTGCACGCTGTTCTTTTGCGAAAAAAACCTGCAAATTCTCCACAACTTTAAAAAAAAGCTTTGTGATGATCCACGACTACTTCCTGCTGCCGTCAGAAAATGGCACAAGGCCCTTTTAAATCCCGTAAACAGGCCGGGACTTTCCGTTTCATGACTTACACGGGTTCTACTGAAGCAACTCCCTGCACGAGCGAATCTAGGGGGTTCTTCAAGCCAGGGCGAAGTGTTGAAAGGGAAGGTGCGCAGTTTAACAATTAAATTGCAATTATTTTTACATAAAACGTAATCTCAAAAATGTCCACATTATGCAACACGGCCCTTTGCAAACAACCTTCGATCTAGCCAGTATATTTTTAGAATTGAAACTAGCTAGATTAAGGGAGTGGGGGGGGGGAAGGAGAGAAGAGATTAGAAATTATCGATGATGAAAGATCCAGCAATTATTTCACCAACCCAGTCACTCCCGTCACCCCAACCGAAACAATCCCAGTTTATTCCTGCAGACTCGGGTCACCTGCTCACGTCAGTTTCAGATCTCGTGAACTGGACAGAGAAAAACGATCGACACGATCCATGCCAGCGAAAATTGGCAATATTCCGCCGGGCTCCGCGTCCACATTCGAACACACAGTTGGGAAAAAAAGACTTCCGCCAACTTACACAATCGCAGGCGCCAGCGATCCCTGCAAATCGCCTGAAGTTTCACAATCCAGAACTTTGCCTGCAAAGGGTGTCCGCTCACTTCCTAGTTAAGAAACTGCGTCTTCTTAAAAGTTATGCGGTGACGTCAGAGCAAGAGCCAGGCTGCTGCGGAACAACACTATCATAAATGTCATTTCTTGCTCTTTATTTTTGCTCCCTTTTATTTAGTGCATCGTGTTTTCTTTTGCTCTATATTACACAACGCCCTTCCCTCGCCACGGAAAATAAAGAACTATTTTCTGGTAGTGCACTGGCCCACGCAGGCTTGTCTCGAGGGAATTACTGATGCGCTTTCACAACTTGGACTTGCCTACGATTCATTCGGGCTGACTTGGTAAACTTGTTGCATTGGAGTGTGATTGCCCCGTGACCCGCTTCAGAGCGCTGATTCTTTCACTGCACGGCGTTGCACTGTAAATCGTAGCTTTAAAATGTACGGAGTACGTAACATTTTGCATAAGTGTTAACTGGAAAAGAGTGTTTAAACTAGCGCATAATAAATTGTGGAAACATAGCCCTGGTTAGGTTAGGGAAATATATAAAAACAATTGATGAAGTGATCAACTTGGGTTAAATAGAGGGTCGGTGGGTGAGGAAACAGCCCAATGATGTCCTTGTAAATACTCTTGCAGACACCTCTCTGCTACACTGAGGAAGCAAATTATGATGTTTTTCTAACCCTTTCCTCTTCACAAGCATTGAAACCACCGGATCCTTATCTTTAACTTTAAAATCATAGTTTATGTTTGGTTTCAGTTGATCCCGCAAAGGTCCGAGCACTAGACACGCTTCGCCGTGGGAGTTGTGCTCAGTCGATACAGTACTTCCAAGGCGAAATATTACAAAATGCGCTCACGTGACATGTTAATGGCGCTGCTTATTGTAGGACGTTTCTGTTATATCTGAATACACACAGATGCAAGTGGTTGTGTTGCCAAATGAAAAGGCTCCACCAGCGTGGGATTACATTAACAAGTGAGAGAATATTTTTTGCGCTTGCGTGCGCCTCCTTACTGGCTGTCCATCAAAGAGTATTTATTTTAAAAAAGAATAACAAACAGAGGACTTTGGTGGGTCAAAATCCTTTGAGCTAACTGCACTATGGCATTCAGAGTGGTTTAAATGGCCAGTTCATCGTCACCTTCTGAACGGCAGTAAGGGATGGCCAATAAACGCTGTGACACCCGTGTCCTAAAGAAGTAAAGAATCATCAGAAAGATTAAGGTAGTTGTGAGTAGATTGAGAAAGGTGAACCCACAAAAAGTATCTGGTCCAGAAGGTGTACCTGGCCAAATACTGAAGACATGTGCTGATCAACTGGCTGGAGTGTTTCTGGAGATCTTCAACCTCTTGGCCTCTGCATTATGAGGTACTATGCTCTCATACTGGCCCCCATGAAGAAGGTTCTATGACTATAGTCCAGTAGCACTTAATGAAGTGCTTTGAGAGGTTGGATATGAAGCATATCAACTCCTGCCTGAGCAGTGACTTGGATCCGCTCCAATTTGTCTACCAGCACAACAGGTCAACAGCAGATGCCATTTCATTGGCTCTTCACTCAGTTCTGGAACATCTGGGCAGTAAAGATCCATACATTAGAATGCTCTTCATTGACTATAGATCAGCATTCAACACTATCAACTGCACAAACCTAATCAATAAGCTCGAAGTCTTAGTCCTCGATACCTCCTCACACAACTGGATCCTCGATTTTCTCTCTTGCAGGCTCCAATCAGTGCATCTCCTCCACAATCACCACCAGCACAGGTGTACCACAAGGCTGTATGCTTAGCGCCCTGATCTAGTCACTTTATACTTCTGACTGTGAGCTAAGCACAGCTCCAATGGCATGTTTAAGTTTGCTGATGACACCACTGTCGTTGGCTGAAACAAAGGTGGTGAAGAATCAGCATATAGAAAGAAGATTGAAAATCTGGTTGAATGATGCCATAACAACAACATCTCATTCAACGTCAAAGAACTGATTATTAACTACAGGAGAAAGAAACCAGGTGTCCAAAAGGTAATCCTCATTAGGGGATCGGAGGAGGAGTGGGTCAGTAACTTTAAATTCCTTGGCATTATCATATCAGAGGATCTGTTGTGGAACCAGCATGTGTAGATTCGGCATATCACCTAAAAACTTTGAAAAATTTCCATAGAAGCACAGTGGAGAGTATCTTGACTGGCTGTGTCACAGCCTCGCATGGAAACACGAAAGCACAGTGGAGAGTATCTTGACTGGCCGTGTCACAGCCTCGCATGGAAACACGAAAGCACAGGAATTCTTGACTGGCCGTGTCACAGCCTCGCATGGAAACACGAAAGCACAGGAATTCTTGACTGGCCGTGTCACAGCCTCGCATGGAAACACGAAAGCACAGGAATTCTTGACTGGCCGTGTCACAGCCTCGCATGGAAACACGAAAGCACAGTGGAGAGTATCTTGACTGGCCGTGTCACAGCCTCGCATGGAAACACGAAAGCACAGGAATTCTTGACTGGCCGTGTCACAGCCTCGCATGGAAACACGAAAGCACAGTGGAGAGTATCTTGACTGGCCGTGTCACAGCCTCGCATGGAAACACGAAAGCACAGGAATTCTTGACTGGCCGTGTCACAGCCTCGCATGGAAACACGAAAGCACAGGAATTCTTGACTGGCCGTGTCACAGCCTCGCATGGAAACACGAAAGCACAGTGGAGAGTATCTTGACTGGCCGTGTCACAGCCTCGCATGGAAACACGAAAGCACAGGAATTCTTGACTGGCTGTGTCACAGCCTCGCATGGAAACACGAAAGCACAGGAATTCTTGACTGGCCGTGTCACAGCCTCGCATGGAAACACGAAAGCACAGGAATTCTTGACTGGCCGTGTCACAGCCTCGCATGGAAACACGAAAGCACAGGAATTCTTGACTGGCCGTGTCACAGCCTCGCATGGAAACACGAAAGCACAGGAATTCTTGACTGGCTGTGTCACAGCCTCGCATGGAAACACGAAAGCACAGTGGAGAGTATCTTGACTGGCCGTGTCACAGCCTCGCATGGAAACACGAAAGCACAGGAATGGAAAAGCCTACAAAAAGTAGTGGATACAGCCCAGATAATCACAAGCAAAGCCCTCCCCACCATTAAGCAAATCTACAAGGAGCACTGCCACAAGAAAGCAACGTCTACCGTCAAGAACCCCTTCCATCCAGGGCATATTCACGTCTCACTGCTGCCATCAGGAAGCATGTCCTAGGTCCCACACCACCAGGTTCAGGAATGGTAAGCTTCTGAACCAGCATGGGTAACTTCACTCAACTCAACAACCTATGGACTCACTTTCAAGGACTCTACAGTTCATGTTCCCAGTATCATTTATTTATTATTCATTCACTCATTATATGTTTATTTGTATTTGCAGAGTTTGTCAGTTGTTCTTTGTGTGTAGTTTTCCATCGGTTTTATTGTATCACCTGTGAGAGAGTGAATCTCAGGGTGCACACACTTCATTAATTAATGTAGTGTGAACTGACCAGTTAGTGTCTCTGTACTGCATCTGGAGACTCCCTTGTCCTAGGCAGGCCCAGTGGGACAAGTTGTGATTGTAAGGGAATGTTGTGCAATTACCCCAAACATCTTTGCCTTTCCATCTGCAGAATTCCTAATCTTTGCCTTTCCGCTGTGTTTGGATTCATTTCCAGAAGATTTCTCACACTACTTCAGCCACCCTGTTAGGCCAGGCAATCTCTTTCATATCCCCAGTTTTAGCAACCAATCAACCAGCAGTTCCAATTTATGCTAGTACAACATTTTAATGCCTCCTCATATTTTCAGCCACCCCATTGTTTACATAGACTTCCATCTCAATTGTCTACAATTTCATCTTTCCTGGAGGTTGAAGGATATTCTGCTAAGATGATAAGTTTTTGCTTGCAACAGAGCCTTCTGAGAAACTGCAGTGTACAGGAAGTTAGGATGGCGGGGGGGGGCAGAAAATGGCTGCCTGGTATGACAAGGAGATTGGATGTTTCATAACAGAGAAAAGTCTGTTGTGAGATATCTGTGGGTCAAGGAGATAATATACAGTGGAATAGAGAGATGGGATGATGAGGGAAAGGGAGGAAACATCTGAGAAGTCAGGGACATGACCGGAATATTGGGATAAAGAAGTGAGATGCTGTGGGAAAGATGGGAAGCCATGTAACATAGAGGCAACTTGCTGAGAGATTGGGAGGAGTTACTCTAGGACCATGAGACTGTGGTGCATGCTTCGGTGCAGGTAATGTGTAAATGGAAATGAACAGTACTGTGGGCCAATGAGTTGACATTGTTGTTGAAGCATCAGACTGGGGGGAAAGGTACTGTGGAGCATGGATGTGAGATGTTCTGGGATGGGGAAATGAGATCAGCAGTGAAATGGAGATGGACATGGAAAGGGGATGAGCGGAACAGGGAGGTGGCATTCCATAACACAGAGAGCTAGGCTACTATGTGTCAGGGTGGTGGTGTTCCATAGGACAAGGAGAATGGGTGACAGGGCCATAACATGCTGTAGGACAAGAAGAGGATATTATTAAAATAAATACTGTAGAGTGGGGCAGGAAGATGGCATGAAGTAGGACAGTGAAATAGTATGCTATGAGTCAGCGAGAACATTTTCAATAGAGCTGTGGCATGTTGTGGAAAGTGAGAACAAAGTGACCCTCAGGGAGATGAAGATGAAATACTATCTGACTTGGAGATCAGATTTTGTGGGACACGGAGAAAGGGTACACTGGGATAGGGAGCAATAATGCTGTGGGAGAGTTGAGAGTCTGTGGGAAAGGGAAATGGGGTTAAGTGGGATAGAGAGATGACAGTGTGAGATGGTAAGATGACTTTCTGTAGGACAGTGAGATGGAGTGTTGTAAGAGACAGATGTGATTCTATAGATCAGGGAATTAATATGCTATGGAGCAGGGATATGATATTCTTTGTTACAGGGAAGGTGTCATGCAAGATTCCCAGAAGTTAATTCACAGGGTGAGTCTATGATAAAGAAGGCAAATGCAATGTTGCCACTTATTTCAAGGAGAATAGAATATAAAAGCAAGAAGATAATGCTGAGTCTTTATAAGACTAGTCAGGCCGTACTTGGAGTATTGTCAAAGGTTTGGGCCCCATATCTCAGAAAAGATGTGTTGTCACTGAGAGAGTCCAGAAGAAGTTCACAAGGATGATTCTGGCAATTAAGGGGTTAACATATGAGGAGCAACTGGCAGCTTTGGGCCTGTGCTCACTGGAATTTAGAAGAATGTGTGGGGATCTCATTTAAACCTACTGAATGTTGAAAGAACTAAATAGGGTGGATGTGGAGAGGATGTTTCCTAAGGTGGGGGGTATCCAGAACTAGAGGGCACAGCCTCAAAATTGAGGGACAACCTTTTAAAACAAAAGAACACTCCAAGCAACTCCACAGAAAGGTTATTGAAAAGCAGCAGTTGGGAGTTGGATACAAGAAAATTTCCAGGTCACTGAATATCCCTTGGAGTACAGTTAAGTGAATCATCAAGAAATGGAAAGACTATGGCACAGCTGTAAATCTGGGCAGAGCAGGCCTTCCTCAAAAACTGAGTGGCCAGGCAAGAAGGGGCCTAGTAGGGGAGGCCGCCAATAGACCTGCAACAACTCTGGAGGAAATGGGGGACAAAACACTATCCCTACCCTGAAGCATATTGGTGGTTACATCAGGCAGTGGGAATGCTTCACTGCGGCAGGCCCTGGAAGGCTTGTGAAGGTAGATGGTAAAATGAATGCAGGGAAAACCTGATGCAGTCTGCAAGAGAACTGCGACTTAGGATAAGATTTGTTTTCTAGCAAGACAATGACCCAAGAATAAAGCCAAAGCTACACGGGAATGGCTTAAAAACAACAAAGTTAATGTCCTGGAGTGGCCAAGTCAAAGTCCAGACCTCAATCCAATTGAGAATTTGTGGCTGGAGCTGAAAAGGCTGTTCACTCACGATTCCTGTGCAATCTGACAGAGCTTTAAATGTTTTGTAAAGACGAATGGGGTAAAATTGCAGTGCCCAGGTATGCAAAATTTATAGAGACCTATCCACACAGACTGGAGGCTGTAGTTGCTGCCAAAGGTGCAGCTACTAAATACTGACTTGAAGGGGGTGTGTAATTATGCAATCAATTACTTTGTGTTTAATAATTGTAATAAATTTAGACCAATTTGTTTTCACTTTGACACAAAAGAATCTTTTCTGTTGATCAGTGTCAAAAAATCCAAATTAAATCCAAAGTGATTCAAGGTTGTAAAAACAATAAAACATGAAAACTTCCAAGTGGGGGAGGGGGTGAATACTTTTTATAGGCACTGTATCTGCCAGGTAAAATATGTCAGACTTAGCAATTCATAATTTGTTCTCCAAGCTGCTTATCACTTAAAAATGCTACAATACTATCCTAAAGTGCACCAAAGCACAAAGACAATTACCTTTTGATAACATTCAGAACTTTGTATGCATTAGCCATTCAAAATCTTATTCATTTTCCTCACAAGATTGCCAAAGATGATTTTGAAGTGTACTTGATTTGATGAAGTTAACAGCCATTATTACAGCAGCATTATGAAGTTGTTGTGCAAATATTCTCCCAATTTTTTTGTCACCAAACGCAGACGGTGGATAACAGAGTGTATGCAAAAAGCAGCAGGCATAGTATTTTTTAAAATAAGCAATGAATCCTCTGTATCTTTCTACCATCAAAGCAGCCTCAGTTGCACAAGCCATTATATTTTCCAGCGGAATATTGTTTTTCCAAGAAATGGCTCTTGACTTCAAAAATTGTTTCACCTTTGGTATGTGTCTTAAGCTTTCAGGCAAAAAGCATTTCCTCACTGGCCTGATCATCATTCGTTATCACATAATATGGTTTCATTGATTTGCAGGACAAAATCCTTAACTCACAGTTATATAACTAGCTGTTTTTCCACATCATCTGACATTTCATCAATCCACCTTGATGCTGATGAATTTCTCATGGGGATTGCTTGAATAGTTTCATATGTATAACAGTAGAAATTGTAACAGAAATTGCAGCCAGAATCAATAATTCACCTATATTATGTGGCTTGCCTGTTTTTACAATTAAGTTTGAAATTGAGATGAGATTTATATATAAAAACAGTAACAACAATACAATTGTATGAGTAGGCTCTATAGAAAATTAGTAAATGTCAAAGAATTATAACAAGCATGTGAAAAAGTATCAGTATTGAATATACTCTACATGTAAAAATAAAACTAGCTTTTTGGCAGTTCTTTTTAATAATTTAATTTTTAGGTGAATGTTTTTTTAAATGCTATTATTGCAAATTCCATGTGGCAACAAAGAGTGTGTACTCAACAAGAAAAGCAAATTGGATTTCTTTCAAAACATGAGAAGTATCAGGGATTTAATGAAAGTTGTGGTGGTAGATAGAGATGGAATGTTAGGCTTCTGGTGTTCTTGCCTCTCTGCAGTTTGGCCATTTCTGGCAGATGACCCCCACTGCAGTAACTGCAGCCTTCATGTCACGTTTTGTGAGTATTATAACACGCACAGGTCGGTGGATGGCAAACAGAACCAGCCTCCTGCTACATACTCACTGACTGGCCCAGCTGCAGACAGCCCCACCCAATGTGCAGTCGGTAATTTTGGGGGTGGATGTGGAGCAATTAGTGGGCCGCCCTGCAGGGTGTGATTGGTGATTTGTGTGTGGTCAAGCAGGAATAGAGATAACGATTGACATGCTGAACGCTGCCACACACACACACATCATCTATCATATTTTCCCATTCATTTCATTCAGAGTTCCGATTAAATTACATATAATAATAACTTTTTTACTTATATCCATATTTTAGTAATATTTCATTAAAATGGTAAACTTGTAATGGCCCATTCAGAAACCCTTGTGGCCACCAGTTTCTTGTCATTATTTCTTGTGTCCCTTTTGAAATCTGGCAGGGCTTCTGGAGCCCCTGGGGTGGGGGATGCATATGATCCAATTGAGAACCACTGACCTAGTGGCATAAGGAGATGGGTAGCTGTGGGACACAGAGATGAAATACTGTCATTACAAGCTATGGGACAAGGTGATGAAAAGTTGTAGGACAACATGAATAAATATTAGAGACATACAGCACCTAAACAGGGCTTCTGGCCCACCAGATTGATACCTACTATTGTGTACCCATCTGTACTAACCCAATTTACTATCACTCTATAAACCTTGACAATACAAATGTTTGTCTAGATATCTCTTAAATGTTGAGTGAGTACCTGTCTCCATCATCAACTCAGTGCACTCCTGACTCAAACCATCCCCCCGGCAAAAGAGTCCTTCCTAAGATCGACTCTAAGTGTCTTACCCCTTACCCTGGAACCGATACCTTTTAGTTTCAAATAGCTCTGCTGCGGGAAAAGAAGCTTTCTGCTCTCTACATTACCTTTGCCCTCATAATCTTTGTCCACTCATTCTCCTCTCCTCCAAGGAAAATTAACTTAGCCCGTCCATTCTCTCCTCAGAACTGAAATGCTCCATCCTGGTCAATGATTGCTGTCCTCTGCAGTGCAGCTATGCTCCTAGAACGTAGAGACAGAAATGCACACAGTACTCCAATAATGTTTTATAAAGTTACATATAATTTCCCTTCTCTTGTATACTGTTCCCTGGCTATCAAGGGATGTATAGTATCTCCTTTGCCTTCTCCATCATTTTATCAGGGATCTTTGGATTTGTGCACCAATTTCCTCTATTCCTTGATACTTCCCAAGGCCTTTCCATTCATATACATGTCGTACTAGTCTTCCCAAGATGCATCACCCCACACCCAATAAAACTAAATTTCACCTTCCATTGCTCTGACTATCTTACCAACCAATCGTTATTATCCATGCTGAGAGACAAGGAGATGAGATGTCACCAGAGAGGGAGATAAGATATTGTGACCTTGGGACATAGGACGTGGGAAGGGATGACCTGTGGGGAACAGGAAGATGGGTGATTGTTGTGGGAGAGATAAGGATAAGACATGAGACTGGCCAGCTTGTAAGTACGGCTGGCTACACAGGTTGATAGGGTGGTTAAGAAGGCCAAGGAATTGAGTTCAAAAGTCAGCAAGTTATGTTGCAGATGTATAAAACTCTAGTCAGGTTGCATCTGGAGTATTTAATACAACTATGGTCACCCCTTTCTAGGAAGGATGTTGAGGCTTGGGAGAGGCTGCATAAGAGGTTTACCAGGATGCTGCTTGGATTAGAAGCCATGTGCTATTATGAGAGGCTGGACAAACTTGCACTGTTGTCTTTGGAGTGCTAGAGGCCGAGCAGAGAACTGATAGAGGTTTATAGGAATACGAGAAGCATGGACAGAGTAGACAGACAGTATCTATTTTCCCAGGGTTGAAATGTCTAACACCAGACGGCATACATTTATGGTGAGGGGAGATCATTTCACAGGAGTTATGAGGGGCAAGTTTTTTACACAGAGTGGCGGATGTCTGCAATATGCTGCCTGGGGTTGGTGTTAGGCAGATACATTCGGTGCTGTACTGTTGTATGCTCTGAGTATCTTATAGCAGGGTTCTCCCATAATTGTAAGGCATGACACTAAAATAAGAGTGTTGACAGTGAAGGTGTTGTCAGGAGCTATAGACTGATCTTGATCAACTGACTACATGGGCTGAGGAAAAACTATGGCGTTTAATTTGGGTAAGTGTAGGGTGTGGTATTTTGCAGGACCTTCACAGGAACCACTGAGCCCTGGGGAGTGTTGCAGGGCGGAGGAATCTAGGAGCAAAAGTACATGGTCCCCTGAAAGTGTGTCGTAGGTAGACAGGATAGTGAAGCACTGAGTACAGATGTTGCAGTTGTACAAAATGTTGTTGAGGTCACTTTTGGTTGTCCTGTTATAGGAAAGGTGCAATTAAGCTAGAAAGAGTTCAGGGGAAATTTATGAGGATGTTATCAGGACTTATGGGCCAGAGTTATGGAGAGGTCTTAGTGTGCATTCTTTTTCCCAAGGTGGGAGAATCAAGTACTAGCGGGTGTAGGTTTAAGGTGAGAAGGGAAAGACTTAACAGGAAATTGAGGGGCACCTTGTTTGTCCAGAGGGAGGTCAGTATATGGAATATGCCACCAGAGGAAGTGGCTGAGGCAGGTACACTAACAATATTTAGAAGGTATTTGGACAGATACATAGCTAGGAAAAGTTTAGAGGGATATGGGCCAAACACAGAGCTTGCAATTACATAAATGCTTGGAAACAATTGCCTTTTATCTACATCTAACAAATTACATTGATAAAATGTAAAACATGCAGTGGGTATCTGAAAAAGAAATGTTACGCTTAGTGTTGGTTGATACCTGATGTGATGATGGAGGCAGAAAATCTCTCAATATTTATAAAGTATTCAGATGAGCACTTGAGCATAGAAGGCCACAAGCTGAGTGATGGAAACTAAGATTAGCCTAAGCAGGTACTTGATAGCTGACATAGACAGTGGACTGAAGGACCAGTCTGCACAGTGACATCAGCTTCAGGTTGATTCAAGAAGTGAAGTTATGAGGCCAAGTTGCATTTACAATGCCTTTGTTCCCTGAAGCGAGCGGATTAAGAGATGGTTAAGATAATAAGTATGTAATGGGCAAATGGAGACAGATTATTTCCTCTTTTGGGGTAATGTGAAACTAACAAATAGAATAGGATCTGGACCACACTTTTCAGGGTGATATCCAAAACACGTGAAGGTTGGGGCAAATCTAGAGTATAGTTGAGGCTGTAGCTGGCAATCAAATGAAATTTTAAAACTGAGATTGTTCTTTTTCATAGTTAGGGGAAAGTGGTAATAGTTGTGAAAACCCAAAAGTGTGAAGAAAGATATAGATCAGACAGGGTGTAATTGATTGACAGGACTGTCATGAGGTCTGATTATGTTCTGAAGTCTGGATTAGTCATAGATCTTGCGATAGTCATTCATTGTTTCGAGGAAAGGCTTCATATTTACAGGATAAGAGTACGGTGGTTCAATACCTGAAATCCCAAACCCCAGGGTGGGGTACACGTATTGTGACAGGAGCCTCGTAATTCTGAGCAAAGGTGTGAAAAAACGGTATTAGATTGGTCTCATCTTTCACACATAAAAAAGGAATATTGAGCATAATTGATGTGATTAGATCTATTTATCATAGAGGATTCTGTATTTATTGAAAGGGATAAAAGAGAGAGGGAGATTTGTTCTAAAGTACATATAGCAATGAGTATATTTCCTTACCCAAATACAGGCATAGTGATTAGCACAACACTATTACAGCTCGGGGCATTAGGGTTTGGGGTTCAATTCTGGTGCTGTCTATGAGTAGTTCATGCGTTCTCCCCATGGCCTTGTGGATTTCCTCCAGGTTCTCCGGTTTCCTCCCACAGTCCGAAAATGTACTGGTTAGTAAGCTAATTAGTCATTGTAAATTGTCCCGTGATTAGGCTAGGAGGGTTGCTGGGTGACCTAGCTCATAGTTCCACGCTAAATACAATAAAATAAAGCCTTCATCCACTGTGTCAATTGCATAACTTTTGCAAAAGTGCAAGGGGATGGAAATTTTATCAGTTGTCTGCAGTGTCTGAGTGGGTGGTGCACTTGTCAAGTCTGTGTGTAAAAACTTCTGCTCCAGAAGTGAGAATAAACCCCAGGGCTGAATATCTAGTGTACTTCTGTAGCAGCGCAGGTCTGCTAGAAGTACTTCAAAGTAAATGCACGTCTTCTAGTGATTGGTGTTTCTACACTCGGGTAATCAGATTTCCCCTCAGCTTCTGACACTCCAATGAAAACAATCTAAGTTTCTCCAGCCTCTCATGATAGCACATATACACTAATCCAGGCAGCATCCTGGTAAACCTCTTCTGCAACTCCCTCCAAAGCTTTTATACAGCTCCAAATCAATTTACCGATACTTATACGCAATGCGTCGTCAAATGAATGGAAGCACACTATATGCCTTCTTTGCTTTCTCCCTCCCCCCCCCCACCTTTTAACTCCACTCCTCGTCCTTTTTTCTGCAGGTGTCCTACTGAAAGGTCTCGGCCCAAGATGTCGACTGTACTCTTTTCGATAGGTGCTGCCTGGCCTGCTGAGTTCCTGCAGCATTTTGTGTGTGTTGCTCGGATATATAGCATCTGCAGATTTTCTCTTGTTTGTGATAATGGATTATCTACATGCATGATTGCTTTCAGGAATTCTTTTGCTGTATATACAGAGTTTTTGTGTGTTCCTGATACATGGACCCAGGGCTCGCAATAACATCCTCAGTGCTCTTTCTGCACTTCGAGTGATTGCGGGCCTGGTCTCTGGAAGCCAAGGAGGGAGTAATTATGAGGAGAACTGCAGAAATTGAAGAGGTAGAACATTGCTCATCACCAATAACAACGAGATGGCCTACGGAAAGGGGGTGGGAGAGCTCAAGGCCTGGTGCCAGGGAGGTAACCTCCACCTCAATGTCATCAAGACAATGCAGGTAGTTATCAACCTTCAGGAGAACTCACAGCACTTTAGATCGGCAGCACAGCAGTGGAAACTGCCGGGAGTGCAGAGCTGACACAATCTCTCGTAGTCCTAGACCATATTATACACAATCAGGAGAGCTCTACTTCCTGAGGTGGCTGAAGAGAGCTGGACTCTGCACACCTCTGTACTTACATCCTTCAACAGATACGAGGTAAAGAACATCCTAACAAGCTGCATCACTGCATGATACGGAAACTGCACTGCGGCGGACAGGAAGGCCCTACAGCAGTAGTCAAAACTGCCCAAAACATCGTCGGCACCAGCCTACTCACCATCAAGGACACCTATACGGAAGGATGCCAGAAACAGCTGAGTAACATCATGAAGAACCCAACCCACCCTGCTGATGGACTGTATGTCCCACTCCCATCAGTGAGGAGGCTATGTAGCATCCACACCAGACTCAAAAACAGTAAGGCTGATTAACACCTCCACCCACTAAACTTACCCTCCACACTCCCAACCACCACTACTGTAGCTTACCGTCTCAGTGCATGCCCTTGTTGAAGAGGTCAAGGTAGCCAAGGTAAGATCAGTCTTGATGCTTCGAGACTCAAAAGACCCTGTCATCAAGGACACCCAGCCGGATGTGAGATCAGGCAGGAAGTGGTCAGCCCGTGTAGCAGTTGATGAGGCAGAGTCTAGATTGAAGCAGAAGGAGACAGTTGGAGCTACCCAGCTAGGTTTCCAGGGACTTGGATGGACAACCCACAAGCGGTGGTCATCTTTTACAGGTAAGGAGCGCCGTGAGCTTGTAACACAAGAAATACGAGAGGTAGAAGAGGAGAGGAGGTTATCTAAAACAGCTGGCCTGGCCAGACAAGGGGCTTGGACCTGGTGGGAAAGTGTTGAACAACAACATCTATCTTGGGATGTTCTGTGGCAGATGGAACCGCTCCGCATTTCTTTTCTATGCAGAGCAGCGTACGATCTGCTCCCAATACCTGCCAACCTCAGCACCTGGTATGAAGATAAGACAGACAGGTGTGCTGCTTGTGGCGAGAAGGGAACACTTCAACATATTTTGAGTGCATGCAGAGTCAATCTTTCCAGCAGCATGTACACTTGGAGACATTACAACGTTCTCAAAGTTGTAACAGAAGCGGTTGAGCAGAGAATACTGCAGCACAACTTATCTCATGCCCCTTGCTGCACAGAACATCGCATATTGATTGTGAAAGAAGGTTCCAAGTAAAGGGTGCACAGCGCAGGCTCACGATCAAGCTTACTTTCTTCAGCCAATGATTGGTGTGTCAAGGCCGACCTGGATGGGAAAGGCAGTTTCCCAGAGCAAATAGTTTTCACCACATTACGTCCAGATATAATCATATGGTCTGACACCAGTAGAGAAGTGGTTATTGGTGAACTCACAGTCCCCTGGGAAGACAACATTGATGAAGCCCATGAGCGCAAGTTAACCAAATATGCAGAATTAAGATCAGAGTGCAGAGACAGAGGGTGGAAGGGCTCATGCTATCCATTCGAAGTAGGCTGCTGTGGCTTTATTGCGTTCACTTTCCAGAAGTGGCTGCATGACCTTGGCTTCAATAGAAGAGAGATCAAGTCAACTAGCAGGTCTGTAGCTGAGGTAGCAGAGAAAGGATCAGCATGGTGTACCTTTACTCTGGATACCAAGTATGTCCAGAGGGGCAGATAGTCAGACAGTGTATACATATCTCGCAAATCCTTCAGTGGTTGCATAGACACCTGAAGAGCAGACTATCTGTTGGATGGAAGTGACCAACAACTCTGATAGAAGCAGATGCCAAGTTTTTAAGCTCACCAGTGGGAGGTGGTGCTTTAGTACTGCTGGCCCACCACCTCGAGGGAGTCTTGATCATAAGCGGGCCGAAACTCCTGAAGACAGGTGTCATATCAACTGGTGATCCCACTGGTGATAGCACAGGACAGTTAACATCTTAGTCCACATGTGTTTTTTAACCCAAAATTCCCTGTCTGCCACTTTATGTAGAGACAATCCTGTGCCCAGCATCACTTCATGTATACAAGCAATCTACGTATATACACTACCTTATGTAGTTATGTTTATTGTGTTTCTTTTTTATTATTCTGTTCTTCATTGAGTTTTTTTGGTGCTGCATTGGGTGCGGAGTAACAATTATTTCATTCTCCTTTACACTTGTGTACTGGAAATGACATGAAGCAATATTGAATCTTGAATTGAATCGCCCGTTGATTTGGTTCAAAGATTAGGATGATCTGAAGGGGTACATGTGCGTCATATCAGAAGCATATCAGGTAAAGGGGGACTTATCAGGCTTTCATTCCCATTGTGCGATGAAATAATGTAATAGAATGGGAAAAACTGACCTAAGGAAGAGACAGACTCAAGAAATACTTAGAGTCCAAATGTTAACCCGCATCCGCCACTTCTGCTGGCAACTCAGTCTACACTATCACCGCCCTCTAAGTGAAGAAGTTCACCATTAAATATTCCACCTTTCACCCTAGTCTCACCCAATGTGAGGAAAACGATCCGGGATGGATTTACCTCATCTATACCCTTCATACTTTTGTATACCTCTATAAGGTCTCCCGTTGTTGTCTTACTCTCCAGGCAATAAAGTTCTAATCTATTCAACTTATTCCTATATCTCTGCTCTTCAAGTCCTGCTGGCATCCTTGTGAATTTCCTCTGTACTCTTTCAACCTTATTTATATCTTTTCTGTAGGTAGGCGACCAGAACTGCACACAGTACTCCAAATTTGGCCTCACCATGTCCTATACAACATCAACATAACATTTTACTCCTGTACAAGATACTTTAATTTATAAAGGCCAATGTGGCAAAAGCTCACTTTATGACCCTATCAAACTGTGATGCCACTTTCAAGAAATTATGGGTTGATATTCTCAGATCCCTTTGTTGTATCAAACACTTCAATGGCCTACCACTCGCTCCCTCAGTCCTACCTTGATGTGCCCTGCCAAAGTGCAACACCTCATACTTGTCTGAGTTTAGATCAGAGATGTGGAGCGATTTCTTTACCAGAGGGTGGTGAATCTGTGGCTATGGATATATTTGAAACAGGTTAGTAAATGTATCAAAGGTTATGGGGAAAAAGCAGGAGACTGGGTTGAGAGGGATAATAATCTAGCCTTGATCAAATGGGCTGAATGGCTTAATTGTGAACCTATTGCTTATGGTTTGTAAGCACAATGGCTATCCAGTGTTAACTGCAGTCAACACAAGTTATTATAGAGAAGGTAGTTTATTATCCCAAATTCATCTGGTCAATGCAAGTCTTCAAAATGCACATAAGCCTTCTTTCACCTGACTTCAGTCAACTCTGCTGGTATCACTGCTTTTTAATCTGATTTAAGACAAAAATATCTTGTACCTAATGAAGTGGCCACTGCTTGTATGTTTGTAGTCTTCTGCTGCTATAGTCTCTAAGCACCTAAGCTTCTCGTGCAGTCTCATTGTGGATTTGGCTATTCCAGTTCAGGATCTGATCATGGTAACTCCCAGGATATAGTTTGTGGGGAATTCGGTGATGCTAATGCTACTGAATGTCACCGGGTAATTGCTGGATTTTTTTTCCAGTTGGATGTTGTCATTGCCTGCCTGGTGTGGCCCCAGTATTACTTGTACATATTCCCTTTTGTCATTTGCTTTCTGTTGCCTTCCATCCCTTTCACAAATTTTGCTTTCTGTTCCTTCTCCCACCTTGCTTCTCTTCAGCTTTGTCTAATTTACAACTTTACCCAGTTCTGTTGAGAAGCATTGACCAGGAATATGAACTGCTTCTCTCTCCACAGAAGCTGCCTGACCCGTGGAGCATTTCCACCACCTTCTGTCTTTGATTCAGGTTTACAGCATTTTAAGTACTTTATTAACATGCCTCAGAGCACCATGTAGAAATGCAAGAAGTCAGCTCTGCCATCTATGAAGACAACGAAACTGTGCAATGAAGAATGGGTAATAAAAGTCGGCCTTGCCAGCAAGCCCTTATGTCTCACGAGGTAACCACCTGAGATTTTGAAAGAGATTAGTTGATAGATAAATAAAAGGCAGGACAATAGGCAGAACCAGCTTAGTTACCGCATTGGAAATTTAAGTACCCAACACAGGTGTCAATGAATAGGCTCTAACTCCGCTGCTTTGAGAACATTCCCTGATTGAACTAAGCGATTCTCCTTTGATGATGATGATGACTATCACCCTGACCCTAACCTTAACCCTGACTCATGCCCGTCGCCCCGACCCCCTCCAAGGCTGCCTCTGTCCGAGCCGCCCCTTTACGCACGTCCACGCGCGAGCGGGACCGGCCCCTTTAAGGAGCAGCGCTCGCGTTCTTTGACCCTATCGGGAAGCGGAGAGGACGGTGTGGCGGACGGTCAGAGCGATCAGGTTTGTTTCAGTTCTGGTCTCCAAACGCTTCCGGGGTGGTGGTCGCTGCCAGTGGCAGAGAACGGCCATAGCAGCGGAGCGGAGCTGGGCTGGGCTGGCAGTGGTATGCAAGGGGTGCACTTTGAGCGGAGGGAAGGAGGTGGTATCGGCGGGCCCCGGTGGCTGGGATGGGAGCAAAGGGTGCGATGTGTCGGCGGAGCTGGATGGAGTCGCGGGGGGTTGAATGGAAGGTGTCAGCGGGCTCGGGTGGGGTTGGGGGAGTGAGTGAATGAATGGGAGGCTACGGGGGTGTCCTTATCAGTGAGCTGCAGAAGTGGGAGGTGTTGCGGGAGCGGATCCATCTGAAAAGTCCTTACAAGTTGATTTCCCTTCCTCGGCAATCCCGCGTGGTTTATAGTGACTGATGGTGTGGGAGCTGCTGGTTCTTCCACTGATCGGACAGTTGGTAGACTGGGTGGCTGGACTGTTTGTGAGACATGCAGAAATCTCAAGATTCCTGTAGGCTTGTGAAACTATGGGCTTGGGATTCCCAGATGTCGTGAGAATGTTCCATTCATTTTCTGAGCAGGTTTGACTGTGTACTTAAATTTTACTCTGATCTGCCGGTAGTGCGTTCCTGTGACATGTAATTGCCTATGAAAAGCTTTGTGACCAGGCATGCTGAGGCAGTTTTCCACAACCCCACTAAAGACCAGCTGGCTAATCGAGATTCTTGTGTGTGTGGGGGGAATATGACCAGGCTTCAGTCCTTTATGATTACTTTTATCAGCTGCTCTGGATTCCAAGTTCCTTGCTTCATTGAAGACTAGATGGCCAGTATAGAGCTGGGTTACCAGGAAATAGATTGACTGTAAAATAATGGGAGCTACTTGAACATTTGAAATCTGATATGCTTCAAATCTACTCTCTGGAGTTGTTGCTTTAATGTCCATTTCATAGAGTCATATAGCATTAGAAACAAGATACTCATTGTGGCTGTTTCAGCTGTCAAGTAACTACCTATAGCAGCTCTTGCTCTTCTATGCCATGGTCTTTCCAGTGTTCATTTAAATAGTACTACATTCTGTGAGTACCCCTGCCTCCACATCTGTCAGCTAGTGATTCCATCCACCCTCAAGGTAGAAAAGAAACCTTAATCTGTTCAAAATTGCCTCCCACTTTTTTAACCCATATCCTATGGTTACAGACATTTCTCCATAGGGGAAGAGGTTTCTCACTATCTATTCCATCTACACCCATCGAAATGTAATGTACCCACCCCCTTTCCCCCTACCCCACCCCACAGTAAAAGAAAACAAAGGTCCCGTGCAACACACACAGCAGGTCAGGCTATGGACAAGAGTAAACAGTCGATCTTTCAGGCCGAGTCCCTCCAACAAGATTGGGGGAAGAAAGGATGAAGTCAGAATAAAAAGGTGGAGGGAGGAGAGGAAGTGAGGTAGGTGACACTAGCTGGGGGAGGAGGAGAGGGGGTGGGGGTGAAGTAAAGAGCTGGGAAATTGATTGGTGAAAGAGATGAAGGGCTGCTGAAGGGGAAAGGTTAGAAGACCATTAGAAGAAAGGGAAGGGAGAGGAGCCCCAGCGGGAGGAGATGGGTAGGTAAGGAGACAAGGTGAGAGAGGGAAACAGGAACGGTGAAAGAGCAGGGAGGGGACAATTACTGGAAGCTTGAGACATCGATGTTCATGCCATCAGGTTGGAGGCTACCCAGGCGAAATGCATGGTGCTACTCCTCTGACCTGAGTGTGGCCTCATTGCAGCAGGAGAGGAGGTTGTGGACTGTATGGGAATGGGAAGCAGAATTCAAATAGGGACCCACCAGGAGATCCTGCTTTTTCTGGTGGACAAAGGGTAGGTGCTTGGTGAAGCTAACTCCCAGTCTACGTTGGGTCTTACTAATATACATGCAGGAGGCCATACTGGACACAGTAGATGGCCCCAAAAGACTCTCAGGTGAAGAGCTGCCTCACCTGGAAGGATTGTTTGGGGTCCTGAATGGTAGTGAGGGAGGAGATGTAGGGGCAGGTGTAGCACTTGCAAGGATAAGTGCCAGGAGGGAGATTGGTGAGGAGGGTCAAATGGAGAAGGGAGTCGCGTAGGGAACGATCCCTGTGGAAAATGGGAGGGGGAGGGGAAGATGTGCTTGGTGGTGGGATCCTGTTGGAGATGACAGAATTATGTGCTAGATGCGGAGGCTTTGGGGGGGGGCGGGTGGTAGGTGAGGACGAGAGGAACCCTATTCCTGGTGGAGTGGTGGGAGAATGGGGTGAGGGCTGATGTGGACAAAATGGAAGAGATATGGGTGAGGGCAGCATTAATGGAGGGAGGGAAGCCCCTTTCTTTGAAGAAAGAGGACATCTCATTAGTCCTGGAATGTAAATGAAATGAAAAGCCTCAACCTGAGAGCAGATGTGATGGAGACAGAGGAACTGAGAGAAGGGGATGGCTTTTTTCTCAAACAAGTAACAGGGTGGGAAGAGGTATAGTCCAGGTAGCTGTGGGAATCAGTGGGTTTATAAAAACATATCAGTAGATAAGCTGTCTCCAGATATTTGGAGAGATCGAGAAAGGGGAGGGAGGAGTCGGAAATAGACCAGATAAATTTGAGAGCAGGGTGGAAGTTGGAGGTAAGGTTGATGAGCTCAGTCTATGCAATTTCCCTGATAACTGAATTGTTCCATCTAAGGCAACACTTCAAATCTCTTTTGCATTTTCTGGTATTACTGTGACCTTCCTATAACATGGTGGCTAGAACTGCACACGATAAACTAGCTATGATCTAACCAATGTTCTGTATAATTGTAGGGTAGTGATGAGGATTTGTCTGGAATTTGTGTGTTGAGGAAATTACTTTCAAAGACTGAAAGAAGTCATTCATTTTGGTGAGGATGTTAGGCTGGAGGACCTGTTCCATTGCTGTATAACTTAAAATACTTTTTTCTTGCCTCCGGCTTCTTTGATGGAGTTCATCACCGGTTCTTCTCTCTTAATGGCCTTGCAAATTATTTCACCAAATATAAATTTCAGGAAGGTACTAAATTTTAGACCTTTTTTAATTATCTGGAATGGAGCAAAAATTGTTTTGTAAATACTTCTCTGGTTATTCTCTTGTGACAGGAACCAGTTTCTCTCAATGTTCTCCAGCAGACCCCACTTTAATTTGTAGAATTGTTAAGGCATATTCAACCCACTGAGTCTGTACCTGCTCGTTGTACAGCAATTAGATCATTGTCTTCCCACAGTTTCTCTATCTAATCCCTTTCCAACTCCATTTTAAAGGCCCGGATTTGTACCCACCAGCCAACCAGGCAATGAAATCCAGATGCTAACTACCCTCTACCTAACCCCAGTCCAAAATCGCTTTTGTTTTGCTTTGGTCAAGGCCCCTCCCAGTTCATTATATGACATTCAATTGACATGGGGTGAGCATAACAAATTTCCGTGATCAAAGAATATTAGGATTTTGGTAAAAAACTAATTGAATATTTTTGTCATTCTTCCTGGGTGTTCTTTTTAAACCTCTAGAGGTTTCATACTGAACCAGTAAAAGTGACGTGACATTTAATCAATGTTTAACCAAAGTCTGAAGGTTGTTCAGATACAGAAAATTGTTGTTTTTTCAGTTTGGATGAAACGAATTGGGAGGAGCTCTGAACGGAGTGTAAAGTCTTCATTGACTGCTTGGGCTGAGTAGCTTCTGTTATGCACTGATTAAAATCAGAATAATGACACAACAGGCCAGTCAGATTCTCTCACCAACTTACTACATTTTTTTCAATTATTTGTCTAGTACCTGTTTGAAAGCTCTTGTTGAATCACTTTTCATGCTCTCTTAAATAAAACTTTTTTTTTCTTTGAGTCACTCTTGGTTCTTGTGCTGATGAATTGAAGTCGGTGCCTTTCAGCCACACCTCATTTGCTCCATTTCCAGTCTGTATTTCCTGTACCACTTGTATCTGGTGCATAGTGACTCAGTTTCAGCTTCCCCTGGAGAAATGATATGCTGTACAGGCTGAAATCTAGAGCAAAAAAAAATGCCTATTTAATAAAAAAAACAAATTTCTGTTGAATAGGCAACATCTATAATTAATATTTCTGTTGAATAACATCTGATGACATCAATGAGCTGAAATGTTGGTCGTTATTTTAACACAGATGTGGATATTTCCTAAGAAATGAGAGTAGGAGTTGGGACACATCGCACTACCACCCAGCAAGGTCTTGGCTGATCTTGTATCTTGGTATCATTTTCCTTGTCCTCCCAATTTAGCATCATCTACGCCATCATAATTGCAGGAGGAGCAATGATGGTGACTTGCTGTGGGTAACAAAACAATGACAGATACCTTTAAGGCCCAAGTACCCAATACACACGCCTAATTTAAGATAAATGCTCTGTAATGTTTTAACCAGCATTAAAATGTGTTAATAAATGCATTTAAAAGATCTAAGGATTGTGGTTGAAGAGTCGCCCTATAACACATTGTTCATATAATATGAATTGGTTTCTTGAAGTGTCAAGTGGCTCCTGGATGTTTGCCTATTTCAACTGGTGGTTTAATGGGGAGCAGTTGATTTACACAGCTGTACCTTCTGACTTCAAAACCATGTGTCAGTGTATTTAATGACAGTAATTTGAACCCCCACCCCTTGTTATTTTGTCATCGTCCCCCTTCCTTTCCAATCCATAAGAAGGGTCTTTTGCCTGAAACTTTCTTTGACTTGTATTCATTTTTATGGCTGCTGCCTGACCTGCAGATTTCCTCCAGAATTTTGTATGTGTTATTTGAACTGTATTTTTGTGGTTCAGTTGTTCTGATCAACTATACACCTTCTGACTATTGCAAGCTCCTCCCTACAAATGCCTAAATGGAAGTCAAATTGAGTAACAACACAATTAGAAAAATTATCATAGGAATTTCCATTTTTGTAGTAATCTTGAAGAAGAGATAAGCAAGTATGTAGCAAATTTAAAAATAACTTTGTGTGACATTATTGGTGTTTTTCTTTCCTCCCCCCCCCCCCCAATAGACAGATGACAGGTCATTTGGGTTGAAGGGAGATAATGTAGACAGTGGTGATTAATGAGAGCAGCTGGTCTGTCTTTGCGTTTGTGAAGGAGGAGGCTGCAAGGGAGAGGAAGGTTTGGAGTAAAGTTGGTTTCTTCTGCTGGCTTGGCTATTGTGAAACATATTGTTTTGTGGAGATGTGATAACTTTAAATCCTTGTGCAAAGAATAAGGAATTAAAGCCTTTTCAGCATCCTTTTTGACTTGAGTGCCATGCTTGAGGACTGGTTAACTAGTGCTTTCAATGCCAGACTGGAAATTGAGACTCTTTCTTGTTTATGGCTGATTCTCAGGCTCAACATCAATTCTAAACAACACACATCAAAGTTGCTGGTGAACGCAGCAGGCCAGGCAGCATCTCTAGGAAGAGGTACAGTTGACGTTTCAGGCCGAGACCCTTCATCAGGAGTAACTGAAGGAAGAGCTAGTAAGAGATTTGAAAGTGGGAGGGGGAGAGGGAGATACAAAATGATAGGAGAAGACAGGAGGGGGAGGGATGGAGCCAAGAGTTGGACAGGTGATTGGCAAAAGGGGATACGAGAGGATCATGGGACAGGAGGTCTGGGGAGAAAGACAAGGTGGGGGGAGAACAGAGGATGGGCAAGGGGTATAGTCAGAGGGACAGAGGGAGAAAAAGGAGAGTGAGAGAAAGAATGTGTGTATAAAAATAAATAACGGATGGGGTACGAGGGGGAGGTGGGGCATTAGTGGAAGTTAGAGAAGTCGATGTTCATGCCATCAGGTTGGAAACTACCCAGACGGAATATAAGGTGTTGTTCCTCCAACCTGATTGTGGCTTCATCTTTACAGTAGAGGAGGCCGTGGATAGACATGTCAGAATGGGAATGGGATGTGGAATTAAAATGTGTGGCCACTGGGAGCTCCTGCTTTCTCTGGCAGACAGCGTAGGTGTTCAGCAAAGCGGTCTCCCAGTCTGCGTTGGGTCTCGCCAATATATAGAAGGCCACATCGGGAGCACCGGACGCAGTATATCACCCCCGAATATCAATTCTAAATGGGCTTTTAAATAATTCTGCAACTTCATCCTGAACTATATCAGATTATCCTCAGAATAACCTGTGCCAGTTTAATGGTTAGGGATATTTCTCTGCTTAAAGGTAAAAATCTTGTGAAGCTATGGCCACTTCCAGAGAATATTCAGCCCAGTGGCTGGTGTTATTTCATCCTGAGATTTTGTGTTGGTTATGCACCCGGTAGTGATATAATTTTTCCAGAGTTTCTGTACATCGAGGGCAGCATCAGTACCCACAGCCTGATGAATGCGTAGAGAAGTATACTTTAAATCATAGGCCTTATGTGCACACCCTGGTCGCAAAGCTGGATGAGAGGGGTGGACTGGGAGGAAAAAGCACTTCCTGGACATTTGGGTTTTTGGATGGCCAGGAGCAGTATCTAATATTATTCTCACCTTGATTCATCACACCGATATTTCTATACCCCTTGTGAGAGGACGTAGTCTGCTGTGGCACAGGTTTGTGCCCCTTTAAGGCAAGAGGATTCTTTGAAAAATGATGACAGAGGCTTTTCTATGTGGCCAGCAGTATGAAAGCCTGAAGCCTTTTGTACGTTATTACTTCCACCATGTTTTGTTGGCAGCCCTTATCCACTGATGCTGCCTCTCCTTGTAAGCTCACATCTACTGCCTCCTTTGCAGCCTCAAAAGGTCGACCGCTCCTCTCCTCAGCATACCTGGCTGGCTGAGATCCTCCAGCGTTTTGTACATGTTACTCAAGATTTCCAGCATCTGAGTTTGTGTACCTGTAACAGAAATGCTTCAGGCTGTAAATGTTTTTTGTTTTGGGCCATCCCTATGCTTCCTGTCTTCTATTTGAATACATGTTGTTTTTCCTGAATCTTGGTTTGAATTCATTAGAGCCAGCAGGGACATTTTTTTTCATTCGTTCCCTCTTGAATCTCTTTTGCATGCTAATTTTAAACTTTTAGGATCACTAAAAACTAACATTTCTTTTGCTTTGGATCTTATGAATTATTAGCCGTACAGCTTCCTGACTGCTGTCCATTGTTTCTAAAACTTTCACTTTTTGTACTAATGTCATCACTTTGCCTTTTTGGTGTTTCACTAGTTGAATTATGCTATGGTGCTTTAATGGTGAGTTAAAATTTAAATGCTAAACGTGGAACTTGAAGTAGCATATAATGTGTAGTAACATAGAGAATGTGTAGTAACATAGAGCATGTGTGGAACAGGATGGAATACTAATAACACTTTGCTCCCACTCTTGTGTGGAGGCATTTCAAATCTTATTTCACTGATTGTATTGGGGCGGTGGTTCATCTTGAAGGGCAGGGGAAGGATTTGATGGCATTTGGGTTTGCTAGTCCACAGAATTACAAATAACAGATACTGAATGTACTCTGCTTTTTAAACTTTAAAGTATTTTTGTTGCGAATGATCATTTCATAGACATTTCCATATTAAAAGGGAATCTCATTCCTTCTAGGTCAGTTTTCGTTTCATTCTCTTCACAAATGGTGTCGATTCAGCAAGTTGTATTGAGCTCTCGACTGGGTGAGTGCCATTTCAGCCATACTATTTTACTTTGGCGTTAAGTCCAAATGAAGGGTGAGGTCTTTGCTTCGCAGGTTAAGCAGAAAATTGAAACCGATCTAGAGAAGATCAGATACTGAAAGAGTTAGGTTTAAGGAGGAGTTGGACAGAGATAGCGCTCAGTACTTGGTGTCGGAGAGCTGATCAGAGCTCGAAGTTTTCTGATGACTCAGAGTCAGACTGTGGTCGGCATGGCAGGGAGAGTTTTTCTTCCTTCTCCCGTCTGCGTGAGATATGGGACATTTGAGAAGCTTTGAACTTTTACTGTGCTCGTGGACTTCTTCATCAAGTTATGGTATTGTTGCACAGTTGTAACTATATGTTATAATTATGTGGTTTTGTCAGTTTTTTCAGTCTTGGTCTGTCCTGTGTTTTGTGATATCACACCGGAGAAAATATTGTATCATTTCTTAATGCATTCATTACTAAATGACAATAAAAGAGGACTATGTGTCTTCATAATCAAAAAGTCTAGAGAATGAATTCCCAAGTTTTAAGATTCAGCAAATGAAGGCATAGCTACCAATGACAAGATGTAAAGAAATTTCTGATTGTAGTTGTAGAGGAGGTGACAGGAAGTGGCAGAGGGATTTGTAGATGTTGGAAAGAATTTTAAAATGGAGGCATTTGTAAAATGGGTCAATGAACATGAGTTCAATCTACTTGGTGCAGGGAAGTAGTTAAGATTTCAGATTTTGAGAGCAGAGATTCTGAGAAGACTGAAGATGGACGAGGCCTCTATACACAAGGAGATGGAAAGAACTTCATTTAACAGCATTCAGTTGGATTTTCTTTGCAGTTTTGAGCTTCCGGTTTTAATGTTGATAGTGTATTTTTTTAATTGTTAGGGCTTTCCAGTTTTCAATTCACAGCTTCAATAGATATTTTGTGATGGTTAAATTAGAATACATAAGCTAAGGCCTGTTGAAGTGGGAGGATTTCAGTAAGGGGTAGCATGGCTTAGATTTTTCTTTTCCATGCCTCAGTGGAACAGCAGCAGATTCTCCTGGTAATTCATGCCTTGTCATTCCCTTGTACCTGATGGTTACAGTATTTTCCTGTGTCATAAAGTGACTTGCTGCACTTTCAGATTGTTAATGTGTAATGAGGTTGTGAGTGATTGCAGTTTGTTGCCTCGTTGCAAGCTGTTATCTTTGACAAAGTGGGCAGCACTCTTCTGAGTCAAAGGGTCATGGGTACAATTCCCAGTCTGGAATCTTGAGCACAAAATGAAAGTTATTTCTTCCACTGAGCACTGAAGGAATATTGCACTGTCAGAGCGAGTGCCTATTAAGAGTGGCATTTTTGACTGGGAGAGTAAATCAAGCTCCGTAGCTCCTAGAGGATGTAAGGTCTTCTAGTTATTGTTCTGGTGCCCTGTTCAATTCTTATGCCTTATTAAACCATTAAAATAGAGAATCAACTTGTATTATTACTGTTTGTAGACTGTGCATGCAAATTAGTATATATATTTCTTAATTGCCACACTTTGGGATCTCCTGAAATTCACTAATAAATCTTTCAGTTGTGCCACCATATAATGTGTGTTGAAGACAGTGGCTTGCAGTCAGTGAACTGTGCTCTGTGGTCATTGGACTTGAAGCAGGACACCCTGAGGCCCTTTTCATCACTGGTGATTTCAGTCAGGCCAATTTCAAGTATATTACCAAAATACTTCCGGGAAGTCTCTTGTCCCAAAAGGGGCCCAAACATGCGTGAATCTGTGGAATTCATTGTCACAGATGGCTCTGGAGGCCAAGTCATTGATATATTTAAAGAGGAGGTTGATGGGTTCTTGATTAGTCAGGGCATCAAAGGTTTCATGAAGAAGGCAGGAAATCGGGTTCAAGGGGGTTAATAAATCAGCCATGATGGGATGGCAGAGCAGGTTTGAGGGGCTGAGTGGTCTCGTTCTGCTCCTATGTCCTGTGGTATGAATCAGACCACCAGGCTGTGCTCCTTCACTCTGCACACAAACAGAAGTTGAGACACGAGAATCTAATACAGAAAATTATAGTGCTGGTTTGAGGAAATAGATCAGCTTCTGGTGACTGCTTTGAGTCAGTAGACTGATCCACATTCAAAACCAGTTTAGATGAGTATGTCACAATCACCACAGACTTTGTCAGTAAGTGTGTTGAGGATTATGTACCAAAGAGGACAATTTGGGTGTTCCCAAATTGGGAACCATGAATGATCGGGGAGACCCACTTCCTACTGGGATTTAAAACTGAATGAACAGGGGGACCCACTTCCTACTGGGATTTAAAACTGAATGAACAGGGGGACCCACTTCCTACTGGGATTTAAAACTGAATGAACAGGGGGACCCACTTCCTACTGGGATTTAAAACTGAACGGGGAGACAAACTTCCTACTGGAATTTGAAACTGATGTTGAAATTGGGTGACCCTGACCTATGCAAGAAATTAGAATATGACCACTGAAAAGCCATCAGGGATGCCAAGAGTCAGTATGTCCAAAGTAAATTCCTAGTAGTGGCAGGGTTTATTTGCAATTACAGGCTACAAAACAAAGTTGGGCAGCATCACTGCTGGTGAGCGCAACACGTTCTGTGCACAGAATGGATTGGAATGTCACCACCAGCCGCGACTGTCTGATACGCAGCTCAGCCCACCATCATGGAGAGTGAATCCGCAGAAAGCATTTGGCCCAGACACTGTCCCTGGTCACGTCCTTTCATCCTTTACAGATTAGCTGGTGGAGGGTATTTGCAGACTTTAAATCTCTCCCACCTTCAAGTTGAGTTTCGTACCTGCTTTAAGCAGACCACTATCACTCCAGTACGCGTGAAACAAGTAACGTTCTTCATGACTACTGCCTGGTTGCTCTGATATCCATCATCGTGAAGTGCTTTGAGATGTTTGTCATGGTACAGATTAACTCTGACATCCCACACAGCTTTACTGTGAAACAGGGCCAAATCTCTAGCCCTGAAGCATCTGGACAGTAAATGTATCCATGTTAGACCATTGTTTATTGACCACAGCTTGGCCTTCAATACTATCATTCCAAGCAAACTCATCTCTAAATGCCCAGATCTGGACTCGGCTCCTCCTTTGTCACTGGGTCCGCAGCTTCCTGATCAATAGACTGCAACTAGCAAGGAGCAACACCTTTGCTCTGATTATTCTCAATATTGGTGCCCCACAGGCTGCTCCCTATACACTCACAACTGACCAGGTTCTTCTCCAATTGCATCTACAAGTTTGTGGATGATCCCACTGTAGTGGACATTTCTCATGTAACGTCAAGTTTGGTACAGAAAGGAGAGAACCTAGGACATGGGGTCATGACAACAACTTTTCCCTCAATGTCACCAAAGCAAAAGAGTTGGCCGCCTGCTTCACAAAGGGTGAAGCAGTGCACATGCATGCTGTTGCAGGGTTTGTGGACTGGCCAAGGGGACAGAAGACACCATCTACAGGTGAGTTTTGACATTCTTCAACAAAGGAAGACAAACATCAAAACATTCAAGTTGCACATATGCTCCTTTAAAAGACGATGCTGGTGGTGCTTTACAGGCGGCAAACTAAAGTACTAACTATGCTATTAATTACACTTTTTCTGAGCTGCAATTCTCAGCCTGTAACTCGCCCTTCGGGAGTTATGCTGTTGAACCGTCAGTACAACCTGGCACTTCTGTGGTATCCTGAGGAATCCAGTGAACTGGACTCTTGAGAATGTAGGTACAGCCTCGGCGGGCATTGCTGGAGCAGACCTGAGCCTGGATCGAAGTGGCAGGGCCCAGGCCCAGGCCCGAGAGAGGAAAAACAAACCGATGTTTAACCATTGCAAGAGCAGAGATGGGGCCGGATCAAAATGGCTGGGCCTGGGCGTGGAAAACAAATCAATGTTTGGCCAATTTAAATGCTGAGCCAGATTTAAAAAGGTCAAAGCATCAAGGCTGAGAGCAAAGGATGAACCTGTGTTTAGCTGGCTACTCTGTGAGGTTTACTTGCCTCAGAACTGAACTGACTCGGCAGCTGTGGCCTGCAACCATCAGCAGTAGTCTGACCAGTGCACTGGCTCATGGTTGTGGCTTGCACCATAGGACTTCTGGACTGGTTTCTTTCACCTCAGTGCTGAACTGGCTCTGTGGCTGTCGACTTGCTTTTGGGGGCCTTGTTCACGTTCTGTGTTTTGTTTGTTTACCTTTTATTGTTTGCACGATTCTCTTTTTGCATGTTGGGTGTTTGGTCCTTGTGTGGGTTTTTTTTAATGGTATTTCTTCATTTTGTGGCTGCCTACAAGAAGACAAATTGTAAGGTTGTATATGGTCTACATACTTGTACTCATCTAAGTGTGTGCCTGAGACCTCCATCTGCAACACACTTCCAAACTTACTGCGGTGTGGTTCACGCAGATATTGACCCAGCGAGACCACCACACATGCTACATTTATATGGTAGCAGTACTTTCTTGCTAGAAGCTAGTATCATGGCACTAGAGTCAGTCAGTGGAAGGGCTGCAGCGTTCTTCAGATAGGCTAGTTGATAACTAATGTGGCAGCAGTGACTTTCAATTGGCAGATAGTGTTAACTTTCGCACTACATTCCACCCCTCTAAAAGCTGTGACACTGACACCTGGCCTTTAGGCTAGTATAACCCATGTGGTTGCCCCATTATGACATGGAACTATAATACCCAATACCCAGTAGACTCCCCAGTGTAACACAGTAGTCCACCAACCTAGTGCCCCATTGTCTTGACATTTAGCTGATGCATATGCAAATGTATCATGGTCACCATTTTGTAAAGGTGTGCTTTGAACTTCAATTTACTGCTTGCAATTTACAATTTGCATTAAAATCTGAAGACTAGTTCTTGTCTGACTTAATATCTGTTATATTCACATGACTTCAGAATACTTCCAAACATGCCATCCCTCCTCTTGGCCCCTGGACAGAAATCTGTGCCAGGAAGGGCAAACCTGTAGGAAGATGTAATTAAGTAGGGTAGTGAAAGTGCCCTTCACTTCAGATCACTTGCTCAATTTCTAACCTATCACGTCCCAATATCTATCTACACTATCTGTCATCCCTAATTGGCTATCTACAAGACTAAGCAGTAATGGCATTAAAACATTCCAGAAATTTGATCATGTCTTGGGCACTTCTGTCTTCTCTATTTCAACCAGTCTTTAAAACGCAACTTTATCATCTGTGTGCTTGTTGCCTCCTTCCCTACTGACCTATTACACTTCGATCACATCCTTAACTTTACGCCTTCAATCTCTGATAGCTAAAACTGTCAGTAGTTACTTTGTGGGCAGGGGTATCAGCAAGGTAACTTTGTTTCATGTTTGCATTCCATGCAATAACAGGAGGTTATCAGAATAATCAGACAACCAGCCTCTGCCCCTTTGATCTAAATGCGTGTTTGGGGTGGTCCCTGTTTGAGAGACTGCAAGGACCTCACCCCAATGGCACTGTACCCAGACTGTCCTTTTGATCAGGGGTCCCCAACCTTTTTTGCACTGCAGACTGGTTTAATATTGACAATATTCTTGCGGACTGCGGGGGGGGGGGGGGTGTTGATCAATACCGGAATATAGGTGATAAGTCAACTATAAATCATTTATAAGTGTCTAATACACTTGTTACATGTTCAAGGAGATTTTTTTTGTGAGAATGCTGTAATGGTCTTTTGGAGGTCACCTGATGTGATTTTCCCATCGATGTGAGGTCACGTGATGATGTGCCCCGTGACTATATAAGGGTCGACTCAGGTGACGCAGTGGGTTTTGAGTTTGTAGATTTCCAGGTAGAACGTGTTGTGCCTCCGTTTCTGTTGCATGTTTGTTTTTGTGACGCAGTTTCATTTTTAAAACGGAAGGTGCGTTCTCTTACAAGATATGGTATTTGGACTGGGAATTTGTGGCTGGAAGTGCCAATTTACTCAATTCCGACAGTTTTGAAGGGAGAGTGAAGAATTCATCGAAGTGAAGGATCGAGAGCAGTCGGCATCGTTTGGCAGTTTAATAAAGAATCGACCTTATTGAGTCTTCGTTGGAGAGAACCTGCATCGAGATAACTCTTGTAAAAGGGCAACATACATCAAAGTTGCTGGTGAACGCAGCAGGCCAGGCAGCAACTATAGGAAGAGGCGCAGTCGACGTTTCAGGCCGAGACCCTTCGTCAGGACTAACTGAAGGAAGAGTGAGTAAGGGATTTGAAAGCTGGAGGGGGAGGGGGAGATGCAAAATGATAGGAGAAGACAGGAGGGGGAGGGATAGAGCCGAGAGCTGGACAGGTGATAGGCAAAAGGGGATACGAGAGGATCATGGGACAGGAGGCCTAGGGAGAAAGACGGGGGGGGGGTGACCCAGAGGATGGGCAAGAGGTATATTCAGAGGGACAGAGGGAGAAAAAGGAGAGTGAGAGAAAGAATGTGTGCATAAAAATGAGTAACAGCTGGGGTACGAGGGGGAGGTGGGGCCTAGCGGAAGTTAGAGAAGTCAATGTTCATGCCATCAGGTTGGAGGCTACCCAGACGGAATATAAGGTGTTGTTCCTCCAACCTGAGTGTGGCCTCATCTTTACAGTAGAGGAGGCCGTGGATAGACATGTCAGAATGGGAATGGGATGTGGAATTAAAATGTGTGGCCACTGGGAGATCCTGCTTTCTCTGGCGGACAGAGCGCAGACAGAGCTCTGTCCGCCAGAGAAAGCAGGATCTCCCAGTGGCCACACATTTTAATTCCACATCCCATTCCCATTCTGACATGTCTATCCACGGCCTCCTCTACTGTAAAGATGAGGCCACACTCAGGTTGGAGGAACAACACCTTATATTCTGTCTGGGTAGCCTCCAACCTGATGGCATGAACATTGACTTCTCTAACTTCCGCTAGGCCCCACCTCCCCCTCGTACCCCAGCTGTTACTCATTTTTATGCACACATTCTTTCTCTCACTCTCCTTTTTCTCCCTCTGTCCCTCTGAATATGCCTCTTGCCCATCCTCTGGGTCACCCCCCCCCCCGTCTTTCTCCCTAGGCCTCCTGTCCCATGATCCTCTCGTATCCCCTTTTGCCTATCACCTGTCCAGCTCTCGGCTCTATCCCTCCCCCTCCTGTCTTCTCCTATCATTTTGCATCTCCCCCTCCCCCTCCAGCTTTCAAATCCCTTACTCACTCTTTCTTCAGTTAGTCCTGACGAAGGGTCTCGGCCTGAAACGTCGACTGCGCCTCTTCCTATAGATGCTGCTTGGCCTGCTGCGTTCACCAGCAACTTTGATGTATGTTGCTTGAATTTCCAGCATCTGCAGAATTCCTGTTGTTCTTGTAAAAGGGCAATGAGTTCATGCAAAAAGGTGCTCTCTCTAAAAGGAATTTAAGGTCAGTCAATTTAAAGTGTTTAATTTCGGCATCGGGAATCCTGTGGACAGAACCAGCAGTAAAAGTGCTTCGGTGAAGAAATTTTTCTCCAGAGAAGTCTCTCCCAATTGAATGCGTAAAACTGTTGGACTTTCGAAGTTACCGCTTTAAGAACTCTATCTGACTGTATCGCTTTAAGAACTGTTTTCAGCATTTAACGCTTTCAGAACCAGAGCCGAGTGGCGAGTCTCCGGTTAAAGTTTTCCTTTGTTTTTTTTTTCCTTATCGTTTATACGTGTTTAATAAATGTTTGGTTGTTTTTATATATCCTGTCTCGATTAATATTCATTGTTGCCGGTTACGTAACACACTCAATTTTGTTTCTAAAAGGGTTTATCTAACGAATTTAATATTAAATACAGCGCATATTTTCCTCGCATGGATATAGTGATAAGTCAATTATAAGTCACTTATAGGTCAATAGCATCATTAACATTTTAAGTAACGTTTTGATATTAAACACAGCGCATATTTTCCTTGTCTGAACATACAAAATCATTGCAACACACCAATATCGCTGAATCAATGGGAGCCCTGGGCTTGTTTCCCTGCAACAAGACAGTCCCATCGAGTGGTGATGGGAGACAGCGATACTCAGAGGGGGTTCCTTATGTCCAGTGTATTCCACAATTTAGTTTTCGTTGCATTCATTGCAGAAAACCCTGCTTCGCAGAGATATGATGTTGGAAATGGAAGCAACATTTTCAGTGCTTTTGTGGCTTTCTCAGGATATTCAGCCTTGACTTTGATCCAGAATGCCAGCAGAGATGTTATGTCAAACATACTTTTCAGCCCACCGTCATTTGCAAGCTCGAGGAGTTGATCTTCTTCCCTCGCTGACATGGATGATTCACCTGGGACATTCACAAATGGGTCATGGACCCATTCCTTTGCACGTCTTGGGTCATTTGCGGTTGGGAAGTAATGCTCGAATTCTGTCGAGAGTGAAGATAGGTGATCGAGCACCAGCTGTGAGAAAGACGGTGCAGCCTCAGTCTCTCCCAACATCCCAGCTAATGTTGGGAACATGTCAAATATGCCCCTGTCCACTCGCCGTCCCCACAGTTCCAGTTTAGCTTTGAAAGCAGACACTATCTGCCAATTTGAAGACAATTATCATTCTCCTCTGAAGTGACAAATTGAGTTCATTGAGCAGGTTGAAGATGTCACACAGATAAGTGAGTTCTGCTATCCACTCCTCATCACTGAAGTTTGCTGCCAGTGGTGACTTTTTTCCTGTAAGAGATCTCTGTAGCTGCTCTCTTAACTCAAAAACTCTGGCCAGGGCTCTCCCCCTTGATAGCCACCTGACTTCAGTGTGTAAGAGAAGGCGTTAATGCTCTGCATCCATTTCCTCACAAAGCTGCTCAAACAGACGTGAGTTAAGGGCTTTTGTTTTGATGTGATTTATAACTTCAACAACGTTGAAGCTTCTCCCAACAGTTCATGGCACATGTCCTTGGCAGCAGGCAGAATCAATTCTTCACCAACAGTGAAAGGCTTCTTAGCCTTAGCAACACGGCCAGTCACTAAGTACGATGCTCTCAGAGCAGCAGCATTTGTGGAGGTGGTGTCTCCCAGCACTTGCTTCTGTTCCGTTTGCTCAAAAAAAACTCAAACGGGTTTGTCTTTAAGTGCAGGGTGCTTGGACCCAAGGTGCTGAAGCAGTTTTGAGGGCTTCATTGCCTCATTAGACAGCTTGTCTCCACATATCACACACAGGGGGCTTGGAGCGTGCGAGTCACCGGTCACAATAAAGCCATATTTTATGTACAACTTGTCATATTTTCTGTTGAAGGAAGCTGTCTTTTTTTTTGCAGTCTCTGCCTCAGCTGTCTCTGCGTTACCTTCATCGTTAGGCCTTTTATGTCCCCTACCATCTCTTCCAAAGAAACTCTCAAGCGAAGTTTGTTGTTTTTTTTTTGACTCATCAAGTATTTGTAGGTTAATGACTGACTGATGACCTCGAAAGGCTAATGACTTCCTGTGCATTCAAGTTCAACAGTGGGCGTGACAGAATGAGGAAAGGTGCAGCTGACTCGTATCATTTCATGTATCGTTTCATATCGCCAAATCATATCGTTTCCTCGCTTTTCACATGCTCTGCAGCCCAGTACCGGTCCACGGCCTGGTGGTTGGGGACCACAGCTTTTAATCGCTGGCCTCAGACTGCTGAAGTGAGGGGTTAAAGTTATTAGTGAACTCTCCAGCCAGTTGATCAGTGTAGGTTACACTTGCATTCTAGTAGACAGGAATGACCTAAATCCTGACTACTTGCATTTTGAGACACCTGCTGTGACTGTCTTGACCTTACAAAGTTCTTTCCGAAAGAACTAAAGCTCAATCAGTTGACAATACTCATATTTTATAAACTGTCTGAAACACTATTGTTAAGAAAAGCCATGTTTCAGTTCACTCCCCAAATGTTCCAATTTCCCTTCAGAAACAAACAAATCACCAATTTCCCTAATTGTCAATGTCTTTCAGAAAAGAGGGCATCCCATATCTGTAACAGAAGCGTAGATTTCCGTCATCTTGACCTGCATTTCACATGGCTAGTACAGAATCTGGGTCTCAAATCAATTCCATATAAAGAAACAAACTAAAAACACAGACAAAACAAAATCCATCCTTCCTTCAGGGCCTTTGCAAGTTACTGGAAGCCCTAAACAAATAAGTTTATTTCCACAGTGAAGGAGAAAACATATGACAGCCTACTGTCACCGTTACTGAGCTGAACTCATATGTGGCCACACATCAGCAACATTTGGAACATATAAACCAGTCACACCTCAAACCATTTCAGAAAATGACTTGCTCTTGAGGGTTAACTCATTACCAAACTATTAGGCATCTGTTTTGTTGTAAACAAGCACCCGTCCACAGTCACAGTCTGTCCATGATCCCCTGGTGGATCTGCTCCATCATTTTACCTGTGACCAAAGCCCTCAAACAAAGGATCTTAGTCCCTTCCTCTTCCAAGCCTTCCAGGACTTTAAATTCAATAAGGGAGGGATACCTAACTTTAACCTCTGCCACTTAATCCCATATTTATCATCCCCTCGGGAAGCGGGTGGCATTCTCAGTGCACTGTTTATCGGGTGATGGGGCGACAGCTTCCCCAGGGCACCCACCTCTCCGTTAGATAAGATAAATCTAGCCCCCTCCACATGCCACATCCTCAATAGCCATGTGGTCAGCCAGTTACTCCCTCGGCTTTTGTCCATATCTATCTCAATTCCACCAGTTCTGTAACAGAAACACTCATTGTTGCCATCTTAAAGAGGCCCATTATGCTGTCTACCCCATCTTGTCCTGCGGAGGTGGGACGGGCCATGGGCCAAAACCCCCTCCCCTCCCCAACCGGGTATAAGACTGCATGGTCACTGGTCTAACCTCGAGTGGCTCTGCCGCATAAGGGGCAAGGGCAATCACTTTGCGGGAATTACAGACTCTCCTCTAACCTCTCTTCCCTGTCCTCCATCCACACGTCAGGATCATCTTCCTGCAGCATCAGGGCTCGGGCCTTAACGGGGTCCAGTTGTCAAGCAGGCTATTTGGTACCCTTGTCGTCCAGTTCTTTAGTCTGGGTCTGCTGACCGGGCAGCCGCCCCTGTGGTAATACTGCACTGATTCAACACCTCCACCTCATTCTTTCTTGTTCCTTCTGCAAAATCATCTCATACTGTTGCTTTATGATAGTCACCGGAAGCTGTAAATCTCCCTCATGGCTTCTCTTGCTAAATGGGAGCCCTATCTTCAGGTTCAACTTCAAATCTAATTATCATTGAACCACTCATGGGTATAGCCAAACAAAACAGTGTTCCTGCAGGGCCAAAGTGCAAACCACATTACCAACAGCACACAAAATACTGAACTCAGTATGGATTCCAGTGTGCCCACAGAGGCTTCTACTGTCCCCCACACCACCTCCAGCATCTCCTCCCCTGGGCCACTGCAATAGGTGACCCTGCTGTAAGGGCCTAGGCCTCACTATAACTGAGGCCACACAGCTTTCCCCCATCAGTCTTTCCAGTGAACCAGTGATCTGCATTTCTGCTGTTTTATATTACATGTGTCCAGCAGGGCTTGCGATCACAATAAAAACATCCAAGGCAATCACCCACATTGCACACCATTCAACAATACAACAGCAGTACAGCTCCATCACTATTTAGCAACTCACTGATGGGATAGTCCTGTAATGTTCTTGGTATCTAGCAGTGCCTAGCAGTGGCTTGTGATAATTTTTTAAAAAAACATACAGGATGAACAAATACACCTTTGACTGGACCCGGAATGGCTGCTGTGTCTAAACTCGCAGCCATTTTGTTCAGCACAGACACAATATGGTGCCCCATTTTCACTCCGTGGGAGTCCAGCTTGTTTGACCAGTCCACTGTCATGCTGTGGTTTGCCAGCAGGTTGGCAAGACTTGTGAATCCTGCACTGTTACCAGTCTACCCTGGGACTTGGCATTCCTCACAGAGGGCGTTCTTGTTCTTATTCCTGCTTTTCAACATTTTAAGCAGTTTTGTCTTCTGTTCCATTACAAAATCGTTGCCAACTATGCCAATCATTTGCAAATTAGGTAAATAGGACAGAAGATGCCAATTATGAGTAAGTTTTAACTATTTATCAACAAACAAAGACAAACACTAAAACATAATTACACAGATATTCATCCAAGTGTGCACACACTTCCAAACTTTACACAGCACTGTTCGCTCAACCCAAAGTCTGAGAGTGGCCGAGCGAGAGCACCATGTGTGCTACATTCACTGGGGAATAAAATTGCTTTGTGAGCTAACATAGATTTGACAGGCCAGAATGACCTATGTTGTCAGGATGTATAAAATGGTTGTAACATTCAAGAGGGCATTCAGCAGTCAACAAGTGAGAAATTATTAAATAAATACTGTTCTGGCACAAGATAGGTTTTGAAAGGATGGTTGTTTCAGAACAAATTTATTCACCTTTGCCTTAAATGGGAAGAGATTTTACAGAAGACTACATTTTTGAAGTTCTTTTTTAAAACACCGGATTGCAGTGGAGTTTGAATGATTGGATGTCTTGAATGCCAGGATAGCCAGACTTTTTTTTCTTGTCTGCAGGGGAAGCTGGGGTTATGAGGAATAGGCAGGAAAATGGAACTGGGGAAAAGATGTAGTCTTCGTAATCTCAATAGTGGAGCATGCTCAAGGGAACCTGAAATGTCCTTGTTACTTGTTCTCTCACTTGAGGTTCCTTGCCACTGTTATAACCAGGAGAGGTAGTGGGGACAAGCTCCTGTTACATTTTTCACAATGGCATGTGTTTCAAATAGACTCTAACGACCAAGTCCAGCTCCTGGCTTTCACATGTGGCTTAGCTACTAAGCTGGGCAGAACTGTTTCTACTGAGAGAAGGGGCAAAGGCCCTTACAACCAGTCGCTTCAGGCAGATGGGGCTCATCAGTTGAGATTGGCAGCTCAGCCAAGAGAAGGAAAACTCTGATCTCAAATCTGTTGCCTTATGGCTATACCCACTCATGGGGAAGGCTTCAGGAATAAACTGTGAGGAGCTGGGGTCCCTAAGGCAGTCCTACGTTGAGTTCAGTGCTGACTGGCAATTTCTGCAAAGCCACTGGTGCCAAGCTGTTGGTCTCTGCTGTTCCTTTGGATTCTTCAGCTGCGCAGAGAGGGAGAGCCTGCTGCATGGACAACAGCTTGCTCTCCTTTTCATGCTGCCCTGGCTTGCTTAGACAGCTGGGACGCAGCATCCGTGGTTGACCCTGATCAGTGGGGGTAACAGCAGTGATAGACTGGTGACACATGCCACTAAGTCATAATTACACTGTACTCTATTAATTCACTGCTCTGATCCATCTGTTTAGGCTACTTTCACTCTATAATGAGACCCATTGCAAGCTTGAAGCTATTTGGCCCAATTTGTTTCAGATATTTCCTTGTCCTGTCTATCACTTCCATCTTCTCACTAAATTGAAATTAATTTTTTTCTCTTAGTTCTGACAAAGACTTCTCAGTCTGAATGTTTTATGCAGAAACAAAGCTGCTGCAGCCAACACATTGTTACTAGTGCAACTATTGTATGCAAGCAGACAGCTGTCTTGTGTGTATTGGTATACCTGGTGTGCATACAGGTTGTGGCCACCCAGCTGGATAAAATCCTCTGTCACCATGATCATAACCCCAGCAGAGGGAGCTATCAGGTTACAAAGAAAGCCTTCTCCAGTCCTTTGGTCTGACTTTACTGCATCCTGTTAAATTAAATTAAGAACTGTCCTCATTTGAACCTCAGAGCACACTAATGTACACTTAAAATGTTTTTATTTATTGATTGAGATACAGTGCAGAAATGGCTGAGATACTGGCTGCATCACCATCTGCATAGGATCAAAGTGAGCTGCTCCATCGTGGATACTATCCTCCATAGTATCCATGACATCTTCAAGGAGCAATGCTTTGAAAAGGTGGTGTCCATAATTGGGGATCCCCATTACCCAGGTCATGCCTTGACACCGCTGGGAAAGAGGTACAGAAGCTTGAAGGCACATAATCAATGATTCAGGAAATGCTTTTTCCCCTCTGCTGTCCGATCTCTGAATGGACATTGAACCCATGAACATTAACTCACTATCTTTTTATTACAATTTTTGGACTACTTGTTTTATATATTTTTTACTGTAATCCATGTTTTTTCTATTATGTATTGCACTGCACTGCTGCGGCAAAGTTAACAATTGTCATGACTTGCGCCAGTGATATTAAATCCGATTCTGATTCTGAGCAGGCCCACCCAGCAACCCCCAATTTTACCTGGGCCAAATAACTGGATAATTTATAATTAGCCTACCAGTCTTTGGACTGAGGGAGGAAACCCACGCAGTTACAGGGAGAACATGCAAACTCCTTATGGGCAGCAAGGGGAATTGAACCCAGGTCACTGGTACTGCAGGGCATAGTGCTAACCACTGTGCTAATGTGCGGACAAAAATCGACACGAGTGTAATTATTTCTAACGTACACTTTATTCCCAATGCAAACAAATGGTAATGTCATATGTATATTGTGTGTGTGTGTAAACAAACCTTGCCCCCAAAACATAATAACGTAAAACATAACACTTAACATACATGGTGAACTTAACCCTTAACAGTCAGGGTGAATTCTGCCTAATGAAATTAAGGAGTCCCTACACCACGCCCTCCCCCCCCGGCCGGCGAATTCACCCTTCCAGATGAGGTCAAACGAGCAGGGATCCACAAAACTCAGCCAAGCCTACTCCTGCCTTCACGGCAGGTGCTGGGTTCCTCCCCAGTCAATGTACAGTCCATGTCAGACTGTCTGGAGGTGAGGTGAGGGGCTGGCTCCTCCGTGGGGGCTGTGCCACTTCCACTGGAGAGGCCAGGTCCAAATGGGCAGGCTTGAGACAATCCACTGAAACGCTGTCTGGGATACCTCCAAAGTGTAAAAAAAAACAAAACACGTATTCCCCGCAGAATGGGCCGTCATAAGGCGGCCACGGGGGACCCCGATGTCCATCATGATGCACAAATGCGTACTTCGCCTCCTGCAGGCCCGGTGACAGGTGTGACAGTGACAGGCCTTGCTGCGTCGTGGGCACTGGAGTGAAAGTTTTGACGCCGACGGCCGCTGCAAAGCGGACCGTGGTTGTTGGGGGAAACTCCTGGCACCCGCAGGGGTTGCCTGAAAATGAGCTTGGCAGAAGAGGAAAGGTCTGCCGTGTGAGCTGCCCTTAGGCCCAACGTGACCCATGGCAATCTGTCCACCCAAAAACCATCACTGAGGCATGCACGGAGAGCGGCTTTCATCGAATGGTGGAACCGCTGGCACAGACTGTTGGCCTGAGGGTGACAACCCATGACTTGGTGCAGCTTGACCCCCAGATCACGGGCAACCACTGAGGTGTAAACTGCGTCCCTTGGTCTAAAGAGACATCCGGTGGGATGTCGAACCAAGCAATCCACGAGCCAACGAGTGCTCACGATACCTCTGAGGCTGAAATGGACGACACGGCACTGCCTCTGGTCAGCGTGTGTCCTTACGATGGTAAGGAGGTGTGTAAACCCGTGGGATGGGGGCAGTGGGGCATTCACGTGGTTGAAATGCCGCTCGGACTGCGAAAGGAGTTAAAGGAGCCTTGGCGTGTTGATGCACCTTTGCGCATTGACACCCCAAACAAGCACTAGCCCAGTCCCTGACATCCTCCTCAAGCCCATGCCACACAGACTTTTCTGTCGCCGGTTTCTGTGATGGTCTCTGGCCTGGGTGAGAAAGCCCGTGGCCTGGGTCGCCCTGTTGACACATCACACAGTAACGAAATGCCACTGTCACTGAAAGCAAATCCCACCAATTTCAACCATCTGTCTGCTGAACAGCGCCTGCACGCTTGGGTCCAAAACCGGGTCTGCCGCCATCGGAGTGTAGTCCACACCCAAATGGACAGCACCAGTGAAGGACCGGGAAAGGCAGTCGGCCATGAGGTTACGCTTTTCTGCGACTTTCTGGATGTCCATGGTGAACTCTGAAATAGAAGAAAGAATGCTGTCGAGCAGACCAAGATTCAGAGTCCTTAGCTGTGGCAAATGTTAGGAGTTTATCATCCACAAAAGCCATAAATGGACAGCCTCCAGGAGAAAATAAAAATGCTGTACTTGCACTCGCAGGGGCGAAGTTGATGGTTAAAAAAGGTGAGAGGCTGCCATTGCCCAGTCACACTCACATCTACAGTGACGAAGTGCTTTGAGAGGTTGGTCATGACTAGACAGAACTCCTGCCTCAGCAGGACCTGGACCCATTTCAATTTGTCTATCACCACAATAGGTCAGCGGCAGATGCAACCTCAATGGCTCTTCACATGGCCTTAGACCACCTGGACAACACAAACACCTATGTCAGGATGCTGTTCATCGACTATAGCTCAGCATTTAACACCATCATTCCCACAATCCTGATTGATAAATTACGGATCCTCTGCAATTGGATCCTCGGCTTCCTAACCGGAAGACCACAATCTGTGTGGATTGGTGATAACGTCTCCTTCTTGCTGACCAACTGCTCATGTATGGTGCTGACCATGCAATCTGATGTGTCCATGGTGATAGTGATCGCACTGTGGGAGGGGTGCGCCAACAGCCTGGCATTGGATAATACCTGCTTAATGCCCAAGATCACCTTGAGTCTTTCATCTGTCCAGTCCACGACGTGCTTTTCTGCTTTGCCCTCAAGGGTTTCAAAGAGCGTGAGCTGAGCCGCTTTGGGGACAATATGGTGATAAAAATCCACCATGCTCAAAAACTCCTGCAGTGACTGGTCGAGCGAAGTGCTTAATGGCCTCAGCTTTAGCCGGCAGGGGAACTACCCCTGCTGCATTGACACCGTTTCCAAGGATGTTGACCACGGACAGTCCAAGCTGGCACTTCGCTGGGTTGACAATAAGACTGTGCTGACTAAGGTGTTTGAAAAAGATTCACAAGTGTAAGAGATGTTTGTCCCTAGGAGAGCTGACTACCGAACAAACAGGAATGGCAAATCCCTGCGAACACTGTCCAGGAGGTGCTGATAAGTTTGGGATGCAATCTTCAGCCCGAATGGCATTCGAAGGAACTCAGACAAACCAAGCACTGATAACAGCGGCTTTAGGAATGTCACTTGGGTGAACAGGGACCTGGTGATAACCGCGAATGGGGTCCACCTTCAAGAAAATAATTTTCCCTAGCAGGCGGGCAGAGAAGTCCTGGATGTGCGGGATTGGGTATCAGTCAGGGGTCGTGGCGATAATTGCCACAATGATGTCACCTGCCCCCCGGTTTTTGCACGATGTGGAGAGGGGAAGCCCATGGACTACTGGACTGCCTGGTGATGCCTCAGCACTCCATGGCATCAAACTTTGCCTTAGTGACAGTAAGCTTCTCCAGGTCAAGGCGCCTGGCAGGGGCGTGAATGAGAGGGCTGGTGGTGAGGATGTGGTGCTCCACCCCATATTCAGTGGTGGGGGAGGAGAGGGTGGGCTTGGTCAGGTCCGGAAACTCAGTGAGGAGGCGGACGAAGTCGTCGGAGGTGGAAAGGGTGCTGGACAACTTTGAAGTGCTGGTGGCACTAAGTGTGCCAGAGAGGGAGTAGAAAGTCTCTTTGTTGACAAGGCGCCCATTCTGGACATCAACGAGTAAGGCTGTTGGTGCGGAGGAAGTTGACCCTCAAAAGGGGCATAAACACCACTGCCAACACAAAATTCCAGCAAAACTTCTGCCTGCTGAAGTACAACAACATCTCATGCTTACCAAAAGTCCGGATGGCGCTCCCGTTTGCAGCCTCGAGAGACGGTCCATATTTCCCAGTTCATTTGTCCAATTTAGATGCGGGCAGGATGGTCACTTGAGCTCTCATATCACAGAGGAAATGGCGCCCGGAAACAGAGTCTGTAATGAACAACAAACTGCCTGACCTACTGATGCCCTTAGTAGCTAACGGGCGCTGGCCGTTCTGTTTCCCGACTCCTTGAACCCACAGGGTGGGCAGCACTCCTTAGCTCTCGGCCCAAACCTCGCATGTTAGAAACACGGGCTAGGAGACCGTTGTTGAGCCGCAGCGATTGTCTCGCGTTCAGGTGGTGGTGCGGCAGCAAAGTCATCCAGCCGTAAGGTTGCACAGGCCCTCTTGGTAATGGAAAACACCTTGTCAGCCTCTTTCGCTAGAGCAGTGAGGTCTTTGAGGGGACAGCCAGCCAGAGCCCATCACACCTCGCCTGGTTGTTGTTGCAGGAAAAGCTCTCTGAAGATGAAACACGGCTGAGGTCCACCAAGGGGGGATTGCAGTCGCCTAAGCGGGCAGTGAGAGAAGCCGACAGGCGTGCTCAGACTTGGAAAGTTCGGAAGTCTCTAGGAGGAGTTGCCTAAGAGCCTCATACTGGCTGTCTTCTGCAAGGTGCTGTAGGATGCTCATCACCCTGGTCGCCGTAGAGCTGTCTAACGCTGCGACGATGTAGTAATATTCCATGTCAACTTCCGAGATTCCCCCCACTGCGAACTGGGCCTCTGCCTGAGCGGACCAAACAGCGGCATATAAATAAATTTTAAAAAATAAACTGGTTAGGTTTTCATGATACTTCTGACAGTTCATGGCCACTTTTGCTAAGATGAGTTTTATTTTCAGATACCAAAATGAACAAGCTTGCTCTGAAGATGATTGCAGTGATAGGGTTTTGGTGGGGGTATTCTCAATAAATGGGTGAAGATCTGTTCTCTTCTCTTGTCTTTAGGTAAGAATGATGAGCCTGTGGCAGAGAATTTTAGGATGGAGGAGGGTCATCTGCCTGAGGACTTGCAGGACGGCCAGGTGAAAGTTCACACAAGATATCTGTCTGTGGACCCCTACATGGTGAGTAGATATCTGTTGTAAGTTGTAGATAACCCTGGATAAGTGCAGACAAATCAAATGAACCATATGCCCATTCATCCCCAGCTCTATGAAATGACTGGTCAGTTCCACTTCACAGATGAGTTGTTTGTTCCTTTTCAACTTTGCATTCGGTTTCTTTTTAATGCTGTTATTGTACCTGCTGATGTTGTCTCATTAAGGCAGGTTTAAAAGTGAATAAATTCCCAGACCCTGATAGAGTGCATCTTTGGCTTCTCTGGGAGATGGAGGATATTGCTGGGACCCTGATAGATTCTTAACTGTTTGCTGGACATGGTGAGTTGCCAAATGACAGGAGGGTGGCTAATGTGACGCCTTTTGTTCAAGAAGGACAGTAGCAATAAACCAGATAATCACATATCCATGTGTCAGGATTTTGGGGTCCATCGCCCAGTATGTTTCTGGTTTCTAAACATTCCAGCCTTGTGTTACTTGTTTGGTTTTTGACCACACTTGTGTCTAGTTATTCTGCTGTGTGAATGGTGCTGTGCTTCGCTCAGTCTTTGAGCCAACGCTTGATAGTCTTGTAATCCAGTGCTGTATTCCTTCTGAATGTCTTTTGCCCTTGCCTTGCTACTTTTGTATTTGGGACCTGTGGGGGTTTATTTTAGAACTTTGGATCCAGTCTGTTGTGCATTTGGAACTGCTTGCTTGCCTGCTCCTTTGTGACTTCTGTTTTTTTGTTAGGTTAAACCACTGCCTGGATTTCTGATTTGGATGTTTGCCTTTGTTTTGGAACTGTGCTGAAAAGGCGAAATATCCAGTAAAGTACCTGTCTGAATATTCATTCCTGCCTCCTGTGTGATCTCTACACCTGTGTTCATTTCTCACTTGGCCCTTGGGTCATGTGACAGAGTTCTGAACTGCCTTGCTGGACAGTAGACAATAGGTGCAGGAGTAGCCCATTCGGGACCCAAGTTCAAGCCCAGACAGGTCCGACACTGTCCCAAGTTACTTGGAGGAAAAGAAAATTCAGCGATTGGATTAATCTGCACTGTCAAGGGCAGAACTAAGATAGTCAGAATGCCATAGTTAATGAAAGATCATGTCTAACAAAGTTGATTATTTTTTTTTTGAAGGGACAACAACCCATGACAGCATAAACACAAAATGCTGGAGGATCGTAGCAGGTCAGGCAGAATCTATGAAGAGGAATTAACAGTTGATGTTTTAGGCTGAGACTTCATCAGGACTGGAAAGGAAGGGGAAAGAAGCCAGAATAGAAAATGGGGGAGGGGAGGGGAGGCAAGCTGGCAAGTCACAGGTAAGGGGATGGTAGGTAGGTAGGTGGGGAGGGGGAATGAAGTGAGGAGCTGGGAGGTGATAGGTGGAAAAGTAAAAGGCTGAAGAAATGAGCTGAAAGGGGAGGACAGTGGGCTACAGAAGAAAGGGAAGTAGGAGGTGTAATAGAGGAAGGTGAGGGGAAGGGGTAAGTGGGGAGTGAGAATGGGGAATAGAAAAAGCAAAGGGGGATGGGGGAAGAAATGACCAGAAATTAGACAAATTGATGCACATGCCATCAGATTGGAGACTACCTAGACAGAATATGAGGTGTTGCTCCTTGAACCTGAGAGTGACCTCATGCCAGTAGGGGAGGCCATGAACTGGCATGTCAGAATGGGAAGTAGAATTAAAATGGATGACCGCTGGGATCTAAAACTGGCTTGGTAAAAGGAGGTGAACTGTACTGGTGGACAATACTGATGAGTTAGTGTGATGTACAATTCAGTGATAGATGGAGTTTCAGGGCGTTCTGATCACCACACTACAGGAAGAACAGTATTGCACTGTGGAGGGATCAGAGCAGGTTCACTTTACTTGGGTTGTAGCATTCAGCTTATGAGAGAAGAATGGATAGGCTGAGTTTATTCTCCTTGGCACATAGGATGCTGAGGGGGGAATACTTGAGCGAGGTGTGCAAAATTATGAGAGGAAGCATTGAGACAAATAATAAGAAACCTCTTCCAACAACAGAGGTGCTAATGTACCAAAGGGTATAGGTTGTGAGAGGGGCAAGAAGTTCAGGAGATACATCAAGAGTTCTTTATCTTCCTCGCCCAAAGAGTGGTTGGAATCTGAAATGCACTACTTGAGAAGGTGGTGGAGGCTTAAAGACTAAGAACATTTAAGAAATGCACTAAAACTTGTAGTTTTAGTGTGGCTGGATCATCAAATTTGTACAGCAGGGTTACATTCTCTCTGGTGCCTTGTTCATTTTACCAACTCATCAGTGATGTCTGTGATGATTCATAATCAGGATTATTAACACTGACGTATGTCGTGAAATTTGTTGTCTTGTGGCAGCACTACAGTGCAAGACACAGAAAATTACTACAGATAGTAAGAAAATAGTGCGAAAGCAAATTAACAACATTGTGATCATTAGCCATTCAGGAATCTGACGGTAGAGAGGAAGCTGTTGATTATTTTCGGACTCTTGAACTTCCTCCTTGATAGTAATGAGGCAAAGAGGGCACTTCGGATGGTGAGGGTCTTTAATGATGGATGCTGCTTTCTTCAGGTATTGCCGCTTGAGAATGTTTTGGACGGTGGGCAGGGTTGTGCCCATGATGAATGTTTTGGACGGTGGGCAGGGTTGTGCCCATGGTGAATGTTTTGGACGGTGGGCAGGGTTGTGCCCATGGTGAATGTTTTGGACGGTGGGCAGGGTTGTGCCCATGGTGAATGTTTTGGACGGTGGGCAGGGTTGTGCCCATGGTGAATGTTTTGGACGGTGGGCAGGGTTGTGCCCATGGTGAATGTTTTGGACGGCGGGCAGGTTTGTGCGTATGATGAATGTTTTGGACGGTGGGCAGGGTTGTGACCATGATGAATGTTTTGGACGGTGGGCAGGGTTGTGACCATGATGAATGTTTTGGACGGTGGGCAGGGTTGTGCCCATGGTGAATGTTTTGGACGGTGGGCAGGGTTGTGCCCATGGTGAATGTTTTGGACGGTGGGCAGTGTTGTGCCCATGGTGAATGTTTTGGACGGTGGGCAGGTTTGTGCCCATGATGAATGTTTTGGACGGTGGGCAGGGTTGTGCCCATGATGAATGTTTTGGACGGTGGGCAGGTTTGTGCCCATGATGAATGTTTTGGACGGTGGGCAGGTTTGTGCCCATGATGAATGTTTTGGACGGTGGGCAGGGTTGTGCCCATGATGAATGTTTTGGACGGTGGGCAGGGTTGTGACCATGATGAATGTTTTGGACGGTGGGCAGGGTTGTGACCATGGTGAATGTTTTGGACGGTGGGCAGGGTTGTGACCATGGTGAATGTTTTGGACGGTGGGCAGGTTTGTGCCCATGGTGAATGTTTTGGACGGTGGGCAGGGTTGTGCCCATGGTGAATGTTTTGGACGGTGGGCAGGGTTGTGCCCATGGTGAATGTTTTGGACGGCGGGCAGGGTTGTGCCCATGGTGAATGTTTTGGACGGCGGGCAGGGTTGTGCCCATGGTGAATGTTTTGGACGGCGGGCAGGTTTGTGCCCATGGTGAATGTTTTGGACAGCGGGCAGGGTTGTGCCCATGGTGAATGTTTTGGACGGTGGGCAGGTTTGTGCCCATGGTGAATGTTTTGGACGGTGGGCAGGTTTGTGCCCATGATGAATGTTTTGGACGGTGGGCAGGGTTGTGCCCATGGTGAATGTTTTGGACGGTGGGCAGGTTTGTGCCCATGATGAATGTTTTGGACGGTGGGCAGGGTTGTGCCCATGGTGAATGTTTTGGACGGTGGGCAGGTTTGTGCCCATGGTGGATGTTTTGGACGGTGGGCAGGGTTGTGCCCATGGTGAATGTTTTGGACGGTGGGCAGGGTTGTGCCCATGGTGAATGTTTTGGACGGTGGGCAGGGTTGTGCCCATGGTGAATGTTTTGGATGGTGGGCAGGGTTGTGCCCATGGTGAATGTTTTGGACGGTGGGCAGGGTTGTGCCCATGGTGAATGTTTTGGACGGTGGGCAGGGTTGTGCCCATGGTGAATGTTTTGAATGGTGGGCAGGGTTGTGCCCATGATGAATGTTTTGAACGGTGGGCAGTATTGTGACCATGAATGTTTTGGACGGTGGGCAGGGTTGTGCCCACGATGGAGCTGGCTAAGGCTGCGGCTCTCAACAGTCTCCTCGATCTTGCACATTGGAGCCTCCGTACCAAAGAGCGATGCATCTAGTCAGAATGTACATCTGTAATTTGCTACACATTTGTGGTGACGTACCAAATCTCCTCAAATTCCTAATGAAGCTACAGCTGCTGGTGTGCCTTGGTGATTGCAATAAAGTGTTGAGGCCAAGGGTAGTGGTGAATATGCTTTGTTTTTCTGACTGGAAACCAAAAACAAGAACATAGCAGAAGGATTAGTGCAGGGACCTTTAATATGTAAATTGACTTGGACAAGAATGAAAGTGATCTGATTAAGTTTTGTTACATACCCCGTAACTGGGTTGCCAAACCAGCAGAGGTGGACCACTTAGTTGGAGTCTGGTTTAACAGAAGCTAATAAAGTTTTATTAAAGAAATCAGTAACACAGTACTCTAATCGTAAGGATGTAAATGCAGCAGGTTAGCAATGATATAACACACATGTACACAGAGCTAGGGTAATGGGAATCAACCGAGCGCTGTCGCAGTCTAGGGGTAAAATGATCAGTCTCAAGTGACGCAGAGTTCAGTTCAGCTTAGTACAGTTCGCAGTAATCGCTGTTGTGCTGTTGGAGAGAGAGAGAGAGAATGCAAATTTCGATTCAAACAGACCTTTGATGTTCTTCGCAGTTAGCTCTCGGGCAGACCCTTTGTTATGTCTTCTGAGGTCACCGACTGTGACCCCTCTGCTCCGGATATGACCGTTCTTCTGCGGTGAATCCAGCACCCAGGCAAGGGCGGACACACACCCCAGGTTCCCGCCGATCATACCCTTTCACCCTGTGAGTCTATGGTTGGTTCCCGCGACCAGACCTCCAGACTCCACCAACTTGTGGGGGCACACTGCTCTTCCAGGGTCTCGTGATCTCGTGGTGTGGCCGTGCCTTAGCGAACCTGTTCTTTTTATCCCCCTGCCGGGGTATCGCCTGTCCATCAAACTTCAAACAGTTCAGGTACAAAGCAACCGGTCTGTCAATACTCTTAATTGTTTCTTTTCGGTTATCTGTCTCCTCTCTCATTAACATTTTGAAAGCTTCTTCATTGTCTCCCTTATCTCTCTCATCAATATCAATCTTCTGATAACTTGGTTTGTCGTCACAGTTTACAGTTGACATGAAAATTAGTAGAGTTATAGATGGCAGTGAAGATTGTTTTGAGGATAGAGCTGGTCATGGATCCCTCTGAAACATTGGGCAGATCAGTGGCAGATAGAATTGAATCCAAACAAGTGTGAGGTTATGTATTTTGGGAAGTCAAAGTCTGGTAGGACGTAAAATATAATTGATGGATTTTGCTGTACAGAGAGCCATACGAGAGCAAGTCTGTGGCTCACTGAAGGGGGTGACACAGGTCAGAATCAGAATCAGGTTTATAATCACCGGCGTGTGTCATGAAATTTATTAACTTAGCAGTAGCAGTTCAATGCAATACATAATACAGAAGAAAAAAATATATAATAAGTAAATCAATTACAGTATATATATGTATTGAATAGATTAAAAAATTGTGCAAAAAAAATGTATATTAAAGAAAGTGAGATAGTGTCCAAGGGTTCAATGTCCATTTAGGAATCGGATGGCAGAGGGGAAGAAGCTGTTCCTGAATCACTGAGTGTGTGCCTTCAGGCTTCTGTATCTCCTACCTGATGGTAACAGTGAGAAAAGTAATGCAGCCTGTCAGAATGCTGTCCAGGGTACAACTATAGAAGTTTTTGAGTGTATTTGTTGACATGCCAAATCTCTTCAAACTCCTAATGAAGTATAGCCGCTGTCTAGCGTTCTTTATGACTACATCGATATGTTGGGACCAGGTTAGATCCTCAGAGAACCAGGAACTTGAAACTGCTCACTCTCTCCACTTCTGATCCCCCTATGAGGATTGGTGTGTGTTCCTTCATCTTACCCTTCCTGAAGTCCACAATCAGCTCTTTTGTCTTACTGACATTGAGTGCCAGGTTGTTGCTGTGGCACCACTCCACTCGTTGGCATATCTCACTCCTGTACACTGTCTCGTCACCACCTGAGATTCACCACCTGAGATTCTACCAACAATGGTTGTATCATCAGCAAATTTATAGATGGTATTTGAGCTATGCCTTGCCATACAGTCATGGTATATAGAGAGTAGAACAGTGGGCTAAGCACACACACACACCTGAGGTGCACCAGTGTTGATCATCAGCAAGGAGGAGATGTTATCACCAATCCACACAGATTGTGGGCTTCTGGTAGGAAGTCGAGGATCTAATTACAGAGGCCCAGGTTCTGCAACTTCTCAATCAGGTGGCTAGCATAGTGAAGAAAAGCATATTGTAGAAAGTACGAGAGTTGCAGGTGTACAAAGCACTGGAGTATTCTGTATAGTTCTGGTTGCTATGCTACAGGAAGGATTTGTAACAGTAGAAAGAGTGCCAAAGAGGTTCAGCAGGATGTTTGTGCTTGGTATTTAGGTAGATCCCTATTAACAGCCATGTTCTTGCTCTTCTGTACATTCTTATTCTTAAGAGCACAATTTGATGGTTACAATTAATATTCATTTATAAAGGTGTTAGACACAGCATTAGAGCCATCACCTTGTTAGAGAGTTGTGGCCTCACCCCAGACCAGAGTCTTGAGAACAGCGTCAGGGTGTGTGTTTTAGTGGACAGCAGAGGAAATTCTGCACTGTTTAAGCTGCCATTTTCAGAGGGTAGCTACTGAACTAAGCATTCTACTTTGGCTGAAAGTTAAAGATTTGATGGAGTTAAAAGGAATGCAGTATGCTTTGTGGTGCTCAAACATTTACTTCTCAATAAGTGTCACTTAAACCAACACTCTGGTCATAACTTTTCAGTTTGTGAACATTGCTGGGCTTGCATTGATGAATGAAAATAGGACTTGGTTTTTTGAGGATTATCATCAACTGCAAAGGTCTTGAGGGCATGGAGAATGTGCAAGGGTTCTGATCATGAGGACATTAATTTAAAAGAACAGGGGGCATTCACATACGTCTGAGCATCTCTTCAGAGGAAGGATAATAGAAATCTAGAACACTATACCCTTGTGCTGAGGTTGGGTGTCAAAATACAAATTTCAAGACATGTTTGGTGAGAAATAGAGGACTATTTAACTAAAGCAGGTAACGAGGGATAATGCAGACCAACAAAATTGGAATTTAAAGATTGGATTGCTTCCAAGTTCATTCCCTTTCTTCATTCCAATCTCTGCTGAGTCAATGCAAGACTAATTTTAGTTTCAGATTTGATGGTTGGCTTGGATTTGATCTTGGCAGCGTTGCAGGATGAATGAAGATACCGGTGTGCAATATTTGCTTCCTTGGCAAGTATCCAAAGTCGCTGATGGTGGAGGAGTTGGAGTGGTTGAAGAGAGTAAACACCTGCTGTTTCAGAAATGGGATGTTGTGACTTCAATGAACTGGCCTTGGCAGAATTACGCCATTGTGGATGGAGAAATCCTAACAAAGGTAATTTGTCACTTAATGGCTTCCATTTTAATCCTGTCCGAGATTAGGAGCACTATGCCAGTTCAGTCTCCCTCAATCCCTTCCCACAAGTCTTATTTTGAAATGTTACGACATTTTAAATTGTGTATATTTCAGATTTTGAACTTGGGACAATTGAGTAACAGGTCTTTGGCACCAGCCTAATCAATTTCTCTGATGCTTTGTCAACAGTCAGCGCAAGGCTAACTATGGCTCAATTGGGAGCATCTTAAGTCTGAATTAGAAATCAAAGTTGTGATTTATGAATGAAGTGTTAAGTTGGATTCCTGTCAGCTCTCAGAAGCAGGCTGAAGATCTCGTGGCAAGATCTCTAGAAGTTATCCCTCAATTAACATCAGCCTTATATTGAAATGTTTTTCTAAAATGGAGTGGGGGACATGGCAGACTGTAGTGAAACAGAGCCAGGAATCAGCAATCAAAATGTCCACTGCAGTTAGTGAGGTGGGATGAAAAAGGTAGATGTTGTGTTCCAGCAGTTTAGACCTTTGAATAAACCCTATCTGGAATACTGTTTAGTTCTGAATGCGATAAAGAAATGGAGATACTTTTGCCTTGTTAGGGCGTTCGGATTCGCAGCATAGGGAAATCTACAGTAAGGAAACATGGCCTTAGAATTAGAGTCAGGTCTTGTGTGAAGAATAGTGCAAATCTGAAACAGTTGTAGATATTGGGGAAAATGGAAGAGGAAACAAAACAGTTGATGTTTCGGCACCTTTATTCGGCGTGGACAAAAACAGATCTGGATAAGTCATGCTAATTGGGTTGAAGTAGAAAGGAGTTGAGTGAAGTAAGAGAAGCAAATTAAAGGGCTTATTCCTGCTTAGATTTTTAATTATTTATTAGAACTAAAATGTTTAAGAATAATTTGATAGAGGCCTTCTGGTTAGGGTGGTATTGTGAGATTTTATCCTTTTCAAAGATCAGACTGTTCAGAGGTTTAAGGAGTAGACTGGTTTGTTAGTACATAATGGGAAGACATGGTAAACAAATGTGGCATGTAACAGGACTGAGACAGTTTGCTCAAGTCGGATTAGTGAGCAGTGAGATATCCCAGTCCTGCTATAGGCAGCGATCATTATCTCGATATAAATCAAGATGCCATGCCAAGCCAGCTCCAGCTCTGAGCTGTTGGTTAGTTGCCTACTTCTATCCCTTTGTGCATATAAATACCCTACTCTGTATTAACTCTCCTCACTAATGGTCCAGTCACAGGCAGATACCATGAAGAAATCCTCCCTCATTTCTTTAGCCAGAGGCTGGTGAATTCATTACCACAGGTGGCTGTGGAGGCCAGGTCATTGGGTGTATTTAAGGCAGAGATTGATACAGAGCTTGATTGGACACGGCACCGAAGGTTACAAGGAGAAGGCCAGGGAGTGAGGCTGAGGAGGGGAATAAAAGGATCAGCCATGATTCAATGGTGGAGCAGACTCGATGGGCTAAATAGCATAACTCTGCTCCTGTTTCTTATGGTTTCCTTAGGGAATGTAGTTGTATACTTTCATCTCTGACTTTACTCAAACTGTACTATGTCTGAATTAGACAGTAAGATAAGACCCTATGACATTGGAGGTGACATTTTCTCATGGATTGAGGATCAGATAAAGAGAAAATGAGAATTGGTGTAGATGGGTGGCAGCTGTTATTAATTGGCAATCATATGGACAAGTGCTCAAGCCTCAACTATTTACAATCTATATTAAAGACTTGGGTGAAAGAACGGATTATGTGGGAGCCAGGTCTACTTGTGTTTCAATGCAAGCTGGAAAGTAAGTTGGAGGAAGATAGTTTGTAAGCAAGAATGATGGATTTTCCCAGAGGGCAAAACATTTGAAAAATGAAGAACAAAACAGGGAAATGTATAGCAAGTAGCATAAACAAGCAAGTTAACATTCAAATGGGAAAAAACGTAGTGTATTTTTACAGAGGGATTTGACTCTCGCTTAGCTGAAAAACAAAATTTGTAAGCAGATATAGGGATCAATTGAATAATAGAAAGAGGTTGGAATGTGAAAGTAAGGAAGCATTGCTATAATAGTTTGAATGCTTTTTGTGGTGAGTAGATTGCACTCATTGTGGTGAATACTGATTGGAGTTTGGTAAGAAATAGGGGTGGTTTTATTAAAGCATGTGTGATTCTAATGGCTGTTTGATTGGAGAGATAATGAAAGGATGTTTGTCGGAGCATCTATAACCAGAGGATGGCTTCAGAACTAGAGGTTGTCATTTCAGGTAGTGATGGGGAAGTTCCAGATTGATTGCTCTGGTCTTGGGGAGGGCAATTTTATCAGTAAGGTACTGTTTCCTGAAGCTATAGTTTTGCAGTAGTACATTGTATAATGTTTCACCTCAATTTCAGTGAAGTGAAGAGGATTCTCATTGTTTTTATTTCCAGTCCAATATTATATTCCTTCAATAAAACAAGAGTTTGCATTTTATCACTTCATAATCTTGGGGCATTCCATTCTGAAGAGTATAAAATCTTTCGCAGACTGTGCTGCAAGATTCACACAGCAATGTGACAATGTTCTATAAACTGGGGAATGTAAATATTCAACCTGCATTAGACCACATTCAGCTGTTTCACAGGTGAAGATTACTTCCGTCATTATTGTTCTATTTCATGAGATTTTTTTTCTTTGTTTTCTTGTAGCTTGATCCTCAGCTTGTAGATGGGCACCTCTCCTATTTCTTGGGTGTTGCTGGTTTGTCAGGCTTGACTGCTTTGCTGGGTGTGAGGGAAAAGGGCCATGTGAAGCCTGGAGCAAATCAAACCATGGTGGTCAGTGGTGCTGCAGGAGCTTGTGGGATGTTAGCTGGTCAGGTATGTACAACATGTTGGTCACAAGCAACTTGTTTTCTCTCAAACACTTCTGATATATTTGATGTTAAAAGTTAACTTTCATTTCCCCACTGTTGCTTGACCTGCTGAGTGTACCGTTTGTTTTCAGTGATTTAGGTACTCAGCACCTACATTTTCTTTTAAGTTTCACCCTCCTGCTGATTGCTTTGTCACCTTTAATTGATCATCCTGTACCTTTTAGATTTACCATCAACAGCAACAGCGCCTTTATTTCCTGTGGAGCATGAAGAAAGCTCACCTCTGTCCCAGGATGCTGACAGACTTTTACCGCTGTACCATGGACCATAGGGTCATTAGGATTTTCCTGGCAAGGTATGGAAGTAGATTTCCAGGCTTTTCTTCCGCGCAGTTACTGCTGCTGCCCAGGTTGGGACCCGGCTGGGTTTGAACTTGGGACCATCTGCCTCGAGGTCCAGTGCTGATACTACTACACCACCAGCCGGCCCAATGATTGAAATGCATTTCTCAATTCTCTATCTGCCTTGATTCATAATCCTTGATACTCAACACATTTTTTATCTTAATTATGAAATTTTGAGTTGATCAGTTTTAATGAGATATTCTTTTCTAAGCTTCTTGAGATCTCTGTTCCTGTAAGTCATTTTCTCTGTCCGACACAGCTCTCCGCCCGAAGCCAGCTGGAAAGGAGGAGGGTTGAGCATGGAGCTAGCAGCCCCATCCCATAAATACCCAGAACTATAGCAAAGCCAACAGAAGCTCCAAAGACCTCACCTCTGGAGGGGAAGGATCTTTGCCTACAAGACATGAAGTTGCATGGTGAAAATTGTAAGTCTGTGGAAGCCACAGGGCTGATCAATCTTCTATCATCCAGCACCACTACCATCATTGGGAAAATCCTCAGGGAAAGTGGAAAAGAGACCAGCCAAAGAACACCTGGCGACACAACCTCGAAGCTGACACCAAGGAGATGGGCTGCACCTGGAGACCACTTGAAAGAGTGGCCCAGGAAAAATTACTGTGGCGAGTTACTCTCGGTGGCCTATGCCCCAGTAGGGCTGATGGCCTTAACTAACTAATTAATGCAATCACAGAAGCTTATACACATCATCTAGGGTGATGCCCTCGCTGGGTTAATTTGAAGTTCTGTGACAATCCTGTCAGATGGGAGCATGTACCAAAGGGAAAGCTGTATCTGATAAATGGGAGATATTTCAAAGTGAGATTGAACTCAGAGTCATCAAGCATTAAGAGTAAGAAGCAAACAATGGGATTCTATAGGTACACTTAATGTCAGAGAAATGTATACAACTTGCATCCTGGATTTGAATGTCATGTTTAGATGATTAGTCACCCTCTCGTTGGGGATGGTTATTTTCTGGCGCTTTGTACTGCACTACGGTTGCTTGCCACTTAGCGATCCATGCCTGCATATTTTGTGGTTCTCGCTGTATGCGGACATGAATTGCCTCATTTACTGAGGGGCTGTAGATGAAATAAAACATTGTACCATTGTTTGTGAACTCCCTCCTGATGGGTGGAAGGTTACGGAAGCAACTGAAGGGTGCTGAGCTTGGGGTATTTCCTTGAGGGACTCCCATGGTGATGTCCTGAGACGGGGATGATTGATGTCTGACAAATAATAACAATATGGCTTCATGTAGGATGTGATTCCAACACCAATCTGATTTCCCCTTGATTTACGTTTGAATTTCAGTTTCATCTTGGTTCCTTGAGCTGTGAGCATGCTCTGTTGGCAAAGGAATTGTGGCAACACTTGTGGGTTTCCCAGCACAATCCTCACTGATTTGATTTGAAACAAGTGACATATTTCATTGTTTGTTTTGACATACATGTGACATATAAAGGTAATTTTAGATCTTTAATCTCCAGTCTGTTTGAAAATCTGCAAAGGTAAGGAGAGTTTTAAAAAAAAAATGAAATTAAGATAATTAAAAAATATTCCTGCTACCTGTTCCTAAATCCCGAAGTGGGACAGTTGGGGGACAGATGGGGAAGCCTCTCGTATACCTCTACTCAAAGTCACAGTTGTGGATGTAAGGTCTGCCTTCCAGAGAGTAAACCCATGGAACATATCTGAATCAGATGATGTCCATGGTGTGTCCTTCAATCCTGCACAGAGTAGCTGGCATTCTTGACCTCTCCCTCCTTCAATCTAAGGTTCCCATCAACTTTAAGAACACCACAATCATCCCAGAATTTAAGAAAAACAAGGTAATGTGCCTTAACGACTACCGCTGGCTGCCTTGACATCCATATTCATGAAGTTCTCACATTCGCCATCATGAAGCTGGTCGTGGCATACATTAACTCTAGTCTCCCTCACAATCTTCACCTGCTGCTGAAACAGATCTAAGAAAGATGCCATCTTCCTGGCCCTACAGTTGTCACTGGAATATCTGAATAGTAAAATCACCTACTGCATGTTAGATTTCTTTTTTATTAACTATAGCTAGGCCTTCAATACTATAATTTCAAACAAATTAATCTCCAAACTGCTCTACCTGGGTCTCAATACCTTCCTCTGCAACAGGATCCTTGACTTAGTGACTAATAGTCAACAATCAGATGTAGAGTCTAACTATATGGTGTCATGTCAAAACCTTTCCCACAATGTCAGCGGAAAAAGGGCTGGTCATTGACTTCAAGGAGGGAGGAAGTGCCCGAGCTCGTGTTTACATCAGTGCTGAAGTCGAGAGTGTTGGAGCTTGAAGCTTCTAGGAATGAACATCACCAATAGCCTTTCCTGGTCTAACCATGTTGATGCTATGGCCAAGAAAGCTCACCAGCACCTCTACTTCCTCAAGAGGCTAAAGAAATTTGTTATGTCCCTGTTGACCCTCACCAGTGTTTATTGATGCACCATAAAAATGGTCCTAACCAGATGCATTGCGGCGTGGTACAGCAGCTGCTCTGCCTGTCATCACAAGAAACTGCAGATCAGTGGACACAGCTCAGCTCCTCATGGAAACCAGCCTGTCCTCCATGGACTTTGTCTACACTTCTCACTAGGTAAAGCAACAAACAGAAAGGTGAAGATGGATCTAGTGCTTTCCCAGTGTATATGACAAATAAACTCTTCTTGGGCTTCCAGCTGGGTACAGGTATCAATTATAACCGACATTTCGATGACAAGCACTGCCATCTTCTTCAGGGAGCATCAGGGATGCGAAAGATTAAACATAAAGACCTCACCGATCCCAGACGTTGTCTTTGCTCCTATCGAGCAGAAGATATAAAAGCCTGAAAGGGCATATATCAGACTCAAGGACAGCTTCTACCTTGGCTGTTGCAAGACTGTTTAACAGATCTCTAGAATGTCAGATGGACTTTTGACGTCAAGGTGACCTTGCACCTTCTACCTGCACTGCATTTTCTCTGCAACTGTAGCACATTATTCTGCACTGTTATTGTTTTACCTGATACTACCATTACACAAGACACAACCTTGGCACATGACAATAATAACTCAATTTAGCAATTTAATTTAATTTAGCAGTTATCTTGCTTCACTGGGTAATGAGAGAGGGCTTTGATTATTTTCTGCTTGGCAGTTTGGTGCTGCTGTTGTTGGGAACTTCCTGACTTGGTAACTTGAAGTGTGTTGCTAGGCAGAGATTATTTTCCTGTTCTGCTGCAGAGTCTGTAGGAGCACAGTTTACACTGTATATCCAGGAAGGAGTTTGGAGCAAGTTCCCAGTCTTTGAACAGGAACTCCATCACTTTCCATAGTATACTCCCTATCCTGTGTTTGTTGGATCTGAACTTTTCCAGATCTCTTGGAGTAAAAGACCTGACTCTTTGAAGATTGGCTCCAGCAACATTTCTCACTGCTACTATCAGGCAGGAGGTACAGAAGCCTAAAAGTCCCATTCCACCAGGCTCAGAAACAGCTACTTTCCTCCAGCTATCAGGTTCTCGAACCACCCTGCACAGCCCCAGCAATGGAATAAGATTGTGTGCTAGTGGAATTGTATAATTTATGCACAATTTATATTCTGTGTTGTCTACACCTACATGCCTGTGATACTGCTACAAGCAAGTTTTTTTTATTGTACCTGGACTTCACTGTATTCGTGTATTTAACAAACCTGATTTGACATTTGTCGGTCTCTAATGTTTTTGATCTTTTGTAAACTTGCTGGATTAAGTTCAGAAAACAAATCCATTACTTGGGGGTGGAGGAGTTGGGAAAGATGTGCAGCGGGAATGAAAATGTGAAAATTCAGATTTTTCATTACCATTATTTGGAATTTTAGTCTTTTTTGTGGCCAGTGTGTAGAGTGGCAAAAAAAAAAATCAAAACTAAATGAGAGTTGAAGCATATTTGGATGTTGGTGTGGGTAATTAATAGGAGTCAAATTATTATTGTTTTAATAGCATTTAATCCAATGGGCAGTTTAAAAATAGGTTGTGTTGCATTTGGATTAAAAACTAGAGTGATTGTGCCCCGTGGTTAAAAGTTTAAAATTTATTTTGAGTAATTTGTGAAGTTAAATTCATAGGTTAGTTGCAATCTGAACTGAAATTAGAATGTTAGTTAACTCGTTTCTTTAAATTGTGACTAAAAATATTAATATTATGTTTATGTATGGATAAAATAAAACTTGATGGCTCTTAGAAGTCATTAGGATTACTTAATAATACTTGTACATACAAATAGTAATTATTATTTGCTCAAAATGATACAGATGGGGTCCTTTATAATGTAATTTTGTGTTTAACACAGATTCTATGATTACATCCCATTTAAGAATGAGGTAGTGTCATGGAGTGTTTGGCTTTTCTCTCACATTTTAAGGCAACAGGGTAGTTACTGAATTGCCTGACATTGTAACTGTCACCAGATTGCTCGTCTTGAAGGATGTTCGAGAGTGGTTGGGATCTGTGGCACGGATGAGAAGAGTCAAGTTTTGATCCGCAGGATGGGTTTTGATGCTGCCATTAATTACAAAAACGATGATATTACAAAAAAGCTGTCGGAATACTGTCCGAGTGGAGTGGATGTTTACTTTGACAATGTCGGAGGCCATATCAGTGATGTTGTCATTAGTCAGGTATGGATCTTAAGGATTGAAACAATTGAGGGATTACAGACTGTCCATAGCAGATAATATCTTTACAATATCAGTAGTTACCCCATAGAAAAATAATCAAATATCACTTCCTAACCCCACCTATGTCAAACAAAACCGACCCCTTGCCAAGCAACGGCAGGGGGATATGTATGTTTGCTCCCTATTAATACTGCTGCCCAACTATATGTCTGTTTTTGTGGGGGGAAAATCCATGCCAAAAGCCTCAATAAAAGATGAGCAGAAACCATTAAAATGCTTCTGATTCATCTGGACTCGTTTCCTCTTTAGTTTTGCAATATGTAATGACCTCTATTGAAATGGGCTTTCAAATGAAGAACAGAAAAGCTTTCAGAAATTAGCTCAATCTCTGGCCTTTAATTTACTAGAGGTAACCTGGTATAATATTCATACTGGTGCTCCAAGAGGACGAGACAAAGCTTCCTTCCCTCTATGTTCTTGGCAGGTGATTTTGCCTGAAACAGCTTGTGACTGGTTGGATCTGGTACTGAACAAGATCTCAATGATAAAACACTTAAGACCACAAGATAGGAGCAGAATTAGGCCATTTGACCCATTGAGTCTGCTCCATCATTTCATTATGGCTGATCTAATTTTCCTCTCAGCCCCAATCTCCTGCCTTCCTGTATCCCTTCATGTCCTGACCATTTAGGAATCTATCAGCCTCTGCCTTAAATATAAAGACTTGGCCTCCACAACCGCCTGTGGCAAAGTATTCCACAGACTCACCACTCTCTGGCTGAAGAAATTCCTCCTCATCTCCATTCTAAAAGGACGCTCCTCTATTCTGAGGCTGTATCCTCTGGTCTTAGACTCTCTCACCATAGGAAACATCCTCTCCACATCCACTCTGTCAAGCCCTTTCACTGTTCGATAGGTTTCAATGAGGTCACCCCTCATTCTGCTGAATTCTAGTGAATACAGTCCCAGAGCCATCAAACACTGTTCATGTGGGAAGCCTGGAATCATTTTCATGAGCCTCTTTTGACCCTGTTCAGTTTCAGCACATTCTTTCTAAGATAAGGGGCCCAAAACTGCTCACAATACTCCAAGTGAGGCCTCACCAGTGCTTTATAAAGTCTCAACATTACATCCTTGCTTTTATATTCTAGTCCTCTTGAAATGAATGCTAACATTGCATTTGCCTTCCTCACCACAGACTCAACCTGCAAATTAACCTTTAGGGAATCCAGCACAAGTACCTTTTTATTTTCTCTCCATTTAGAAAATGGTCACCGGTTCATTTCTTCTACCAAAGTGCAGTGCTATACACTTCCTGACACTGTATTCCATCTGCATTTCTTTGCCCATTCTTCTAATTCAAGTCCTTTTGTAGCCTCTATTTCCTCAAAACTACCTGCCCCTCTACCCGTCATCATATTGTCTGAAAACTTTGCAATAAAGCTATCAATTTCATCATTCAAATCATTGTCATAAAACATAAAAAGGATCAGTCCCAGTACAGACCCCTGTGGAACACCACTAGTCACCAGCAGCCAACTAGAAAAAGCTACCTTTATTCCCACTCTTTGTCTCCTGCTAGTCAGTCACTGCTTTGTCCATGCTAGAATCTTTCCTGTAATGCCCCAGTCCGGTAGCTCGTTAAGCATCCTCTTGTCTGGTACTTTGTCAAAGACCTTCTGAAAATCCAAGTACACAACATCAACTGATTCTCCTTTGTCTAACCTGCTTGTTACTACTTCAAGGAATTCCAACAGATTTGTCAGGCAAGATTTTTTCCTTGAGGAAAGCATGTTGACTGTGGCCTATTTTTTATCATGTGCCTCCAAGTATCCTGAGATCTTATCCTTAATAGTCAACTCCAACATCTTCCCAACTACTGAGGTCAGACTAACTGGCCTATAGTTTCCATTCTTCTGCCTCTCTCCCTTCATGAACGGTGGAGTGACATTTGCAATTTTCCTGTCTTTGGGAACCATTCCAAAATCTAGTTATTCTTAAAAGATCATTATTAATGCCTCCACAGTCTTTTCAGCGACCTCTTTCAGAACTCTGGGGTGTACACCATCTGGTCCAGGTGACGTATTTACCTTCAGACCTTTCAGTTTCCCAAGAACCTTCTCTCTAGTTACATTAACTTCATACACTTAATGACCCCGACACCTGGAATGTCACAGTGAAGGTTGATGCAAAATACTTATTCAGTTAATCTGCCATTTCCTTGTCCCCATTACTACCACTCCAGCATTGTTTTCCATCAGTCCAATATTCATTCTCACCTCTCTTTTACACTTTATGTAACTTTTGGTATCCTCTTTAATGTCATTGGTTAGCTTACTTTCATATTCCATCTTTACCTTAATGACTTTTTAGTTGTTTTGTGTTGGTTTTTAAAAGCTTCCCAATCCTCAAACTTCCCTCTATTTTTTACTCTATTATATGCCCTCTCTTTGGTTTTTATGTTGGCTTTGACTTCTCTTGTTCAAGTAGTAAAATGACACGATAAACATCAGTGGCCCAAAACAAAAAAAAAACAAAGATGCTGATTTGAGGTTTTTAAGGGCATTGACCAAATGGTTGTTCAGAGTGCAGAGTAATAATATCTTGGATATAAGAATGATATCATGGTTGAGAAAGGGAATTCCAAGGTTGAAGGTCTATTTTTTGACCCATGCCCTTTAACCAAAAATCAAGCACAGTCTTAAATTTAACTTCCAGCCTGAGGAGAAGAGCTGGAAATTTTGAAACATAGAAACATAGAAAATAGGTGCAGGAGTAGGCCATTCGGCCCTTCGAGCCTGCATCACCATTCAGTACGATCATGGCTGATCATCCAACTCAGAACCCGGTACCAGCCTTCCCTCCATACCCCCGATCCCTTTAGCCACAAGGGCCATATCTAACTCCCTCTTAAATATAGCCAATGAACTGGTCTCAACTGTTTCCTGTGGCAGAGAATTCCACAGATTCACCACTCTCTGTGTGAAGAAGTTTTTCCTAATCTCGGTCCTAAAAGGCTTCCCCTTTATCCTCAAACTGTGACCCCTCATTCTGGACTTCCCCAACATCGGGAACAATCTTCCTGCATCTAGCCTGTCCAATCCCTTTAGGATTTTATACGTTTCAATCAGATCCCCCCTCAATCTTCTAAATTCCAATGAGTATAAGCCTAGTCGATCCAGTCTTTCATCATATGGAAGTCCTGCCATCCCAGGAATCAATTTGGTGAACCTTCTTTGTATTCCCTCTATGGCAAGGATGTCTTTCCTCAGATTAGGGGACCAAAACTGCACACAATACTCCAGGTGTGGTCTCACCAAGGTCTCGTACAACTGCAGTAGTACCTCCCTGCTCCTGTACTCAAATCCTCTTGCTATGAATGCCAGCATACCATTCGCCTTTTTCACCGCCTGCTGTACCTGCATACCCACTTTCAATGACTGGTGTATAATGACACCCAGGTCTCGTTGCACCTCCCCTTTTCCTAATTGGCCACCATTCAGATAATAATCTGTTTTTCTGTTTTTGCCACCAGAGTGGATAACCTCACATTTATCCACATTAAATTGCATCTGCCATGAATTTGCCCACTCACCTAACCTATCCAAGTCACCCTGCATCCTCTTAGCATCCCCCTCACAACTAACACTGCCGTCCAGCTTCGTGTCATCTGCAAACTTGGAGATGTTGCATTTAATTCCCTCATCTAAGTCATTAATATATATTGTAAACAACTGGGGTCCCAGCACTGAGCCTTGCGGTACCCCACTAGTCACTGCCTGCCATTCTGAAAAGGTCCCGTTTATTCCCACTCTTTGCTTCCTGTCTGCCAACCAATTCTCTATCCACATCAATACCTTACCCCCAATACCATGTGCTTTAAGTTTGCACACTAATCTCCTGTGTGGGACCTTGTCAAAAGCCTTTTGAAAATCCAAATATACCACATCCACTGGTTCTCCCCTATCCACTCTACCAGTTACATCCTCAAAAAATTCTATGAGATTCGTCAGACATGATTTTCCTTTCACAAATCCATGCTGACTTTGTCCAATGATTTCACCACTTTCCAAATGTGCTGTTATCACATCTTTGATAACTGACTCTAGCATTTTCCCCACCACCGATGTTAGGCTAACCGGTCTATAATTCCCCGGTTTCTCTCTCCCTCCTTTTTTAAAAACTGGGGTTACATTAGGCGACTATCCTTTTATGTAGGGGAGTAAGATGTTTTCCCATGTTATCAACTGGGACAATTCTAATATTGCCTGGTTTTTCACTGGACACTCAATCTCAGGATAATATATGGTGACGTATCTGTATTTTGATAAGAAATTTGCTTTGAACTTTTACTAGACACTAGAATACTACAGCACAGTACAGGCCCTTTGGCCCTCGATGTTGTGCCGACCCATATATTCCTAAAAAAAAAAGGTACTAAACCCACACTATCCCGTAACCCTCTATTTTTCTTTCATCCATGTGCCTATCCAAGAGGCCCCTAATGCGTTAGTCTCCACCACCATCCCTGGCAAGTCATTCCAGGCACCCACAACCCTCTGTGTTTTTTAAAAAAAGAAAACTAACAAACTTACCCCTGATGTCTCCACTAAATTTCCCTCCCTTAACTTCGTACATATGCCCTCTGGTGTTTGCTATTCATGCCCTGGGAAACAGGTACTGGCTATCCACCCTATCTATGCCTCTCATAATCCTGTTGCCCTCTATCAAGTCCCCTCTCATCCTTCTACGCTACAAAGAGAAAAGTCCCAGCTCTGCTAACCTTGCCTCATAAGACTTGTTTTCCAATCCAGGCAACATCCTGGTAAATCTCCTCTGCACCCTCTCCATAGCTTCCACATCCTTCCTATAATGAGGTGATCAGAACTGAACACGATATTCTAAGTGTGGTCTGACCAGAGATTTGTGGAGTTGCAACATGACCTTTCTACTCTTGAACTCAATCCCCCTATTAGTGAAGCCTAGCACCCCATAGGCTGCCTTAACTTTTGCAGCAACCTTGAGGGATGTATGGATTTGAACCCCAAGGTTCCTCTGTTCATCCACACTCTTAAATAACCGACCATTAACCCTGTACTCAGCCTTCTGGTTTGTCTTTCCAAAATGCATCACTTCACATTTAGCCGGATTGAACTCCATCTACCACTTTTCTGCCCAACTCTGCATCCTGTCTATATCCTCTTGTAACCTTTGACAACCTACAGCTCCATCCACAACTTCTCCAATCTTCGTGTCATCCGCAGACTTACTTACCCATCCTTCTGCCTCTTTATCCAGGTCATTTATAAAAATCACAAAGAGCTAAACTCAAGGCTGTGTAATTTAGCAGAACATTTCAATGTTTTCTTTTAATCCAGATGAATAAAGACAGTCATGTCATTCTATGTGGACAAATTTCCCAGTACAACAAAGCTGTGCCTTACCCTCCTCCACTACCTTCTCACACAGAGGCTATCCTAAAGGAAAGAAATATCACGAGGTAAACAATTGATTCCTGTTTCTATTTACGGTTAGAGTAAGTATTTGTTTTGTAGCTTCATCTTTTGGAGAACAGTGAGAAGTTTTGGGTCTGTGCCCTTCATTCAGAGGGAGTATGGATTTAAATGAATTGTTGCACTCGTTCTGTTAAAGGCTGCTGATCAGTGAGTTCCAGGATTTTGAACCAATCATAAAACAGGAATGATGAGAGCTGTTCAAGACTGGGATGTTGTGTGATTTCCAGCCTCACTATTCTTCCAGATAGAAGAGATTGTTAGTTTGGAAGTTGCTGCCAAAGAGATGTTGACAAGTTGCAGAAGTGCATTTTTGAGAACAGTGATTCTTTTAATTTAGGTACCCACTCAAGTTCATGTTCATTGTCATAGGCACACATACACATGGAGTAAATGCCATGGACGGTAGATTTTTTTGCATCAGCAACACAGTACATTACAAAAAAGACAAAATGAGTTAACATATACTTAAATAAACAAATTATACTCAATCTGCAATGCAAATAAACATAATGACATCAGTGCAAGTTGAGAGAGAAAGCAAAAGAAATGTAGTGCAAGGTAGTGTTAGGGACTCGGGTCAGTTCAAGAAACCTAATGCAGTGAGGAAGAAGCAGTTGTTGAACATTGACATGTGGGTCCTCCTGCCTGATGGCAGCCTCAAGAAGGGGGTGTGACTTGGATAGTTGGAGTCCTTGATGATTGATGTCACCTTCCTGAGTCTTTGGTGGGCAGAAACGTATTGGTGATGGAACTTGCTGGGTCTATTACTCTCTGTAGCAGCTTGAGTTCTTGTGCATTGGAGTTTCCATACCAGGCGGTGACGGAAAACCAGAACCTCCAGATTTTTCCAATGTAAGTCTGTAGCCATTTGTCAGAATCTTTGACATGAATTTCCTTGAACCTGTAAGAAACAGACACTGGTGTGCTTTTATGATTACGACAATGTGCAGTGCCCAGGATGGATGCTCTGACGTTGATACCCAGAAACGTGAAGCTGCTGACCCCACAATAAGGACTTGTTTGTGTTTACCTGTTTTCCCTTTCCTAAAGTCCACAGTTGGCTCCTTGGTTTTGTTGATGTCGAGCATAAGGCACTGTTCAACCAGCTTACCCATCTCGCTGCTATGCTCCTTCCCACCACCACCTGGAATTCTGTCAAAAGCAGGCCGTCATCAAATTTGTAGATGGCATTAGAGCTGTGTGTAACCACACAGTTGTAGATGAAGAGCGCAGGGAGCTAAGCTTGAGGATAACTGGGTTGATGGCTAGTGAGTTTGAGATGAGGACTCTGAAGCACACTGATTGCGGTCTCCCAGTGAGAAAGTCAAGGATCTAATTACAGAGGAGGTACTGAATTCTAGAAGCTTAATAAGTTTTGAGGAGATGGTGTTGACCACCATGTGGCATTCAGTGGACAACAGCTTCACAACACACACAAAATGCTGGAGTAGGCCTGGCAAAATCTATGGAAAAGAGTGCCATTGACGTTCTGGGCCGAGGCACTTCATTAGGACTGGAGGAAAAATGTTGAGTCAGAGTAAGAAGGTGGGATGAAGGGAGGGAGAAACACAGGGGAACAGGTGAAACTGGGAGGGGGGAGGGGTGAAGTAAGGAGCTGGGAAGTTGATTGGGTGGAAGAGAAAGGGCTGGAGAAGAAGAAATCTGATGGGAGATGACAGGAGGCCATGGAAGAAAGAAAAGTGGGAGGAGCACCAGAGGGAGGTGGTGGCCAGGTAAGGAGATAAGGTGAGAGAGGGAAATAAGTGGGGGGGGGGCGCATTACCAGAAGTTTGAGAAGCATGTCCTGAAGTGTGTGCTGGTCCAGAACACAGCCAGCGAGATGGTTTCTGCTGCAGACCTATTGAAGTGATAGCACTCTTTACTAATTGTACTCCATTTAAACTATTCAATGCTGTAATGATTATATCAGGACTATTACTTCTCCACCTCCATTTTCCTTATTGATCTTCAACAGAGAGAGATTCTTGGTGACAAACTATTCGGATAACTTTGCCACAAGCCTGGTGCAGTTGACCCGGTGGCTGAAGGAGGGGAAGCTGAAGGTACTGTACCATGTTCTATTCTTGCTGCTTGTGTATAAAAACTATTTCAAGTAATCATGTCACAAGTCATGGTCACATTGGATGATTTTTGTCAATTACATGAAGCATCTGTTCACTGTATTTGCTTGATAAATCAAATTCTGCATTTGCTGCGAGACTATGTTATAGATGCAGGTGAGATTTTTTTGCTGTGGCTCAGATTTCAAGCTTGGCTGAACAAATAGATTGGTTGTTCTCTGAACTGTCTGCATGAGGACCTTGGCCTCCATGGGCTGTAATGTCTATTTCTCTCATTGAGTCTGAAGCATAAGTGTTTAGTATCCTAATCCTGTTGCAGGAACATTAAAAGACCTTATTGTATCCGCCGTCACCACTGTTGCCGGCAGGTCTTAAATAATGATGAGATGAAGTATAGCAAAGGGATGGGAGCCTGGTGGCAGGACAACATTTCCCTATGTCAACAAAACAAAAGAATCAGTCATTGTGGAATCTGTATCAATGTAGAGGTCATTTAAGAGCTTCAATTTCTTTGGTGTAAACATGAATAACAGCTTGAACTTGAGTACCCAGGACACCTTCAAGGAGTGGTGTCTCAGAAAGGCAGGGCCCATTATTAAAGACCTCCAGCCCACAGGGCATGTCCTTTTCTCACTGTTACCATCAGGTAGGAGGTACAGAAGCCTGAAGGCACACACTCAGTGATTCAGGAACAGCTTCTTCCCCTCTGCCGTCTGATTCCTGAATGGACATTGAATCCGTGGACACTACCTCACTTTTTCATATTATTTGTTTTTGCATGATTTTTAATCTATGTACATATACAGTAATTGATTTACTTGTTTATTTTATTTTGTTTTTTTCTTCTATATTATGTATTGCATTGAACTGCTGCTGCTAAGTTAACAAATTTCACATCACGTGCCAGTGATAATAAACCCGATTCTGATTTTGATTCAACCAGATCGGCACCCTGACCAAGAAAGCTCACCAGTGCCTCTACTTTGTCAAAAAATTCATACGTCCCCATGATTCACCAATTTTAATTTAATGCACTACAGAAAACATCTTAACTGGATGCATCACAGATTAATATAGTATTTGCTTTGTCTAAGGCAGCAAGAATTTGCAGAGAGTTTTGGCCACAGCTCAGTCCATAATGGAAATCAGCCCCTGCACCATGGAATCTGTCTACACTTCTCGCTGCCTCAGAAAAGCAGCCAACATAATCAATGCTGCTGCCCCCCCCCACCCCCCACCCACACCAAGCCTGGATATTCTCCCTTCTTCCATTTGGAAGAAGGTAAATATTTAGAAAAATGTACCCTCAGGCTCAAATTAGCTTCTGGGAAAAAAAAGTATTGTATGGACCTTTTGCACCATAAACTCCTGACCTTGCAGTCTATCTTGGCATGGCTCTTGCACCTTATTGTCTGTCTGAACTGCACTTTCTTTGTAGCTGTAATACTATTCTGTTATCATTTTTCCCCTTGTACTACCTCGATGTACTTGTGTTGTGAAATAATCTGTCTGAATAGCATGCTAATTGGTTTTTCACTTCGTCAGTACATGTGACAATAAAACCAATTACAACTTTGATGCATGTGGGATTCATTCCATCATATTCCCATTCTGACTGTTTCTGACAGCATTCTGTTTTCAGTCTTTACCAGCCATTAGCTGTATAATAGGAGAACATTAAAACTGGAAACAGTGGTTCTCCTCCTCCCCCCCCCCCACCTACATGATCTCTCTCCATAGCACCCATTGAGCTGATATTTTGCACTGAATGACAATGTGTAAATTAGATAAACTCCTTGGGGCTAAAGGTTTATTCAATAGGTTGCCAGTGGAGTTGACAAAATAGCTATTCATGAGAATGTTACTCAGAAGCTGAAAGAAATGAGGAAGGGATGCCACAGCGGCAGAGTCAGTTTACCGTGTGTCAACAAGCACAACTGAAACTGAATTCTGAGAAAATGTAGTGTAGCGATGCAGAGAACAGCAGAGCTGATAACCCTGTATCAGAGGAGGCTATGTTTCTCCCATTTCTGTTTTGAGTATCCACAGTATTGGTTTATTTAGAGCTATGGCACAATAACCGGCCCTCTGGCTCAACAAGCCTAGTCTGCCCAGTTACACCATATAATCAATTAACCCACCAACCTGTACCTCCGGGCTTCAAAGTGTGTGAGGCAACTGGAGGGGCCAGAGGAACACCATGCGGTCATGGGGAGAACATAGAAACTCCTTGCAGATACTGTAGTGGTGGAAATGAGCCCAAGTCGCACGCACTGTAAACAACAGGAATTCTGCAGATGCTGGAAATTCAAGCAACACACATAAAAGTTGCTGGTGAACGCAGCAGGCCAGGCAGCATCTGTAGGAAGAGGTACAGTCGACGTTTCAGGCCGAGACCCTTCGTCAGGACTAACTGAAGGAAGAGTGAGTAAGGGATTTGAAAGTTGGAGGGGGAGGGGGAGATCCAAAATGATAGGAGAAGACGTCCCCATACCTCCAAATGATTGGAGGGGGAGGGATGGAGCCAAGAGCTGGACAGGTGATAGGCAAAAGGGATATGAGAGGATCATGGGACAGGAGGTCCGGGAAGAAAGACAAGGGGTGGGGGGGGCACCCAGAGGATGGGCAAGGGGTATATTCAGAGGGACAGAGGGAGAAAAAGGAGAGTGAGAGAAAGAATGTGTGTATAAAAATAAGTAATAGATGGGGTACGAGGGGGAGGTGGGGCCTTAGCGGAAGTTAGAGAAGTCGATGTTCATGCCATCAGGTTGGAGGCTACCCAGACGGAATATAAGGTGTTGTTCCTCCAACCTGAGTGTGGCTTCATCTTTACAGTAGAGGAGGCCGTGGATAGACATGTCAGAATGGGAATGGGATGTGGAATTTAAATATGTGGCCACTGGGAGATCCTGCTTTCTCTGGCATGAAACTAGCAGGCATGAACTTCAGATTGCCTCTGCCATTGATCTCGCTGGCTCCAACACCTCAGGGCATATTCAAAACCCGGACTCCAGCAACGACCATGGACACATTCAAAGCGATTGCGCAACCACCAACTGAGACTCCAGCCTTGAACTCCAGGCCGGGTCTTTATGTGCTGCTATTGTGACTCCCGTCTCCCCTTCCCCCACCACCACTCTCCAATCCTGTCTCTCTCAGATCCCACCGTCAGCTCCTGGGCCCTCAGAGGCTCCATCTTCCTCTCACCCCAACCGTCCCCTCTCCACTGACACCCCCAGCCTCCCCCCCTCCCCCCTCTGATCCGAGCTCTCAAGATTCCAGCCTTGAACTCCAGGCTGGGTCTTTATGTGCTGCTATTGTGACTCTCGTCTCCCCTTCCCCCACCAATACTCTGCAATCCCATCTCCTTCAGATCCCATCGTCAGCTCCTGGGTCCTCAGAGGCTCCATCTTCCTCTCACCCCAACCCTCCCCTCTCCATTGACACCCCCAGCCTCCCCCCTCCCCCCTCCCCCCTCTCCCCTATGATCCCAGCTCTCATCCGTGCCGGGTTTTTACCATCCCCTCCGACCTTCAACTGTCGGAGGCAGAGCGCTCTGTTTGTCCCCCTTCGCCCACACCTCAGCAAGTTCCGTGTTCGCCATGATGCGGAACTTTTCTTCCGCCGTCTCCGTCTCTGAGCCTACTTCTTCGGCAAGGACTCTTCCACCCCCACCGATGACCCCTTCTCCCATCTTCAACCCTCCTCTTCTTCATGGACACCCCGCTCTGGTTTTCTGCCTGCTCTGGATCTCTTTATCGCTAACTGCCGACGGGACATCAACCTTCTCGACTTCACTGCACCTTGTCCCCATCCCAACCTCACTCCTTCAGAACGCTCTGCTCTCCACTCCCTCCGCACTAATCCTAGCCTTATTATTAAACCCGCCGATAAGGAGGGTGCTGTTGTAGTCTGGCGTACTGACCTCTACCTTGCCAAGGCACAGCGACAACTCGCGGATACCTCCTCTTATTTACCCCTCGATCGTGACCCCACTAAGGAGCACCAGGCCATTGTCTCCCACACCATCACCGACTTTATCCGCTCAGGGGATCTCCCATCCACTGCTACCAACCTTATAGTTCCCACACCTCGCACTTCCCGTTTCTACCTCCTACCCAAGATCCACAAACCTGCCTGTCCTGGCCGACCTATTGTCTCAGCTTGCTCCTGCCCCACCGAACTCATTTCTGCATACCTCGACACGGTTTTATCCCCCCTTGTTCAATCCCTTCCTACCTATGTTCGTGACACTTCTCACGCTCTTAAACTTTTCGATGATTTTAAGTTCCCTGGCCCCCACCGCTTTATTTTCACCATGGATGTCCAGTCCCCATATACTTCCATCCCCCATCAGGAAGGTCTCAAAGCTCTACGCTTTTTGGATTCCAGACCTAATCAGTTCCCCTCTACCACCACTCTGCTCCGTCTAGCGGAATTAGTCCTTACTCTTAATAATTTCTCCTTTGGCTCCTCCCACTTCCTCCAAACTAAAGGTGAAGCTATGGGCACCCGTATGGGTCCCAGCTATGCCTGCCTTTTTGTTGGCTTTGTGGAACAATCTATGTTCCATGCCTATTCTGGTATCTGTCCCCCACTTTTCCTTCGCTACATCGACGACTGCATTAGCGCTGCTTCCTGCACGCATGCAGAGCTCGTTGACTTTATTAACTTTGCCTCCAACTTTCACCCTGCCCTCAAGTTTACCTGGTCCATTTCTGACACCTCCCTCCCCTTTCTAGATCTTTCTGTCTCTGTCTCTGGAGACAGCTTATCCACTGATGTCTACTATAAGCCTACTGACTCTCACAGCTATCGGGACTATTCCTCTTCTCGCCCTGTCTCTTGCAAAAATGCCATCCCCTTCTCGCAATTCCTCCATCTCCACCACATTTGCTCTCAGGATGAGGCTTTTCATTCTAGGATGAGAGAGATGTATTCCTTTTTTAAAGAAAGGGGCTTCTCTTCCTCCACTATCAACTCTGCTCTTAAACGCATCTCCCCCATTTCATGTACATCTGCTCTCACTCCATCCTCCCACCACCCCACTAGGAATAGGGTTCCCCTGGTCCTCACCTACCACCCCACCAGCCTCCGGGTCCAACATATTATTCTCCGTAACTTCTGCCACCTCCAACGGGATCCCACCACTAAGCACATCTTTCCCTCCCCCCCCCCGCATTCCGCAGGGATCGCTCCCTACGCGACTCCCTTGTCCATTCGTCCCCCCCATCCCTCCCCACTAATCTCCCTCCGGCACTTATCTGTGTAAGCGGAACAAGAGCTACACATGCCCTTACACTTCCTCCCTTACCACCATTCAGGGCCCCAAACAGTCCTTCCAGGTGAGGCAACACTTCACCTGTGAGTCGACTGGGGTGATATACTGCGTTCGGTGCTCCCGATGTGGCCTTTTATATATTGGCGAGACCCGACGCAGACTGGGAGACCGCTTTGCTGAACACCTACGCTCTGTCCGCCAGAGAAAGCAGGATCTCCCAGTGGCCACACATTTTAATTCCACATCCCATTCCCATTCTGACATGTCTATCCACTGCCTGCTCTACTGTAAAGATGAAGCCACACTCGGGTTGGAGGAACAACACCTTATATTCCGTCTGGGTAGCCTCCAACCTGATGGCATGAACATCAACTTCTCTAACTTCCGCTAAGGCCCCACCTCCCCCTCGTACCCCATCTGTTACTTATTTTTATACACACATTCTTTCTCTCACTCTGCTTTTGCTCCCTCTGTCCCTCTGAATATACCCCTTGACCATTCTCTGGGTTCCCCCCCCCCGCCCCTTGTCTTTCTTCCCGGACCTCCTGTCTCATGATCCTCTCGTATCCCTTTTGCCTATCACCTGTTGAGCTCCTGGCTCCATCCCTCCCCCTCCTGTCTTCTCCTATCATTTTGGAACTCCCCCTCCCCCTCCAACTTTCAAATCCCTTACTCACTCTTCCTTCAGTTAGTCCTGACAAAGGGTCTCGGCCTGAAACGTCGACTGCACCTCTTCCTACAGATGCTGCCTGGCCTGCTGCGTTCACCAGCAACTTTTATGTGTGTCGCAGGCACTGTAATACTGGTACACTAACCAGAATGCAACCAGAAGTGTAACTTTGGTAGGTAGGATGGGAGTTGTCTGTTCATGGAGACAGTGCAGAAACTGACCCTTCAGTTTGGGATGAAACCAGAGTACCTGGGGAACCACCCCACAGGGAGAATGTGCAGGCTGCACACAGACAGCACCACAGGTGAAGACTGAGGCAGTGGCTTTATTAGCTACATTACTCTGGGTTTGCACCAAGCTGTTCTTAGTTAAAATAGTAATTAATGTAATTGTTCTTCATGGGGGATAATTACAAATTAACTCCATGGTATCAGATTATGTCTGCTTGGCTGTGCTTCAGGAGCAAACAAATACTTGGCCTGTGCATCAGCAATGTGAAATTGTTACAATGATGCTTTCGGTTATCAGCCAGTAAGTAAGTTGGCATTGTGAATAGTAACGGCTGCAGGAATGGGGAGAGATTTCTTTTTGCTGCAGTGCAAAATTGGGTTTGGGTCAACGTACACTGGTAGTAGGTCTTTAAAGGTGTTTGTAGTTTTCACCAGTGCTTTTGTTCCGGCAGGTTTGTGAGACGGTGGTGAAAGGACTGGAAAACATTGGAGGTAAGGGGTGGTTGGCTTTGTGTCATCCTTTGTTAATGGTGCTTGTTCCCCACTTCCCTTTTCAATTGAGTTTTGTGTGCTACGCACCTTACAGTGACTTGTTCTTCAGCTTATGTAGGAGCAGGTGTCCAAAGCTGTCCAGTTTGCAAGATCAATTTAAATCATTCATACATTTTCAGTCTTTTATTAACATTACAGTAGACTAGCAGCTAAGATCAGAATACTGTATGTGGGCAAGTAGCAGAATGGCAGGAAGCTGGTCAGAAGCAAGCGGGTCAAAGTAGATGGTCAGACTAGGAAAAGTTCGAAAGCGATGTCCCGTGAGGAATACCACTATTTCTGTTTGGATTCTGGAATGCAATTTCAATTCTTATGGGCATCACTAAGTGTCTGTGGTTAATCATGTATTGTAATGTGAGGATGTTAATAAACGTGTACCACGAGAAGGCAATGCGATCTTCATTATCAGTAAGATTTCAGTTGCTGCAGTAATTTAAGAATTTAGCACTACAAATCCAAAAATTAGTAAGCATACATCATGAGTTAGTAAAGCCACAATTGCAAGTAGCTCATTTCTGGTAGAATAGAATTCAGAAATGGGGAAGTTGTATCCAACACAAGGTCATACTTGAGATGCCATCAAATATGGATCACTTGTTTCACAGGAGTCACCTTTTAGCAGATAGACATTAAGCAATAAAATTCATCATCATTTCAATTCAACAGCTTGGCTTTTGGTCAACAGAAACAAAATGTTTGAAAATCAAGATCTTGATCTCTGCTCAACTTGTGGTCTGCCAGCAGCAGTAATCCCTGCCCTGACACGGTCTCTCTACAGTTGGCACATCATTGTATTGAAAAGATTGCTCAATAGCCTCTGCGAGAACAAGTGAACCAATGTTAGCATCCTCTCCCATACCAACAGTGAGGCTCTAATCGCAATCAGTTAGATGCTTTGCGCAGGCAACTTCATTATCATGGCCTAGAAACGCTGCTGTTTGGAGCTCTCACAGGAAGAGTCTACCAGGTAAATTGGGAAAAAGTTCAAGGATGTAGTCATTTTCCTTGAAATGGAACATTCCCATTGCTGATTCTTGGCCCTTGACCACGTGAAAGAAAGAGCATTTTTGAGAATCACACATCCACATATTGGGAGAACAGGGAAGCTTAGCACAATCGAGGGAAAGGACGCAGCACTTCTCAAGCAGCCTGTCGGGCAGCTCCTATCCCTCCTGTAAAGAAACATCTGCAGTTCCCACAATGGCTTCATCAATTACCTCAAAACACTCAACTGGTGTGGAAGTAAATCTGTTTTGATCCTCCAGATACTGCCTCAGAAAAAGAAAAGGACCCTGCATTACCTTGAGGCCTACATACCAAAAAATAGACTGCAACAATTGACTTATAAGGATGATGGTTGTATCAATTCTACTTTTGGGAATTTTTCAACAGGGTCTGCACTTTTTCTCTTAGAGAAAACAGTTGAGAATAAACCTCATAGGCCTGTGGTTTTGAAAGGGTTTGCAAGTATGGATGTGGGAAAGAGATTCCATGTAGAATCCAAAACTGTGAACCAATAATGCAAGATGACCACTTACAATTTCAGTAAAAGAAAACTATCCATGAGTTTTCTTTTTATTGTTGAACTTATTACCATTGGGAATGACTGAGATGAAAAGCAGAGATCGATTTATGGAGGAACTGGATTTAACACATAAGGAAGAATAAAATGGAATGACAAGCATTTATTGAAAAGCTTCCTCCCATCCTTTCTTCCTTTAATCTTGGGCAGACCGTGATACATTTGGTAGGGACAATAAATTCTTAGTGTTATGCATTATAGCAGAATGCTGAGTTAGTATTCTACCAGAAATGAGTTCCTGTATATACTTGCAGTTGCGGCTCTGCTTTGCTTTTATGTACTTTTCCATAAGCTAACCTTCTTTGCCTTGTCACAATCTTATTTTTTCTGATTCTATTCAAAGTATTGCAACAGCATATCATGGAAACTGCACTGAATTAAAAGCATTGCGAGCTGTTTCTGAAAATAACTATTGGGAATTCTCCATTTATTCCTGAGCTGGCGATTTTTAAAAGTCTCAATTCTTCTCTTACAGCTGCCTTTGAGTCGATGATGAAAGGAGGCAATATTGGGAAGCAGCTTGTCCTGGTCTCTGAGGGGTGAGGGGTAATGAGGCGAAGTGTCCACTCTTCCTGAGCATTGTTGCTACAGTTTTACTGGCTCTGCTATGCTGAGCCAGCCTGTAGATGTTGCTTCTCTTGCCTTTACCTTTCAGATGGAGAGAGGAATGTTATGAAGGATTGCCAACTGAGGCTTTAGCATATTACTAATCAATTTGTCTAGACATTTTATATAAATCATGTCAATTTAATTCATGTTCAAATAATAAATCCTAAGATTTTGCTCATTTAAAACTAAACTGTTAAGATTTTGTCCTTTTTATTTGAACATGGCACTTGGGTTGCAGAGCCTTGTGTTTGCAGGGCTGATCATTTCCATCTACTCATATGAAAGGGCTCAGCAATTCTTCCTACCACTAAATCTTGATCTGACTAACCTCTGGCCTAGAACTCATTAAATCCAATTGATACAAATCATATTATTACCTCTGCTTCCTGACCAGAATGACTCTTACTCAAAGTTCAAAGTACATTTATTATCAAAGTATATATAAATTATATGACCTTGAAATTCACAGCCTAAAGAAATTCACTTACTTACAGGCAGCTACAAAGCAAGAAACTCGAGAGAACCCATTTTTTTAAAAAAAAAGGACCAACACCCAATGTACGGAGAGATTTTTTTTTAAAGTAACATAAATTGTGCAAACTGTAAAAGCAAGCAACAGCATTGAGAACCAGACTGAGTCCGTAGACCCTGAGCAGCTGGAGTTCCCATAGCCTCGGTCTCAGTTTATCACTGAGCAGGGAAAGTCACTGAGCTGCCTGAGCAGTCTCAGAGACTCAGTGTCATGGAGAGAGGAGTAAACATCAGAGAGCAGTGAGCAGAACCAGCCCAATCCTCACCTCCGCTTCCAACAGCCTGCCTTATCAGTCTGTCTGGGCCGGCATTGAAATTGTCTCAACACTGGGTCATCCCCTTCACGGTGCAATGTTATGTCCTGGGCCTGGACCCCGCTGCCCAACTCGTGGCCACCACCCCATTCTGGTCCGTGCTTGGCCTTTCCAAATCGGCTCGGTGCTTAGGTTTATCCAAATTTGCTCCCGGTTTAAGTGGATGGGCTCCGAAACTCCTCCGCTCCAACTCCGTCTCTCCACCTACTTCTCCTCAAAAATGCCACACTCTGACTTTGCTTTGCACCTGTACGCCTTGACCCTCGAGTCAACCTCACCTTTGCTCACCTCTTCATTGTTTACCACAACTTGCCATGTTAAAAGTGTGATCAATGAAATATTTAGTTGTGATTTGTGCCTTTTGAGCCACCAGTAAGCTGTCACCCAACTTCAGTAGCACCACCTTAAATCAGAAGCAAATCAAATTTGAGATTTCTTCCCTTTCTTCCCCCCATATGTTGCCTCTTTCATGCCTGTAACCTGCAGATTTCTGCAATTAGGAATAGCTCTGCATCCCTTCTAATTGATGGCCATGTCTAGTCATCTAGAACCAAAATTCTTTAAAACTTTCCCTCATTACTTAGTATTTAAAATGTACATCTGATGAAACCTTTGGTTACTTGTCTCGATACTAAACACAAAATAATCTGCAGATGCTGGGGTCAAAGCAACACTCACAACACGCTGGAGGAACTCAGCAGGTCGGGCAGCATCCGTAGAAACGATCAGTCAACGTCTCGATACTTCCCTGAGCTTCATATTACTTTTTGTTTAGTTGCTGTCTGTTAGACTGGTCATTGCATCGTAAGAGTACAAGCTATTAGATCCTTCTAGAATTTTCTCTTAATTTCAAATTTACAACATTGATGTGTTATATTTTTACTGTTTTTCATTTGTATTGGAGGAGGTCCGTCAAAAATGGTGCTGCTGCTTTTAGCTTGGAAATCAGATCTTCAGTGTGCTTCTAAACATGGGAACAGGAGTTGGTAATAGAACCCCAAATCTGCATCACGTGGTTCTGAAGTATTGTCTGGGTCTGAGAACTCGGGTTGTACAGATGACCTTCATTCATTCACTCATTCTTGCAGTGTGGATGTTACTGAGAGAGTAGCAGTGAACCTCACCCTCGTGTTTTAAGTCCCTTCAGATATTTGGGTTGGGATTCGTATGAGTGTCACCAGTGGTTTTCTATCCTACAATGTTAGAGAAGTAAAAGCTTTTACTGACAATTTAAAATCTCCAAGATTGTTGTAATGATATGAGCTTGTTTAATAACAAATCAGATTTTGAACAAAATATGCATTTGTATTCTTGGGTATGTTTTGATCCACAAACTGCTCAGCATATGACTGCAAGAAACTGCAAAGTGTTCTGTATCAAGGAAATAAAACTCCCCTCTATGGATTCTGTCTATACTTCTCAATACACTGTAACGATTTGATCTGTATGCAGGGCAAGCTTTTCACTGTATCTCTATACACGTGACAATTATAAACCAATTCCTATTCTAATGTGTTGTATTCCAGAAGTGAAGCTAGTGTGGCTGCTCTTAAGCTGGAAGCAGCACTTGATCAAGTGTGGCAACAAGGAATTGCAGTAAAACTGAAGTCTAAGGGAAAATGGTTAGTTATGTCTTACAAAAGAAAAGGTTGATAAGGATGCAACGTTGGTGGCCTTATAAGGCATTGGTCTGATCGCACTTGAATATTATGAGCAGTTTTGGGCCCCTTATCTGAGAAAGGATTACTGGCATTGATCCCAGGAGAGGTTAATGTACGATAGCTCTGGCCTGGATTCGCTAGAGTTTAGAAGACTGAGGGGGATCTCATTGAAACCTATAAAAATGTTGAAAGGGCTAGAGAGAATGGATGTGTACGAGATGCTTCCAATAGTGGGAGACTAGTGTATTTAATATTTCAGTAATATGAGTAATTTTGTAAATATATTTGATTAAGCATTCTTGGTTGTTTACATAATTCAATATGGGTTATGTAAAAGTATGTGAATGGCACACATCATTATGCCACTATGTCATATGTACACATTCACTAGGGTAAAGTAGACAAAATGTGTCCCAGCTTTCATGCTTTTCTTTCGATTAGATTTTGGACATACAAAGGATACCAGTGGCAATGAGGAAGTTCTACAACAAACTGAGACGACTACCTATCTGTTGAAGTGCAGCAAAACTTTTGAGTTAAAAAAAAATACTGCAGTCTTCATAAGTAGAGAAAGACTCCAGAGTTTTTATTTTAAAAAAGCAGAAAGTACTGTATACGAAATTCACGAGTTCATAAACATCGAGTACAGGGGTGATAATAAATAAATAACCTGAGATGGCTGGTTACACCAGAAGGTAGGTGCATTTGATTGCACAATTAGGTTATGTATACTCATCAAATTGAACAGTATTTTAAAGCAAATGGGACAGCCACTGAGAAATGAGTAAGTGTTGCTGAGTGCGTTGGCTGGAAAAGCATTGGTTAGAAGTTTGACTGCACCAACCAAACCAGCTGAAATGAAAGTAATGCAGGAACATTTAGAACCAAAACCGTTGTTGATTGCAGATTGTTTTAGGTTTCATAAGCAGAATCAAAATGAAGAGGAGTCCATTTCAGCTTGTATGGCTGAAGCGAATTAATTGTCTGAGTGTAGTGATGTCAGTTCAGTAATGGGCTTAATGGTGCACTGACAGATCATTTAGTTTGTGGAATCTTGCAAGAAAACATTCAAAAATAGCTCCTAACTGAAGCACAACTCCCATTTTAAAAAAGCAGTTGCAATCACTATCAATGGAAATAGCGGACAAGGACAATTGAGAGTGAACAAAAATTGCAATGTCTAAATAGAAACATGCCTGTGTGAACAGATTCCTTTCCTTTCCTGTGACAGGGGCTCACATAAATACAGGTTTAAAGGTAAATCTGGCAGAAATGTAACAAAGTAGAACACATACAAAGAGCATGATGGGCAGACAAAAATAAATGGATTGCATAGGGAAAAGATAAGTCAAATCAGCAGCTTCAAAAAGAGCACTAATCTGTACACTTGATGAGAGACCTAATAATCTGAGAGTGGCACAGGGTGGGATAGCCTTGAGACTGATGATGTGAAAACTAACAATAGACAAGGAATATGGCTTACACCAAAAGTGAATAAATTAATTAAAATTGAATTGGACACTGGCTGTGCTGTTACAGCCATTCCACAAAATGAGGTTGAACAGCATTTCAAAGATACTGAACTAAAGTCTGCAGATATCCAATGAAGAACTTACACTGGAGAAAAGATAACTCCTGTGGGAATGACATTTGTAACAGTGAAATATAACAACCAACAAGCCATATTGTGCTTGTGTGTGATAAAAACAGGAGGGCCAGCATTGTGGGGTCATGATCGGTTGAATCAACTACAGCTTAATTGTCAATCCAGCCCCTATAATAGAATCAACTGAAAACGAATTAAGAAGGGTACTGGGTGATGCTACGGTAGTGTTCAAGGATGGCATTGGAAAACTCAAACGTTTCAAGGGCAAAATAGTGTTAAATGAAAATGCCGCAACCAAGTATTACAAAGCCCATCTGGTTCCTTATACCACCCGTGATAAAGTAGCCAGTGAGCTAGATCACATTGAGGCAGAAGGAATTCCTTCCAAGGTTGGGTGGAGCCCATGAGCAATACCAGTGGTCCCTGTAGTCATGAAGAATGGGACTGTCAGGATCTGGGTGAGTTTTAAGGTCACCATAAACCCAGTACTGCAGGTAGATCAATATCCTCTGCTCAGGATAGAGGGTATCTTTGCAAATTGTTCTGGAGGGAAATACCATCAAAGTGGACTCAGCTGAGGCCTATCTACCGAAGGCAATGGAAGAAGAGTCCAAAGTGTTTGTCACCATAAACACTCACAAAGGGCTTTATCACTATAATAGGCTTATTTTTTGAGGAACATCTGCACCTGCAGTCTGGCAAAAAACCATGGACCAGGTGCAGCAAGGCTGCCAGACGTTAGTATTACCCGAATGATATCATTGTTAATCGGTGAGGATGATAAGGAACATAGAACATCTCCAAAATCTCAAGACAGTGTTTAAAAAATAAGATATGGCTAAGAACATGGTGCAATAAGTGTGAGTTCTTTAAACTTTTTCAGAGGCTTGTGACTTTTTAGAGCAGCTTGTGTTTGAGCCTACTCAGGGAAAGGCTATCTTAGATTGGGTGTTGAGTAATAGCCCAGATCTTATTAGGGAACTTAATGTAAAGGGACCCTTAGGAAGCACTGATCATAATATGATTGAATTCATACTGCAATTTGAGAGGGAGAGAAGTCAGATGTGTCAGTATCACAATGGAATAAAGGGAATTAGAGGCATGAGAGAGCAGCTTGTCAAGGTGGACTGGAGGAGGATACTGGCGGAGATGGCTGAGGTTTCTGGGAATAGTTCACAAGGTGCAGGATAGATATGTCCCACAGAAGATGTAGTTCTCAAATAAGCAGGGGTAGGCAACCATGGCTGACAAGGGAAGTTAAGGACTGCATAAAAGCCAAGGAAAAGGTATGTAAGGTAGCAAAAGTGGGTGGGAAGTTGGATGATTGGGAAGCTTTTAAAATCCAACAAAAGGCAACTAAAAAGCTATTAGAAGGGAAAAGATGAATATGAGGGCAAACTAGCCAATAATATAAAGCAGGATACTAAAGGTTTTTTCATTTATATAAAGAGTAAAAGGAAGGTGAGAGTTGATATTGGACCACTGGAAAATGATGCTGGTGAGATAGTAATGGGGAACAAAGAAATGGTAGATGAACTTAATGAGTACTTTACATCAGTCTTCACTGTGGAAGACACTAGCAGCGTGCCAGAGAGCAGGAGAGATGCTTCCATTGTTATTACAAAGGAAAAAGTGCGAGGCAGATTCGGGTGGATAAGTCACCTGGACCAGATGGACCACATCCCAGAGCCCTGAGAGAGGTTGCTGACGAGATTGATCATGATCTTTCAAGAATCACTTGATTCTGGCATGGTCCCGGAGAACTGGAAGATTGCAAATGTCACTCCACTCTTTAAGTGGGGAGGAAAACAAAAGAAAGGAAATTAAATGCTAGGTAGTCTAACCTCGGTAGTTGGGGAATTTCTGGGGCCTATTATTAAGGATGAGGTTTTGAGGTACTTGGAGACTAATGATAAAATAAGTCAGAGTCAGCATGGTTTCTGTAAAGGGAAATCTTGGCTGACAAATCTGTTAGTGTTCTTCGAGGAAGCAATAAGTAGGGTGGACAAATGAGAGGGGGTATCCACAACTAGGGGACACAGCCTGAAAATTGAAGGGCGACTTTTTAGAACAGAGATAAGGAGGATTTTTTTTTAGCACAAGACAGCAAGACATAGGAGCAGAATTAGGCCATTTGGCCCATACAGTCTGCTCCGCCATTCAATCATGGCTGACCCTTTTTCCCATCCTCAGCCCCATTCTCTGCCTTCTCCCTGTAACCTTTGATGCTGTGTCCAATCAACAACCTATCAATCTCTGCCTTAAATGCATCCAACGACCTGGCCTCTACAGCTGCCTGTGGTAATAAATTCTACAAACTCACCACCCTCTGGCTAAAGAAATTCTCTGCATCTCTGTCTTAATTGGATGCCTCTCAATCCTGAGGCTGTGCCCTGTTGTCCTATACTCCCCAAACATGGGAAACAACCTTTCCACATCAACTCTGTCTAGGCCTTTCAACATTCGAAAGGTTTCAATGGGATCCCACCTCATTCTTAGTTCCAGTGAGTACAAACCCAGAGGCATCAAAAGTTCCTCGTATGACAACCCTTTCATTCCCAGAATCATCCTTGTAAATCTTCTCTGAATTCTCTCCAATGACAGCACATCTTTTCTTAGATGAGGAGCCCAAAAACTGTTCACAATACTCAAGGTGAGGCCTCACCAGGGCTGAATAAAGCCTCAGCATCACATTCCCTGCAAGTTAACCTGCAGTCCCAACGCCGACCCCTGCGGAACACCACCAGTCACCGGCAGTCAACCAGAAAAGGATCCTCTTATTCCCACTCGCTGCCTCCTACCAATGCTCTAACCAGGCCAGTAACTTTCCTATAATACCATGGGCTCTTAACTTGGTAAGCAGCCTCATGTGTGGCACCTTGTCAAAGGCCTTCTGAAAGTCCAAATATATAACATCCACTGCATCCCCTTTATCTATCCTACTTGTAATCTCCTCAAAGAATTCCAACAGGTTTATCAGGCAAGACTTTCCCTTGAGGAAACCATGCTGACTTTGTCCTATCTTGTCTTGTGTCACCAAGTATTCCATAACCTCTTCCTTAACAAATGACTCCAATATGTTCCTAACCACTGAGGCCAGGCTAACTAGTCTAGAATTTCCTTTCTGCTGCCTTCCTCCTTTCTTAAAGAGTGCAGTGACATCTGCAATTTTCCAGTCCTCTGGCACCATGCCAAAGCCCAATGATTTTTGAAAGATCATTACTAATGCCACCACAATCTCTAACTCTACCTCCTTCAGAACCCTAGGGTGCAGTTCCTCTGGTCCCGGTGACTTACGTACCTTTAGGTCTTTCAGCTTTTTGAGCACCTTCTCCCTTGTAATAGTAACTGCACTCACTTCTCTTCCCTCACACATTACAGCATCAGGCACATTGCTAGTGCCTTCCATAGTGAAAACTGATGCAAATCACTCATTTAATTCATCTGCCATTTCCTTGTCCCTTGTTATTATTTCTCCAGCCTCATTTTCTAGCGATCCTATGTCCACTCTCATCTCTTTTTTATTTTTTACATACTTGAAGAAGCTTTTACTATCCACTTTGATGTTGTTTGTTAGCTTGCTTTCATATTTAATATTTTCCCTCCTAATAATTCTTTTACTTGCTCTCTGTAGGGTTTTAAAAGCTTCCCAATCCCCTGTCTTCCCACTATTTTTTGCTTTGTTGTATGCCCTCTCTTTTGCTTTTACATTAGCTTTGACTTCACTTGTCAGCCACGGTTGTACTAATTTGCCATTTGAGTATTTCTTCATTTTTGGAATACATCTATCCTGCACCTTCCTCATTTTCCCAGAAACTCAAGCCATTGCTGTTCTGCTGTCATCCCTGCCAGCAGCTCTTCCAATTTACTTTGGCCAACTCCTCACCGTAATTTCCTACCATTGTAACTTCCTTTACTCCACTGAAATACTGCTGCATCAGATCTTACTCTCTTCCTATCAAATTTCAAGTTGATCTCAATCATATTGTGATCACTGCCTCCTAAGGGTTCTTTTACTTTAAGCTCCCAAATCACCTCCAGTTCATTACATGACACCTAATCCAGAACAGCTGATCCTCTAGTGTTGTCAACAACAAACTGCTCTAAAAAGCCATCTCATCGGCATTCAACAAACTCACTCTCTTGAGATCCATTTCCAACCTGATTTTCCCAGTCAACCTGCATTTTGAAATCTCCCATGACTATCATAACATTTCCCTTTTGACATGCCTTTTCTATCTCTTGTTGTAATCTGTGGTCCACATCCCAGCTACTGTTGGAAGGCCTGTATATAACTGCCATCTGGGTGCTGGACCCTTGCAATATCTTGACCCAACCTACAAGGATTCAACATCTTCTGATCCTATGTCACATATTTCTACTGATTTGATGCCATTCTTTACCAGTAGAGCCACGTCACCCCCACTGCCGACCTTCCCATCCCTCCGATATAACGTGTAACCTTGAACCTAACTGCAACCATCCTTCAGCCACGATTCAGTGATGGCCACAACATCATACTTGACAATCAGTAATAGTGCAATAAGATCATCCACCTTATTTCTTATACTCCGTGCACTGGGATATAACACTTCGAGTACTGCATTCGCTGCTCTTTTTGATTTTGTATTCCTAATGCACTAATTTTGTCCTATCATCTGCCTGCCCTTCCTGATGGTCTGACTGCAAGTTATCTTTGTTTTTTTACCATCTGTCCTATCCTGAGTCCCATCATTCTGGTTCCTACCCCCCTGCCAAATTAGTTTAAACCCTCCCCAACAGCTCTAACAAACCTGCCTGCGAATATATTGGTTTCCCTCAGGTTCAGGTGCAACCCATTCCTTTTATACAGGTCATACCTCCCCAGAAGAGATCCCAATGATCTAAGAACCTGAAGCCCTGCCCCCTGCACCAGCATCTCAACCATGCATTAATTTGCCAAATCATCCTGTTTCTGCCCTCACATGCATGTGGCACAGGCAGCAGTCCAGAAATTACTACCCGGGAGGTCCTGCTTCTCAGTTTTCTGCCTAGCTCTCTAAATTCACTTTTCAGGACCGCTTTGCTTTTCCTTCCTATGTCATTGGTACCAATATGTACCAAGACATCTGGCTGCTCTCCCTCCTTCTCCAAAATGTTGTGGACACGATCTGAGATATATCTGACCCCGGCAACATACCATTTGGGTGTCCTGGTCATGTCCACAGAATCTCCTGTCTGTTCCCCTCACTATTGAGCCCCTATCTCCCATGCTATCTCCACTCCCCTCTTCTCCCATGCTCAGTGCCAGTAACCTGGTCTCCGTGGCATTCCTCCAGGAGGTCATCCCCAACAGCACTTATTATTGATGGGAATGGCACAAGGGTGCTCTGTGCTAACTGCCTCTTCACATTTCCATTTCTCCCGACAGTCACCCAGCTACCTGCCTCCCGCAACTTCTCTGTAATTCTGATCGATTATCTCCCCAATCTCCCATACAAGCCAAAGGTCACCCAGCTGCACCTGGATGCACTTTACGCAGATGTAATGCCCTGGGAGACTCAGTGCCTCCCAGAACTCCAACATCCGGCATGAAGAACACACACATTTACTACACTAGGTGGGATAAGAGAAAAGAAGAAAAGAAGGGAACCCTTACAGAAACTTACCGAGAGCCAACGCCTCTTTTGAGCTGAAGTCTCCTTTGAGCCAAAGCCTGACACTCCCATTCTCACCACTGGCCCACTCCCAATAATGGCCGCCCTGCTTGTCCCTGCTGCACTTTCAAACAAGTGTCGCTGACCTGCGAGAAACCTCATCGCTGTGGCCTGTTCCTGTTGCTGATTGGGCCGTTGGAATTGATAGAGCAGACTTGAGTCTGGTTTGGGGTATGAAATATTTCAACCGGTGCATGCATGGGAGAGAGTTTACCCTCATTACTGATAATTAACCACTGGTGTCCATTCTCACTCCACTAACAGCGGCAGCATGAGTACAGAGATGGGCTTCGTTTCCTGGAGGACACGATTACAAGATTGGATTCAAGAGGACAACTAATCATGGGGCTGCTGAGGGATTGTCCCGATTACCCTTTGGAAAGGAGATACCTGGGACATTTACAGAAGAGGACGCTCCCTTTGGGATTTTCTCCTTAATGCAAAGTGAAAATCTCCTCTAGTAATGGCAGATATGATTCAAAGGGAAATCAGAAAAGACCACACCACACTGTCTCAGGTCTTCACGGCCACTCAAAATGGCTAAAAAGTGCAGCACAAATTCCAGTTCTCCCATTTTTACCAGTGCTGGGATGAACTTGCCCTTGACAGGGGTTGCCTTACGTGGGGATTGAGAGTTGTTGTACCATCTAAGCTGAGAGCCAGAGTGTTGGAGGGTCTACATGTCGGTCATCTAAGCATGGTAAAAATTAAAGTGTTGGCTCAAAGCTTTTTCTGGTGGCCTGGGATAGATCAGCAGATCGAGCAGCTTGTCATGCATTGTGCGGGATGCCAAAACATCCAGAAGATGTCAAGAACAGTTCTTATACCTCCCTGGGAATAGCCTGCATTGCCCTGGCAGAGGATTCATGTGGATTTTTTTTTCACCATATCAAGGTAACAGCTTTTTCAGGTATGTAAAAACTAAAATAAGGATGAGAGTGGATATAGAATCGCTAGAAAGTGAGGCCGGAGAAATAATAATGAGGGACAAGGAGATGGCAGATGAACTAAATGAGTATTTTGAATCAGTCTTCACTGTGGAAGACACTAGCATATGTGTGAAGGAAGAAAAGTGAGTACAGTTACTATTACAAGGGAGAAGGTGCTCAAAAAGCTGAAAGACCCAAGGGTACATAAATCACCCGGACCAGATGAACTGCACCCTAGGGTTCTGAAAAAGGTAGAGTTAGAGATTGTAGTGGCATTAGTAATAATATTTCAAAATCATTGGACTCTGGCAAGGTACCAGAGGACAGGAAAATTGCAAATATCACTGCACTCTTTAAGAAAGGAGAAAGGCAGCAGAAAGGAAATTATAGACCAGTTAGCCTGACCTCAGTGGTTGGGAAGATGTTGGAGTCAATTGTTAAGGATGAGGTTGTGGAGTACTTGATGACACAGGACAAGATAGGATAAAGTCAGCATGGTTTCCTTAAGGGTAAATCTTGCCTGACAAACCTATTGGAATTCTTTGAGAAGATTACAAGTAGGATAGATAAAGGGGATGTAGTGGATGTTGTATATTTGGACTTTCAGAAGGCCTTTGACAAGGTGCCACACATGAGGCTGCTTACCAAGTTAAGAGTCCATATATTACAGGGAAGTTACTGGCATGATTAGAGCATTGGCTGATTGGTAGGAGGCAGTGAGTGGTATCCTTTTCTGATTGACTGCCAGGGACTAGTGGTGTTCTGCAGGGGTTGGTGTTGGGACTGCAGGTTAAGTTGCAGGGGATGTGATGCTGAGGTTTTATTTGGCCCTGGTGAGGCCTCATCTTGAGTATTGTGAACAATTTTGGGCTCCTCATCTAAGTAAAGACGTGCTGGCATTGGAGAGGGTCCAGAGGTTATTCACAAGGATGATTCCGGGAATGAAAGGGTTATCATACGAGGAATGTTTGATGGCTCTGGGTCTGTACTCACTGGAATTCAGAAGGATGAGGGTGGCGGGGGGGTGAGTCTCATTGAAACCTTTCAAATGTTGAAAGGTCTGGACAGAGTAGATGTGGAAAGGATGTTTCCCATGGTGGGGGAATCTAGGACAAGAGGGCACAGCCTCAGGATAGAGGGGCATCATTTACAACAGAAATGTGGAGAAATTTCTTTAGCCAGAGGGTGGTGAATTTGTGGAATATGATATCACAGGCAGTTGTGGAGGCCAGGTCGTTGGGTGTATTTAAGGCAGAAATTGATAGATTCTTGATTGGACTTGGGGCTGAGGAGGGAGAAAAAGGACCATCCATGATTGAGTGGTGGAGCAGACTTGATGGGCCAAATGGCCTAATTCTGCTCCTATATCGTATGGTGTGTATATGTGTTGTGTATTTAATATTTATATCGTTTGATTAAGCATTCTTGTTTGTTTACATAATCCATCATGGTTTATATATAAGAGTACGTGAATGGCATTTCACCACCATGTCATATGTGCACGCCTCACTAAAGTAAAACAAAGTAGACAAAATGTGTCTCTGCTCTCGTGTTTCTCCTTTGATTAGTTTTTGGATTTATGAAACATGAATTCTAGGACCGGGGGGCACAGGCTCAGAACACAAGGATGTTCCTTTAGACCAGAGATGAGGAGGAATTTCTTTAGCCAGAGGGTGATGAATCCGTGCCAGAAATTCCCAAGCAGCTACAGCCTACTTCATCATTGACCTTCCATCATAACATCGGAGATCAGAAAGTTTTATAATTCAACAAGGTTCTTTCTATTTCAAGCTCCTTGGCAAATGAGGGAGTTCATGCCTGCATATAACAGGACTGAGCTGGCACTCAGGCAAACATTGGCAGACTGACATCACACAGGTGCCAGGTAGTGATAATTTCGAGAGACTCTAACGACTAATCTTTCACATAATCACTGAGCTCCCCCGTTAGCAATATTCTCAAATCACCCTAAATTCAACACCGGACCAGCCATGTGAACACTAGGCTTAAAGATAAGGTTAGTTATCTTTGTTGGATGCTCAGTGAAAGCCATTATTGTCACTGGATCCAAACCCTGGAACCCTCTCTCTCCAAAGCACTTTGGACAGAAGGATTGCAACAATATCAGACAATTCATTGTCACATTGTCACAGGCACCTAGGAATGGACAATTTCTTTCCATCAATGTCCAGCTTTTCAAGAAATAAATATATGTAAATATATTTATAGAATAATTAGCTTTTAGTCTTGGAGTGCAAGTTCAATAGCATGACTTTTAACTACAGTGTACCCGTAGTTGATTCTGGCTGTTTTCCTTTCTATATCGATGATAAATTGAACCCAAAGAAAGCTTTGTTTGTAAGCTGGAGCAGTTATGCTGGTGGTGTACATTATATCGATTAGATGTCGGGAAAACATTTCTATTTCCTGAGGAGACTGAGGTCCTTTAACATCTGTCGGACGATGCTGAGGATGTTCTATGAGTCTGTGGTGGCCAGTGCTATCATGTTTGCTGTTGTGTGCTGGGGCAGCAGGCTGAGGGTAGCAGACACCAACAGAATCAACAAACTCATTCGTAAGGCCAGTGATGTTGTGGGGATGGAACTGGACTCTCTGATGGTGGTGTCTGAAAAGAGGATGCTGTCCAAGTTGCATGCTATCTTGGACAATGCCTCCCATCCACTGCATAATGTACTGGTTGGGCACAGGAGTACATTCAGCCAGAGACTCATTCCACCGAGATGCAGCACAGAGCGTCACAGAAAGTCATTCCTGCCTGTGACCATCAAACTTTACAACTCCTCCCTTGGAGGGTCAGACACCCTGAGCCAATAGGCTGGTCCTGGACTTATTTCCTGGCATAATTTACGTATTGCTGTTTAATTATTTATGGTTTTATTACTATTTAATTACTTATGGTGCAACTGTAACGAAAACCAATTTCCTTCGGGATCAATAAAGTACGACTATGACTATGACTATGTCCCAGATTTCTGTCATGAATCTGTTTTTCTTCTGCCTGATGTATGGCTCTAGAATTGTAAGATGGCAGCTGTTCCTACAGTTTATTTTGACTGTGATAACCTAAACGACACCTGTTCATGGCCTATTCAAAATGGCACAGAAATATTCAGGTGTGCTGTGCTTAATAATAACAAAAATTAGTTATAGCCATTTTGATATCTATCATTTCACAACAACAATGTACACTTTCTTTTAAAGCGGTAAAATGCCCAAGGTAATTCACAGGAAAGTAAGCAGTCAAAATTATTTGAAATCTCTGACCCATGCCTGAGCCCGCTAAGGCCAGCCGTCGCATCACTGGCTAGGTTGAAGATAGAATGGAATGGAAGATGATCCTGCAGAAATCCCACTGAACTTCCTATTTATTTTAATAGGTTTTAAATAAGTGGATAGCACTCTCACCCAAGTTCTATTTGTACTCCTCTTTAAATGGTCTTTGTTTTGATTAACAGGAACGAGAATTTTTGCTGGGATCGGTTTTTAAGGAAATATTATTGTGGTATACAGGACTGGGTCTAAGTCATCATGGATTCAGAAAATGGGTATGGATTTTCAGAAAACTTTTTATTAAAACAGATGACATTAGAGATAATACACTTCATGGATTGTGTCCTGTAGCCCCAGCTGTTGGCAATCTATTACCAACAATGACACTGCTTGGCCATGTGCAGATGATCCTTGGCAGTAGACAGAGTCAGTACAGATCAACAGATTTTTGTATGATCATGGAGAAGAGGGTTAAGATCAGCTATGATTTTATCGAATGGAACAGCAGGCAAGAGGGACCAAATAACTTACTATTTATAATGTTCTGAAATTGGTCTTGCTACACAGTAGACCCTTTATTTTGAGCCAAGTCATACGTCCCACCTCACCTCTAACTCGATAACTAATGTTTATAAAAGGACAGATCTAATTGCCTCAAATTATCCCCATGTAAAAGTTTTCAGATTGCTTGCAAGTAGCCTTCAGGCATGTTCTGAGATTGTGAAAGACTCCGTAATTGCAAACAGAGGCAATTATTTTGATAATTCATTCGATTTGATCTAAAAGAGTTAAGTTGAGCAATTTATAAATCTCTTTTAAATTTAATTTGTAATATAGTAATTGTATCCAGAACAGAAGTAGAAAGTATTGGAAAAGCACAGATCAACATTGGCAAGAGGAATATGAAATAAAGACACTAATTCTGCAAATTCCGGATACACATAAAATGCTTGTACTCCTTATCCCGCGCCCCCCCATCCTTATATTCTGTCTTCTTCCCCCTTCCCTTCTAATTCCGATGAAGCACCTCAGCCCGAAATGTCTCCACAGTTGCTGCCTGACCTGCTGAATTCACTTTACTTTGCCTGGTAGGTGTCAAGAATGCTTAGGATCCAGAGATAATGTCACTCAGCTGCTGATTTCCAGCATTTTGTGTGTTACACAGGGATAAAGAATAAACCCTTTTATTTGTAAGTTTCTGATGATCATCTTTCAGATGATGGCTGACCTGTATAATTCCAGAATTTTTAAATTTTTATTTCAAATACTGATTATTTTTATTAATGTATTATAAACATATACCAAGCATTGCCTTAATGTCTATTGCCCGGTAGCACTCACATCTACAGTGATGAAATGCTTTGAGAGGTTGGTTATGATGAGACTGAACTTCTGCCTCAGCAAGGACCTGGACCCATTGCAATTTGCCTATAGCTACAATAGGTCAACGGCAGATGCAATCTTAATGGTTCTTCACACGGCTTTAGACCACCTGGACAATACGAAGACCTATGTCAGGATGCTGTTCATCGGCTATACGTAGCTCAGCATTTAACACCATCATTCCCACGATCCTAACTGAGAAGTTGCAGAACCTGGGCCTCTGTACCTCTCTCTGCAATTGGATCCTTGACTTCCTATTTGGAAGACCTCAGCTGGTGCGGATTGGTGATATCTCCTCCTCGCTGGTGATCAAAACTGGTGCACCTCAGAGGTGTGTGCTTAGCCCACTGCTCTATTCTCTCTATACCCATGACTGTGTGGCTAGGCATAACCCAAATACCATCTGTAAATTTGCTGATGATACAACCATTGTTGGTAGAATTTCAGGTGGTGACGAGAGGGTGTACAGGAGTGAGATATGCCAACTAGTGGAGTGGTGCCACAGCAACAACCTGACTCTCAATGTCAATAAGACAAAAGAGCTGATTGTGGACTTCAGGAAGGGTAAGATGAAGGAACACATACCAATCCTCATAGAGGGATCAGAAGTGGAGAGAATGAGCAGCTTCAAGTTCCTGGGTGTCAAGATCTCTGAGGACCTAACCTGGTCCCAACATATCAATGCATTTATAAAGAAGGCAAGACAGCGACTATATTAAGAGTTTGAAGAGATTTGGTATGTCAACAAATACACTCAAAGTCTTCTGTAGATGTACCATGGAGAACATTCTGAGAGGCTGCATCACTGTCTGGTATGGAGGGGGGGGGGCTACTGCACAGGACTGAAAGAAACTGCAGAGGGTTGTAAATTTAGTCAGCTCCATCTTGGATATTAGCCTACAAAGTACCCAGGACATCTTCAAGGAGTGGTGTATCGGAAAGGCAGTGTCCATTATTAAGGAGATACAGAAGCCTGAAGGCACACACTCAGTGATTCAGGAACAGCTTCTTCCCCTCTGCCATCCGATTCATAAATGGACATTGAACCCATGAACACTACCTTGCTTTTTTAATATACAATTATTTCTATTTTTTGTACAATTTTAATCTATTCAATAAATTTATTTATTTATTATTATTTTATTTTTATTTTTCTTATTCTATGTTATGTATTGCATTGAATGCTGTTGTGAAGTTAACAAATCTCACGACACATGCCGGTGATTCTGATTAGGAAGTTGATGCTGTTGATGTTATTTTCAGTGGCTTTATACTGGCTGACTGAACGCTCCTTCATCAGACTGCGTGGCTGTGCCAGTGTAAACCGTAGGTGGAGTGCCCCAGTCCGCAATTGAATCTGTCACTTAAACTCTCTGTCATGTCAGCTCATGCTACTGATGTACAATAGTCCTTTTTTCTTTCCATTAGGCAATTACTGGACAAATGTGGCAAGTTAGCAAAGAATGATCAAATTGGCTAAATAACATCAATTTTGCCTTTATTTCATTTTGCAAAGAGGAGAAGCCTATGGTATCACAACAAATATTGTTGCCTGTAAGGGTAAATGGGACTATCATACTGTGTTTAAAGGTTTTATGAACTTAAATGTTGTAAGCTCTCAGTCTGCTTGATTGTTAGTAGGGAACTTGGTTAAATATTTAGCACAACATATCAAATGCATTTTTATATACCAGTATTTTATCCACATAATCTTCACTTGAAAATATCTTTGGGCTTTGTTTAAGACTCGAATGCAGTCTTTTGCAAGAATTGTATTGTTCCACATGCCTTAATATAGCAAGATAATTATATATTGCTATATTAATATAACAGAATGAGATATGTTAGTGTAAGCGGGATATAAGATCAAATCTGCAGAGCATTTATGGGAGCTTTATGTGCTCATAACTCCATTTATATTAATTAAATTAACTTGTATTTTTCTCACAGTACCTCATAATCAGATTAGATTAGGCTGTTTAAAATGGTGTTTGACCGTCTTTCAGAGTAATTGAAAAGACTGTATTTTGATATTCATAAAGGAATGATAGGGTGAAATGAGGTTTGCTACAAAAGATTATGGTTTTTTTTGGGGGGGGAGTAAAATAGTTGACTTCAAGACGAATGGTCTCAAATTCATATCCAGCTTGGTCCTTGCACACTTCCCGTCTCTGGCAGGTTGAGCACCCAGGTCTTTGCACACTTTGACACATCCAGCTTTCACACATTTAACAGATTTCACACATCTCACAGATTTCACACATCCAGCTGGCATCTCCGCCTCATTTAAAACAAAGTCAAATGCTACAGAAAGGGCAAAAATGCTGCCCAATGTGCTACAAGGCACACAAAGGAACAGCAAAATTGTTGAACAGACTGGACAGAGTAGAATGGCACTGGATATCAGGAGGAGTGCAACATTGATCAGTGCTTGGCCGTAGTCTATTACAGATCAGTTATTCAGATGAGCTTCCATATTTGATGACAATATCAATTTAAAATGGTAACTAGGTTGTTAGGAGAACGCAAAATTCACAAAGATACATAGACAATACAAGCAATTAGGCAAGGATGTTAGAAACATCTCCTTGGGCCTGTGTTACCATTCAGTAAAATCATGGCCAATTGATCTGAACTTCGCTTTCCTCTGATTCCATTGCTTTCTCGAATATCCAGGAAGTCTTAAGAATGGTGACAGATAAAGTATAAGAACAGCAAACCTTGGAACCTCAGCAGATTAGGCAGAGTCTGTGGAAAGAGAAACACAATTTTTCTAGGGTTTCATACACTTTGTCATAACTGGGAGAGGGAAAAAAAAGCAAGTTTTCAGTTGTAGAGAAGTGGTGGAGGGACAGGTAGAACAAGGGAATCAGTAAATAGATGAATTAATCAATCAATAAATAGATAAATAAATAAATATATACTTTTTATCCCCAGTAGGGTGAGACTAAATGGGCCAATAGAAGCAGATTATGCACACTATTCCAGGCCTTTAGTTACTGCACCCCTCCCCCCCATCGCCCCACCACCTTTGTTCATAAGTAGTAATGAAAACTTTTGCCATAAATTCTGGTCCAAGATTGTTACATTGGACCAAGTATTAAGTTTAAGTGAATGTTCCCCTGGAGGATTCATACTAGAAATTTCATTGTAGCACATTAGGCAGGCTGAGTTTGAAATCTCCCTCTAGTTTCCCCTGCAATTTCAAGAGTAACATCATCTCCAGTAATTCCCTGCATTGCCAGTTTAATCTTCCTTGTGATTTCCCTTGCATTGTCGTCTTTCCCTTTGTTTCACAAAATGGTTGCTACATGTTCGACCAATTAAGTCTACACTGGCTTTAAATTAGAGCAATACAGCTAGACCTACTCTCCTTGCCCTTCCCAAAGTCCCGCAAACTCTCCCCTCTCACATACTCATCCAGCTTCTCTTTCAATCCTGCAGTTGAACCCCCCCCCCCCCTCACTCCTCACCCCATCCCACTTCTTTCTAGCAGTCCGGTAGACCTGACATACTTGTTTTTAAAAAAAAGGTTTCATTGTTGTTTATTCATTTGCCAGTCACCTTCATTCCGTCTCCTTGTTCTTGACTCTTCTATCTACTCTGTCTATACCAGTCATGGTTTAAAATACCTTCTTCAGATTTCTACACAGCGTTCTCTGTTCCTTTTTTATCCTCCTCTTTCCAAATGGGGATAAATTTTATAAAAGGTAATCATGACCTCCTTTCCCCAATGCCTCTACTTCTAAAGTCCAGGGTACTGTCAACAAATTCTACATATCACCCTCTTTCAAAATTGTGCTACTGCACTGTCTAAAAAAGACAATTTTCCTCTTGCTTAACCCTTACTTTGCCATTCACTGCATTAATTTTAACCTTTCCTTTAGTCTATCCTTGCATTGTCAGAAAATGACACTTTTCTGGTTTTTTCATTCATTAATAAATGTTCAAGGACAGATTAGGGATAGCCAGGACAGCATTATATATAGGAAATGTGTCTCACAAATTTGATTTGAGGTTTTTGAAGAGGTAACCAAGAGGATTGACAAGGTGGGGTAGTAGACAGTCCCCAGTAGTGGCTGATCCAAAAGAACGGAACACAGGATGAGCTGTCCAATCAGGTATAAAATTTTTATGGTAGAAGCCAATGGATGGTAGTGCAGGGTTTTTTAGATTCAGAAAGTGATTCGTTTTGTGAAGTTAAATGGGGCAAGATATACACAGTGAATAGCAAGGACCAGGGGAATTTTGTTGAATGAGACCTTGTGGCACCATAAAACCATAAGACATAGAATTAGGCCATTCAGCCCATCGAGTCTGCTCTGCCATCCCATCATGGCTGATCCTGGATTCCACTCAACCCCAAACACCAGCCTTCTCGCCATATTCTTTGACCAAACAGGGAACTATCAACTTCCACCTTAAATATACCCACGGACTATGCCTCCACCACAGTCTGTAGCCGAGTGTTCCACAGATTCACTACTCTCTGGCAAAAAAATTCCTCCTTACCTCTGTTCTAAAAAGACACCCCTCAATGCTGTGCCCTCTAGTTCTGGATACCCCCGCCATAGGAAACATCTTCTCCACATCCACCTTATCTTTTCCTTTCAACATTCAGTAGGTTTTAATAAGATCCCCATGTGATGCCAAAAGCTCCTCATATGTTAACCCCTTCATTCCCAGAATCATCCTCATGAACCTTCTCTGGACTCTATGTGAAAAGCAGCGGTCCCAATACTGACCCTGGAGGAACACCACTAGTCACTGGCAGACAGCCAGAAAAGGCCTCTCCCCTTTATTCCCACTCGCTGTCAGCCAGTCCTCTATCCATGCCAATATCTTTACTATAATGCCATAGAATTTTATCTTGTTAAGGAGCCTCATGTGTGGCACCTGTCTCCTGAAAATCCAAGTAAATAACATTCACTGCCTCTTCTTTGTCCACCCTGCTTGTTTGAAGAACTCTAACAGATTTTTCAGGCAAGATTTCCCTATGCAGAAACCAAGTTGACTTTGAATTATTTTATCATTAGTCTTCAAGTAGCCAGAAACCTTATCCTTAATAATGGACTCCGACACTTTCCCAACCACTGAGGTTAGGCTAACTGGCCTATAATTTTCTTTCTTTTGCCTTCCTCCCTTTGTAAAGAGTGGAGTGACACTTACAATTTTCCAGTCCTCCAGGACCATGCCAGAAACAAGTGATTCTTGAAAGATCATGACCAATGCATCTGTTATCTTTTCTGCAACTTTTCTCAGGACTCTGGGATGTAGTCCATCTGGTTCAGGTGACTGATCCACCTTATGATCATTGAGTTTGCCTGGCACTTTTCCTTTGTAAACGGTAATGGCACTCGCTCCTGTTCCCTGACACTCACGGAACTCTGGCACACTGCTAGTGTCTTCCACAGCGTAGACAGATGCAAAATGCCCATTAAGTTCATCTTCCATTTCTTTGTCCCCCATTACCACCTCACCAGCATCATTTTCCAGTGGTTCAATATCAACCCTCACCTCCCTTTTATTCTTTATATAATTGAAAAAAACCTTTAGTATCCTGCTTTATATTATTGGCTAGTCTGCCCTCATATTTCATCTTTTCCCTTCTAATAGCTTTTCTAGCTGCATTTTGTTCGATTTTAAAAACTTCCCAATCATCCAACTTCCCACTCACTTTTAAAAGTTGCTGGTAAACGCAGCAGGCCAGGCAGCATCTATAGGAAGAGGCGCAGTCGACGTTTCGGGCCGAGACCCTTCGTCAGGACTAACTGAAGGAAGAGTGAGTAAGGGATTTGAAAGCTGGAGGGGGAGGGGGAGATCCAAAATGATAGGAGAAGACAGGAGGGGGAGGGATGGGGCCAAGAGCTGGACAGGTGATTGGCAAAAGGGATACGAGAGGATCACGGGACAGGAGGCCCAGGGAGAAGGAAAAGGGGGAGGGGGGAATCCCAGAGGATGGGCAAGGGGTATACTGAGAGGGACAGAGGGAGAAAAAGGAGAGACAGAGAAAGAATGTGTGTGTATATTGTTACGTACCCCGTAACTGGGTTGCCAAACCAGCAGAACTAGATCACTCAGTTGGAGTCTGGATTACTGGAACTAAGAAAGTTTTATTAAAGAAATAAGCAACACAGTACTCTAATAGTAAGGATATAAATGCAACAGGTTAGCACTGAATAAACACACATGTACACAGAACTAGGATAATAGGATCAATCAAGCTCTATCGCAGTCTAGGGGTAAAATGTTCAATCACAAGTGACAGAGTTCAGTTTAGTTCAGTTCGCAGCAATCGTTGTTGTGCCGTTGAAGAGAGAGAGAGAGAGAGAGAGCGAGCGAATGCTGATATTCAAAATCGGATTCAACAGACCTTTGATATTTCTTGCAGTTAGCTTTCGGGCAAGCCCTTTGTAATGTCACCGACTGTGACCCCTCCGTTTCCAGATACAATCGTTCCTCTGCGGTGAACCCAGCACCCAGGCAAGGGCGGACACACACCAGGTTCCCGCCGACCGCATCTTTCCACCCTGTGCGTCTATGGCTGGTCCCGCGACCAGCCCCCCCAAAAACCCCCACCGACTTGTGGGGGCGCACCGCTTCCAGGGTCTCGATACCTCGTGGTGTCGTGAGTGGTGTCTCGTGTGGTGTCTGTTGCCTTAGCGAACCCATCCCTTTTTATCCCCCTGTTGGGGTGTCTCCTGTCCATCACTTCAAACAGTTCAGGTTCAAAGCAAACCAGTCTTGACAATACCCAGACAGGTGTCTCCTTCCGTTAATCTCTCTCGTCTCTTCATTAACATTTCCAAATGCTGCTCCATTGTCTTACTTATCTCTCTCTCCTGAAGACAGGTGGCAGATCAACTGTTGATCCCACTGGTGATAGCACAGGACAGTCAACATCTTAATCTATGTATACTTTCGTCACACCCCTCTCCTTCAAGGATTTTTACCGGGGTAAAAATTATAAGCATGAATACATTATTAGATATACACAAATATACATCTTCATCAGCTATTTGGCTAATACAGAGAATTTTAAGTTGTCAACACCTTGACAGACAGTCAGCAATCACATTTTCCGTTCCTTTTATATGTGTAATTTTAATAATCCTTTAAACCAGGCTCCAATTTAGCAAACTTCATAGTGGCCGAAAACACTGATGAATCGTGATCAGTGTAACCTCTCATTGGGTTTCGTTCCGGACCACGATAACAAGGGTCGTCCCATCCCGACTTAGTTTTCTTTCGCAAGGGCTTAGTAGGAGGGGGAGGGGTAGTACCAGCAAAGTTATTGCAAAACTTCCTACAGTACCCCACCATCTCCAAGAGCCTTCTGAGGGCCCTCTTGTCTGTCGGGGTTGGGATGTCAGAGATAGCCCGCACCTTAGCTTGCATCGCTGCCAGCTGCCCCTGTGTCACCACAATTCCCAGATAAGTGACCTTCGCGTGGCCGAACTCATTTTTTTCAAGGTTCACTATCAAGCTGGCTTCAGACAGCCGTATTACATTGCCAATATACACTTCTGTGTTCTTTAGCCCTTTCGTCACAGAATTACTCATTCTATAGGACTGTTGCTCACTAGGCTGACCTAACGTGACAAACACCACCCAACGTCCCAGTTCTTTGCATCACCTCGGGACAATCAAACACATGTGTGTGAGCCATTTAATTAACTCTCCTAAAGAGTCGCTTTGTTTGGGGATTAAGGGAGAGACCTTATCAGCAGAGCTGGCCAAAACAATAGCCTTCTCTCATCTGGTTAGTACCATACTCACCTTTTCAAAATGGCTTTTCCCCTTATCAGGTGGCACCCTAGCTTCATTGATTTCCGTGCTAACACCGACTAGGTTTGTTAGCATATCAAAAGCCTGTGACCATCTCAGTTCGCGTCTGCAATAATCAATAACATCCTTCCTCCTGTGCAGCCACAAAAACTCTCTCATGGCTTCGCCAACTGTTTCCTTCAGCACCTCAAAATGTCCACCGAGGGGTACTTTGTGGGCCAGGTTAAAAATCTCATCCCCATAACTCTTTTGCACCACCCCCCATTCCTCATCTGCGGTACTTGGTCTCCCTTTCTTCCTTAGCACACCCTCCTCCACACAATAGCCTACTGGCTCTCTTTTTAATCTTGCTTCAGAGAGAGCTGTTTCCTCGTCTCGCTCCTGTACCTGTATAAAGTCCTTCTTTTATGCAATGGCAGGCATTTAAAGGTTGCATGGATGAACTACAACAATTGTTCATCCCAGTTTGGCAAAAGAATAAATCAAGGAAGGTAGTGCACCCGTGGCTGACAAGAGAAATTAGGGATAGTATCAATTCCAAAGAAGTAGCATACAAATTAGCCAGAGAAAGTGGCTCACCTGAGGACTGGGAGAAATTCAGAGTTCAGCAGAGGAGGACAAAGGGCTTAATTAGGAAGGGGAAAAAAGATTATGAGAGAAAACTGGCAGAGAACATAAAAACGGACTGTAAAAGCTTTTATAGATATGTAAAAAGGAAAAGACTGATAAAGACAAATGTAGGTCCCCTGCAAACAGAAACAGGTGAATTGATTATGGGGAGCAAGGACATGGCAGACCAATTGAATAATTACTTTGGTTCTGTCTTCACTAAGGAGGACATAAATAATCTTCCAGAAAAATAGTAAGGGACAGAGGGTCCAGTGAGATGGAGGAACTGAGCGAAATACATGTTAGTAGGGAAGTGGTGTTAGGTAAATTGAAGGGATTGAAGGCAGATAAATCCCCAGGGCCAGATGGTCTGCATCCCAGAGTGCTTAAGGAAGTGGCCCAAGAAATAGTGGATGCATTAGTGATAATTTTTCAAAACTCGTTAGATTCTGGACTAGTTCCTGAGGATTGGAGGGTGGCTAATGTAACCCCACTTTTTAAAAAAGGAGGGAGAGAGAAACCGGGGAATTATAGGCCGGTTAGCCTAACGTCGGTGGTGGGGAAACTGCTGGAGTCAGTTATCAAGGATGTGATAACAGCACATTTGGAAAGCGGTGAAATGATCGGACAAAGTCAGCATGGATTTGTGAAAGGAAAATCATGTCTGACGAATCTCATAGAATTTTTTGAGGATGTAACTAGTAGAGTGGATAGGGGAGAACCAGTGGATGTGGTATATTTGGATTTTCAAAAGGCTTTTGACAAGGTCCCACATAGGAGATTAGTGTGCAAACTTAAAGCACACGGTATTGGGGGTAAGGTATTGGTGTGGGTGGAGAATTGGTTAGCAGAGACAGGAAGCAAAGAGTGGGAATAAACGGGACCTTTTCAGAATGGCAGGCGGTGACTAGTGGGGTACCGCAAGGCTCAGTGCTGGGACCCCAGTTGTTTACAATATATATTAATGACTTGGATGAGGGAATTAAATGCAGCATCTCCAAGTTTGCGGATGACACGAAGCTGGGTGGCAGTGTTAGCAGTGAGGAGGATGCTAAGAGGATGCAGGGTGACTTGGATAGGTTGGGTGAGTGGGCAAACTCATGGCAGATGCAATTTAATGTGGATAAATGTGAAGTTATCCACTTTGGTGGCAAAAATAGGAAAACAGATTATTATCTGAATGGTGGCCGATTAGGAAAAGGGGAGGTGCAACGAGACCTGGGTGTCATTATACACCAGTCATTGAAAGTGGGCATGCAGGTACAGCAGGCGGTGAAAAAGGCGAACGGTATGCTGGCATTTATAGCGAGAGGATTTGAGTACAGGAGCAGGGAGGTACTACTGCAGTTGTACAAGGCCTTGGTGAGACCACACCTGGAGTATTGTGTGCAGTTTTGGTCCCCTAATCTGAGGAAAGACATCTTTGCCATAGAGGGAGTACAAAGAAGGTTCACCAGATTGATTCCTGGGATGGCAGGTCTTTCATATGAAGAAAGACTGGATGAACTGGGCTTGTACTCGTTGGAATTTAGAAGATTGAGGGGGGATCTGATTGAAACGTATAAGATCCTAAAGGGATTGGACAGGCTAGATGCGGGAAGATTGTTCCCGATGTTGGGGAGGTCTAGAACGAGGGGTCACAGTTTGAGGATAGAGGGGAAGCCTTTTAGGACCGAGGTTAGGAAAAACTTCTTCACACAGAGAGTGGTGAATCTGTGGAATTCTCTGCCACAGCAAACTGTTGAGGCCAGTTCATTAGCTATGTTTAAAAGGAAGTTAGATATGGCCCTTGTGGCTACAGGGGTCGGGGGGTATGGAGGGAAGGCTGGGTTCTGAGTTGGATGATCAGCCATGATCATAATAAATGGCGGTGCAGGCTCAAAGGGCCGAATGGCCTACTCCTGCACCTATTTTCTATGTTTCTATGTTTCTATGTTCTTTTCTATTGATAAATCTACCTTAATTTCCCCACTTCCTCCTGTTTCATTATGCTCCTTCTTTTCACTTTCTACCCCCTCCTCGTACAAGGCTGGTAGAAACGTCTCAGCAGCCTCTCTGGACATACAGCGAGTCACTGCGCAAACAGGATGAACCTGTGAGTCCATGGGCGGGGCCTCAATGCTGACAGGCTGACCTGTCAATCTCACTGCCGAGAACACAATTCCCCTGGCAAGGTCATTACCGAGCAAGACTTCCACGCCTTTCATCGGTAATTCGGGCCTCACCCCGATCGTGACTAGTCCAGAGACCAAGTTGCTTTGTAGGTGTATCTGGTGCAAAGGGACTGCTTCTGTCCCTTCCCCAATACCTTTGACCCTGACCTCCCCAGTCTGGGTCTCTGAGCTAAACTCTAACACACTCTTCAATATCAATGACTGACACACTCCCATGTCTCTCCAGATCCGTACTGGAACTGGGTTTAACCCCTCCTTCACTAACACCACACCGGCCGAGATAAACCTCTCGCGCCCTTCCTGAACTTTGGCAGACCTTTCCTCTCCTAGCGGTTCGTTTACCAGCATGATACAGCCAGTCGAAATCGCCGTTTTTCCTTTCCCTGTCTCCTTCTTTGGGGCAAAGCACCTGGACACAAAGTGTCCGACTTTCCCACAATTATAACAGACGACCCCAGGAGACTTCCTACCAGACTGCTCCTGGTCTACCTTATCCTTCTCACTCTTCCCCGGCTTACTTACTGACTTTTCCGGCGGACTCTCCCCGCCGTCCTGACTACCCTTCTGGTAGCCTTTACTCGGGGCAAACTTCATTTTATGCGTCAACGCATACTCATCCGCTAACTTAGCAGTTGCGGCTAACATGGCTGCCTCTTTCTCACCTAGGTAGGGTCTCATACCGTCAGGGACACAACCTTTAAACTGCTCAATCAGGATCAGCTGTAGCAGTCTGTCATAATCCCCAATTACCCCCTTCGAGGCGCACCAATGCTCACAATATGTCTGCATCTCACGGGCAAACTCTAAATACGTGCGGTCCCACTGTTTCCTCGCATTCCGGAACCTCTGCCGGTATGCTTCCGGGACCAACTTATAAATCCTGAGGATGGCCTCTTTCACCACCTCATACCTCTGGGCATCTTCCGCGGACAAAGCTGAGTAAGCTTGTTGGGCTTTTCCTTTAAGTACACTCTGAAGCAAAACAGCCCACTTATCCCTCGGCCAGTCCTGACTTGCAGCAACTTTTTTGAAATGAAGAAAGTACCGATCCACATCGGTATCGTCAAATGGGGGAACCAGCCTAACCTCCTGGGTCGCCCTGAACCCTCCACCTTGGTCTGACATGGGTCCCTGTTCTGCCCTTATCTTTAACCTTTCCAGCTCGAATTCCCTTTCCCTCTGTTTCTCCTCTTGCTCCAACTGCCTCTCTTTCTCTCTCTCCTGCCGTTCTAACTGTTTCTCTTTCTCTTCGTGTTCTAGCTGCCGTACCCGGAACTCGTGCTCGAATCTCAGTTTTTCAAGCTGCACCTGTACTGCGTCTCCACTAGGTTTTCCAATAGACACCATCCCCAGCTCCCCTTGGGGAAACACACCTTTAGATACATAGTGCTCTACGATAGCTCCGTGTATCTCCTCTCTCCTCATTGTCGACTTCCCCTTAACAAGATTCAACCGTTTGGCCACAGCTGCCAATTCCGCTTTCCTGGCATCCTCTAATGCCTCCAAGTTCGGTGCCTTTAGAAATTCCTCATTCTCCATTTCTGCTGTTTGCCTTTTCTTTCTTTCGGGAATTTTAACCCAATCAATTTACCCCGTCCCCAAATTTAGTGTTCAAAATCGCGGACGAGAACCCCACTTATGTTACGTACCCTGTAACTGGGTTGCCAAACCAGCAGAAATGGATCACTCAGTTGGAGTCTGGATTACTGGAACTAAGAAAGTTTTATTAAAGAAATAAGCAACACAGTACTCTAATAGTAAGGATATAAATGCAACAGGTTAGCACTGAATAAACACACATGTACACAGAACTAGGATAATAGGATCAATCAAGCTCTATCGCAGTCTAGGGGTAAAATGTTTAATCACAAGTGACAGAGTTCAGTTTAGTTCAGTTCGCAGCAATCGTTGTTGTGCCGTTGAAGAGAGAGAGAGAGAGAGAGAGAGAGAGAGCAAATGCTGATATTCAAAATCGGATTCAACAGACCTTTGATATTTCTTGCAGTTAGCTTTCGGGCAAGCCCTTTGTAATTTCTTCTGAGGTCACCGACTGTGACCCCTCCGTTTTCAGATACGATCGTTTCTCTGCGGTGAACCCGGCACCCAGGCAAGGGTGGACACACACCAGGTTCCCACCGACCGAATCTTTCCAACCTGTGCATCTATGGCTGGTCCCGTGACCAGCCCTCCAAAACTCGCACGACTTGTGGGGGCGCACTGCTTCCAGGGTCTCGATACCTCGTGGTGTCATGAGTGGTGTCTCGTGTGGTGTCTGTTGCCTTAGTGAACCCATCCCTTTTTATCCCCCTATTGGGGTATTGCCTGCCAATCACTTCAAACAGTTCAGGTTCAAAGCAAACCAGTCTTGACAATACCCAGATCGGTGTCTCCTTCCGTTAATCTCTCTCGTCTCTTCATTAACATTTCCAAATGCTGCTCCATTGTCTTACTTATCTCTCTCCTGAAGACAGGTGGCAGATCAACTGTTGGTCCCACTGGTGATAGCACAGGACAGTCAAATTCTTAGTCTATGTGTACTTTCGTCACAATATAAATAAATAACGGATGGGGTACGAAGGGGAGGTGGTGCATTAACGGAAGTTAGAGAAGTCAATGTTCATGCCGTCAGGTTGGAGGCTACCCAGACGGAGTATAAGGTGTTGTTCCTCCAACCTGAGTGTGGCTTCATCTCTACAGTAGAGGAGGCCGTGGATAGACATATCAGAATGGGATTGGGACATGGAATTAAAATGTGTGGCCACTGGGAGATCCTGCTTTCTCTGATGGACAGAGCGTAGGTGTTCAGCGAAACGATCCCCCCGTCTGCGTCGGGTCTCGCCAATATATAGAAGCCCACATCGAGAGCACCGGACCCAGTATATCACCCCAGCCAGCCCACAGGTGAAGTGTCGCCTCACCTGGAAGGACTGTCTGGGGCCCTGAATGGTGGTGAGGGAGGAAGTGTAAGGGCATGTGTAGCACTTGTTCCGCTTACACGGATAAGTGCCAGGACGGAGATCAGTGGGGAGGGATGGGGGAGATGAATGGACAAGGGAGTCACGTAGGGAGCGATCCCTGTGGAAAGCGGGGGGGGGGGAGGGAAAGATGTGTTTAGTCAGCTCCTCTCTCATGCCTCCGTAATTCCCTTTACTCTACTGTGATACTGATACATCTGACTTTTGCTTCTCCCCCTCAAATTGCAGTATGAATTCATACGATCGCTGCCTCAAAAGGGTTCCTTTACATTAAGCTTCCTAATAAAATCTGGGTTTTTACAATCTAAAACAGCCTTTCTTTTTTAGCTGCTCTAAAAAGCCATCTTGCAGGCATTCATAAGTTTCCTCTCTTGTGATCCGACACCAATCTGATTACCCAATCCACTTGCATATTTGTCCCCCATTACAATTGTGTCATTACCCATATTACATATCTTTTTCAGATCCCCTTGCAATCTCAAACCCACACCTTTGCTACTATTTGGAGGCCTATATCTGATTCCCGTAAAGTTTTATTTTAACTTTTCAGTTTAACTCCACCCACAAAGATTCAACATTTTCTGGCCCTATGTCACCTTTCTAAAGATGTAATTCCATCTCTTACCAACAGAGCCACACCACTGCCTGTGCCTTCCTGCCTGTCCTTTCAATACAGAAGTATATCTTTTGTTGTTAAGCTCCCAACTATGGCCTTCTTTCAGCCACGTCTCAGTGATGCCCACACGTTATACTGACCAATCTCTAATTGCCCTAAGAGTTCATCCACCTTATTCCAAATGCTGCGTGCATTTAAATACAGCACCTTCAGTCCTGCATTCTTTTCCCTTCTGAATTTTGCCTCTGTGGTACAACTTAGCTCTGTCTGCATCTGTACCCAATAGCACAACCTGCGCTCATACATACAGTAGTTCCTTAAAAGAAGGCAGAGTGGTGAAGGTGGTAAATGCCTTCATCAGCCAAGGTAATATTAGTTAGGCCGCACTTGGAGTAGTTAATGCAGTTCTGCTGTTCAAGTACAGCAGAACTGCACTAAGATGTGAGTAAGCAAACAAAAATGTTGCCTGGATTGGAGGGCTTGACCGATACTGAGAAATTAAATAAGTGCTTACTTTCTTCTTGTGAAGGTGCCAAGAGATATCATGATGGCAGTCTGAGAGGCTTAGATAGGGTAAATGCCAGAGTCCGTTTCCTGCAGGTAAGGTGTCTAAAATATACAGGCAACACCCACACACAAAATGCTGGTGGAACGCAGCAGGCCAGACGGCATCCATAGTAAGAAGCACAGTCGACGTTTCGGGCCGAGACCCTTCGTCAGGATTAAAATATGCAGCATGTCATTAAGGTGAAGGTTGGATTAAAGAGGATTTAAGGGGTAAATCTTTCAAAGATAGTTTGTATCTGGAATGAACCACCACAGCAGATGCTGGAGGCAGGAACAATAACAACATTTAAAAATTATCTTTACGGGTATATGAATGATCAAGGCACAGAGGGATCTGGAATTAATGCAGACAAATGGAATTAGTTATGGCTAAGCATAATAGTCGGCAACGACATGGTGGGCTGATGCATATTTGTATGCTGTCTGAGTTACCAATATTTCCCAAACAGTTAATCAGCTTCCTAGTATGAGGTAATATTTGAACCCAATATTCTGTGTTGCGACAATAGCTAACCTTGCAAGTCAAATGACCCCTTTACACTATACAGTTCTACTTTGAAACCAAAGATAGGAAAAAAAGAATGGATTTTGGACACTGCTGTTTCACATAACTCCAATGTGTTTTCTGTTGTATTTTAAGATTATACACTGGGTCCTGTGCCTTCTGACTGCTGCATTGTAACAAATGGAGTTTGACCCTGACACCTCATATATTACAAATTCTTCTTCTACTAGACATGTGCTTTGAGCTCTAAAGGAACAGAAAGTGCTGTGAACGCATTTGGAAGGACAGATAAAAAGGCTTAATGGTCTAGATTTTGCAAAGAAATTAAAGCTTCTGTTCTGCAAATTCCAGGAAGTTTGGTTAACTGTGCATGAGTTTCAGAATTATAGTTAGATTCATGCAGCATGGAAATAGGTCTTTATCCCACCACTTCCACACCAACCATCAATCACCCATCTACACTAACACTTTTCCACACCATCAATTACCCATCTAAACAATCAATCACCCATCAGCAGTAACACTTTTTGCTGTTGATGTGTCAAGCCAAACAGCAGTTACGGATACCCAGCTGTGGCTGTGAAAACTCCTCATGGCTTACAGTTTCATCACTTCTAAATGCTTTTCCTACACCTTACCACTGCTTTTTGCTTCTTCATGCCCGGCTCCTTTTGTAAAACAACACATTCAACATGCTGCTGAAACTCAGACCCTGACTTGAAACAGTGACTGTTTATTCCCCTCCATAAATGCTCTCTGACTCGTTGAGTTCCTCCCACTTCAAAACATCCACCATTGTCCCTGTAGTGAAAACTGAACCACTGGTGTCCTATCGCACTCACCTCAAAAACAAGCAAGTGCTTTGAGTGGCTGATCAAGGACTACATCTGCAGCATGCTGCCACCCACACTGGATTCCCTACAATTTGCCTACTGACACCAACGATTGACAGACGATGCAATAGCTACAGCTCTACACACCATCCTTACACATCCAGAGAAGAGGGATGCTTATGTGAGAATGCTGTTCCTGGACTACAGTTCAGCATTCAACACCATAATTCCATCCAAGCTCGACAGGAAGCTCAGAGACCTCGGCCTTCACCCTGCCTTGTATAACTGGTAAGAGTGGGCTCCCTCACCTCTGCCCTGCTGACCCTCAACACAGGTGCCCCTCAGGGCTGTGTACTAAGCCCCCTCCTTTAGTCTCTATATACCCAGGACTGTGTGCCACCCACAGCTCCAATCTGCTAATTAAATTTGCTGACGACAATACACTGCTTGGCCTAATCTCAAATAATAATGAGTCAGCCTACAGAGAGGAAATCATCACCCTGACACAGTGGTGTCAAGAAAACAGCCTCTCCCTCAATGTCACAAAAACAAAGGAGCTGGTTGTGGACTACAGGAGGACTAGAGACAGGCTAACCCCTATAAACATCAATGGATCTGGAGTTGAGAGGGTGAACAGCTTTAAGTTCCAAAACATCACCGAGGATCTCACGTGGTCTGTACATACCAGCTGGGTGGTGAAAAAGGCCTCTTTCACCTCAGACAGTTGAAGAAGTTTGATACGGGCCCCCAAATTCTAAGAACTTTCTACAGGGCACAATTGAGAGCATCCTGACTGGCTGCATCACTGCCTGGTATGGGGACTGTACATCCCTTAATCGTAGGATTCTGCAGAGAGTGACGTGGAGAGCCTAGCGCATCTGTAGATGTGAACTTCCCACTATCCAGGATGTTTACAAAGACAGGTGTGTAAAAAGGGCCCAAAGGATCATTGAGGACCTGAATCACTCCCAACCACAAACTGTTCCAGCTGCTACCATCTGGGAAACGGTACTGTAGCATAAAAACCAGGACCAACAGATGCCAAGACAACTTCTTCCACCAGGCCATCAGACTGATTAACTCTTGCTGACACAACTGTATGTTTATGTTATATTGACTATCCTGTTGTACATAATATTTATAATTCACTATAATTGCACATTTGAACAGAGACGTAAAGATTTTAACTCCTCATGTATATGAAAGGTGTAAGTAATAAAGTCAATTCAATTCAAAGTGTGTGTGTGTGTGTGTGTGTGTGTGTGTGTGTTGCTCAAAATTTCCAACCTGCAAAATTTCTTGTTTAGAAACATAAAAAACCTACAGCACAATACAGGTCCTTCGGCCCACAAAGCTGTGCCAAACATGTCCTTACCTTAGAACTACCTAGGCTTACCCATAGCCCTCTATTTTTCTAAGCTCCATGTACCCATCCAGGAGTTTCTTAAAAGACCCTATCGTTTCCACCTCCACCACTGCCACCGGCAGCCCATTCCATGCACTCACCACTCTCTACATAAAAAAACGTAACCCTGACATCTCCTCTGTACCTACTTCCACGCACCTTAAAAGTACGCGCTGTCGTGCTAGCCATTTCAGCCCTGAGAAAAAAGCCTCTGACTATCCACATGATCAATGCCTCTCATTAGCTTGTACATCTCTGTCAGGTCACATCTCATACTCCGTCGCTCCAAGGAGAAAAAGCCGAGTTCACTCAACCTATTCTCATAAGACATGCTCGCCAATCCAGGCAACATCTTTGTAAATCTCTGCACCCTTCCTATGGTTTCCACATCCTTCCTGTAGTGAGGCAACCAGAATTGAGCACAGTGGTCCAAGTGGGATCTGACCAGCATCCTATATATCTGCAACATTACCTCCCGGCTCTTAAACTCAATCCCACGGCTGATGAAGGTCAATGCACCGTATGCTTTGTCAACCTGCGTAGCAGCTTTGAGTGTCCTATGGACTCAGACCCCAAGATCCCTCTGATCCTCCAAACTGCCAAGAGTCTTACCATTAATGCTGAACTCCATTTGCCACTTAAAATTTGCCAGTTAAAATTGGCATGTAGCAAAGGTAATGCTACAGTTGTTATGAGGGATTTCAACATGCAGGTAGATTGGAAGAATCAGGTTGGTACTGGACCCCAAGAAAGGGAGTTTGTGGAGTGCCTCCGAGATGGATTCTTAGAACAGCTTGTACTGGAGCCTACCAGAGAGAAGGCAATTCTAGATTTAGTGTTGTGCAATGAACCAGATTTGATCAGGGACCTCGAGGTAAAGGAGCCATTAGGAGGTAGTGACCATAATATGATAAGTTTTAATCTACAATTTGAGATGGAGAAGGGAAAATCAGAAGTGTCAGTATTATAGCTGAACAAAGGGAACTATGGAGCTATGAGGGAGTAGCTGGCTAAAGTTCAATGGAACAATACCCTAGCAGGGATGACAGTGGAACAACAATGGCAGGTATTTCTGGGAATAATGCAGAAGGTGCAGGATCAGTTAATTCCAAAGAGGACGAAAGATCCTAAGGGGAGTAAAGGGAGGCCATGGCTGACAAGGGAAGTAAAGGGCAGTATAAAAATAAAAAAGTAGTATAACATAGCAAAGATGAATGGGAAGCCAGAGGATTGGGAAACTTTTAAAGAGTAACAAAAGATAACTAAAAAGGCAATACGTGGAGAAAAAATGAGGTATGAAGGTAAACAAGCCAAGAATATAAAGGAGGATAGTAAAAGCTTCTTTAGGTATGTGAAAAGGAAAAAAATAGTTAAGACCAAAATTGGGCCCATGAAGACAGAAACAGGTGAATTTATTATGGGGAACAAGGAAGTGGCAGACGAGTTGAACAGGTACTTTGGATCTGTCTTCACTAGAGAAGACACAATCTCCCAGGTACAATAGTGGCCAAAGGACCTAGGGTAATGGATGAACTGAAGGAAATTTATATTAGGCCGGAAATGGTGTTGGATAGACTGTTGGGTCTGAAGGCTGATAAGTCCCCGGGACCTGATGGTCTGCATCCCAGGGTACATAAGGAGGTGGCTTTAGAAATCGTGGACGCATTGGTAATCATTTTCCAATGTTCTATAGATTCAGGATCAGTTCCTGTGGACTGGAGGGTGGCTAATGTTGTCCCACTTTTCAAAAAAGGGAGAGAGAAAACAGGGAATTATAGACCGGTTAGCCTGACGTCAGTGGTGGGGAAAGATGCTGGAGTCAATTATAAAAGATGAAATTACGACATATTTGGATAGCAGTAACAGGATAGGTCCGAGTCAGAATGGATTTACGAAGGGGAAATCATGCTTGACTAATCTTCTAGAATTTTTTGAGGATGTAACTATGAAAATGGACAAGGGAGAGCTAGTGGATGTAGTGTACCCGGACTTTCAGAAAGCCTTTAATAAAGTTCCACATAGGAGATTAGTAGGCAAAATTAGGGCACATGGTATTGGGGGCAGAGTACTGACATGGATTGAAAATTGGCTGGCAGACAGGAAACAAAGAGTAGCGATTAATGGGTCCCTTTCGGAATGGCAGGCGGTGACCGGTGGGGTACTGCAGGGTTCAGTTCTGGGACTGCAGCTGTTTACAATATACATTAATGATTTAGATGAATGGATTAAAAGTAACATTAGCAAATTTGCAGATGACACAAAGCTGGGTGGCAGTGTGAAACGTGAGGAGGATGTTATGAGAATGCAAGGTGACTTGGACAAGCTGGGTGAGTGGGCGGATGCATGGCAGATGCAGTTTAATGTGGATAAATATGAGGTTATCCACTTTGGTGGTAAGAACAGGAAGGCAGATTATTATCTAAATGGAGTCAAGTTAGGAAAAGGGGAAGAACAACGAGATCGAGGTGTTCTTGTACATCAGTCATTGAAAGCAAGCATGCAAGTACAGCAGGCAGTGAAGAAAGCTAATGGCATGCTGGCCTTCATAACAAGGGGAGTTGAGTATAGGAGCAAAGAGGTCCTTCTGCAGCTGTACAGGGCCCTTGTAAGACCACACCTGGAGTATTGTGTGCAGTTTTGGTCCCCAAATTTGAGGAAGGATGTTCTTGCTATTGAGGGAGTGCAGCATAGGTTCACAAGGTTAATTCCCGGGATGGCAGGACTGTCATATGTTGAAAGATTGGAGTGACTGGGCTTGTATCCACTGGAATTTAGAAGGATGAGAGGGGATTTGATTGAAACATATAAGATTATCAAGGGATTGGACACGCTGGAGGCAGGAAGCATGTTCCTGCTGATGGGTGAGTCCAGAACCAGAGGCCAGAGTTTAAGAATAAGGGGTAGGCCATTTAGAACAGAGTTGAGGAAAAACTTTTTCACCCAGAGAACGTACCTATGCAGAACTCCATACAAATATCCCCTGAACATTTGCTACATTTCTTCCATACCTTTCCCTGAGAACATCTGTTTCCCATTTAAGCTTCCAAGTTCCTGCCCGATAGCCTCATAATTCCCCTTACTCCAATTAAATGCTTTTCTAACTTGTCTGTTCCCATCTCTCTCCAATGCTATTGTAGAGGAGATAGAATTATGATCACTATCTCCAAAATGCTCTCCCTCTGAGAGATCTGACACCTGAGCAGGTTCATTTGCCAATACCAAATCAAGTACAGCCTCTCCTCTTGGAGGCTTATCTACATATTGTGTCAAGAAACCTTCCTGAACACACCTAACAAACCCCACCCCATCTAAACCCCTTGCTCTAGGGAGATGCTAATCAATATTTGGGAAATCAAAATCTCCCACAACTCTGTCATCATTACACCTTTCCAGGATCTGTTTCCCTATCTGCTCCTTGATATCCCTGTTACTATTGGGTGGCCTATATATAAAAAAAAACACCCAGTAGAGTTATTGACCCCTTCCTATTCCTACCTTCCACCCACTGAGACTCCGTAGACAACCCCTCCATGACTTCCTCCTTTTCTGCAACCGTGACACTATCTCTGATCAGCAGTGCCACGCCCAACCTCTTTTGCCTCCCTCCCTGTCCTTTCTAAAACATCTAAAGCCTGGCACTTGAAGTAGCCATTTCTGTCCCTGCGCCATCCAAGTCTGTAATGGCCACAACATCATAGCTCCAAGTACTGATCCACGCTGTAAGGTCATCCACTTTGTTCATAATACTCCTTGCGTTAAAACAGTCACATCTCAAACCATCGGTCTGAGCGTGTCCCTTCTCTATCACCTGCCTATCCTCCCTCTCGCACTGCCTCCAAGCTTTACTCTATTTGTGAACCAACTGCCCTTCCTCCATCACTTCAGTTCGGTTCCCACCCTCCAGCAATTCTAGTTTAAACTCTCCCCAACAGCCTTAGCAAACATCCCCGCCAGGATATTGGTACCCCTCAGGTTCAAGGGCAACCTGTCCTTTTTGTACAGGTCACACCTGCCCCAAAAGAGGTCCCAATGATCCAGGAATCTGAATCCCTGCCCCCTGCTCCAATCCCTCAGCCACACATTCATCCTCCACCTGATTCTATTCCTATACTCACAGTTGCGTGGCACAGGCAGTAATCCCGAGATTACTATCTTTGTGGTCCTACTTCTCAACTTCCTTCCTAACTCCCTGCAGTCTGTTTTCAGGACCTCCTCCCTTTTCCTACCATGTCGTTGGTACCAATATGTACCATGACCTCTGGCAGTTCTTCTTCCCACTTCAGGATATCATGGATGCGATCAGAAACATCCCAGACCCTGGCACCTGGGAGGCAAACTACCATCAGCGTTTCTGTCCTGCATCCACAGAGTCGCCTGTCTGACCCCCTAACTATAGAGTCCCCTATCACTGCTGCCATCCTCTTCCTTTCCCTACCCTTCTGAGCCACAGGGCCACACTTCGTGCCAGAAGCGCGACCACTGTTGTTTCCCCCAGGTAGATCAACCCCCGCAACAGCACTCAAACAGGACTACTTACTGTTAAGGGGGACAGCTGCTGGGGTACTCTCTAGCATCCGCCTCCTGCCCTTCCCTCTCCTGACTGTTACCCACTTCTCTGTCTCCTGTGGCCCTGGAGTGACTACCTGCCTATAGCTCCTCTCTATCACCTCCTCACTTACCCTGACCAGATGAAGGTCATTAAGCTGCATCTCTAGTTCCCTAATGCAGTCCCTAAGGAGCTGCAGCTTGATGCACCTGGTGCAGATGTGGCTGTCCAGGAGGCTAGCAGTCTCCCAGACCTCCCATATCTGACACCCATCACAGAAAACTGGCCTCACACACATACTTTCTGTCTGTATTCCACACAAGAAACCTACCTCGCCTCAACCCTTTATTGCCGAAGCCCCATTGAGCCAAAGCCTTCCTACTCTGACTCCCTCTACTCTGACACCCACTGTATAAGGCTGCCCTCTTTTTAAACTCTTGTTGTTCTCACTGGCTGACCTCCACGTGCTTGCGTAGTCATGCCCCGTTCAAATCGCTGAAGAAATAACCATTTATTGCTTCCTAAAATTGTAACTAAAGACATTTCTTAAGAAAGACTAACTGACCAAGTGAAATTAAAATTATTAGTTTCAATGTGGTTCTTGGACCTGAAATGTTAACAGTCTCTCTTTCTGTGGGAGGTTTGATGCTTGGCTAAATAGTGTTCTGTAAACAGTTTGTTTTTTTAATTAAACATTATAATAATTCCTTACCTAAATTTCAGGATGAGTTTGAAACACACTGTGGCTGAGGCAACCAAAGCAGCAACATTGCAGACAAGTGAAATTTACTTTTTATTAACAATCATTTTGGGCACAAAAGGTTGGGCACATTCAATTTTTGAACAAAATGCAGATCAAAGTAGTGTTGTAGCTCCTGTTGAGGACCAGATGTTCTCTTTCAGCCGGTTTGTCTCAGAGAGTTGGCGGACTGGGAAATGCTCTGGAAGCATATCCCACCGGTGGAGCAGGCCACATCTGTGCAACCTCAAATCAAAACAAAAAATGCTGAACACTCAGCAGATCAGGGTACTTTTGTAAGAAGAGAAACAAAGATAATCAGAATTGGGAAGGAGAGAAAAGGAAGTTGTTAAGCTGCAGGAACAGTGGGAACAGGGAACAGGGAATGATTCTGATAGAGTAAAATGGGTGTTGACCATGGGATAAGCTTTAAACAAAGTTACCTGTTGATTGGGTGAATGGGAGCAGTCAGCTAGTGAGAACATCAAAAAATACAATCAAACTGTGTGTCCTCTACTCCCACTGAATATATTATGGCGTTCTTTTTTTTCTTTAAGAAAACAATTTCACAGGTAGATGTCTGACAAAGACAGAAACCAGAGTCTGAAATTCCACTTTTCACAATTCAGAGCCACACAGGTTATGTTCACACTATTTAATATTTTTCGACACACTGTTCACATATTCAGATCTGCACACAATGCCACGTGTCAGCACACACGTGCTCTGCACTTTCTTGGGTTGTGATCAGTATGTACACGGAACAATTTCAGCCCTAACCAAATTCCACTCTATCAGTTCTGCTTTCTTTACAAATGCAGAACTCTACTAGAGTTCACTAGAATACAAGAGGGGTGACCTTATTTAAACCTATCAAATGGTGAAAGGCCTACGGAGTGGATGTGGAGAGGATATTTCCTATGGTGGGAGAGTCCAAGACCAGAGAACACAGCCTCGGAATAGCACAGATGAGGAAGAATTTCTTTAGCCAGAGAGTGGTGGATCTGTGGAATTCTTTGTCGCAGGCAGCTGTGGGGGCCAAGTCTGTATGTATATTTAAGGCAGTTTGATAGATTCTTGATTGGTCAGGGCATGAAGGGATACAGGGAGAAGGTCTAACTCTATATTATTACTTCTGCTGCCAAATTTCACCCAGTCAGTATCTGATTCTTCCTGTCCTTTTCTGCATCTACAGTTGAAGTCAGAAGTTTACATACACTTAGGTTGAAACTCATTGTTTAACCACACCACAGATTTCATATTAGCAAACTATAGTTTTGGCAAGATGTTGAGGACATCTACTTTGTGTATGACATGAGTAATTTTTCCAACAATTGTTTACAGACAGATTATTTCAGTTTTAATTGACTATACCACAATTCCAGTGGGTCAGAAGTTTACAAACAAAATCAAAAGAAATCAGCCAAGACTTCAGAAAAAAAATTGTGGACCTCCACAAGTCTGGTTCATCCTTGGGAGCAATTTCCAAACGCCTGAAGGTACCACGTTCATCTGTACAAACAATAGTACGCAAGTATACATACCATGGGACCACGCAGTCGTCATACTGCTCAGGAAGGAGGTGCATTTTGTCTCCTAGAGATGAACGTACTTTGGCGTGAAAAGTGCAAATCAATCCCAGAACAACAGCAAAGGACCTTGTGAAGATGCTGGAGGAAACAGGTGGACAAGTATCTATATACACAGTAAAACGAGTCCTATATCGAAATAAACTGAAAGGCTGCTCAGCAAGGAAGAAGCCACTGCTCCAAAAGTGCCATGAAAAAGCCAGACTACAGTTTGCAAGTGCACATGGGGACAAAGATCTTACTTTTTGGAGAAATGTCCTCTGGTCTGATGAAACAAAAATTGAACTGTTTGGCCATAATGGCTATCGTTACGTTTGGAGGAAAAAGGGTGAGGCTTGCAAGCCGAAGAACACCATCCCATCCGTGAAGCGTGGGGGTGGCAGCATCATGTTGTGGGGGTGCTTTGCTGCAGGTGGGACTGGTGCACTTCACAAAATAGATGGCATCCTGAGGAAGGAAAATTATGTGGATATATTGAAGCAACATCTAAAGACATCAGCCAGGAAGTTAAAGCTCGGTTGCAAATGGGTCTTTCAAATGGACAATGACCCCAAGCATACCTCCAAAGTTGTGGCAAAATTGCTTAAGCACAACAAAGTCAAGGTATTGGAGTGGCCATCACAAAACCCTGACCTCAATCTGATAGAAAATTTGTGGACAGAACTGAAAAAGCGTGTGTGAGCAAGGAGGCCTACAAACCTGACTCAGTTACACCAGTTCTTGTGAGAAGCTTGTGGAAGGCTACCCAAAGCATTTGACCCAAGTTAAATAATTTAAAGGCAATGCTACCAAAGTGTATGTAAACTTCTAACCCACTGGGAATGTGATGAAAGAAATAAAAGCTGAAATAAATCATTCCCTCTACTATTATTCTCACATTTCATATTCTTAAAATAAAATAGTGATCCTAACTGACCTAAGACAGGGAACTTTTTCTAGGATTAAATGTCAGGCATTGTGAAAAACTGAGTTTAAATATATTTGGCCAAGGTGTATGTAAACTTCTGACTTCAATTGTATTTCCATCTCAGATGATAGGCTAGCTACTAACTTTATTCACAAGCTTACTGACTCTCACTGCTATCTTGACTACTTTTCATTCCCCACTCCCCAGTCTTCTGTCGGGGAAGCCCTCTAGACTCAATATTGAATTCTCCAACTTCAAGTAACCTGCTTGATCAGTCTGTATCAGTCATCCACCTGGGATATTGCTCAGCTTGCTTTATCTCCCTCTGGGAGTGAAGGTAGATCAGGCAGATGTTTGATCCGCATCTGTTGTGTTCTACCACATTCTACTTCTCCATTCGCACTCTACTCCCATTTACTCTGACCAGAGAACCTTGTTTAGTTTATCCACATGGTCACTCAGGTTTTACCATATCATAAACATTACTTTCCCCCCACCCCACACCCCCTCAGTTCTTTTCTCTCCTTCCCAGAACTGGAAAGGGGTTTTAACCTGATATGTTAGCTCCCTCTTCCAAAAGATGCAGCCCTGCCTACTGAGAGTTTCCGGTATTATATGGCTTTATTTTATTTCCAGAATCTAGAGTTTGAATTCCATGAAATCCCAGCCAGAAATCCAAATTTTACTGACTGTTGCCCTGACCTGGGTGTACCCCTAGCAGCATCCTTTTCTCCACTTGCTGCTGGAACAGCAAGAACAGGACATGTGCAATAATCACCACTAATGGTGTGGGGCGAGAAAAGTGGCGGCAGGGGTTTAACACTGAACATTTGCAGTTCATCTGGCAATCACAGTTTAGGTACAGCTCAAACAATTTACAATCAAAAATACAGTAGTCTGCAAACACAGTAAGTAAAATAGTATTTGTGGAGACTTGTACAGTATTACTCTGGATCTCAGCCACTGAAGTAGCTTTCAAGAATACTTATTGATATAGTGCAGAAAATGAGACAGCTGATTTATGAAACGCAGGATCTCCTGGTCACTAATTACATTACTACCAATTAGTTACTTTTAAAGTTTGGGCATAAATATTGACCAGGACACTTTGTCAAATTCCCTTACTCCTTGATGCACTTTTTGTCTATTGGAGAAGGCTGGCACAGTCTTGGGTTAATATCTCACCTAAAAAGGTCACATCTGGCAGGACAGCACTTGCTCAGTCAGAGAAAAATAGGCTAAATATCTCAAGTTGATGCTGTCTTGCTTACTGTGCAATTCTATTTCATGTTATTTCAGATTCCCAGCATCCAAAATATTCTTCTCTTCTACAGTGAAGCTGCATTTCTTAAATTATTCAGATGAATTACAGAGTAATGCACAATTATTTTGTAAAATGTTTAAAATTTTGTTCAATACTCTTCACATGACCATTTTATGTCACTGGTTGTTCTTGAAAACTGATGTTGAGATCAAGGCTGGCAGCAGCTACCTTATTGAATTCACACCCAGCTCTAGTGTGAATGAATGCCTGTAGAAAGGAAGCAAACACTTTGTCTTCCACCTAGTAAGGGCCCTGTAACAAAAAAAATCAGCTGATTTCCAGCAGTCTTATGAGTATCATTTCCATTTTAACCAGTTTGCAGAATGATTCCTGAATTAAACCGTGTTTGCATTTTGACAAAAATGGCTAAAGGAGCAGTAGCTTTGCAATACTTTTCAGTCACCCACGTGAATTCAATGTTTATGTTGCATTCGAAAAGATACGATGGGGTGTTATGAAGTTTGATGGGTGAGTATTAAACTCTTGCTGTCCTCCCAAAAGCCATCAAGAGTAGGGGCAATTCTTCATTTCAGCTTTAAACGTTCTGATGGCAGAGTTATTGAGATTCCAGGCCTTGCATACAAGTACCAGAGCCAAAATCACTGACCATGTCCTCACTGGAGAAAGGAAAAAGGCAACCGTTCCATAGGTTTTCTGCAGGAAGTAGCAGGCATAGACTTGCCATCCAAGAAGTCCCATCATGATGATGTGCATGGAGACAGAACGGATCCATCCAGTGTATTTGATGTGGGACCGGAAGAAGGCCCCTCGGCAGCGAAGAAGCAGGCACCAGCACAGGTAGCAGATCAGCGGAATGTTAAAAAATGTCAGCTGGTAAAAAGAAAAACAAATTAACACTGCATTACAAAGGGAAAGGCCTGTTGACATTTCAGTGGGAGACTCAGAAGTCTATCGTCCAGTTGCAGGCTAATGGGAATAGGTAGACTAATAGTTCAGCATGGATTAGATGGGCCAAAAGGCCTGTTTGCATTCTCTATCAGTGGGAATAATGTGAAATTGATCCCAGAATGCTACTAGTCCTCTTTGAATGCCTCCTGACTACCACAATCTCATTTTATTTTTGTTATTTCAATCTCATTTTAGTTGTACAGTTAACAACACCAAATAGAAAAAGCACGTCAAAAGGGCAATGTTATATAGTCATGGAGATTTCAACATGCAGGTTGATTGAGAAAATCAGGTTGGAAATGGATCTCAAGAGAGTGAGTTTGTTGAATGCTAACGAGACGGCTTTTTAAGAGCAGTTTGTTGTTGAGTCTACTAGGGGATCAGCTATATTGCATTGGGTGTTATGTAATGAATCAGGGGTGACTAGGGAGCTTAAGGTAAAAGAACCCTTAGGAGGCAGTGATCATAATATGATTGAGTTCAGCTTAAAATTTGATAGGGAGAAAGTAAGGTCTGATGTAGCAGTATTTCAATGGAGTAAAGGAAATTACAATGGTATAAGAAAGGAGTTGGCCAAAGTAAATTGGAAAGAGATGCTGGCAGGGATGACAGCAGAGCAGCAAAGGCGTGAGTTTCTAGGAAAAATGAAGAAGGTGGAGAATTGATGTATTCCCAAAACAAAGAAATAATCAAATAGCAAAATAGTACAACCATGGCTGACAAGGGAGTCAAAGCTAATGTAAAAACAAAAATTAGTAGGAAGACAGAGGATTGGGAAGCTTTTAAAACCCTACAGAGAGCAAGTAAAAGAATCATTAGGAGGAAAAAGTTGAAATATGAAAGCAAGCTAGCAAACAACAAAGTGGATGGTAAAAGCTTTTTCAAGTATGTAAAAAATAAAGAAGAGAGTTACGAGTGGATGTAGGACCCCTAGAAAATTATGCCAGAGAAACAGCAGGGACAAGGAGATAGGAGATGAACTAATTTTACATCACTCTTCACTGTGGAAGACACTAGCAATGTGCCAGATGTTGAAGGGTGTGAGGGAAGAGAAGAGAGTGCAGTTACTATTAAAAGGGAGAAAGTGCTCAAAAATCTGAAAGACCCAAGGATACGCAAATCACCTGGATCCAAAGAACTGCACCCTAGGGTTCTGAAAGAGGTAGCGGTAGAGATTGTGGAGGCATTAGTAATGATCTTTCAAAAATCATTGGACTCTGGTATGGTGTCAGAGGACTGGAAAATTGCAGATGTCAATCCACTCTTTAAGAAAGGAGGGAGGCAGCAGAAAGGAAATTATAGACCAGTTAGCCTGATCTCAGTGGTTGGGAAGAAGTTGGAGTCAATTGTTAAGGATGAGGTTATGGAGTACTTGGTGACACAGCACAAGATAGGATAAAGTCAGCATGGTTTCCCAAGGGGAAACTCTTGCCTGACGAACCTGTTGGAGTTCTTTGAGGAGATTACACGTAGGATAGATAAAGGGGATGCGGTGTTATGTTGTATATTTGGACTTTCAGAAGGCCTTTGACAAGGTGCTGCTTACTAAGTTAAGAACCCATGGTATTACAGGAAAGTTACTGGCATGGCTAGAGCATTGGCTGATGGGTAGGAGGCAGTGAGTGGGAATAAAAGGATCCTTTTCTGGTTGACTGCAAGTGACTAGTGGTGTTCCACAGGGGTCGGTGTGGGTCACTTCTTTTTATGCTGTATATCAATGATTTAGATGATGGAACAGATGGCTTTGTTGACAAGTTTACAGATAATACAAAGATTGGTGGAGGGGCAGGCAGTGGTCAGGGAACAGGTAGGCTGCAGAAGGATTGAGATTAGCAGAATGGGCAACAAAGTGGCAAATGAAATACAATGTTGGAAAATGCACGGTCATGCACTTTGCTGGTAGAAATAAATGTGCAGACTATTTTCTAAATTAGGAGAAAATCCAAAGAGCTGGGATGCAAAGGGACTTGGGAGTCCTTTTGCAGAACACCCGAAAGGTTAACTTGCAGGTAGAGTCAGTGGTGAGGAAGGCAAATTCAATATTAGCATTCCTTTCAAGAGGTCTAGTATACAAGAGCAGGGATGTGTTGCTGAGGCTTTATAAGGCACAGGTGAGGCCTCACCTTGAGTATTGTGAACAGTTTTGGGCTCCTCATGAGGATGAGGGAAAGACCTAGACAGTTGACAGGATGTTTCCCATGGTGGGGGAGTCTAGGACAAGAGGCTTAGCTTCAGGATAGAGTGGCGTTCATTTAAAAGACAGATGCAGAGACATTTCTTTAGCCAGAGGGTAGTAAATTTGTGGAAGCTGTTAGCACAGGCAGCTGAGGAGGCCAAGTTGTTGGGTATATTTAAGGCAGAGCTTGATAAATTCTTCATTGGACTCAGCATCAAAGGTTACAGGGAGAAGGCTGGGAGCGGGGCTGAGGGGGTTGGGGGGAAGGATCAGCCATGATTGAATGGTGGAGCAGACTTGATGGGCCAAATGGCCTAATTCTACTCCTATGTCTTATGGTTAATGCTCTGTGACAGCATTTTATTTTAGCTTGGAGGCTATCTGTTCCCAACGGTATCTAGCTGTCTCTGGCGGGATGTGATACCAGTGGGAGCAGATGTCAGAAAGTGGTGGTAAACTAGTTGTCCTGCTAGTAAACACTGTGACACGATGCACAGGCCAGACCAAGTCAGGGGCAGGTTTCCATCCTTAAAGAGCATTAATGAACAGTAATAATTCTTATAATAATCAAAGAGTTTCATGGCATTTTTCTCTTTCAGACGATGGGCACGTGCAGGTAAAACTAATACCCACTTTTTATATGCTACTTTCAGCCATTTTCAGGTATTTTAAGCTAAATCAATTTTCTCTGATTGTAAAAGTCAAATTTGAAATCATATTCTTTGGCTTAGTGTTTTAAAAATTCATTCTAAAAATTTCCTCGTGGCACCCCAGAAGATGCAAGGGAAATTTACAAGAATGGCAATGGCCTGGAGAATTACTGTACTGAGAACATATCAGGGCAGAATTATTATTTTTTGGAATTAAGCAAACTGAGGAGAAATTTATGAGGTGTGTAACTTCTGAGAGGGTGAACAAGGATGCATTTCCCTTGGAAAAGGTGCAAGTAACTACAATGGTGAATTGGTAGGTGCATTAGAGAGGAATTGAAAAAGACTTCCTTGCTGAACTCACCATCACCTCGTCACATTTAAAACAAATACCTGGATGAGCATCTGAAAGCTGCAGACTACAATGTAACAGACCAGACAGGGGAATGGAAGTACCTAAACAGCTCTATTTTTAATCAGCTTCGTTTCTTTTGCCAATTACTTTTTCAGTTACCCATCATCCAGCTAGAGGAAAACATTTCCTCTTTTACTCTACCAAAACCACGATCCATACTCAGAATGTTATTATACACAATTATAAATGTTATTTTAGTATTTAAATGTAGTGAGTGGCCTTGTTTACAATGTTCAAGAAGTTGTCCATTTACCTGAAGGATTCCAATGAAAAAAGTCAGACTTCCCTCCAAGAAGTGACCGTCAACTACGATACCAAAGACAAAGCAAGCTCCAAAGTAGCCATCAACTATCTCACCGATGAACCAGGGCCCTGCAGGATGGCAAAAGTGAGTGCTGGAAGTTTTACATCAACTGCATTATAAAATATAGTGGAAGGGCTGGAAAGTATTTATTCCCTTTCAAACCATAGCATCACCTCTGCAAACAGAATTTTTGCAAGAAATATCATAAGCTATTATTAAGCTAATTAACCCCAAGACCCAGATCATGCTTGATCTGTGATCTAACCTCTATGAATATGGTTCCATCTCTGGTTAAAATAAGTTTATTAGATTTAAATTTAACAGCTGACCTGGCATTAACTGGCTGTTATTAAAATGAGTTACGTACTTCCACAACGCCATATGTGAAAGTGTTAAGTACTAAAAGTCTGTAATTTTTTTTCCTGTATCCCAGATTCCCCAAACAAAATTTCTTCTCTCTTCACCAATCATTTTCCATCAACACTTAGCCTAGATCTAATTAACTTTTTTTGATTTTCTGAATCTGCCAGTGAAATTCACATTCTGCCTTAAGGTTTTCACACTTCATACTTCCAGAATTTATGAATAAAGTATGATTTCAGTTTAAAATACATGATATCACACTTGCTGACGTTGAAGACAGTTTGTCATAACAATTTTCCTTATTTTCTGTTTAATTATCTTTTTCTATTTTCTGCTCTAATTAACACTATTTGCAATTACACCCTTTTTCATCTTTGGAAAACTTGGAAATATATTGTTATGTACTTAAGTTCCTCATAAATGCAGTGAATAGTTTGGACCCCTGGCCCTGCCCCTGGATCCTTGGGGTATATATAACATCCATAATCATTCTGTCAAGCACTTCAATCACATTTCAAGTTAATCAAACAACACACACAAAATGTTAGTGGAACGCAGCAGGCAGCATCTATAGGAAGAAGTACAGTCGACGTTTCAGGCCGTAACCCTTTGTCAGGACTAACTGAAAGAAGAGATAGTAAGAGATTTGAAAGTGGGAGGGGGAGAGGGAGATCTGAAATGATAAGGGAAGACAGGAGGGGGAGGGAAGAAGCTAAGAGCTGGAAAGTTGATTGGCAAAAGGGATACAGAGTTGGAGAAGGGGGCTCCCCCTTCTTGGCTGTGGAGGCGATCCGGGGAGAAGAAACCCACAAGAATACGTATGGGGTGGTGGGTAGATGGAAACTGATGGGGGAGGGTGATCTTAGCTTCTTCCCTCTCCCTCCTGTCTTCTTCTATCATTTTGGATCTCCCCCTCCCCCTTTCAAATCTCTTACTATCTCTTCTTTCAGTTAGTCCTGACGAAGGGTCTCGGCCCAAAGCGTCAATTGTACATCTTCCTATAGATGCTGCTTGGCCTGCTGCCTTCACCAGCACTTTTGTGTGTGTTGCTTGAATTTCCAGCATCTGCAGATTTTCTCATGTTCAAGTTAATCAAATATCCCTTTACAAATCTATCCTGACTAACAAATACTTTTACAGTTTAAGGTCACTCCATATTTAATTATAGACCATTCATTTCATGTTGCTTTCCTTGTTTATCTCCCACTAAAGAAACATCCTCTCAGCATTTTCCCAGTCCAGCTTCCCTCAAGATCTTAAAATGTCTCTTTTGGACCTGAAAAATTTACCATCTATGGAAACAGAATAATTATAGTCATGGTACCTGCAATGTTCCTATACACCTATTTCACTTCAAACATGGGATTTTGTTACTTCTTGGTGTGATTATTTTCTTTGTTATTTTGTGTAAGTTACTTCTGCTAAGTCCATGGTCCTAGTTCAATATTAGGTTTCTGGAATTATCAACATCACCTTCCTTTACTGTAACTCTTGATTCAATGTCTGTTTCTGTAAATTTTTAAAAAACGTTTAATGGGCCCGAATTATGCTGATTCCCCTTTTTTTTTTAATTGCAATTTTAATTATATATTTGAATATTATAACCACCATTTTTGAATGGTGTCAAAATGGCTGTGTGCTATGTCTAGTGTGGTAGTGTAGTGGGTGGTGCTTGTCGCTCTCACTTCCAGCTTCCACCACTGGCTAGTAGTCTTGCGAAAAGGAGAGCAGAATGTGTAAGTCTCTCCCTGCCGGTACGTAGCCTCTCCAACAGCAAGCCTCATGTCGTGCCTCCTCACTGGCGACACATGGAAACTGAACTCCTTTTGGAAGGGGAGGAGGTCTGGTCCCTGCACACATATCACGCAGGCCCACCGGTGTGTGGACATACGCTGGTGCTTGTGAACCAGATCCCCAACTGTGGGTAAATAGCCGCACTGCCTTGTGGGCAGCCTCGGGAAGGCTACGGGAGTAAACCCAAACAGCAAATCTGGAGTGGAGCCCCTAAGGCAGTTGAACGTCTTTTGAACATCCTTCCGGCAGCTCATGCAGTCAAGCTGGTGCCAAACGTATTGCTTCATAAGCTTCCCTTTGGGCTACACTGGTGAGGCTGAGCAGGGGATCTTGACGACTGGGCATCTCAGGATCTCCATACCTTCCACCCAGGCTTGTGGTGATGATGATCATCACACATTGTCCTTTGAGACAGACGGATGCCAACCACCAACCATTTTTGAATGGTCCAAAGGAAAACATTGTCTCAAAAATCTTTAATCATACAATTTAAAAATTCTCTTTTGTGTTCAAGTCCCCCTGTGTACTCTACCTCAGTCACCTCCAGTTCTTCAACCCTCAAACCTCTGTGAGTTACTTGAATAATTGGTTAGATTTGGTTTGTTATGTGTCCAGTCACTGAATTAGAGTGGATTGTTTAATTTAGATGCAAGTCCTTATGATAAATCCCAGGATTACACATACTATAGTTGGGAATCTGGATGCTTGGAAGGAGGAGCTGAGAATCATACAAAGCATTTGGCATAATCCAGACAAGGGAAGGAATTTGAGAAATATTGCTCATCATGTAGAATACATGACAATACTGCAGCACTTGTTTAGAAAAGGTTATTAAAGTACTCACCCACTGCTATGTAGCACGTGAACAGCAAGACGGGATAATACAGTACGTTGGTCTTAGAGAATACATGGAATGAAAAGTTCGCAAGAGTGAAGAAACCAGGGCTCTCTGAAGGGGAAAAGTGATTGAAACTATTTTACAAGAAATTAAACTGATCTTAAATTTTGAGAGAACTTCAAGGAAACAAAGCAGAAGAGTCCACTGTGCCAATGGTCAAAACTGTTGCATTAGTCAGTAGCTTTGCACAATACCTTTTCAAGCGTATGTCCAATTCTGCTTTAAAGTTTTTTTTTAATTGAATTGGCTTCCACCATCTCTTGAGTCAATTCAGTCAATGCCAGGACAGCTGACTGCATTAAAATACACTTCTCTTTCTCTCATCCAACTAGGTTGTTACTGGCAAGGCAGTGTTTATCATGCACCCAAACTCTGACGAGATGCTGCCACAAACTATTTCAATGCTCATGTTGGAGGCTCAGTGGTAATGCTATCAGGAAGGGTGCTACAGGACTTCTACCCTGTACTGATGGTACACAACTCGCATCCTCATCCTTTTAAGTGGTAGAAATCCCACACCACATCATAAAATCTTTGGTGAATGCCTCAGTCTCTAATGGGGTGCCTGTGGTGAGATGATAGTAGATGGAGTGCAATGATGGATGCTTTATGAATAAAAGAAATATAAATAGAAAAAGAGTAGGTCATATTCAGCCTTACTACACCAATGAATAAGATCATGGCCAATCTTTTATTATGGCCTTTTGTCCCTGCACAAACTTTTGATTCACACAACACCTATTAATTGATCTTAAAACTACTTAAAGACTATGTCTGCACAGTCCTCTTGCAATTCCAAAATTGTGTAACCATTTGGACGAAGAAGTTTCTATTTCATCTCTACCCAAAGAGACTGAAACTTTCTTTTTTCCAAACTGACACCTAGTTCAAGATTTGACCAAAAAGATAACGTCCTTTCTGTATCTATTTTGACAAAATGTCTCAGGATACAGCACTTCAGTCAAATTGCCTCTTACCTTTCTAATCTTTCTGAAGAGAACATGTCCTTACCAGGTCTAGTAAATTAATTAATTGATTTTTTTTTTGAGATACAGTGTGGAATAGGCCCTTCAAGCCATGCTGCCTAGCAACCCCCTTGCCTAATCACGGGACAGTTTTACAATGACCAACTAATCTACTAATCTGTGCATCTTTGGAATGTAGGAGGAAACTGGAGCTCCCAAAGAAAACCCTCCTTTGGGAGAAGGGAGAAGGTACAAACTGCTTACAGATAGCAGTGGGAATTGACCCTGGATTGCTGGCACTGTAAAGTGTTGTGTTAACCACTGTGCCACCCTCCTCTGTGCCCCACCCAATGAGGACTAATGCTGTGCAGACAATACTTTAAATGTAGCCTGACTACATTTTGTCACATTTTCCCTACTTGTACCTGCACTCTGCAATTCATGACTAGTTGGCAGGATGCAACAAGTATTGTGTGACAGGGATCAGTGCTGAGAATTCCTACTTCTACATTTTATGCAAATGCATATGGTTGCTACATTTGCAGGTTGCACGGGGATAACTAGTTACTCAAGTTTTACAGAAGACGTAAGGGACATGGATAGTGCATAGGTATAGATTTAGCAAAGTGAAGATAAAGTAGGAACATATGAAATTGTCCATTTTGAGAGGAAACATTTAAAAAAAAGGCATAGACCTTTACAGCTGTACAGCAATGGAAACAAGCCTTTCGATTCAATTTATTCAGAGCAACCAAGTCACCGAGCTAAGCTGATCCCATTTGCTTGTGTTTGGATCATGTCTCTCTAAACCTTTCGTACCTATGATCCTATCCCAATATTTTAAATGTTAGAATTGTACCCTCCTCTATCTTCTGCCAGCTCAGTTAATAATGTTATTGACAGGCAAAATGAATGTGGAAGGAGCGAGATTATGCTTCATTTCTGCAGGACATTGTTAAGACCACATCAGGCTGTACTAGTCTTCTTACTTAAGGAAGGTTGTTAATGATTTGGAAATAGTTCAAAGATTAACCAGAAGATTAATAGCTGACTTGCATCACTGTAGTTTTGATGAGTGAGAGATAACTTGATTGGTCCTGACAGGGTGGATATGATTCTCTGGTGGGAGAATTCAGAACTAGGGGCAAGGCAACGTTACCTCTGAGAGTTGTGAATATTTGTAATTATCTTCCTTGAGTTGGCCACAAGACAATTTATAAATATTTTTCAAGCAGAAGTAAAAAGATGTTTAATACACGAGAGTGAAGGCTTCCTGTGGTTGTCAGAAATGCAGGAGTAGAGTGGCCTTATCCCACTCCCAGTTTGTACATTCATGTGATTCAGCCATTCACTAAGGGCGATTCTCCTTTGGTTCTGCTGTTGCTGCTGCTTTTTATTAGTAGAAATTTTTAAACACTTTCTGCCCTCAATCTACGAGGCTCTGGAAGAGGCACCATTTCGCAGAAAGCACAATTTACTAACCTGCAATTTAGCTACTCTGTGTGTGACGTTTGATGTTTTCCTTCGCCCACACAGGCAGATAGAAATATATATGTATATAACACACAGACAGCTTGAGAAATAACCTAGTGATTTGCCAGTGTAACATCACTGACATCTCACAAGATGCAGTTAGGCTTGTTTTATCACAAGGGATTAAGATACAATACTGTGCAAAAGTCTTCAGTACATATAATTTAGCTAGGGTGCCTAAGACTTTTGCACAGTACTGTTTTTGTCAACATGGAGCAAAGAATGTTGGGAATGACGAGGGTGGAGCACTGTAGGACAAATGGCAGAGAAGGAGTGTCAAGGTTTGGGGCGACGCAGGTACAAACAGACCCAGCCCTGTGAGTCAAGGTAAAGTCATTTGATTCCAAGGAACTGGTTTATTGATCATTACAGAATGTCTTTCTGGTACTTCCTGCTCCCTCTCCCCTCCCCTTTTCCCAACCATGATTCCCCTCTTCCTGACCCCTTCCTGTTCTCAATCCACAATAGAGACTCATATCATAATCTGGTTTATCATCACTCACATATGTCATGAAATTTGCTTATTTTTTTCATGGCAGCAGTGCAGAGCAATACATAAAATTACTACAGCACTGCACAAAAGTCTTGTGCAATATATTTTATATATACGTTTTTTAAAAACCGGCAATGTTAATTTGCCAAGGTGCAGAATATGGATCACCTGAAAATATACAGTCATAATTTTAATGACTTGTCTATCTAAGTACATAGCTCACTCAAAACCTATTGTCATCAGCCAGAGGAAGCCACAGGGAGGAGACATCCTCCATTAGACTGCATTGTTTCCTTCAACATCTCTTCCTCTCTCTCAAATCAACAGAGGTTTTAAATATAACCTGATTATTGAACAGAATTAGAAACACAGAAAATAGGTGCAGGAGTAGGCCATTCGGCCCTTCGAACCTGCACCACCATTCAGTACGACCATGGCTGATCATCCAACTCAGAACCCTATACCTGCCTTCCCTCCATACCCCCTGATCCCTTTAGCCACAAGGGCCATATCTAATTCCCTCTTAAATATAGCCAATGAACTGGCCTCAACTGTTTCCTGTGGCAGAGAATTCCACAGATTCACCATACTCTGTGTGAAGAAGTTTTTCCTCATCTCGGTCCGAAAAGGCTTCCCCTTCATCCTCAAACCCCTTGTTCTGGACTTCCCCAACATCTGGAATAATCTTCCTGCATCTAGCCTGTCCAATCCCTTTAGAATTTTATATGTTTCAATCAGATCCCCCCTCAATCTTCTAAATTTCAGAGAGTATAAGCCTAGTCGATCCAGTCTTTCATCATATGAAAGTCCTGCCATCCCAGGAGTCAATTTGGTGAACCTTCTTTGTACCCCCTCTATGGCAAGAATGTCTTTCCTCAGATTAGGAGACCAAAACTGCACACAATACTCCAGGTGCGGTCTCACCAAGGCAGTAGTACCAGGGAGGTACAACTGCAGTAGTACCTCCCTGCTCCTGTACTTGAATCCTCTTGCTATGAATGCCAGCATACCATTCGCCTTTTTCACCGCCTGCTGTACCTGCATGCCCACTGTCAATGACTGGTCTTGTTGCACCTCCCCTTTTCCTAATCGGCCACCATTGAGATAATAATCTGTTTTCCTGTTCTTGCCACCAAAGTGGATAACCTCACATTTATCTACATTAAATTGCATCTGCCATGAATTTGCCCACTCACCTAACCTATCAAGTCACCCTGCATCCTCTTAGCATCCTCCTCACAGCTAACACTGCTGCCCAGCTTTGTGTCATCTGCAAACTTGGAGATGTTGCATTTAATTCCCTCGTCTAAGTCATTAATATATATTGTAAACAACTGGGGTCCCAGCACTGAGCCTTGCAGTATCCCACTAGTCACTGCCTGCCATTCTGAAAAGGTCCCTTTTATTCCCACTCTTTGCTTCCTGTCTGCCAACCAATTCTCTATCCACATTAATACCATACCCGCAATACCAATTAGCACCAAACTGTAAAGCACACAAATTTACCTTTAAGCTGTGGCTTCGTCAGGTATCGGAAGACAATGATTACAAGGATATTAGCCAGAAGGACCAAAATAAAGATAACTCTGAGCTGCAAAAAATAAAGTCACACTATTATGAAATATCCAATTCACGGTATTTTGGACTTCAATGCCACCAACTAATCAATAACCTATCAGAAATTGGAAGTGCAAAAGGGACTTGGAGTCTTAGTACAGGATTCCCTAAAAATTAACTTACACGTTGAGTCAATGGTAAGGAAGGCAAATGGAATGTTCAATATTTCGAGAGAATAGAACATAAAAGGAAGGATGCAATTAATGCTTTATAAGGGATTGGTCAGATCACATCTGGAGTACTGTAAGCAAGTGTGGGGCCCCATATCTAAGAAAGGATGTGCTGGCATTGGGGAGTGTCCAAAGGAGGTTCATGAGAATGATCCTGGGAATGAAAAGGTTAATGAATGAGGAGCTCTTTAATGGTTCTTTGCCTGTACTCGCTGGAGATTAAAAGAATAAAGGGGGGTGGAATCTCACTGAAATCTATTGAATACTGTAAGGCCAAGACAGTGGACAGAGAAGATGTTTCCAATGATGAAAGAGTCTAGGACCGAAGGACGCAGCCTCAGAATAGAAGGATGCCCCTTTTGAACAGAGGTGAGGAGGTATGTCTTGAACCATAGGGTGGGGAACCTGTGGAATCCATTGCCATAGATGGCTGCATAAGCCAAATCATTGGGGGTATTTAAAGCAGAGATTGATAAGTTCTTTATTCGTAAAGGCATCAAAGGTTATGGGGAGAAGGCAAGAAAATGAGATTGAGAGGGAAGTTAAATCAGCCATGATCAAACAGTGAATCAGACTCAATGGACTGGATTTAGAATCCTTCTCCTATGTCTTTTTGTCTTTGTGAGACCGAGTTGTGGCATGCCTTGGAACCATGATAATTATTTACCAATAGTGGCTAGGACATGCCCTGTGCAGCTCTGCACGTCCTTGTGCCACATCTATACAAGCTGGCGCAGCTAACACAAGGCAAATGATGGCCCACTGTCACACCACGCACTGCCAAGCCCTGTTCCACTACTTAATGATCAGCAGTTGAGAAGCATTTAAAGAATTCTGAAGAATTGCAAGGACTGGCTGATACCAATGGTTCAATGCCTTGGAATGCAAACACTGATAACCCGATGAAGGGTGCACATGGGTTCCGCTGCTCATGTGACACTATTGTAACAGGCCGAACAGTAGGGCCTGGAGTGCATACTCCACTATTGAATCTCCTATTTTTTCATGTACATAACAAAGCTACAATGAATCATAAGACAAAAAACTATGTAAAATAAAAAGAGAAAATAATATTTATTCATTTGCACAAAAGAGCTCCCTCAGGATAAAAGCAAGCAGCAGAGTGACAGCGAATCAGAGCAAATTACAAAATGCTGGCAATTTTTCCCCTTAACCATCCTTTGAATTCTTGATGTCCACACAATCCTTTCTCATTTTAGCAACATTTTCACCTCACGTAATTTAATATTTTTCTCAGCCAGATGGACACCATTGATTAATTTTTGCAGCTATGTTTTTATGTCTGAATATGATTTCTGAGATCTTTGAATTATTGAATATCTGCCATTCAATATATGTGTATTCAACTTCTCCACTAATCTCAGTCAACTCAATGCTAATTGACTTTGTTTAAGCCTCTAAACTTGCAAGAGGGAGTGCTACTGAATCACATTGCAGGAGGTCCACACATTCTAATTCCTACTGTTTCCCACCTCTTCTCTGCTACCATTCTACAATGGAGACTCTAAGCTGTAAACCAGACTCTTGCTGTCTTTCTACAGTCACCCGTTATGCTTACCATGATGTAGTGAGAAGACTGGAGGATGAATGAAGCCATAATGTCAAAAGTGAGCAGCTCAACCTCTTCCATTGTAAACTTATGGCCTATAATTGTGGTTCGTCCAGCTTTGTCCTGAGAACAGGAAAAGAAGTGATTCAGTGTGTTTGGAGAACAGCAAGTATGAGTAGCTTACTTCTGTTTAAGGGAAGCAAGTCTGAAATATACCAATGCCACTGACAAGCAGATACATCTCCGGGTTAAGTGGATTCCAAACTGACAAGCAGATACAAGGTGTGATGAGCTTCTCCTTGGATCTGACTACAAGTGACTTCCCAAGCCATTGCTGTAACCTAATCAACCACCAAAGGACTTGTTGACACGCCTGTTGCTGAGGGAAGAGTCCAACCAGATCATCAAAGCTCCATGGAAAATAGGGAGACAACACTGGCTCTTAAATGACTCAACAATTTTTTAAAGCCAAAATATGATTTAAAATATCGGGAGCATATTTTAACAAATTCAGCATCTTGTATATAAAGTTCATATTGAAAAAAATTTTTTTTTCTATTTTTTTTGGCATTTCCTTTGACAGTTTTCTCCCTGTTTTCTAATGAAGGCATTTATTCTTGAAGGCTTACCGTCCTCAGACACAAGGCACTGTCCTTTTTTCCCCAATAGTCTAAAACAATTCAAGTCTCAGGGACTTGAGTTAAACCTTCATTGCTCTTTCCTACAGAGCAATCAATGTTAGGATTTGAGATCAATTTCCCTCTCCCTTTTCCCTTAGACCTGCTGTGACTAAGACCTAACAGAATGTGAATGAGGATGAAATAAATCACCATTTGTTCTCTGAGGCTGGTGCACATTTCCTTTACACAAGAACAGAAGAAACAGGAGCAATAGGCCATTTGGCCTATTAAGCCTGTTCCACCATTCAGTAAGATCATTGCTGATTTAGACGTGGACTCAGCTCCACAGAACTGCCTTTTCCCCATAATCCTTAATGCCTCCGCTATGCAAAAATCTAACTGTGTCTTAAGTATATTTAATGAGATGGCCTCTAGTGCTTCCTTGGGCTGAGAATTCCACAGATTCATTAGACTCCGGGAAAAGCAGTTTCACTTCTCTCCATAAAGTTATAGAAAACTACAGCATAGAAACAGGCCTTTTGGCCCATCTAGTCCATGCTCAGCCATTTAAACAGCCTACTCCTATCATCCTGCACCAGGGCCATAGCCCTGCATACCCCGACCATCCACGTACCTAGCCAAACTTCTCTTAAACATTGAAATCAAAAACTGCACCCACCATCTGCACTGGCTGCTTGTTCCACACTCTCACCACCCTCCGAATGAAAAAGTTTCCCCCATGTTTCCCTTAAACATTTCACCCTTCACCCATAATCCATGACCTCTGGTTTTAGCAACACGTAATCGTCGTTTCATGTCTCAGCCTGAAACATCAACCATACTCTTTTCCATAGATGCTGCCTGGCCTGCTGAGTTCCTCCAGCATTTTCTGTGTGTTTCTTGGATTTCCAGCATCTGCAAATTTTCTCTTGTTTGTGATTTGACCTCTAGTTTGTCTCAGTGGAAAAAGCCTGCTTACATTTACCCTATCTATACCCCTCATAATTTTGTATACCTCTGTCAAATCTCCCCTCATGTAACAGGGAGTAAAGACTTAACTCACTCAATCTTTCCTTATAACACAGGTCCTCCAGACCTGGCAACATCCTTGTAAACTTTCTCTGCACTCTTTCAACCTTACTTGCATCTTTCTTGAAGGTAGATGACTAAAACGGCACATAATTCTCCAAATTGGGCCTCACCAAGTTTTATACAACTTCAACATAAGATCCCATCTCCTGTAGTCAATACACTGATTTACGAAGGCCAATGTGCCAAAAGCTTTCTTTACAACCCTACCTACCCATAACGCCACTTTCAATGAACTATGGACCTGTAATTCCCAGATCCCTTTGTTCTACTGTATTCCTCAATGCCCTACCATTCACTGTGTAAGACCTACCCTGGTTGGTTCTCCCAAAGCGCAACACCTCACACACTTGTCTGCATTAAATTCCATCTGTCATTTTCCAGCTGATCCAAATCCCACTGCAAGACGTAATAGTCTTTGCTGTCCACTACACCCTCAATTTGGTGTCATCCACAAATTTGCTGGTCCAGTTAACCAGATTATCATCCAGATCATTGATAAAGATGACAAACAACAAACAGCACCGATCCCTGCAGCACTCCACTAGTCACAGGCTTCCACTCAGAAAGGCAACTCTCCACTACCACACTCTGGCTTCTCCTGCAAATCTAATGTCTAATCCAATTTACTACCTTATCTTAAATGCCGAGCGACTGAACCTTGTAAACCAACCTCCCATGCAGGACCTTGTCAAATGCCTTGCTGAAATCCATGTAGACAATATCCACTACCTTTCCTTCAATAACTTTCCTTATAACTTCCTTGAAAAATTCTAAGATTGGTTAGATCCTGAAGAAGGTCTTGCCCCAAAAGATCGACTATTTCCGTAGATGCTGCCTGACTTGCTAAGTTCCACCAGCATTGCGTGTGTATTGCATGAGCTTTTAGTTTGATGCCTTTCTTTTCCCCTCAGTTATTCAAAGCTGGTTCTCCCCATCTTTACTGGTCTTGCTTTTAACTGGCATGGAGTACAGTCATAACCTACATTAAGATATTATTCAGGAGCAATTTCAGTTAGTTTTCTAAAGACTGGATTAAATGTCCATTTCAGCACTGATTCATTATTCTTACCCACTATCAGAGTTACCCTGTCTCTCAAATGATCTGGTGCAATTTGCATGTCTTTAATACAAAATAATCTGCAGATGCTGGGATCAAAGCAACACTCACAACACGCTGGAGGAACTCAGCAGGTCGGGCAGCATCTGTGGAAACGATGAGTCAACGTTTCGGGCCGGAACCCTTTGTCAGGACTGAAGAGGGAAGGGGCAGAGGCCCTATAAAGAAGGTGGGGGAGGGTGGGAAGGAGAAGGCTGGTAGGTCCAGTTGAAAAACCAGTAATTTGAAAGACAAAGGAGTGGGGGAGGGGAAGCAGGGAGGCAATAGGCAGGAAAGGTGAAGAAGGAATAGGGGAAAACACAATGGATAGTAGAAGGAGGCGGAACCATGTCTTTAGTGATGTTCCATAGCTATTATAGACCATAGAACAAAATTAACATCCTTGTATAACGAAAGCTACCTGTCCCCATAGTAGTCTGGGGATTAATTAAAATATAAATCTACCTTTGCCTATGACACCATTCAATTTACGAATATTCTCTTTTGGCAATAAAGAGCATTTTAAGGCCTTGCTACTAATGTAATTCAGGAAAATGTAAAAGACTACACAGAGTAAGATTTGCAACCCAGCAACACCTTTGTGACAAGATAATACAATTTTAAATTAGTCGAGAATGCATATTGGTCAGAATATTAAGGAAAACTACACTACTTTTTTCTGGTAGTAGAGTGGGAATTTTTCATCTACTTGAGGCACAGAGAGTTTCAGATTACTCCTGTTATGACACCAGTGGGTATCTCAGTAAAATTCCACAAATCCATTGGCAAGATGTGAACAAACATCCGCGCTCTCTCCCAGAACAATGTCCCAAACACTGATGCCCTAACTACAGTCAGAGGGGCCCTGTTGAAGACTGGTAACTTCCATTCACTGGTTCATTGGCAAGACCGAGGCGGGGAGCTGTTTGCCCTCTGTTGTTGCTAGGCCCTGGCCCTCATACCACAACGTTGCCTGTTGCACCTGCCCAGGGCAGGACTCTTAAGTTTTTTTTGTGACTATTTGTTGTATGTATGCTGTACATTCTATGTGCTGTGTATGACTGTTGATAGACGTTTTGCATCGTCACCCTGGAGGAATGCTGGTCATTTGAATGTATTCATTCATATTTGTGTATAGTTGAATGACCATTAAACTTGAACTTGAACTTTTAGACCATCCTTGAAAAACTGGAACACCATCTTCAACTTCTAGGAATGTTCATCCCATGATCACTCAAAATGGAGGATCATCACCTGGAAAGGCAACTCTCAAAGGTCTCTACAACAGGAACAATGGTAGGGTTCTCAAATGGCAGAAGTAATCGGTTCCAGCCTCATTACAGAGAATGCAAGAAACAGGAACAGAAGTGGAGAAGTCAGCCGTCCAACCTGCTTTCTTAAGCTGGATGGGCTGATCCAGTCTTGAACTCAGCACCACTTTCTCACAGTCTCCGCACACGCTTTCACTCCCTTCTCATTATGACTTGAACATATTCAACAACTCTGTGCCTCTATAGTTCTTTGGATAGTGAATTGGGAAGATTCATGAACAAGAACACCGCCTCCATCCGAAATGGGTGACTCCCTATTCTGAATATGAATCCACAGTTGTAGAGAACTCCATGGAGGAAAGCATCCACCCGCTAAATCTCCTCAGGAGCCTGAATGTTTCAATAGGATCACCTCTCTTTCTTACACAGTCCAATGGGTACAGCCCAACCTTGCTTCATGCATTAACCCCTATATTCATTTTGCAACCAACAGCAGTTTATCTTGTTAACCATATTACTGTCTGTGGGAACCTGCTGGGTGCAAACTGTCTGTCACGCTTCCTGCTTTGCAACACTTAACAGTATGTCTGATATTAAGCGTAACATTCTGCAAGAATCACTATTGGGGTTACTGTTGGTTAGTGGTTACATTAATGATCTGGAAATGAGTATTTTCAACACAAACTGCAAGTATATACAAATGATATTGATCAGGATTATATGCACTCTCAATGTTACAGACTGTATTGGAGACTAAAGTCATGGCTGGTAAACAAGCAAATGTTCAGGGGATATTTGCGTGGAGTTCTGCATAGGTATGTTCCAATGAGAGAAAGAAAGGATGGTAGGGTACAGGAACCGTGGTTTACAAAGGCCGTTATAAATCTAGTTGAGCAGAAAACAAGAGCTTACGAAAGGTTCAAAGAACTAGGTAATGATAGAGATCTAGAAGATTATAAGGCTAACAAGAAAGGAGCTTGTTCCATGAGAAGGTCTTGACAGACAGAATTAAGGGAAACCCCCAAGGCATTGCGAAAAGCAAGAGGATAAGACGTGAGGGAATAGGACCATTCAAGTGTGGCAGTGGAAAATTGTGTATGGAACCGGAGGAGATAGCAGAGGTACTTAATGAATATTTTGCTTCAGTATTCACTACAGAAAAAGATCTTGGCGATTGTAGGGATGACTTGCAGCGGACTGTAAAGCTTGAGCGTGTAGATATTAAGGAAGAGGATGTGCTGGAGCTTTTGCAAAGCGTCAAGTTGGATGAGTCACCGGAAGCAGACGGGATGTACCCCAGGCTACTGTGGGAAGCGAGGAAGGAGATTACTGAGCCTCTGGCGATGATCAATGGGGATGGGAGAGGCTCCGGTGGATTGGAGGGTTGCAGATGTTGTTCCCTTATTCAAGAAAGGGAGTAGAGATAGCCCAGGATATTATAGACAAATGAGTCTTACTTCAGTGGTTGATAAGTTGATGGAGAAGACACTGAGAGGCAGGATTTACGAACATTTGGAGAGGCATTATATGATTATTAGGAATAGTCAGCATGGCTTTGTCAAAGGCAGGTGATGCCTTACGAGCCTGATTGAATTTTTTGAGGATGTACCTAAGCACATTGATGAAGGTCGAGCCGTAGATGTAGTGTGTATGGATTTCAGCAAGGCATTTGATAAGGTACCCCATGCAAGGCTTATTGAGAAAGTAAGGAGGCATGGGATCCAAGGGGACATTGCTTTTTGGATCCAGAATTGGTTTGCCCACAGAAGGCAAAGAGTGGTTGTAGACGGGTCATATTCTGCATGGAGGTCAGTGACCAGTGGTGTGCCTCAGGGATCTGTTCTGGGACCCTTACTCTTCATGATTTTTATAAATGACCTGGATGAGGAAGTGGAGGGATGGGTTAGTAAGTTTGCTGATGACACAAAGGTTGGGGGTATTGTGGATAGTGTGGAGGGCTGTCAAAAGTTTACAGCGGGACATTGATAGGACGCAAAACTGGGCTGAGAAGTGGCAGATGGGGTTCAACCCAGATAAGTGTGAAGTGGTTCATTTTGTAGGTCAAATATGATGGCAGAATATAGTAATAATGGTATGACTCTTGGCAGTGTGGAGGATCAGAGGGATCTTGGGGTCCGAGTCCATAGGACACTCAAAGCTGCTACGCAGGTTGACTCTGTGGTTAAGAGGGCATACGGTGCATTGGTCTTCATCAACCATGGGACTGAGTTTAAGAGCAGAGAGGTAATGTTGTAGCTATATAGGACTCTGGTCAGACCCCACTTGGAGTACTGTGCTCAATTCTGGCTGCCTCACTACAGGAAGGACGTGGAAACCATAGAAAGGGTGCAGAGGAGATTTTCAAGGATGTTGCCTGGATTGGGGAGCATGCCTTATGAGAGTAGGTTGAGTGAACTCGGCCTTTTCTCCTTGGAGCAACAGAAGATGAGAGGTGACCTGATACAGGTGTACAAGATGATGAGAGGCATTGATCGTATGGATAGTCAGAGGCTTTTTCCCAGGGCTGAAATGGCTAGCATGAGAGGGCACAGTTTCAAGGTGCTTGGAAGTAGGTACAGAGGAGATGTCAGGCTAAGTTTATTTTTTGTTTGTTTGTTGTTGTTTTTTTTTCACAGAGAGTGGTGAGTGCATGGAATGGGCTGCTGGTGGTGGTGGTGGAGGCGGAAATAGAAACATAGAAAACATACAGCACAATACAGGCCCTTCCTCCCACAAAGCTGTGCCGAACATGTCCCTACCTTAGAACTACCTAGGCCTTACCCATAGCCCTCAATTTTTCTAAGCTCCCTGTAGCCATCCAGGAGTCTCTTAAAGGACCCTATCATTTCCACCAATGATAGGGTCTTTTAAGAGACTCCTGGATAGGTACATGGAGCTTAGAAAAATAGAAGGCTATGGGTAACCCTGGTAATTTCTAAGGTAAGGACATGTTTGGCACAGCTTTGTGGGCCGAAGGACCTGTATTGTGCTGTAGGTTTTCTATGTTTCTATGTTAACCTTGGAAATGTGCAGCTCTTTAAATGTAGACAGAGGAAATACTAAATAATCATAAACACCAAGAACAACTAAAAGGCATTGTTGGACTGGCAGTCCATTTGGTTAGGAATGATAGATTAACTGTACTTGATGCAAGTTAGTATGGGCAGCAGAACTTCATGTGAACTTATCTTTTTGGATGAAGAAGAGTAGGGCTTGTTTGAATAAAGTTTAGTCCAACTCCAAAGTTGGAAGGATTTGTCAGATCATGGCCACTCTGTACCTCAACTTCACCTTTCTTCATATGCTCTCTCAATAGCCTTAGCTGACCAATATCTATTGATAAAAAAAGGTGGAAACTAAGTAGATAGAGGGGAGAGAAAAAGAAAGTTGTTATTTCAGAATGAACAAAATTTTTATCAGAACTGGGGAATATTTTGAAAAATGAAATGTGTTAAGGTGCAGGTCTGGGTGGAGAGATTGGGGCAGAGAGATTAGAGTCCACTTACTGATCTAACCTATTCTCTTCATCTCCATTACCAACATTGAGCTTTCCAGTACCTGCTATTTTTATTTCCAGTATTTTAGATTTTAAACACCTCTTGTTCGGTGTCGTACCTTCAATTCTGCATGAGGATTGGTAATCTTTGAGGGAGAGGGTAACAGCTTCTTTTGTACGAAGCCACTCTTCCTTATTTCGTATCAGTTAGATCTAGATTTACAATTCTGTCCTTTTCCTAGATTCTTACAACCAAAGAAATACTTTTCTTATATCCCTTTATCATTTTAAAGATAATAATTCGGGAGTACAGTCTATATATATTGGTCACATGTGCAGTGACTGAGTGTTAGCTGAAAAGATGTTGGAAGTGATGCCCCTTGGGACTGAACATCCTGCTGACACCTGATAATGGGGCAGGGTCCACTGTTCAGCATAGTGTAACAGGGTGTAAAACAATGACCATTAACTCATTTAAAGATCATGTGACCTGATATTTGCTTTCTTGCTCTTTTCAACAGCAAACTTATACGTTCACCAACTTTCTGCAAACAGTCTTGCTACAAGCAACTACTTTACAGAACAACTCTGCCAAGTCAGCTGAGTCTCTGGTTGTCTGCAGTGTTCCCTGCCCTGCTGCACACCTCTAAGGTATAGGCCAGGCACTTTAAAACACCATCAATGTACCACCCTCTGTCTTCACAAAACCTCTCAAACATACTGGAAGAATGCACTAACCCAACATCAGCTTTGTCTCCCAGGCCAGCCTCCAAAGAATGGAGATGAATTACACAGCCACCTCTGATGGTTGGGCCATGTTATTCACACACCCAACACCAGATTCTCCAAACAGATGCTATTCCCAGCTCTGTGACATCAAAAGACGGCCACAGAAACAGTAAAAATGATTAAGGGTGTTTTCAAAATTTCCTTGAATAAGTGCAACATACTCACCAATTGTGGAAACCTCTGGTTCATGACCACTCAAAATGAAGGAGCATTCAGAATGGCAAATGTCTTTGTCAGAAGCAGCTAAAAACCCAGTACAATTCATGGATGAGCATCCAACCCACCAAATGAACTACCCACACTCTATCAAGCAGTGTGTCTCAGTCACACATTGACCTCACCAGCCTCCTCAAAGTCAAAGCAGAAATAAGTCATCCTCGATTATGAGTTCTTATGCTTTTGTTCTACTACATTGTTGCAACAGAGATGAATGGATGTTCAAGAAATGGCAATTCATTGTTTACTTTAGCAGATTACAACCTGCCAGACTCAATGAGTTTGACAATTTCACATCACATCCATGATCTCCATTTGCAATCACTCTGCTACCTCCATTTATACTTCCTTTAATCCCACTTCTTGCTTTTGGCCATTTATAGCCCGTCCTTTCCCTTGTGTTGCTTAATGCTGTATCCAGTCCTCTCCCAGAACTCAACTTGTTTTTTATTTTTCACTCACTTTTCCTACTTCTAAAAATCCTTGTACTTTCTTTATAAATGCAACACTACTGTATATTCTGCACTGTATTCTTTCATATGTATGGAATGACCAGTCTGAATGGCATGTAAACAAAATCTTTTCATTGTATTTCAGTACACGGGACAAAAATAAACCAATACTCACTTTCCACTTCTAATGAAATATTATCTCTACAAATGCTGCCTGACCCACTGAGCATCAGTGTTCTCTCCCATTTCAGAGTTCTTTCTGCTGTATTTTGCTTTTGGATAGAAGAAAACTATGTATTTTGTTACCTGTGCTTGGACTTCAATGAAATGCATTCCTTTACTGTAATCCTTGGCCTTCCAGGGCAATGTATGAAGTGGACCTTCGATATGGACTGCATTGCCTATTAAGACACCATCAATTTTGATGAGAACTGAAGTGACTTGAGCTGGGGAGAAGGCTAGGACCCTGATGAGGAAATGTAAACCATGTTACCAACAATAATTAGACCACAAAGCTGTATTCAATCTCACAGTTGTTATTGACACATTTACTATCAGCCACCAGATCTCCAAATAATCCAACTTCACATGTAGTATAGGAAATTTAATTTAAACACAAGGAGTATAACGCAGCCCGGATTAGTACATGGAAGTATGGTGCCGTAGCCATTACAGAAACTTGGTTGAGAAAAGGGTGAGACTGGTTGGTAGCTTAAGGTTTAGGGTGCAGATACTTCAGACACGACAAAGGGGAATGTAACAGGTGGGGGAACCGCATTACTGATTAGGGAAAATGTTACGGCTGCAATGAGGTATCTTGAATGGTTCATCCAGCGAGGACATACAAGTAGAGCTCAGAGAAACAGATAAGCAGGCAGGCCATGCAAAGACACAAGAAACAACAGGTTTACTGCAGTGAGACGAGAAAATCTGCAGATGCTAGACATCCAAGCAACACACACAAAATGCTGAAGGAACTCAGCAGGCCAGGCAGCATCTACAGAAAAGAGTAGAAGTTGATGTTTTGGGCTGACACCCTTCATCAGGTGCTGCCTGGCTTGCTGAGTTCTTCTAGCATCTTATATTGTGATATTAACATCCCCAATATTGACTGGCACTTCCTAATTCCTGGGCATGGAAGGGGCAAATTTGTACCGTGTATTAGGAGGGATTCTTGAAACAATGTGTAGATAGTACAATAGAGATGGGGCCCATACTAAACATTATATTGGGGAATGAGTCAGGCCAGTTTATTGAAGTTTCTGTTAGGGAGCAATGACTAGTATTTTATGATAGTTACAGGGAGGACAAGCAGGTTACAGGTAAAAATGCTAAATTGGAGAATGACTAATTACTAAAACATTAGGCAGGAACTGAAAACTTTATTTAACGGTAAATCTGATTCTAATGTGGGAGTCTTTAACAGAAGTTGTAGAGTGAGGACCAGCATATTCCTGTGTAGATGAAAGGTAAGGATGACAAGGTTCAGGAACCTTGGATGACAAGTGATATTGTAAGTTTAGTCAAAAAGCAAACGGAAATACTGTATATGTAAGATTTAGGAAACTGAAATCAAACAAGAGCCATTAGGAGTATAAAGGAAGTAGGAAAGAACTTATTCAAGAGATTAGGAGGTCAAAGGTCCATGAAATGTCCTTAACATGAGGGATTAAAAGAATCCCAAAGCATTTTATTTGTATATCAGGAGCAAAAGGTAAGTGACGGAAGGCATAGGTCCAGTCAGGGACAAAAGTTGAAATTTGTGCCTAGAGAAACAGGAAGAGGGTGAGCTCCTTCATGAGTACTTTACACTGCTATTCATTAAGGTGAAGGACATGGGTGATGGAAAGGTCAAGGAGATGTATGCTGATACTCTAGAGCACATCAATATTCAGGAAATAGGATGGAAAAGCAGATAAAAACCATGCTTACCTTCATTGGTCAGAATATTGGGTATGAAAGTGGGCAAGTTAAGTATAAAACTTTGGTCAGGCCACATTTGAACCATTCTGTGGAGTTCTGGTTGCCACATTACAGGAACGATGTGGACATTATGCAGAAGAGGTTCACCAGGATGTTGCTAGAATGAAAGAGTATCAGCTACAAGAGGAGGTCTGACAAGTTTGTATTGTTTTCTCTGGCAGGCTAAGGGGCAACCTGGTAGAAGCTTACAAAATTATAAAGAAGTTGGAATGTCAGATGGAAATTTCAAATACTAGCGGGAATAGATTTAAGTTGAAAGGGGGAAACTTTAAAGGAGCTTTGCAAGGCATTTTTTTGTTATACAAGGGGAGTGGTTAGTGCCTGAAACATGCTGCAGGAAGTGGTGGAAGCTGATAATGTACAATGGCATGTTTTAAAAAGCAGGCAAGGTACAGAGGCATACAAACCACGTACAGGCAGATGGATTACTTTAAACTGACATGATTGGCTCACACATGCTGGGATGAAGGGCCTGTTCCTGTGCTATACTGTTGTATGCTCTAACAGCAGGGCTTTGAGGATCAGTGAAGAGAGAACCTAACACTGGTGCCAGTAATGAGGAACTCAGTTAAACTGAGACTCAATCTTCATTTACAGTTTTCCACTGCATACAAAAGTTCACAATGATACAAGATGCCATTCAAAAGACATGGAGCTTTGATGGTCAAAGAGGAAAGCTAGTCCCATGGCAGGTGAGGTAGTAATCAAACAACACAGATTATAAGTGACAAGCAAATCAGAGGAGATGAGGGAAGTTATTTTATACAGCCATTCAATCAACTGCGTGGCCCTGAAGTAATCTTCTAGATTAAGTCCAATGATAATTAGTGACTAAGAGTTGCAGCAGAAGTTACTGTGGTATTCTGCTCTATTTCCAAAGTATATCTTCCTGTGGTAACCTGCATGACTGTAGAGGTGACAAAGGCTTATTATACCCAGTCGGTCATTTTGTATACAGTGGATTTCAGTTAATTGGGCCATCATTTAATCAAGGCAGCTGCCCATCTGGGACAACTCTTACAGAACAAAAACTAATTCAAAGAAATAGCCAGGATGCCCTTCATTATTTGGGACTATGCCCCTTAATTGGGTCAGGAGGCTGTTGCCGAACAGTGTTCAAATAGTATCATTTGTGCTCAAAAAGCAGTGATTTTTGTCACTGATAGTTGGTGAGAAATAAGCAATAAGACAATTCAAAACTGTTTTGCTCACTGCAGTTTCAAGCATTGGCTATGAATGAAAATGGAACGCCTTCACTACTCACACTAAGAAGCATTTGAATAGATCAATAATCATCTTGAATGTTACAATAAAAATGAAGATTTGGAGAAGGCAATCAGCAACAGCATTGTATGAAGGCAGTCCATTACCTACACTGTGTGTCTATGCTGACTTTCTTCATATACAGTCAATGAAAAGAACACTGCAGTATAGACTGGATGAATTCCTCCATTGGTATCTATTAGGAACTAATACGTATAAGACTACTATAGTATTATTAGTAGTGTTTTAATTTGGTCTGTATTTCATTTAAATACACAATTTGTTATTCAGTTAAACAGTAGTTTGTCTCTTTTATACTTTTTAACAATTATCATGAAATTTCAGCTAATTGGGGCAGCTGCTTAATTGGGTCAAAACATACTGCTCCTGATATGTCCCAAATAACTGGAATTCATTGTATATTCACATAAGCCCTCAATGAGATTGTGGCTTTCATATAAACATCAATTACTCCTCATTACACAAAGAACAGAAGAACAGAATTAATCCATGCAAGGGATCTCAGAATCAGGTTTACTATCACTGGCATTTGTCCTGAAACATAGAAACAAAGAAAATAAGTGCAGGAGAAGGCCATTCGGCCCTTCGAACCTGCACCACCATTCAGTATGATCATGGCTGATCATCCAACTCAGAACCCTGTACCTGCCTTCTCTCCATACCCCCTGATCCCTTTAGCCACAAGGGCCATATCTAACTCCCTCTTAAATATAGCCAATGAACTGGCCTCAACTGTTTCCTATGGCAGAGAATTCCACAGATTCACCACTCTCTGTGTGAAGAAGTTTTTCCTCATCTCGGTCATAAAAGGCTTCCCCTTTATCCTCAAACTGTGACCCCTCGTTCTGGACCTCCCCAAAAATTGGGAACAATCTTCCTGCATCGAGCCTGTCCGATCCCTTTAGAATTTTATACGTTTCAATAAGATCCCCCCTCAATCTTCTAAATTCCAGAGAGTTTAAGCCTAGTCAATCCAGTCTTTCATCATATGAAAGTCCTGCCATCCCAGGAATCAATCTGATGAACCTTCTTCGAACTCCCTCTATGGCAAGAATGTCTTTCCTCAGATTAGGGGACCAAAACTGCACACAATACTCCAGGTGTGGTCTCACCAAGGCCTTGTACAACTGCAGTAGTACCTCCCTGTTCCTGTACTTGATTCCTCTTGCTATGATCGCCTTTTTCACCGCCTGCTGTACCTGCATGCCCACTTTCAATGACTGGTCTTGTTGCACCTCCCCTTTTCCTAATCGGCCACCATTGAGATAATAAGATTTTCCTGTTTTTGCCACCAAAGTGGATAACCTCACATTTATCCACATTAAATTGCATCTGCCATGAATTTACCCACTCATCTAACCTATCCAAGTCACCCTGCATCCTCTTAGCATCCTCCTCACAGCTAACACTGCCGCCCAGCTTCATGTCATCCGCAAATTTGGAGATGCTGCATTTAATTCCCTCGTCTAAGTCATTAATATATATTGTAAACAACTGGGGTCCCAGCACTAAGCCTTGCGGTACCCCACTAGTCACTGCCTGCCATTCTGAAAAGGTCCTGTTTATTCCCACTCTTTGCTTCCTGTCTGCCAACCAATTCTCTATCCACATCAATACCATACCCCCAATACCATGTGCTTTAAGTTTGTACACTAATCTCCTGTGTGGGACCTTGTCAAAAGCCTTTTGAAAATCCAAATATACCACATCCACTGGCTCTCCCCTATCTGCTCTACTAGTTACACCCTCAAAAAATTCTATGAGATTCGTCAGACATTATTTTCCTTTCACAAATCCACGCTGACTTTGTCCGATGATTTCACCGCCTTCCAAATGTGCTGTTATCACATCTTTGATAACTGACTCTAGTATTTTCCCCACCACTGATGTTAGGCTAACCGGTCTATAATTCCCTGGTTTCTCTCTCCCTCCTTTTTTAAAAAGCGGAGTTACATTAGCCACCCTCCAATCCTCCAGAATCTAAAGAGTTTTGAAAAATTAACACTAATGCATCCACTATTTCTTGGGCTACTTCCTTAAGCACTCTGGGATGCCGACCATCTGACCCTGGGGATTTATCTGTTTTTAATCCCTTCAATTTACCTAACACCACTTCCCTACTAACATGTATTTCCCTCAGTTCCTCCATCTCACTAGACCCCCCGTCCCCTACTATTTCCAGAAGAATATGTATGTCCTCCTTAGTGAAGACAGAACCAAAGTAGTTATTCAATTGGTCTGCCATATCCTTGTTCCCCATGATCAATTCACCTGTTTCTGACTGTAAGGGACCTACATTTGTCTTAACCAATCTTTTTCTTTTCACATATCTATAAAAGCTTTTACAGTCAGTTTTTATGTTCACTGCCAATTTTCTCTCATAATCTTTTTTCCCTTTCCTAATTAAGCCCTTTGTCCTCCTCTGCTGGACTCTGAATTTCTCCCAGTCCTCAGGTGAGCCGCTTTTTCTGGCTAATTTGTATGTTTTTTCTTTGGAATTGATACTATCCCTAATTTCCCTTGTCAGCCACGGGTGCACTACCTTCCCTGGTTTACTCTTTTGCCAGACTGGGATGAACAACTGTTGTAGTTCATCCATGCAATCTTTAAATGCTTGCCATTGCATATCCACCGTCAACCCTTTAAGTATCAATTGCCAGTCTATCTGAAATTTGGTGTTTTGCGGCAGCAGTACAATGCAATACATAATAATTTAAAAACTATAAATTATAGTAAGAAATACAAAAACTAAATTAAATTAGTGCAAAAAGAGAGCAAAAAAAAAGACAAATATATAGTGAAGTAGTGTTCATGGGTTCATTGTCCATTCAGAAATCTGATGGCAGAGAGGAAAAAGCTCTTCTCGAGTTTGCGCCTTTCACTTCTGTACCTCCTCCCCGATGAGGGTCCTGAATGATGGATGCAACCTTTTTGAGGCATCACCATTTGAAGGTGGCCTTGATGCTGGGGAGGCAAGTACTCACAATGGAGCTGGCTGAGTTTACAACTTTCTGCAGCTTCTTCCAATCACGTGCAGTGGCCCTGCCAAACCAGATGATTATGCAACCAGTCAAATGCTCTCCATGGTACATCTGTAGAAATTTGGGAGAGTCTGTGGTGACATACAAAGTCTCCTCAAAATCCTAATGAAATACAGCTGCTGTCGTGCCCTCTTTGTAATCGCATCAATAGATCTTCATAGATGTTGACACCCAGGAACTTAAAACTGCTCACTTGTTCCACTGCTGATTCCTTGCTGAGGACTGGTGTGTGTTTCCTTGACTTCCCCTTCCTGAAGTCCACAATCAATTCCTTGGTCTGACTGAAGTTGAGTGCAAGGTTGTTGCAACACCACTCAACCAGCTGATCTATCTCGCTCCTGTACGCCTCCTTGTCACCATCCGAAATTCTGAATTCTGCCAATAATGGTTGTGTTATCAGCAAATTCAGAGACAGCATTTGAGCTGTGCTTAGCCACACAGTCATGGATGTAGAGGGTGTAAAGAGTGGGGTGAACACTCGAACAGCTTCTTCCCCTCCACCATCAGACATCTGAATGTACAATGAACCTCACTACATATTTTTTTCTTGAGGTGCGTCAGTGTTAATTGTCAGCAAGGAGATGTTATTTCTGATCTACACTGACTGTAGTATCCTCATGAGGAAGTTAAGCACCCAGCTGCAGAGGGAGGTATAGAGGCCCAGGTTTTGAAGCTTGTTGATTAGAACAAAGGGTATGATAGTGTTCAATGCTGAGCTGTAATCAACAAACAGCAGCCTGATGTAGGAATTGCTATTGTTCAGGTGATCCAAGACTGTATGGAGAGCCAGTGAGATTGCATCCACTGTACACCTATTGTGGTGACAGACAAATTGCAATGGGTCCAGATCCTTCCTTAGGGAGGAGTTGATTCTGGCAATGACCAACCTCTCAAAGCACTTCATCACAGTAGCTGTGAGTGCCACTGGGCAATAGGCATTGAGGCAGCTTACCCTGCTGTTTTTGGGCACTGGTATGATTATCATCCTTTTGAAGCAGGTGGGAACCTCTGATTGTAGTAGTGAGGGATTGAAGATGTCCTTGAACACTCCTGCCAGTTGGTTGGCACAGGTTTTTTGTGTCCTAGCAGGAAAACCTTCAGGGTCTGAACCCTTATGACGGTTCAACCTCTTGAAAGATGTTCTAACATTGGCTTCCCACAGAGTTGCCAGATGCTGCAGGGATTTGAATGGTGTAGTTTTATTCTCCCTTTTAAAACAAGCTTGAAAGGCAAACTCTGCCAGAGCTGACGTACATCTGATCCTGTCCCTACAATCAGAATTGCTGTTTTGCTCTTAAAATAGCCTTCTGAGGGTCATACCTGAACTTTGTGTATAGCTCTGGATCACCGGTTTTGAATGCCATAGATCCAACTCTCAGCAGACTACAATCTTCTGGTTCATTTATGGCTTTTGTTTTGGGAATGTCCGGTATGTTCTCAGAAGTACACACTGATCTATACAGGTCATGATGAAGTCATTCCGATCTAAAGATGAATCCCTGAATATTGTCTCGTCCATTGACGCAGAGCAGTTCTCCAAGTGCCTCTCTGCCTCCCTTGACTTTACTTTCTTGCTCCTCACCACTGGTCCTTAGTCTCTGCCTGTATGCTGGGAGTAGAAGTTAGCTGTTAGGACTTTCCAAAGTACAGAGAAGTGATGGCACTATAAGCGTTTTTGATGGTGGTATAACAGTGGCCAAGTGTGTTGGCTCCTCTGGTTCCTCGGTGATGTGTTGCTCAGAGACTTCTTCAAGCTGACTTGGCTGAAAACCCCGCAATGATAGGAAAGGCATCAGTTTCGTGTTTGCTGATTGCGATGCTCAGCTCCTCCAGGGCCTGCCTGACTTGGAAAGAGCAGGTGGAAAACTGCTCAGCAACTCCAGTGCCTGCCTGACTTTGGCCAAAGGTGGAAAGTACACCACTACTGGGTTGACAGTAGAAAATTCCTTCAGCGGATAAAATGGATGACGCTTGACTGCTGGATGTACCAGGTCAGGTGAGCAAGATTGAGGCAGAACTGCCATGACTGTGCCCCATGATGAGCTATTCATGAAGCATTTTCCACCTCCTCTGTTTTCAGCAGACTCAACAGGTGACCTGTCTTTTCAGTGGATGGTGAAGACCTCAGACTACAGCACTGCACCCAAATTGGATGGGAGTGAGCCATGTCTCCATGAAGCGAAGTACACAACCAGTCCCCAATGTTGTGCTGGTACTGCAATCTCACTCTGAGGTCTTCAATTTTATTTTCCAGAGACTATACATTTGCCTGCAGGATGACTGGGGGTGGGGGTCTAAGTTCACTGTGTTTCAATCATACCTATACCCCAGCATGCTTTCCCCACTTTTTTTTTCTTAAAGGGGAAAGGCACTCTCATCTTAAGTCTGCTGCTTGGGTATCAGAGTTTGAGAAACAATTGTATTTTAAGTAGTCTTAAAACTACTAAGTAGTCCCCATGGCTGTGACTGGATTTCTGCTGTAGTATGGCCAGTTGGTGGCGCAATGGCATCAGCGCCGGACTCCGGAGCGAAGGCTCCCGAGTTCGAATCCAAGTCAGGCTTTCCATCCGTGCCCGGTTGAGCGTTGAGCTAGCCACTTAGCCTCGTAAAAAAAAAAGGGTTGAGTCAAGAACGTTCATATCATGACCCAGTTAATTCGAAAGGAGACCAATCCTGACACTACGCGCCAGACAAGTCTGGTGTGACGCGCTAAAAAAAAGCTGTAGAATTACTAAGGGGGAATATTTGATGATTCCCATCGAGCTGCATGCAAAGAGTCATCATTTATCAGTGCCATCTTGGAAACCTTCAGCTGGTCCTTACAGTTAGAATTGAAGTGAAGTGTTCCAAGCTTCAGTATTGTCATTTAGGACCCAAACTGAACCTCATATTTTAAGTATTCACATGTAGTCACTGTCAAATAGACATCATAATCTTCCAAAATAATCCTTCAGTGAAGTTAGAATTATATTCACACCTTTTTTCAGAACAGTAACATGAAAAAGCCAAATTCTCAGAGCTCGTGAAGAGAATAGCCATAGGGTACAGGACTGTACTGATCTGTTGGTCAAATAGGAAAACAGGTTCATCCTGAAAACAACACGAACATGCACCTTGGGAGAACTAACAATGGTAGGACAAAGAGAGTAAGTGAGGGAGTACTGAGGAACACAGGGACCTTGGAGTATAAATTAAGAATTTCTGAAGGTGGCAGAACAGCAAGGTAAATGAAGACAGCATAAGGGATCCTAGACTTCATTAGCCAGGGTATAAAATACAAAAGCAAAGAGATTATTAATGAGGCAACAGCTAGGGTACCTTATGGAATTCTGGTCACACTATAAGGAAGTACTTGTTGCACTGGAGGGAGTGCACAGAAGCTTCACCAGGATGTGGCTGGAATGGAATATTTATGAGGTGGGTTTGTTTTCCTTTGAGTGGAAAAGGCTGAGAGAAGACCTGAATCCTTCCTTAGCACCCTGTAGCATCATCTCTTTTGTTAAAGACTTCTGTATTGCATCCGATCACTGAACTATCCTTTGATTCTTCCTTTCTTTTATCTCTGTATTTACTAGAAACCTGTTCCATTGTCAACATTATTCAGTCCTGAGTATCACCTGTCCAAAACGTTAATTCAGATTCCCTCAGCAGGTACTGCCTGATCCAGTGGAACAGCATAGTCATGATGGAAATATTCAGAAAATTGCCTACAAATCTCAATACACTGAGTCTGTTCTAATGCTGTCTGAAATCACAGGTGTGCCAGTGTGATTCTTCACTTACTCTTTAAGTAACTGTTCTGGTATCAGCCATTGCCTCTCAACCAGGGTTCAAGTACCATGCTAACGTCATGAGCCACAGCCAAAGCTGCCTTTGCAGTGTTGTGCTTGTGGAGCACCAACATTGAAAAACAGGATATGCCTGGAACAGAATCAGCAGGATATTGCCTGGCGGAGAGACTGGACAGACTGGGTTTGTAATATTTAGGTCCGATGTGATACCGGCAGCACCTGATGGGGTATACAACACGGAGGGGTATAGAAATAGCAGATAGAAGAAAATGTTTTACCCTTGGCAGTAGTATATAAAACTTGACGGTCCTTGGTTTAAGGAGATTTTGAGGAGGATTTATTGAAGATTTCTTTTGATCAGAGTGTGGTTGATATCTGGTACACACTGCTGGCAGGTAATTTCACAACATTTAAGCAGTATTTAGATGAGACTTAATTTGCCAAGGACTACAGTGCGACTCATCAACCTGATGAGTGGCTGAGGAGTGGCAAACGGTGTTTAATTCAGGTACTTGTGAAGCATATTTTTAGAAGACAAATCAAGTTAGGACTTTCACAATGAATGGCAAGGCCCTGAGGAATGTTGTAAAACAGAGGCCTAGGAGTACAACAACACTCTCTTTCAAATTTACTTTCACCATGGCTATGTAAAATGTTTAAGGATGCCTTACTTGTAGGTAAATTACCACAATCCTTTTATGAAGCATCTATTTCTTTAATTCCTAAAAACGATAAAGACCTTACTGATTGTGCATCATATAGACCTATCTTTGTTGAATGTACCGGAATGTGTTATTTCGCTCAACGCCGAGAAGGCGTTTGACAGAGTTGAATGGAAATATTTACTTAATGTGCTTGAAAGATTCAACTTTAGCCCAAAATTTATTTCTTGGATTGAATTGATATATCATTCAACTTTGGCTTCCGTAGTTACCAGTAATCAGAGACCCCCCTTTTTTAGGCTTTTCAGAGGGTTGTTCGTTAAGTCCTTTGTTATTTGATATAGCTTTGGAACCCTTGGCAATTGCCTTTCATGATTCACCTAATATATTTGGAATTACTAATGGGAAGGAGATGCATAAGGTATCATTGTATGGTATGCAGACTTGTTACTATATATCTCTAACCCAGAGAAATCCATCCTGGCAGTTTATCACTACTAGCTCAGTTTAGTAGTTTTTCTGGTTATAAACTAAATCTTATTAAGAGTGAGCTTTTTCCATTACGTATGCAAGTTTCAATTTATAGACAATTACCATTTGAATTAATTACTGATTACTTCACTTATTTGGGTGTCAAAATTAGTAAAAAAAATATAAAGATCTATTTAAAGTTAACTTGCTACCCTTAATTGACCATGTTAAACAATTGTTTACTAAATGGTCCCCACTGTCCTTATCATTGATTGGTCAAATTAATGTTATTAAAATGACTGTTTTACCTAAATTTCTGTATTTATTTCAAATGGTACCAATTTTTATCTCTAAATCCTTTTTTAATATTATTGATTCTAAAATTTCTTCATATATATGGCAGAATAAATATCATAGATTGAGTAAGAAATATCTACAGAAATCAAAAAAGGATGGTGGTTTAGCATTGCTGAATTTTAGATTTTATTATTGAGCAATTACTATCTGATATTTAATGTTTTGGATGCAAGATTGGGATGAAATTCATTGTCCACGATGGGTGAACCTGGAGGGTGAGTCTGTGCAAGGGTTCTCATTAAGACCATAAGACAAAGGAGCAGAAGTCGGCCATTCGGCCCATCGAGTCTGCTCCGCCATTTTATCATGAGCTGATCCATTCTCCCATTTAGTCCCACTCTCCCGCCTTCTCACCATAACTTTTGATGCCCTGGCTACTCAGTTACCTATCAATCTCTGCCTTAAATACACCCAATGACTTGGCCTCCACTGCTGCCCGTGGCAACAAATTCCATAGATTCACCACCCTCTGACTAAAAAAATTTCTTTACATTTCTGTTCTGAATGGGCGCCCTTCAATCCTTAAGTCATGCCCTCTCGTACTAGACTCCCCCATCATGGGAAACAACTTTGCCACATCCACTCTGTCCATGCCTTTCAACATTCGAAATGTTTCTATGAGGTCTCCCCTCATTCTTCTAAACTCCAAGGAATACAGTCCAAGAGCGGACAAACGTTCCTCATATGTTAACCCTCTCATTCTAGTGAATCTTCTCTGCACCCTCTCCAACGTCAGCACATCCTTTCTTAAATAAGGAGACCAAAACTGCCCACGGTACTCCAAGTGAGGCCTCACCAGCGCCTTATAGAGCCTCAACATCACATCCCTGCTCCTATATTCTATTCCTCCAGAAATGAATGCCAACATTGCATTCGCCTTCTTCACTACTGACTCAACCTGGAGGTTAACTTTAAGGGTATCCTGTACGAGGACTCCCAAGTCCCGTTGCATCTCAGAATTTTAAATTCTTTCCCTATTTAAATAATAGTCTGCCTGTTTATTTTTTCTGCCAAAGTGCATAACCATACACTTTCCAACATTGTACTTCATTTGCCACTTCTCTGCCCATTCTTCCAATCTATCCAAGTCTCTCTGCAGACTCTCCGTTTCCTCAGCACTACCGGCCCCTCCACCTATCTTCGTATCGTCAGCAAGCTTAGCCACAAAGCCATCTATTCCATAATCCAAATCATTGATGTACAATGTAAAAAGAAGTGGCCCCAACATGGACCCCTGTGGAACACCACTGGTAACCGGCAGCCAACCAGAATAGGATCCCTTTATTCCCACTCTCTGTTTCCTGCCAATCAGCCAACGCTCTATCCACGTATGTAACTTTCCCGTAATTCCATGGGCTCTTATCTTGTTAAGTAGCTTCATGTGTGGCACCTTGTCAAAGGCCTTCTGAAAATCCAAATATACAACATCCACTGCATCTCCCTTGTCTAGCCTACTGGTAATTTCCTCAAAAAATTGTAATAGGTTTGTCAACACACATCAAAGTTGCTGGTGAACGCAGCAGGCCAGGCGGCATCTCTAGGAAGAGGTACAGTCGACGTTTTAGGCCGAGACCCTTCGTCAGGACTAACTGAAGGAAGAGTTAGTAAGAGATTTGAAAGTGGGAGGGGGAGATCGAAAATGATAGGAGAAGACAGGAGGGGGAGGGATGGAGCCAAGAGCTGGACAGGTGATTGGCAAAGGGGATATGAAAGGATCATGGGACAGGAGGTCCGGGGAGAAAGACAAGGGGGGGAACCCAGAGGGGGGCAAGGGGTATAGTCAGAGGGACAGAGGGAGAAAAAGGAGAGTGAGAGAAAGAATGTGTGTATAAAAATAAATAACGGATGGGGTACGAGGGGGAAAAAATAAATAACGGATGGGGTACGAGGGGGTTTGTCAGGCAGGATTTTCCTTTAAGGAATCCATGCTGAGTTCTGCCTATCTTGTCATATGCCTCCAGCTACTCTGTAACCTCATCCTTGACAATCGACTCCAACAACTTCCCAACCACCGATGTCAAGCTAACAGGTCTATAATTTCCTTTTTACTTCTTTGCCCCCTTCTTAAATAGCGGAGTGACATTTGCAATCTTCCAGTCCTCTGGAGCCATGCCACAATCTATCGACTTTTGAAAGATCATCGCAAATGCCTCCGCAATCTCCACAGCTACTTCCTTCAGAACACGCGGGTGCATTCCATCTGGTCCAGGAGATTTATCTACCTTTAGACTATTCAGCTTCCTGAGTACTTTCTCTGTTGTAATTGTGACTGTGCACACTTCTCTTCCCTGCCACCCTTGAGTGTCCGATATACTGCTGATGTCTTCCTCAGTGAAGACTGATGCCAAATACTCGTTCAGTTCCTCTGCCATCTCCTTAACTCCCATTACAATTTCTCCAGCATCATTTTCTATCGGTCCTATATCTACTCTCACCTGTCTTTTACTCTTTATACACTTGAAAAAGATTTTGGTATTCTTTTTGATATTATTTGCTAGCTTCCTTTCATAGTTAATCTTTCCCTCTTAATGACCTTCTTGGTTTCCTTTTGTAAGGTTTTAAAAACTTCCCAATCCTCTGTCTTCCCACTAATTTTTGCCTCCTTGTATGCCCTGTCCTTTGCTTTAACTTTGGCTTTGACTTCTCGTCAACCACGGTTGCATCCTTTTTCCACTCGAAAATTTCTTCTTTTTTGGAATATACCTGTCTTGCACATTCCTCACTTCTCGCATAAACTCCAGCCACTGCTGCTCTGCTGACTTTCCCACCAGTGTCCCTTTCCAGTTAACTTTGGCCAGTTCCTCTATCATGCCACTGTAATTTCCTTTACTCCACTGAAATACTGACACATCAGATTTCGGCTTCTCTTTTTCTAATTTCACAGTGAACTCAATCATGTTATAATCACTGCCATCTAAGGGTTCCTTCACCTCAATCTCTCTAATCACCTCCGGTTCATTACACAATACCCAATCCAGTACAGCCGATCCCCCAGTGGGCTCAACAACAAGCTGTTCTAAAAAGCCATCTCGCAGACATTCTACAAATTCTCTCTCTCTTGAGATCCACTGCCGACCTGATTTTCCCAATCCACTCGCATGTTAAAATCCCCCACAATTATCATAACACTGCCCTTTTGACAAGCCTTTTCTATTTCCTGTTGTAATTTGTAGTCCACATCCCTGCAGCTGTTTGGAGGCCTATAAATAACTGCCATCAGGGTCCTTTTACCCCTGCTATTTCTTAGCTCAACCCATAAAGATTCTGCACCTTCCAATCCTACATCACCTCTTTCTAATGATTTAATATCATTTCTTACCAATAAAGCCACGCCTCCCCCTCTGCCTACCTTCCTATCTTTCCGATACACTGTGTATCCTGTACATTCAGCTCCCAGAGACATGCATCCTTTAGCCACGTCTCAGTGATGGCCACAATATCATACCTGCCAATCTGCAGCTGTACGACAAGATCATCCACCTTATTCCTTATGCTGCATGCATTTAAGAACAACAACTTAAGACCAGTATTTGGTACTTTTCACTTTGATTTCACTGCAACTTTATTGCACTGCAACTCATCCCAATGGCTACAAATTTGCCCCATCACCTGCCTGTCTTTCCTGATATCTTTACTGCTCACTACCTTGGATTTATTTCTGTTTTCCCCTTCCTCCGCTCTGTCATTCCGGTTCCCATCCCCCTGCCAAATTAGTTTAAACCCTCCCTAACAGTTCTATTAAACCTTCCCTCCAGGATATCGGTCCCCTTCGGGTTCAGGTGTAACCTGTCCTTTTTGAACAGGTCATACTTCCCCCAGAAGAGATCCCAATTATCCAATAATCTGAAGCCCTGCCCCCTACACTAGACTCTCAGCCACACATTCATCTGCCTGATCCTACTATTCTTGCCCTCACTAGCACGTGGCACAGCTATCAATCCCGAGATTACTACCCTGGAGGTCCTGCTTCTCAGCTTCCTTCCTAACTCCCAGAAATCCCTCTTCAGGACCTCCTCCTTTGTCCTATGTATGTCATTGGTACCAACATGTACCAAGACAACTGGCTGCTCACCCTCCCCCTTCAGGATATTCAGGACCCGATCCGAGACATCCCGTACCCTGGCACCTGGGAGGCAACACACCATGCGGGTATCTCTATCAAGCTCACAGAATCTCCTGTCCTGTCCATTCCCCTGACTATGGAATCCCCTACGACTACCGCATTTCTCTTCTCCCTCCTTCCCTCCTGCACAACAGCGCCAGGCTCAGTGCCAGAGACCCGGTCATTAGCTTCTATTTTAGGAGCTTTGCTCCACTTTGCATTAACCAAACTGAATAAACAGATAATTAATCCAATAATTAAACATACAATATGAATACGGTTTCAATTTCGCAAATTTTTTGGATTGAACAAATATATTTTCTAGTCCTATTATATCTAATTTGAAAAAATTAGGATTAAATCCCTATCAGAAGTGCTTAATAGCAGTTTTGTATGATTTAATTACGAAAATATATCTAGGTACATCTGAAAAAATAAAAAATGAATGGGAAAGAGAACTTCAGGTATCTTTACCTATAGAGAAATGGGTGAAAATTCTTCAACTAGTTAATATTTCCTCAATGTGTGTTAGACATACACAGATACAATTTAAAATAGTCCACAGGGCTCATATATCTAAGGATAAATCAGCTCATTTTTACCGACGTATAAATCCTGTGTGTGACAGCTGTAACGCTGAGGTGGCCTCTCAGACACATATGTTTTGGTCTTGCCCTATTTTAGATAAATATTGGAAAGATATTTTTGATATTATTTCAAAAGTTTTGCATATTAATTTAAAATCTCACCTTATTACTGCAATTTTTGGATTACCAGTGACAGATGTTGGTCATTTATCCTTTTCAGCTTATGGTCCATGTGCAGGTCAGTGGGACTAGGCAGAAAATGGTTCGGCACGGCCAAGAAAGGCCAAAAGGCCTATTTCTGTGCTGTAGTTTTCTATAGTTTCTATGGTTTGATTGCATTTGTTACACTAATAGCTAAAAGATCCATCTTACTTAAGTGGAACGATTCTGATCCTCCTACTACTTTTCAATGGTTTTCTCAAACTATACTATGTTTAAACCTGGAAAAAATTAGGTGTGGTATAGTTGATTTGAAGAAACCTGGAGACCATTTATTCAACATTTTCATATGACGTAAGCTGTCCCTTTCAGAAGCTTTTTTTAAAATAATCTTTTGTTTATCTATGGAGGAGCTGAGTTAATGACAAATAATGATCTTATCCAAAGGAATAGGACATCCCTGTTTTGTTTTTTTTCCAGTTTAGGGGGTTCTTTATAAAGTTCTTCTTTCATGTTCAATTACTCAGAGATTGGGAGGCTTGAATTATATATTTTACTCTAATTATGTTTGTATATGTTAACCATTATCAATGCTACACTGATCTCTTTGTATCATTAATATTGTTATGTATAGTAATCTGAAACTTAATAAAAAGATTGAAAAAAAAGAACAACAACGTGGTTCCCTAAAAGCGGCCTCACAGGAACACAGGGTGGTAAAGAGGGCTTTTGGAATACTGGCCTTCATCAGTCAGGATGTCAAGTATAAAAATTGGGATAATATGTTGCAGTTGTGCAAGATGTTGGAATATTGTGCTTAGTTTTGGTCAGCCTGCCTTAGGAATGCTATTATGCTGGAAAGAGAGCAGAGGAGATTTACGAGGATGTTACTGAGACTTGGGGACTGAGTTATGGAGAGGTTGAGCAGGCTGGGACTTTATTCATTGGATCGTAAGAGAATGAGGTGATATTATAGGATGCATAAAATCATAAAGGACACAGATAGGGTGAATCATTTAGTCTTTTTCACTGAGTTGGGAAATCAAGTAGAGACATAGGTTTAGGGTGGGAAGGGAGAGACTTAATAGGAACTATAGGGCAATATTTTCTTCCCCGCACAGAGGGTAATCTATATGGAATGAGTTGTCAGAGGAAGTGGTTGAGGTAGGTGTAGTAACAATATAAGTACATGGTTAGGAAAAGTTTTAAGGGATATGAGCCAAACAGGATTTGGTTTTATGAGAAATTACGGATCAGTTGGGCCAAAGGCCATATGTGCATTAGAAGAGACCCCAATTGCCATATCAACTGGGTATATATAAAAAAACAAGTACAAGGCTTGACTGCCCACATTGTTATTTTACACAGAAAATAATTGTTGAATGCAAGCTGGAATCTACAGTATGTTAAATAACAGCTAAGCTCAGTTCCTGTACCTGTCACACAGCTGAAATTAAAATTGTTTCGCTCTAGTCTTACTTAGAGTGAAAAGATAGGCAGAAGCAATATAACTGCAGATAGATTAGCTCATACCTGATGTGTGTAGAGTGCTTGATCTTTCCCAGCGGTTCATGTACAGGGCTACTATATAGAGTGGATTTTGGATTAGTGATGACAATTACAGGCCACTTGTCGAATTTCAGATCCACAAAGCTAAATAGATCATGGTCAAACACCAAAACACGGTACCTGCCAAGAGCAAACCAACAAGAATGCAGAATTTGGAAGGTTAGAACTTCGCAGTTAAGCCTAAAGAAACTTTGGTAGAAAAGCAAATTATTTCAGGTATGCTCAGAAGACAAATTTATCTTCCTAGAAGGCATGCCAACCTAGCTGAGTAAACAAAACAAGGAAGTTCTTCTCCATTCCTGATTGCTAATGAATTAGTTGGTATCAACTGCCTATAATGGTGGGGTCATCTATTAGGAAAGGAATTGCTCAAGTTCAACTCATGACCATGTGGCTTAATTTCTTTTTCAGACTTACTGCTACCTTCAATGATGCACTTAGTCTCCCTTAGGCACCTCTCCTCTGTGTCACTGCTTGTTCCTGGAATCCTTTCCCCTGTGCATACCAGAAGTAGTTTCCCCATCAATAGCCACACCTGTGGTGAAACCTATTATATAATCCCTTCTCTACAAGCACCATCTCCAAACTGCACCCTGTCACTTGGCAGGGTTATGCTAAGTATTAGCTGTTTGCTGACGGCAAACCCCCGCTACTAACTACCAACTTTGCCACTTACACACCCCAAAACTAAGATCAGGATGATTCAAATATTCTACAACTTTCAAAGTCAACAGAACACTGCACTATCTTCTCTGGCTCAGTCGCACCACCTTTATTCATTGACGGCACATCAGACTCTAGTGAAAAGTCTTGAATCACACTGAACCCAAAGTCTACTCCTCCCTACTACCAAGGCTGCTTTCTTTCTCTAACCTCTGCAGCATCCTCCTTTCCTACTCTGCTACTGTACATTCAGCCCTTAGAGCCAAGCTCCTCTGAACTCCTCAATCACAGAATACAAAGGGGTGTGTGTTTTCTCTCTACACCCCTACTGATTGGGAACTTATTTAATTTGGTACTTTTTGCTCAATCTTATGCATTAAACAGCCTTCAGAACCATACTCCTTAACTCACTTTAAGTTCTACTATCAATTTATAAAGTTCAAAGTAAAATTTATTATCAGAGTACATACATGTCACCACGTACAACTCAGGTTCTTTTTCTTGCAGGCACACTCAGCAAATCTATAGAATAGTAACTGTAAACAGGATCAATGGAAGAGCAAGAGCACAGAAGACAACAAACTGTACAAATGTAAATATAAATAAGTAGCAATAAATAACGAGAGCATGATAAAGAGTGCTTAAAGTGAGATCATCTCAATAGGTGAGTGTAGTTATCCTCTTTGTTCAAGAGCATGATGGTTGAGAGGTAGGAATTGTTCTTGAACCTGAAGGCGCAAGTACTGAGACACCTGTACCTTCAACCTGATGGCAGCAGTGAAAAAAGAGCATGGCCTGGGTGGTGAGGATCTTTGACGATGGATACTGCTCTTTTATGACAGTGTTTCATGTAGATATGCTCAATGATTGGGAACAAAGAACTATTCCACCCTCCACTGTGCTCCTGACTATCAGAAGGAGACCTGTTACATCGACCCAAGGACATCAGTGGAACAGGACCTCAGAGTTTCCTTGGAAGACTTTCACAATACATTAATGACAAGTAAGCAAAATTTGGGAAATCCCACAATAGTTTAAACCTACTTCCACAATACTGTACTACTGATGACTCACATTCATGTGTCATGAATAGAATGACATATTCTCAAAAAATATTGTCAATCACAAGTTAGTCTCTAAATGGAGCATCATGACTTATTGTTCAATAGTACCTCTCAAATCATGCCACACTTTGAAGGATAAGGATGTCAGCTGAATTAAGTAACTAGAGGTTTTCAAGGTATTGGAGAAAGTGCCAAGAAGGATGAATATTAAGTGAACTTCAACTCTGGTAGATGGAATTTAATGCAGACAAGTATGAGGTGCTGCACTTTGGGAGGGCAAACAACGGTAGGACTTACATAGTGAACAGTAAGGCACTGAGGAGTATGGTAGAAGAGGGATCCAGGGATATAGATCCATAATTCCTTGAAACTGGCATCACAGGTAGATAGGTGGTAAAGAAATTTTTTGGCACATTGGCCTTCATAAATCAAAGTATTGAGTACAGGAATTGAGATGTTAAGTTGAAGTTGTACAAGACGTTAGTGAGGCCTAATTTGGAGTATAGTGTGTAGTTCTACCTAAAGGAAAGATAGCAATAAGTTATCCAAAAGGGTTTCTTAAATCAGCGTGTAGATATTCCAACAAGACAAGGGGCTGTACTGGACTCGGTATTAGGTAATGAGTCTGGTCAGGTGACTGACCTTTCAGTGGGTGAGTAGTTAGGAACGGTGACCACAATTTCTTAAGTTTTAAGATAGCTATAGATAAGGATAAGTGTGGAGCTTGCAAGAGTATTAAATTGAAGCAGGGCAAATTACGACAGCAATAATCAGGAACCTGAGAGAGTTAATTGGGAATAGCTGTTTTTGTGCAAGCCCACATTCGACATGTGGTGGGTGTTTAAAAACAACTGCAGAGAAGACAGGTATGTTCCAGTCAGAAGGGAGAACAAAGATGGCAAAGTAAGAAAACCTTGTGTAATGCTCTGATTAAGATTTTTACTGCTGTGCTGTAGGAATTTCATTTCAGCAGTTCTGTAAAAGTAGTGTGTTCTGCTTTCAGAATGCTTTGGTTTCAGCTAAAAGATAAGGGTTTCTGATGTTCAACTTTGTGTCAGCCAATCAGGATGGTGAAACTGGGAGAAAGTTCAGGAGGAGCGGGCTAGAGAGAGATTTGGGACAGACAGTGTGGCTCATAGGTCTTCTTTTTTGGTGGGAGCTGAGGAGAGAACAGGGGGTGGGGGGGGGGGAGAAAGATAGCTGAGGATGCCGTGGGAAGGAACACCTGTTGCACAAGATGCTTTGTGCAGATAAATAATTCCAAGGAGAAAGGGCCAATACTCCCGGGAAAGAGCCTGTTTGTTCAAGATGGTTTTCGAGTGAAGTTTGGGAGGTGATATGTGCTTTCATGTAGACCGTGGGTCCAGCATGTGAGTATAAGACAACATCAAGATGAGCTCCAATTTTATGTGCACATTTGGACTGGTTCAACTGTATTGGGTCCTTTTATTTATTTTCCTTTTCTTTTTCCTACTAACTGTTCAATAAAGCTGAAATTTGCAAATATACTTCCCCGCACAGAGGGTAATCTATATGGAATGAGTTGTCAAAGGAAGTGGCTGAAATTTGAAATTTACAACTTTATGCAGTGTACAATTTGTTATTTCTTGCCAACCGACAATTGTGTATGGGCAATACTTACGCAGCATTCACTCAAATCCAAGCTTCTTTCATCAGAACATCATGACGCACCTGCTTGGTTGAACCCCAGATCATATAGACCCTAGATCCCTATTGTTTATGAAAGGTTAGCTCCTCACCACTGAGTCCTGTGGCTGTTAGGGGGGCCGGCAACAAGTCAAGTTTCCATAAGAGCCCAGTGAGAGAGTTGTACTTTGAGGTAGAGAAAGGTGACGAATTTAGTTAATAAGAAAAAGGAAAATTCTGTAAAGCTTGGGATGCTACAATCAAACAGAAGCCAGGAAAGAACTCAAGAAAGGAATTAGGAAAGCCAGGAGGATCCATGAAATGTCCTTAGCAAGTAGGATTGAAGAGAACCCGAAGGCATTCTGTACAACAAGAGCAAGAGGATAACTAGGGTGAGGGTAGGACTACTCAAGGATGAAAGAGGGAACATTCCCTTGGATGCAGAGGATGTAAGTGAGGTCCTAAATGAGTACATCAGTATTTAACAAGGAGAAGGACATGGAGATAGGGTCATCAGTACTGAGTGCATTAATATGTTAGGGCACTTTAAGGGAAAGGGGGATGTAGTGTTGGGTCTTTAGAAATAAAATCAAAGTGTTTAAGTCCTCAAGATCTGATGTAATATACCTGAGGCAAATCATGAGATTGCTGGAGCATTGACCTTAAGTCCTCTCTAACCATAGGGAAGGTCCTGAAGGACTGCCAAGTAGCTAATATTGGTCAATTATTCAAGAAGGGAGCCAGGGTTGATCCTGGAAACTATAGAGACTGGCGAGTCTCACATTAGTGGAAAAAAGTTACTGAAGAGAATTCTTAGCGATAGGATTTATGAGCATTTGGAAAACCATTGCCTAATTAGAGAGAGCCAAATGGCTTTGTGCAGAGCAAGTTGTGCCTACTAACTTGATTAAGTTTTTTGACAGGGTGCCAAAGGTGATTGATGAAGGTAGAGCTGTAGAGGTTGCATACGTGGATTTTAGTAAGGTGTTTGACAAGGTCCTCCGTGGGAGGCTCTTCCAGAAGATTAAGATGCTAGGGATCCATGGTCAATTGGCTGTTTGGCCTCAGAATTGGCCTGCTCATAGAACACAGAGGGTAGTGGTCCAAGGAACTTTTTCCAGCTGGATTTCTGACATTACCGGTTTTCCGCAGGGATCTGTACTCGGACCTCTGCTGTCTGTGATGTTTATAAATGACAGCCACTTATTTGAGACAACTCATAAAAACAAAAAAATAGAGAAAATAGCCCAGATTCCCTTTGTTTATTTGGGGCACTATGCCACTTAATTGCGACAGGAGACTGTTGTTGAACAGTTTCTAACGAGTGTCAGATATGCTGTTGGACACTACACCATGACAAGAGTGAACAGTTTTTAAAATAGTATCAGTTGCGTGTGCTTGTGTTCAAAAAGCAGTGATTTTTGTCACTGATAGCTGGTGAGAAATGAGCAGCAAGACAATTCAGAACTGCTTTGCTCACTGTGGTTTCAAGCATTCAAGCTTAGAGCTGCCAGAAATAGCTGGGAGTGAAATTGAAACAACTTCACTACTTCAACAAGTTAGGAGCTACGAAGAATTTGAAGGTATCAACAATCATCTTTAATATTACAATGAAAATGAAGATTTGGAGGATGCGATTATCAATAGCATTGTATGAAGACTAGATTATCTACACTAGATGTCAGTGCTGATTTTATTCACTTACAGTCAATCAAAAGAATGCGACAGCACCACTAATTATTAGGAATTATACACAGTTTTATAATACCAAAGTAATATTGATAGTGTTCTAATTTGTTCCTTATTTCATTGAAATACTTAATTTGTTACTCAGTTAAATGGCAGTTTGTCTTTTTTATACAGTACATTTTTAATATTTTCCATGAAACTTTGGCTAATTGGGGTAGCTGCTTATCACCAAGGTCAATTTGGTCTTCCAAAATCAGTTCACTAATACATAGCTGTAATAATATATTGTAAGAGCATAAAAATCTCAGCGATGGACTATTGAAGCAGTGAATCAAGTTCAAAGCTTTTCTGAAGTACAGTCTTAAATTAGTTATTTCAGAGACTCTAACCTCCGGTTGTCCATCCAGTCAGCCAGCTCCAGTTCGAGTGTCCCGTGCTCATGCCTGCTGTGTAGAACAGGCATGAAGCCACCTAGTGTATGGAGATGTCCACAGAGGTATGCAATGGCAGAACTGTGAAAGAGAGGAAAACTTAATGCAATGAGCTCATACACAGGTATAGTTTGTTCCTCTCCTACCCACCACTCAATCCTTTTAACATTTGAATGTTTATAGTGAGAAAAAGGGCATTCAGACCTGGAACCTTGAGGGCACGTCAACTGAATCACGGTGCTCAACCTGTTCACAGTGTACTTCCCTCAAATAATTAAAAGCATCCGTTAGTCTTGCGAGACCATGGATCTGCATCTGGAAAGTCTTCATTCTCCAGCGCGCAGGCCTGGGCAAGGTTGTATGGAAGACCAGCAGTTGCCCATGCTGCAAGTCTCCCCTCTCCACGACACTGATATTGTCCAAGGGAAGGGCGTTAGGACCCATACAGCTTGGCACCAGTGTCGTCGCAGAGCACTGTGTGATTAAGTGCCTTGCTCAAAGACACAACACGCTGCCTCGGCTGGGGCTCGAACTCACAACCTTCAGATCGCTAGTCGAATACCTTAACCACTTGGCCACGTGCCCACAAATAACCCTATCAGTAATTGAAGTAGGACAATGTAATTCTGATAATGAGTCACTAACCAAGACCAAGATCCTTCATTTGGTCTCCCATATGGGAGGTCTCCTTTCAGCCTCCACTGTTGCAGAGAAAACAACCCAAGTTTGTCCAACCTCTCCTTTATCACATGCCCTTGAATCCAGACAACTTTCTGGTCATTCTCTTCTGCACCCTCTCTAAAACCTTCACATCCTTCCTGTAATAGGGTGTGAATGCAATACTCCAGATGGAGTCTAAAGAGTGTTATAAGTTAGTAGCACAAGTTCCCGTCTCTTGAACTCAATACCTCAACAAATAAAGGCAAGCATGCCATATATCTTATTTACCATCCCATCAACTAGTGTACCACATTCAGGGAACAACGGACTAGGACCCCAAGATCTCTCTGAATATCAGCACTATTAAAGATGCTGCCATTTCTGCCCCTTTATAGTTGACTCTCAGTGTGCAATAGCTCACTTGACCAGATTAAACTCTGCTGCCAATTCTGCAAATGTTTATTATCCTGCTGTATCCTTTGGCATTTCAAAAAGCTTCTCAGTCTAACCTCTGGAATCTGCAATTGACTGCCAGCCTCATCATCTCTTTAATGGAGCAAACTGAGAATAGGTGCAGCAGCTTGAATGTCTCTCAGCTCAAAGGAAATGATTTCTCTTCATTATAAATTCCTTTCAATGAACACCTTAAATGATCACAGACCAATTAAAGTTCTGAATATTAAAAGAAACTGCACAGTGAGCATGAAGAGTCCATCAGCCTTTTTAAAGAGAAAAGCTGAATTAAATTTCTGCCATGGATCTGCACTTCAAAAAGAAGACAATTAGTTCTAGCAGTCCAAGTAATCAAAGTTCTGACATTTCCAAATTGCTTATCCAGTGATTTCTATTCGTATCGAAATATAAGCCAAACACTAGGCGGTTCTCAAACATATTCAACAGTGAATCAGAGAAGATCTTTTTTTTTTAAACTTAAGCATTCTTCTAGAGTGCATCACAACCTGGTATGCAAGTTGTCCTGTCCAAGACTGGAAGAAGCTGCAGAAGATCGTGAACACGGCGCAGCACATCACACAAACCAATCTTCCGTCCTTGGACTCACTTTACGCCGCATGCTGTCAGAGCAGTGCTGCCAAGATAATCAAGGACACGACCCACCCAGCCAACACACTTTTTGTCCCTCTTCCCTCGGGAGAAGGCTCAGGAGCTTGAAGACTTGTACAGCCAGATTTGGGAACAGCTTCTTTCCAACTGTGATAAGGCTACTGAACGGATTCTCACCCGGATCTAGCCCGTACCCTCCAAATATCCGGACCTGCCTCTCGGTTTTTTTGCACTACCTTAGTTTCCATTTTTCTACTTTCTATTTATGATTTATAATTTAAATTTTTAATATTTACTATTGATTTGTAATCCAGGGAGCAGAAAGTGCAGAATCAAATATCGCTGTGATGATTGTACGTTTTAGTATCAATTGTTTGGTGACAATAAAGTATAAAGTAAAGTAATGCACCCTGTTCTTCAATATTTATCTGTTTATCCAAGCATCTTCAGATGGCCAGCTTTAAGTGCTTACCTGAGAGTTATGCAAATCCTTGTTGCATGACAAAAGTCAGAAATTCTTGAGGAATGAAGCATTGGAATAACGGGCTGCTTTATTGCAATGTCTAAACTTTAAATTATGAGTATTGAGAGAAGGAACTGAAGGAATGTGAAGCTATGTCGCAGTACAAGTCAGCACCTTCAGTACATGAGCAAAGGAGAGATTAGGCAAGAAAAAAAAAATCTGATTCCTGAAACAATAGAGACCATTTGGGCCATTGTGACCAAGTTACATCTTTGAAGGAGATTAGTTCAATTCCCAGATTAAAATGTGTGGCTTTTTTCTGGAATATCTCTTAGTTTGTACAATTAAGAACTGGAATATTTTAAGGCAGAGGTGTAGCTTGCCAGCATTTGATTGCAACTCAGAGCAATAGAACTGTGATGAAGCTTGTAAGAAGGCAATGGAACATTGGAGATGATACCAAGTAAACATTATTTTTCAAGCTCCTTAGAAAGTCACACAATATACGAATGAACAGAAGCAGACAATATGGCCCTTGGATTCGGCTCTGCTATTCAAAGTAAATTTATTACCAAAGTACATACACGTCACCATGTACAACCCTGAAATTTATTTTCTGGTGGGCATTCACAGTAAATACAAAAAAATACAACACAATCAATGAAAAACTGCATACAAAGGTGGACAAACAACCAATGTGCAAAAGACAACAAGTTGTCCAAATACATAAAGAAAAATCAAAATAATAAAAAATAAATACTGAGAACATGAGTTGTAGTCCTTGAAAATGAGTCCATAGGTTGTGGAATCAGCTCAGTGTTGGAGTGAGTGAAGTTATCCACACTAGTTCAGGAGTCTAATTGTTGAGGGGTAATAAGTGTTCCTGAACCTGGTGGTGTGGGTCCTGAGGCTCCTGTACCTTCTTCCTGTTGCAGCAGTGAGAAAAAAAAGCAAAGCATGTCCTGGATGGTGGGGGTCCTTGATGATGAATGCAGCTTTCCTGTGACAGTGCTCCATTTAGATATGCTCAATAATGGGAAGGGCTTTACCCATGATGGACTGGGCAGTCTTCACTACCTTTTGTTGGCTTTCCTCTGCAAGGGCATTGATGTTTCCATACCTGGCCATGATACAACCAATCAGTATACTCTCCACCGTACACCTTCAAAAGTTTAAAGAGGTTTGTCAAAGTTTTAAATGGCATGCCAAATCTTTGCAAACTTCTGAGAAAGTAGGAGCGCTGCTGTGTTTTCTTTGTAATGGTACTTATCTACTAGACCCAGAACACTTCCTCTGAAATGATAACACTGAGGAATTTAAAGTGGCTGACACTCTCCACCTTTGATTCCCTAATAAGTACTAGATTCAGGGACCTCTGATTTCCTCCTCCTGTAATCAATAAACAGCTCTCTGGCTTTGCAAATGTTGATTGAGAGGTTGTTGTTGTGGTACCACTCAGCCAGATTTTCAATCTTCCTCCTTTACGCTGTTTTGTCACCACCTTTGATTCAGCCAACAACAGTGGTGCTGTCAGCAAAAGGTAATTATGGCATTAACCTCGCAGTCATAAGTAAAAAGTGAGTAGAACAGGGGGCTAAGCACACAGCCTTGTGGTGCTTCGTGCTGATGCTGACTGTGGAAGAGATGCTGCTGCCAATCTGAACTGACTGGGGTCTGCAAGTGAGGAAATTGAGGATCCAGTTGCACAAGGAGGTATTAATCATAGGTCTTGCAGCTTACTGATTAGCTTTGAGGGGATCAACACAAACAACAGGAATCCTGCAGATGCTGGAAATTCAAGCAACACACATCAAAGTTGCTGGTGAACGCAGCAGGCCAGGCAGCATCTCTAGGAAGAGGTACATTCGACATTTCAGGTCGAGACCCTTCATCAGGTTCGTTGGTTGAGTCCTGATGAAGGGTCTCGGCCTGAAACATCGACTGTACCTCTTCCTAGAGATGCTGCCTGGCCTGCTGCATTCACCAGCAACTTTAATGTGTGGAGCTTTGAGGGGATGATAGTTTTGAATGCAGAGCTACAGTCAAGAACACCCTGATATATGCATCTTCACTGCCCGGATGTTCCAGGATTGAGTGAAGAGCCTATGAAATGGCATCTACTGTTGACCCGTTGTGATGGTAAGCAAAAAGTGCAGATCGAAGTCACCCTTCAGACAGGAGTTGATATATTTCATCGTCACCCTCTAAAAGCATTTCTCAGTGCTTTACTGTAAGTGCTACTGGACAACTGTCACTGAGGCAGGGTACCACACTCTTCTTCAAGTTCAATTTATCGTCATTCAACTGTACACATGTAAACCTCCAAACATTCCTCTGGACTAAGATGTACAACACAAAGTAATGTTACCATAAATAATAAGATGCAGTTATGACACAAGTTAAAAAGTAAACAGTATGTGATGAGACCCGGGTGTTGGCAGGGAGTTCAGTAGTCTTACAGCCTGCGGAAAGCAGCTGTTTTTCATTCTAACATTTTCTGTCCTAATGCTACAATATCTCCTGACTGATGGTGGAGTGGGGAGAAGGGGGTTAACAGAATTGTTGGATGGATGAGAGGGATTATTGACAATACTAAGGGTCCTGGTATCTTGGATGGGTACAAGAGAGTCCTTCTCAGCAATCCTCACAATCCCCTGATGCTTTGCAATTCCTACATCACAAGGTGATGCAGCTCTTCAGGACAATCTTGATAGTGCTCCTGTAAAAATTGGTTGGTGGGGGGGAGGGGAGAGGGAGACTCGCTCACCTCAACCTCCTCAAGAAGCGGAGACACTGCGGTGTGTTTTGACCGACGAGGTGGTGTCGAGGGATCAGATAATATCATCCACTATGTGCACTCCTAGAAACTTGGTGCTCTTAGCTCTCTCCACAGAGAAGCCATTTATGTGCAGTGAGCACTCTCCTGAAGTCCATAATCATCACTTTAGTCTTATCCACATTGTGACTCAGGTTGTTGTGCTCACACCATTCCACCACCCGCTCTCCCTTCTCTCTGTACAGCGTCTCGTCACCATTGTCGATGAGGCCAACCACTGTGCATCAGCAGCAAACTCGATGATTCAGTTTGAACCTGATCTCGCAGTACAGAAATGTGTCAACAGCAGTGGGCTAGAGATGTTTCTGCCAACACAGACTGGCTGTGGCTGCCGCTGTAGGAGCCATGCATCTGTTCTCTAATTTGAGAAGATCTGCAGATGCTGGAAATCAAAAGCAACATACACACAAAGTGCTAGAGGAACTCAGCAGATCAGGCAGCATCTATGGAAAAGAGTAAACAGTTGACATTTTGGGCCAACACCCTTCATCAGGACTCAGCCTTGGCCCAAAACGTCAATTATTTATTCTTTTCCATAGATGCTGCCTGACCTATTGAGTTCCTCCAGCATTCTGTGTGTTGCATGTGTTTTCTATCTGCATTGTATTCTGTGTTGCACGTTTATTATGGTAACTAGTGGAGGCATAGTAAAAGCAAAGGGAATAAGTAATGTATTCGTACTTCGTTCGAGGCAGTTTGCAACTCAGAACCGATGGATGTCATATCTTTTGTTGACCACTCAATTACGCTTAACTTACACTCTGGTACACTCAAGTTTCATTGCTTCAAGACTGTATATTTACTAATTGCTAATAAAGGATTGAACAAAGGATTCAACTTTTAGAACAACCATTATTGGAGCTGAGGGCATGTGATACGAGTATAACAAATCTGTGGGGTTGCTAGCAGTGGCAATTTGGTTTGGTTAGAATTGACCTTTCTGCCGATGTCCAATATCCAGTTACAGACAATTTACCCACCAGCTTCTGACTGATGACTGTATTAAACACCAAGATGAAAGTTAGTAAACAGCACGCTGGCATATGAGGCACCATTTTCCAGGTGGGATAGGATAGAGTGGAGTGCAGGAATGAAGACATCACCAGTGGACTGATTTGTGTAATAAGCGAACCGGAAAGGGTACACTGAAGCAGGAAGATGGTACCAGTATGACTGAAGCAGGAGGGCATCTCACACCACTGAAGCGAGAGGTTAAAGATATCAGTAAAAGCTCCAGCAATTGATTAGCACAGGTCTTCAGTACTCGGCCAGATACTTTCCATTTGTTCACCACCTTGAACGATGCTCTCATGTCAATCTCGGAGACTGAAATCACAAGATCCTCGGGAGCTGTGTGAGTTTGTGAAGGAGCCTCCATATTTTGCCAGTCAAAGCAAGCATAAAAGATCATGAAAGATTGGGGATAAAAAAAGGTCCAGGTGATGATGCAGTCCTAAGATTGGCTCTGTCATAGACACATTACTTAGAACTGTCCAGATCATGGCTGATTCTATATCTCAGTTCTATTTTCCTGAACTATCCTCATATGCCTTGATTCTCACAATATCCATAAATCTATCCATGAATAAACTCAATGTCTGAGCCTCCACAGATCTCCAGGATAGAGATTTCCAATGATTCACTACTCCAAAGAAATGTCTCCCTATTTCACTCTTTTATGTCCTACCCCTTACTCTGAGATGATCATTTCTACTTTTTAGGATCCTCGGCCAGGGAACACATTCTTCCTACGTCCATCCATCAAGCCCAGTAAAGACATACTACAGTGAGAATCCCTATCTACACTCTGGAGAATAATGGCTTAACCATCATTCAGCAAATCCACCATCCTGGGAAACAGTCTGGTGAAGCTTTGCTGTGCTGTCCCATCACAAGCACATTCTTTTATTTAAGTAAGAGACCAAAATTCTGCAGAATACTATAGATTGTAGGCTCACCAAGGTCCTGCGTAATTGTCTGCACCATGTAAGATCAGCTAAGCTCCTCTTCAGCTATCCCCCTTCAGTGTGGATTCTGTATGGAGCAGCCTAGTAAATGCGGACCACTTCCCTCATCTGGGAAATCACTTTTCAACTAAACCAAACAATAATGAAATTTACAACTACCTTGAATGAACCAACACAGCTTTTGATGTCTTGAAGGAAGTGTCTGGAGGTTAAGACCTCAATTCCTGCTTGGAACTTGGTATCTACAAGGTCACAGTGAACCCTGGTCTACAGAGACTTGATCTACCCCGATTTTGCTCTGTGCAAAATCTTCTACAGAATATGCAAACACTGTCAGCATTATCCTCAGGCTAATATCCGTAATTACACTGCACTGGGCAAGCCAGATCATTTGCATGCCTAACACCAAACTCCTAAAGCACTCAGTAAAAGGAAAAAAATTACCATGCAGAGAAAAAGATTCAAGGATGTGACTTCAAAACAAAATGCACCAACTCAACTCCAGGGAATTCTCTTACGGAACCCCTGGCCCATAAACACTCAAAAAAGCAATCAGGATGACTGAGAACCTGGAGAGCACAAAGAATCCCAACATAAACAGCAGAGGAATGGACCACTTCACAATCTACACACATGCCCATTGGCCACTACCTTCTCCACTTGTCTGTGGTCTCTTCAGCCACCTCATCACCCAAAGAATTGGAGAAGGAGCAAGTCATACTCAATCCAGGACTATCTTAAAGATTTTTGCACGAACATATTTATGCTTAAATCTTCCCACAAGTAAGACAAACATACCGTTTGCTTTGGTAATTGCTTACAGCACCTGCATGTTGGCTTTCTGTGATGTGTGTACAAGCACACCCAGATTTCCTTTGAACATCAACATTATCCAATCACTTCTATTTAAAAGATCCTGTTTTTTAGTCTGAGAAACCAAAGTGGATGGCTTCACATTTTTCCAAAATGTATTCCATCAACCAAATCCTTACTCACTCACTCAATCTGTAGTCCCTTAAGATTTATTTATATCCTCCTCCCTATTTACAATCCCACTTAGTTTTAATTCTTCAGGAAACTTGGAAATGTGACACTTAATCTCTTTAACCAAACTGCTGAAATATACTGTGAATAGCCAAAAACTAATCTCTGCTTTTCCTCACCAGTCACAGACTGTCGATCTTTCTGTCTCTTAACTCATTTTTAATCCATGTCAGTACATTTACCCCGAGTTCCACACGTTTGAACTTTGTTGACCAGACCTTACAGGAAGTCTTTGGAAGATCCAAATACAGCAAGCTCACCCACAGGTCCCTTTGTATATATTCCACTAGGCACATCACCAGTGTCGCACTCTAATAGGTTAACAAATCTATGTGATTGGTACAATAGACGACAAGTTCCTTTTCATAAATACACGTTAATTTTACAGACTCCCATTATTTTTTTCTAGGTTACCCTTTATTACATAGTCCTGCATTTTCTTGACTACTGCTCTCCCTCTCTCTTGTTTAAATAATGAGGCCACATTCACTGCCCTCTAATCTACAGGTACCTTTCCAAAATCTCCAGAATTTTAAAACAAAATGACTAGTTTTTAAAATTGCTTCTTCTAAACCTTTGCAGATTTCACTGGTTAAAAGAGAAACTGAAGACACAGTGTGGATGCTGAGGGGTTGACCTAGGTTTTAAAATTTAGCAACGCATGGATAAATAGGTTTAAACAGCAAAATTTAGCTTGCAATGGTATGCACAGAGATTTATCTGAAGTTGGTAGTGCTGAGGCTTGTGGGGAATATTAACCAGTGCAGATCAATCAATCCAGATGGCCTGTTCTTCCACTCTAAATTTAGCTATTGTAATCAAATGTGACATTGGAGTTGTACTTTGCTACCCATCATAGGTATATATGTGCGCACGTGGCCAAGGCATTGGACTAGCGACCTGAAGGTCGTGAGTTCGAGCCCCATCCGAGGCAACGTGTTGTGTCCTTGAGCAAGGCACTTAACCACACATTGCTCTGCGACGACACTGGTACCAAGCTGTATGGGTCCTAATGCCCTTCCCTTGAACAACATCGGTGGCGTGGAGAGGGGAGACTTGCAGCATGGGCAACTGCTAGTCTTCCACACAACCTTGCCCAGGCCTGAGGCCTGGAGAGTGAAGACTTCCCAGGCGCAGATCCATGGTCTCGCAAGACTAACGGATGCCTTTAATTTAAATCAAATGCAACCACATGATGAAATACCCAATGTAATGCAAGGTTTCTCATTCTGCACAATTTGTCCATACAAATAAATGTATTTGTGGAATGCCATCGGTTCAGAGTTGAACAATGAAGGTAATTATTTTAAACTGTTGATACAACATTTGAATACCCTAGGAGAGCATTGAAGCTTGAAAGGACCAGTTTGGACATGAATACTTTCTCTCATTCCATATTTAACTTACTTACGTCATTATACATATTATCAAAACTTTGAAGAGTGTTAGAAACTGCGTCACTGTACCACTCAAAGGCAGGTATGCGAGTGGTACAGTGACGCAGCAGGAAATGCTATTGCCTCAAAGCTCCAGGGAATGGGAACCGGGTTCAATCTTGAGGGCTGTTTGCGGAACGATTACGTGTACTGCAAACCTCCCCTCCCCCCACACATGCCTGCTTTCGCCAACGTTTCCTCCGATATCCTAACAACGTGCTCGAAGGTTAACTGACTATAAACTACCCCTTAGTGTAAGTTGATGGGAATGGCTGAGACAATACATTACACTGGTACAGGGAAACAAAGATGAAATGAGACTAATCAGATTACCCGAGATGAGCTGATGTCTTGGACAGCCTCATCAGTGGCGTAGAATGCATGAAATAGATCCGGCCACATTTTAAATCACAAGACCATAGGAGCAGAATGAGGCCATTTGGTCCATCGAATCTGCTTCACCATTTCATCATGGCTGATCCAATTTTCCTCTCAGCCGCAATCTCCTGAGTTTGCCCCGTATCCCTTCATGCACTGAATCTACTGACCTCTGCCACAGGCAGCCATGGGGGCCAAGTTTTTATGTATATTTAAGGCAAAGAATTCCTCAGGTCCACCACTCTCTGGCTCAAGAAACTCCTCCTAATCTCCATTCTAAATGGACACCCCTCTATTCTGAGGCTGCCTCCCCTGGTCTTAAGACTCTGCCACCAGAGGAAACATCCTCTCCACTTCCACTCTATCAAGACCTCCGCCATCCGATAGGTTTCAATTAGGTCACCCCTCATTCTTCTGAATTCTAGTGCACACAGGCCCAGAACCATCAAACGCTCTTCGTATGACAAGCTATTCAATCCTGGAATCATTTTTGTGAACCTCCTTTGAACCCTCTCCAGTTTCAGCACATCCTAAGATAAGGGGCCCAAAGTGCTCACAGAACTCCAAGTGAGGCCTCACCAGTGCTTTATAAAGTGTCAACATTACATCCTTGCTTTTATATTCTAGTCCTCTTGAAAAGAATGACAGCATTGCATTTGCCTTCCTCACCACAGACTCAACCTGCAAATTAACCTTTAAGGAATCCTGCACTAGGACTTGCTAAATCCCTTTGCATCTGTTTTTTGAATTTTCTCTCCATTTAGAAATGGCCAACCCTTTCATTTCTTCTACCAAAGTGCATGACCATACACTTCCCAACACTATGTTCCATCTGACATTTCTTTGCCTACTACTACTACATCGACTCAGGCCCATTCTTCTCATCTGTTTAAGTCTTTCTGTAGCCTCTCTACTTCCTCAAAACTACCAGCCCCGCCACCTATCTTCATATTGTCTGAAAACTTTGCAACAAAGCCATCAATTCCACCATCCAAGTCATTGACATACAACTAAAAAAAGAACTGGTCTCAACACAGACCCCTGTGGAACATCACTAGTCACCGGCAGCCAGTCAGAAAAGGCTCCTTTTCTTCCCACTCTTTGGCTCCTGCTTTAACCATGCTAGAATCCTTCCTGCAATATCATGGGCTCGTAGATTGTTACGCAGCCTCATGTGTGGCACTTTGTCAGGTTTTCAAATTCCGGACCTTTATTGCACTGAGAAACTCCATTGTGATCTGTCATATGCTATCTACATAAAGTTCAGTGATGATTTTTATTTTTACTCTGTAGTGAGAGCTGCTGGGCTTGGAGCTCACCAATTTTTCACATGGTGGAGGTCGGGTTTTCTGCATCCTGAGCAGGGTGACCACATTTGATCACAGCGATGCTGATCTACGAGAGCCTTCCTTGATCCCATCCTGAATGATAATAGGAAAGGGTTTACCTCTTATTCTCAACCTGGACACACTGCCCCTTTAGCCATTTGTCCTGACCCAGTCCCCAGTCACCTTCTACTTCTACCAACAACCCCTACTCCTTGGGTTGTATGCAGGCAGAATTGCCTCAGTACATAGAATATTTTGCCCACACTGTTCTGGGGTCATCCAGTTTTTTTTGGGGGGGGAGAGAGAGAAGGAGTGGGAACCAGTAAAACTGGGGGTTTCAGTGGTTGGGCACCAAAGGCAAATGGAGCCAATTTGAAAGGGAGTGTGGAGGTAGGGGAAACTGGAGTGGCAAGTCAGAGATTACAAAGGCTGCAGTGAGGTGGAGTTAAAGAAATGATGCCCAGATCGAAGAGGTGTTATCAGAGATATCCAGGGGCTGGAGTGAGGAAGGGTCAAATGCAGCAGGAATTTCTACTTGCAAAAATAAATAAGCAGTTGCTAAACATCAGTCTAGTGTCAGAATAACCCGTCAGAATTGACAATGTCCAGGGGCTATTGTAATCGTTAAAGTGGCCAAAGTACATGCTGGTTTCATTACTGTCTTGTGCTCTATTTTATCCATTTGGAAAGATGGTCAGAAACAGCCCTAGTCCCTGTTATCTGGGGAAGACGAACAACTCAGCTTTACAGATTATGCTGAACAGTACAACTCCTGAGTCCACCAGATCCTACCTGCCACTAAACCTGCCCTTCCTGCAAAGTGTCAGTGACCCAGACATGCAATTGGAACCACAGCACTTTAAATCTGTAGCCTGAACAATGATAACTCATATATGTCTCTGGTGATTGATGCCTGTTTTAAATCAGGTGCATTCCTATGCGACCAGGAGGATACTTGAGTATTAACTTGATTCTGGCAAATGACATGGCTTTCAGCATCTTTTCAAGTCTAGTGCACAGTTAGGCCAAAGTGATGTTCCACATCAAGTCCGATACAACACACAAAAATCAGCCACCAAAAGTAATACTTTCCTTCTATCAAACCTGCTAGTTAAATACTTGTTAATATCTACCCCAGTGAGGCAGCCATCAATGTCAATATATTGTTCACACCTACAGAGAAACAGGTGTAAATGTTGTATTCGCTCTCCTTACACGAAGTATGTAAAAAATGGCATTTGGTCAGCCAAATAATTTCATTAGCACTCCTTCCATTCTCCCCTCAGGCATTCAAATACTGCACTGACAATTGAAAGTGGCAGCCTTCTCTGTTCAACCCTAACCAGCCATATTTCACAAATACTTTCACATGTCCAAAGTAGTGGGAATGAGAAATATTTAAAGAAACACCAACGGCATCAAATTTGTTCCACTGGTGTGTTCCACTAGGATATTAGCCCACTGTATTTACAGTACAGGTGTCCCCCGCTTTTCGAACGTTCCCTTTACGACACCTCGCTGTTAAGAAAGACCTACATTAGCTACCAGTTTTCACTAACAGAAGATGTTTTCACTGTTACGAAAAAAGGCAACGCATGCCCCAAGTAGCCAAGCTCCTCCCACGGAACTGCATTCTAGCCAGCATTGCTTAAACACGTGCCTCTGAGCATCTGTGCTTTAAGTCGATTTACCTTGAGCATCCGTTTGCAAGGTGAGTTCTAAGGTATCGGAAAAGCCTGAAAGAGCTCGTAAGGGTGTTACACTTAGCATAAAACTAGATATAATTAAGCATTTTGATTGTGGTGAACGAAGTAAGGACAAAGTGAGTTTGGCTTGAGGAAGTTGACGAAGATGATGTTGAAGAGGTTCTGACATCCCATGACCAAGAACTGATAGATGAAGAGCTGATGCAATTGGAAGAGGAAAGGATAACAATTGAAACCGAATGCAGTAGCGAACGGACCGAAAGTGAAGTCATCCAGGAACTGAACGTGAAGCAACTGCATGAGATTTTCGCTGCAATGATTGCAGAAAAGTACGACTTTAATTTTGAAAGGGTACATAGGTTTAGGGGATATTTGCAGGATGGTTTGAGTGCTTACAAAGAACTGTATGACAGAAAAATGCGCAAGGCTAAGCAGTCAAGCATACTGTCGTTTTTCAAGCCTTCCTCATCAGCCACAGCAGACGACGAACCTCGACCATCGACATCAAGGCAGGCAGACATAGAAGACAATGATCTACCTGCCCTGATGGAAACAGACGACGATGAGATGACACCCCAGTGTCCCACCACCCCAACCCCCAGGCCGCGGAGAATGCAGCGGTAGCCGGGAGGCACCTAGCACATCTTTAAGGAAAAAAGCCAAAATAAACAAGCTAATTAATTACATGCCGCCCGGCACGTAAATGTCAGCCCAGATCAGAGGCGATTGCCGATTGCGTTGGCTCTGATCTGGCCCGACATTTATGTGCTGGGTGGCACGTAATTAACTAGCTTGTTTATTTCGGCTTTTTTCCTTAAAGATGTGCTGGGTGCGTCCTGGCTACTGCTGCACTACTGCATTCTTCGTGGATCGGTATCGGTTGACGGCCTGGAGGTTGGGGACCACTGCACCACCCCAACCTCCGACGACTCAGCCTAACACACCATCATCAGTGTGCTTGGCGCTGTCTTCCCAATTCCGGTAAGTGATACTACACTGTACATACATTATTTCTACTATATATAGGCTGGGTATTTTTATGTGTTATTTGGTATGATTTGGCAACTTCATAGCTTAAAGGTTACTGGAGAGCACTTGCGCCGTGTTTCTGCCGAGAGCGCCTGCGTGAGATTTTCACTACGGTGGACAGTGCAGCAATGATTGTAGAAAAGTATTTCTACTTTATATAGGCCGTGTATGTATCATATCATTCCTGCTTTTACTATATGTTACTGTTATTTTAGGTGTTATATGTTATTTGGCATGATTTGGTAGGTTTTTTTTGGGTCTGCGAACATTCACAAAATTTTCCCATATAAATAAATGGTAATTGCTTCTTCACTTTACGACATTCCGGCTTACGAACCATTTCATAGGAACGCTCTACCTTCGGAAGGCGGGGGAAACCTGTATATTGTTTTCACAAGTGGAGGATTAATCTGTGTTTGACTTGCTAAAAGAAACATTGAGAAGCTGTCCCTCCCTTCTGGAATTGCTTAATGCACGTGGTCACTTTAATGTGTCATTCTGCATTAGCTCTACCAGATTAAAATAACTTTCTAATTTACAAGATCAACTGGCTGAAGAATGGCAGATGAAGCTTGATTCAGATAAATGTGAGGTATTACACTGTGATATGACAAAGCAGATAAATGGTAGGGCCCTGGAGAGTGCTGCGCAGCAGAGGTGTGCAGGTATGAAGATAGTGGCAGCACAGTTGGACAGGTTGGTGAAGGCATTTAACAGCTTTCCTTTGTTGGTTAGACTATTGAATACAGGAGTTAGGATTTCATGTTACAGCTATGCAAGGTATTGGTAAGCCACATCTGGAGAACTATGTACAGTTCTTGTCATCTTGTAATAGGAATGATATCATCAAACTTCAAAGGTACAAAACTGATTTATGAGGATATTACTGGGACAAGAGGGTTTACGTTATAAAGTGAGACCGAGTAGGCTAGGACCAGTGTCCCTGAAGCATAGGATGCTGAAGGATGACCTCATGCAGAGGTGGTTACAAAATCATGATGGGCATAGATAAGGTGAATAGCCACAGTCCTTTCCTCAAGGCAGGGGAGTTCAAAGCTAGAGGGCACAAGATAACTGAGGAGTAATCTTCTCACGCAGAAGGTGGTGTATGTATGGAAGGAGCTGACAGAGGAAGTGGTAGAGTACAATTATGACAGTTAAAAAGACATTTGGGCTGGTATATGAATAGGAAAAGTTTAACTGACCAGTTGGGCACGAGGGTTTGTTTCTGTGCTGGATAATTCTATGACTTAATGTTTGATTTGATTGGCCTTGAATGCTGGCAATATCTGAATTCACAACTTCCTGCCAATTATAAAACTATAGCACAGTGCAGGCCATTCGGCCCATGACATGCCAATCTTTTAATTTACTTTAAGATCAATCCAACTCCTTCTTTCCACTTAGTTCTCCATTTTTCTTTCTTACAAGTGTCTATTTAAGTGTTTCTTAAATGCCCTGAACGTATCGGCCTCTACCATCATCCCTGGCAGAGCATTCCAAACACTCACCACTCTGTGTAAAGAGAAACTAATATCTCCCCTATACTTTCCTCCAACTACCTCAAAATTGTGCCCCCTAGTACTAGCCATTTCCACTCTTTGAAAAAGTCTCTGGCTATCCACTCCAGTTATGCCTATCATCTTGTACATTCCAGTCAAGTTAACTCTCATTCTCCTTCACTCCAAAGAAAAAAGCCCTAGCTCACTCAACCCATCCTCGTAAAACATGCTCTCTAATCCAAGCAGCATCCTGGTAGGTTTCTTCTACACCCTCTCTAAAGTTTCTACTCCCTTCCTATAATGAGGTGACCAGAACTGACTAGCCCAAGTATGGTCTAACTAGGGCTTTATGGAACCACATTATCTCATGGCTCTTGAACTCAGTCCCCTGACTAATGAAGGCCAACACACCTTATCAACTTGCCCATAACTTTGAGAGATCTATGGATGCAGACTCCAAGTTTCCTCTGCTCCTCCACACTGCTAAAATCATGCCATTAAGCCTTTATTCTGCCTTCAGTATTGACCTTTCAAAGTGAATCACTTCAAACTTCTTCGGCTTGAACTTCATCTGCCACTTCTCAGTCCAGTTCTGCACCTGTCAATGTCCCATTGCAACCTACAACAACCTTTTACACTACCCACACCACCAACCTTTGTGTCAACTGCAAATTTATTAACCCACCCTTCCACTTCTTCATCCAAGTCATTTATAAAATTCACAAAGGTCAGTGGTCTCAGAACAGATCCCTGTAGAAAACCACCGGTCACCGACTTCCAAGGAGAATACACTGCAACTTTACCACTCTCTGCCACAAGGCCAAGTTTCCCTGGACCCAACGACTCCTGACTTTCTGAATGAGCCTACCATGAGGAACCTGGTTGAATGCCATTTAAAATCCATACACATGTTTACTGCTCTACCTTCAATCTGTTTTGTTATATTTTCAAAAAATTCAATCAGGCTCATAACGCATGACCTGTCCCTCACAGCCTATTCATAACCAGACATGCTTCTCATAAATCCTGTCTATAAGAATTCTCTCAGAGTTTCCCCTCTCACTGGTCTATAATTCCCAGGGTTATCCTTGCTCCCTTTTTTGAACAAAGGAATAACATTTACCTTCCCCTAATAATCTGATACCATTACTGTGGCCAGTGAGAACATAAAGAGCATCACCAATTGTGCAGTGATCTCTTCCATCACTCCAAGCAGTAATCTGGGGTATATCCCTTCCAGCCACAGGAACTTATCTATTCTACTGTTTTTCAAAAGTTCCAGCACAACCACTTTCTTAACATTGACATGTTCCACATCAGCCCACTTTACAAATGTTTACATCCTCTCACTGGTAAATACAAAAGCAAAGTCTTCATTCAGGATGTCTCCTAGCTTCTCCGACTCCAGGCCAACATTTCCTCTTCTATCCATGATCATTCCTACTATCACTCTAGTCATTTTCCTGTTCTTCACTTTGGCATTTTCCTTAATCCTACTTGCCAAAGTCTTCTTATGGCTCCTTCAAGCTCTCCTAAGTCCATTCTTCAGCTCCTTCATGGCTACCTTGTAATTTTCTAAAGCTCTATCTGATTCTTGCTTCCTAAACCTTAATCGTCCTCTTCCTAAATCTTTCTTCCTCTTTACGGTGTTATCACAGAGCTACAATACAACCAATAAAGTGAAACTAAGTGGACATTTCTTTCAAAGATCTGAACAGGTACAATAGGCCAAATTGTCTCTTAATGCCATATGATTTTGTTTCTTCCTTTTTTTGCCAGTACTCTCTAGGCCTCAGAAGTTATTGATCTTTACTGCAACAATCATTAGAATGAGGGAAGAAGAAGAATGTTTAATTCTGAACTTGTACTACACAAGCATTTATATTTATCAGTACCCAAACTGTCAACTCTACATTATGCCAAAATGTCAAAGTTAAACACATCCACACTAAGAACTACCAGAATGAAGAACATCTATTTATTCAGGTGGGTGTGGGGTGTGGTAGGAAATGCCTGTTTCTCCTGCACAAAAGTGACACTGTCACACTGTCCCACATACTTTGTGTGGGTCCATTCAGTGTTTGTTAGCCTGTTGTTGGATGTATTCCTGTGTCGTGGCCTGCATTTAATTATACAGTTAATAGAAATCACTGCAAAGCAAACCAGATATATAGCACTTTAAACCATTTGAATGATGACTCTGTCGAAATCCTGCCCTCCTATTGAATGCAAATTTAGATTTTCTCTCTGAAAATGCCGACATAGCTGTTACATTCCCAGTTAAAATGTAAAACACTTTCCACTTAAAATGTAAGACAAAATTTAAGAACTAGCTTGTATTCCCTGGAGTACAAAAGATTGGGGAATAATGTAATTGAGATGATAATCAAAGCAGCTAACATTTCAGGTGATAAGAAACTATTTCTCCTGGTAAGTAAATCTAGAACAGGAGGGCATCAAACCAACATTAAAACAAAGCAACACACATCAAAGTTGCTGGCGAACGCAGCAGGCCAAGCAGCATCTATAGGAAGAGGCGCAGTCGACGTTTCAGGCCGAGACCCTTCGTCAGGACTAACTGAAGGAAGAGTGAGTAAGGGATTTGAAAGCTGGAGGGGGAGGGGGAGATGCAAAATGATAGGAGAAGACAGGAGGGGGAGGGATGGAGCCGAGAGCTGGACAGGTGATAGGCAGAAGGGGATACGAGAGGATCATGGGACAGGAGGTCCGGGAAGAAAGACGGGGGGGGGGGTGACCCAGAGGATGGGCAAGAGGTATATTCAGAGGGACAGAGGGAGAAAAAGGAGAGTGAGAGAAAGAATGTGTGCATTAAAAAGAGTAACAGATGGGTTACGAGGGGGAGGTGGGGCCTAGCGGAAGTTAGAGAAGTCAATGTTCATGCCATCAGGTTGGAGGCTACCCATACGGAATATAAGGTGTTGTTCCTCCAACCTGAGTGTGGCTTCATCTTTACAGTAGAGGAGGCCGTGGATAGACATGTCAGAATGGGAATGGGATGTGGAATTAAAATGTGTGGCCACTGGGAGATCCTGCTTTCTCTGGCGGACAGAGCGTAGATGTTCAGCAAAGCGGTCTCCCAGTCTGCGTCGGGTCTCACCAATATATAAAAGGCCACATCGGGAGCACCGGACGCAGTATATCACCCCAGTCGACTCACAGGTGAAGTGATGCCTCACCTGGAAGGACTGTTTGGGGCCCTGAATGGTGGTAAGGGAGGAAGTGTAAGGGCATGTGTAGCACTTGTTCCGCTTACCACGGCCTCCTCTACTGTAAAGATGAAGCCACACTCAGGTTGGAGGAACAACACCTTATATTCCGTATGGGTAGCCTCCAACCTGATGGCATGAACATTGACTTCTCTAACTTCCGCTAGGCCCCACCTCCCCCTCGTACCCCATCTGTTACTCTTTTTAATGCACACATTCTTTCTCTCACTCTCCTTTTTCTCCCTCTGTCCCTCTGAATATACCTCTTGCCCATCCTCTGGGTCACCCCCCCCCCCGTCTTTCTTCCCGGACCTCCTGTCCCATGATCCTCTCGTATCCCCTTCTGCCTATCACCTGTCCAGCTCTCGGCTCCATCCCTCCCCCTCCTGTCTTCTCCTATCATTTTGCATCTCCCCCTCCCCCTCCAGCTTTCAAATCCCTTACTCACTCTTCCTTCAGTTAGTCCTGACGAAGGGTCTCGGCCTGAAACGTCGACTGCGCCTCTTCCTATAGATGCTGCTTGGCCTGCTGCGTTCGCCAGCAACTTTGATGTGTGTTGCTTGAATTTCCAGCATCTGCAGAATTCCTGTTGTTTGCGATTAAAACAAAGCATGTGACTTCATGGAGAAACCTTTAAACAAAACACAATTGTTGTTAAAAGTAAAAAATGTCAGTATTATGTTTGATTGATTTACATTAGGTCTGATATTAAGGATTATGGAACTCGGACAGGTACAGATCAACAATGATCTATTGAATGGTGACAGTGATTCAAAAGCAAATCTTCTCAGTATTCCAAAACCAATCAAGTGAAATTTAAAAAGAAACAGCAAGTCCTTACCTCATGATTCGCCGTATTCCAGGAGATGCCGAGATGATTGTGGAAGTAGTATAATGGCTAAACCAAATGGTTTGATTACTGTGGACTGCTTCAGAAGCTAGCTTTGATAATTCAGCCATCTTGTTCTGTGAAGAACATATACTTCTAACATTATAATTTGCTAAGCTCCTAATCAGATACACTTTCCAGCTACATGACTTCTCATCCTAACCTTTTAGAGCAGACTATATCCCTAAACAGGAATTTGCAAGACATAGCTGACTGAGTAAAGCTCAGAAGCTTCGTTTATCCCTGCACTGCAGTGATATGTGCTTCAGCTTGCAAGCTGGTGCCCACACAGCAAAGAGGAGGAACATACACTTGTAGCTGACAATTGCCCAAAAGGACTGCATCTGGTGTATGATTGCAGCTGTACAGTCACTGATAAAATACCGAGAAATGCATGAGCCAATACTTGCACAGCAAAGTTCAAGAAAAAACAATAAGATCATTGTGTTTCCAGTATCCAAAGAATAAATGTTGATTCCAACTAAATAAACTCTTTGCTTCTGTTTGATTCCCACCCTTCAAGCATGCACATTTGGCTGGGAGGAATGAGGGTTTTTTCCTTAAGAAATACAATTCCTTCAATAGTAAAACACTGCAAAAGAATTGGCAGTCTCAATTATATCCTTAAGTCATTTGGGACTTGAACATAGCACATTTCAGTTTAATCAATCTCACTTAAACAGACAAATTCATCTTTGCAATATTAATGATTTTGAGAGCTTGCTGTGTCAAATTTCACACTTTCCCATGTTACAACAGGGACTACACTTCACAATGCTTCACTGGCTGTGAAGCACTTTGGGATGTTTAAAACTGTGGACGATACTAAATTAAAATTTTTTTTTACTGCATTCAATGTATGTTGTTCTATTTATTCCTTCCTCATAATAAACAGGCTATTTTCATCATTAGTAGAATATTATTGTCAATTGCTGTAAATATACCAAGGGATGGATCAACATGTGAGGTAAGCAGGCCTACCACATCAAACTGGGAAACTCCAGGTCAGGCTCAATAGGAGTGCCTGCGCCTGCGATGTAATGTAAGGTTTACAATGACAGATATGTTCCGGATCTCTGAACTGCTGAAACGCAGCGGTTTGTACCCAGAAATATTAAGGAATGGTGGTGAGTTAAAGATACTGATGAAGAGTAGTCATTGGATATGAAAGTAGTTACAAAGATGCAGAGAAATTACTTTAGTGAGAGGGTGGTAAATCTGTGGAATTTGTTGCCACGAGCGGCTGTGGAGGTGAAGTCATTGGGTGCATTTAAGGCAGAGATAGATAGGTTCTTGATTAGCCAGGATATCAAAGGGTATGGGGAGAAGGCAGGTGAGTTGGGATGACTGGAAGAACTGGATCAGCCATGATTGAACGGCGGAGCTGACTCGATGGGTCGAATGGCCTGCTTTTGCTACTATATTTTAAAGAACTTCGAAGGCCAGCTGAAAGAACAAATGCACTTCCATATATCTTCCTGGATCATTACCATCTTACTTGGGTACACTGGGTCAGTTATCGCCGACTGATACTCTAAAGAATGCGAGGTACAACACAGCTTCCAGTGAAGCTGTCTGAGAATTTGAAGTCAAGTTTCAAAATCAGAGGTTCCTACAGTCCTACCCAGAAGCTATACAGTTGCATTTTGGTTTAACTTTTGGTCGGCTGGTGGCGCACTGAGATCAGCACCGGGCTTAAGAACGGAGGTTCCCGAGTTCGATCCAGTGACAGACTGCTCCCGAGCGCACTCTCCATCTGTGCCAGGTTGATACCCAGCTCGCAACTTGACCTCGTAAAAAAAAAAACACTGCCACCTCCAGTTTAAATTCCCACACGGAATATTGTGGAGGATCAAATACATAAATACCCAAACCCAACTCTCGGCAGAACAAAGTTGAGCACTTTTCTGGGTGTCTGAGCACTCTTTAGGAAATTTGCCTCCTGATCTTTCAGTGGAAGTGCTTGCTTTCCAACATAAAACTCCCCACTTTGCCCTGACCCAATTTCACCCATATACTGTATATCCACATGTTTCTCACCTGATTCAACAACCCAAAGAAATTGAATGGTCTTTTGGGGCCAGGGCTTGGAGTGGCATCGGCACAGATGAAGGAGTAATTTCCGAAATGAGTCTGGTATACATAATGGAAGGAACCTTCCCTTTTAAATGCTGAATATTTCCTGTGGAAAGGACAGTATAAAGCTGTTAGTTATGATATGTATCAATTACGTTTTTATAAAGTCAGTCTCAGGGAGTTTATTTTAAGTCTTTATCCAAAATCATGCGTTAGTAATCATGAACTATATGAAACACTGCAACCCACACATTCATTACTGGTCCAATACAGTTCCTTCATTCAAAAAGAAAAAGAGAACCAAGCTAGGGACCACATAACTAATTAATTTCAGTAAGGCAAAAGGAAATGTAATGGATTTTCATATGCAAATTGAAGATACAAGTATACCAAAAAGGTAAAAATCTACAATATTTCTAGAACTCAAAGTACTACAAAATAATAATAATAATAATAATAATAATAATAATAATAATAATAATAGGGACGTACAATGTCAAGGGATAAGTAAACGGTGGTGAGCAGACTTGGAAATAATTGGTGTCACAAACAGAAAAAAGTGGAAATGGGGTTCCACAAAGATCAGTGCTAGGATTAGTGTTGTCCACCATTTATTTTAATGTTCAAAATTTGCAATATGATTTAGTTCATTCAGAGAAGGACTGTGAAAAAGTACAGGAAGGTTCCTTTAAACAAAAAGAATGTGCATAATTTTCAACATTTTTGATAGGAGGAATAAAAAGGCCACAAACTTCTTATAAAATGTGCCTAAATGAAAGAACTGAAACATTAAAGAGTCGAGATTCACAAGACACAAGTAATTAAAAATCTGCTTAACTCATTTCTAGAAGGATTGAAATGAAAAGAAGACATAAAAATTGTTCAATCTTATCCAGGTTTGGTCTTATTCATTTAATCTGAATAATTCTGGATTCTGTGTTATAGTCTTTAGTGAATGTACAGAAAAAAAATTACAGAAAATAAATCAGTGAATCATAGAAATTTACTGCATACACTGAAAATGTGTTGCACATGAGGAGTTACCCCATCCTCCAGCATCACATCTGCCACCAAATAATACTGGCAAATTACATTCGGAGATTGTGCTATTTCACCTCTTGTTTTATTTTAAGAACTTAAGAAGGGTCTTCCACTTTAAATATTAACATTCTGCCTCTTTCCATAAGCAACAGACATGTTTAACAGCTGATTCTGAGGCACGGCCAGTATAATACAATGGGCTTAGAAAATTTATTTCACAATGCTCTGAAATGGGCTGAACCGACAGTAGTGATGTGCCCAAACCCAACTTTCCAAAAGAAATTTCATAAGGGTTGAAGCATTTCTTCAATGAAAAACTTCCTCAATCTCATGGAAACTACATAATTTTGAAAGAGACCGTATAGGAAGACAGGGTGGTGAAGAAGGCATGCCATACTTGCCCTCATCAGCCAGTGAGTGGAATACAATTCTGCAGCTGTTCAGATGCTGGCAAGACCGCAGTTGGATTACTGTGTACAGTTCTGGCGTTCCAGCTACAGGCAGGATGTGATTAAACTGTAAAGAGTGTTAAAATGTTGCTGGGAGTGGATAGGTTGGGACTGAACTTGCAGGTAGAGTCAGTTGGTGAGAAAAATAAAATCATTTCAAGAGGTCTAGAATACAAGAGCAAGCATTTGACACTGAGGCTTTACAAGGCCCTGGTGAGGCCTCACCTTGAGTATTGCGAACAGTTTCAGCTCATCTAAGAAAAGATGTGCTGATATTGGAGAGGATTCAGAGGAGGTTCACAAGGATGATTCCGGGAATGAAGGGGTTATCATATGAGGAACATTTGATAGCTCTGGGTCTGTACTCACGGGAATTAAGAAGGATGAGACGGTATCTCAATGAAACTTTTGAATGTTGAAAGGCCTAGACAAGGTAGATGAGGAAAGGATGTTTCCCCTCATGGGGTGTCTAGGACAAGAGGGCACAGCTTCAGGATAGAAGGGCATTCATTTAAAACAGAGATACGAAGAAATTTCTTTAGCCAGCGCGTGGTGAATTTGTGGCCACGGACGGCTGTGGAGGCCAACTTGTTGGGTGTATTTAAGACAGAGCTTGATAGGTTCTTGATTAGACACAGCATCAAAGGTTACGCGGAGAAGGCTGGGGAGCGGGTCTGAGGAGAGGAAAAAGGGATCAGCCATGATTGAATGGTGGAGCAAACGATGGGCGAAATGGCATAATTTTGTATTATGGACTGTTTCCCCTGGAGTTTAGGAGGCTGAGGAGATGACATTATACAGGCTTTATAAATTATAGAATGATGAGGTGCCAGTCACTTTCCCTGAGTAAGGGGAGTCTGAAACTACAGGGCACAAGTTCAGAGTAAGATGGGCACAATTTGAAGGGAACTTGAGGGGCAACCTCTCTCCACACAGAAGGTTCAAAGTTCAAAGTCAACTTATTATCAAAGTACATATATGTCACCATATATAACCCTAAGATTCATTTTCTTGCAGGCATACTCCGCAAGTATAAGAAACACAATAGAATCATTGAAAGACCGTACCCAAGAGGACAAACAGCTAATGTACAAAAGACAACAAATTGTGCAAATTCAAAAAGAAATAATAATAATAATAATAAATAAATAAACAATAAATAGAGAACATGAAATGAAAAGTCCAAAGATTGTGGTAACAGCTCGATGATGGGATGAATGACGTTGAGTGAAGTTATCCTCTCTGGTTTAAGAGTCTGATGGCTGAGGGGTGATAACTGTTCCTGAACCTGGTGAAAGTTGCTTAAACAAAAGAAAAACATGTCCTTGTTGTTTGGGTGTTAACAGTGGTAGTAGAGGATGATTTCCAATTATAGGATCCTGCCAGCATTTGATGACAGCAAGCCTTACGAAAGCTGGAGAAATGAAATTGGAATATGGATTCATGTTACAGAACTGGAGAAGAAGAGGCAAGCCTTGGCTGTTGCTTTCTGGGAAGAGCAGGAGAGACCGAGATGGGAATTTCAGTGGAAGACCTGAACAAAGTTGATTGAATGAATACACTAATAAATACAATTGACTGTTTTCTGAAGGAAGAAAAGGATTGGATTTATGAAGCATACTCAGACTTTGACAATATTTACAGAGACAATTCTAAAAATATGGCTGATTATCTTATTGATTTTGAACAAAAGTACACTCGCATGCATAAATACAAATGGAACCTCCTGATGCTGTGGCTTTTAAATTGTTGCATATTGCATGTTTAGACATGAAAGGCAGACAGCTACTGTTAATTGCATGCAGAAAACTTACTTTTCGATCTAAGAAATTAGCACTCAAGAGAATTTTTGGAGAAAAGGCTGCTAAGACAACAGTCAGAATTAGTTTGATTCAGGAAATGGCATATTCCACTGAGCAGAAACAAGAGTATAGCAAGCGTAGTTCCCAGACTGACCAGACAATGGTACCATTAGAAATGTGCAGCATATCAAAATATTTACTACTGGGCAAGAAACTGTCCACACAGAAGTGAACAAGTTAAGCCAACTGAAGAACATAACAAATCTGAAGAAGTAGAAGCGTGTCATATCACATTGTTTGTGAAGGAATCACTTACTAATGCAGAGATATCTGAGGCAGAGGTTTTGATGATAGGATCTCTAGTATCTGCTGTTATTGATACAGCATGCATACACACAGTGTGTGGAGAAAAACGGCTTGAAAGCTATGTAAGTGAACTAAACCAGAATGAAGTGCATAAACCAATGAACACAGATACACCTAGTAACAATGCATTCAAATTTGGAGATGGAAAGTTTGTGCATTCCACCAAAAGAGGTAAAATTCCTGCAAAAACAGGGTAGATAAAATGTTACATTGAAATGGAGGTGGTACCAGTGAACATTCCATTACTCTTGAGTAAATCTTCCCTAAAGAAAAAAGGAGCAGTACTAGATATAGAGAATGACCAAGCAATGATGCTTCAACAGCCAGTGTCTCTTGAACTCACCAGCCTTGGACATTACTATGTGAACACTCTCGATAAAGACATTACTGAGAACCAGTGGGAGAACCGTCACACAAAACATGACCATAGATGAGAAACGCAAAGTGGTGCTCAAACTTCACAAGCAGTTTAGACACACTTTAACAGATAGACTTCAGAAACTGCTCAGGAGTTCAGGAAACAAAGATGCAGATTATTTTTCCATTCTAAAGCAGATAATTGACAGCTGTGTGACACGCCAAAAGTTTGGAAAGCCCAAGGCTGCGGTTGGTCTGCCGCTAGCATCTGAATACAATGAAACAGGAGCCATAGACCTACACGAACCAGAGCAAGGAGTGTGGTACTTCCATGTCACTGATGAGTTCACACGTTTCAGTGCTGGTAGCATTGTAAATACAATGAGGCACTCACCCGAGATGGTAAAAAAAAACTTCATCCATTCTGGATAAGTGTGCTTGGCCCACCTCGGAAAGTATTCAGTGATAATGGTGGTGAATTTAATAATGATGAATTCAGAGATACGGCAGAAAACTTTAACATTGAAACAAGTACAACAGTCTTTGGAGTAATGGACTTCTAGAGCGACACAAATACTTACTGAAATAATGCTGAAGGTAATGAAAAGGAATAGCTGTGATTGGAACATAGCCCTGGACTGGACCCTTATTGTGTCAACTGGTGTTTGGCCAGAATCCAAACCTTCCCTCTGTACTGGTTGACACACCACTTGCTCTAGCGGGCACTACAAGGAGTGAATGGGTTGGGAAACATATTTCAACACTGCATGTATCAAGGAAGGCTTTCACTGAAGTAGAGTGTTCAGAGAGAATTCGAAAAGCACTGAGGGCACAGGTCCGTCTTATAGATGACAAACATCAGACAGGGAACAGTGTGTATTACAAAAGAGCAGACTGTACAGAACAGAAAGGTCCTGGAGTTGTCTTTGGTCAGAATGGAGTTGTTATTCATGAGACATGGAGGTACATACATCAGAGTGCATCGTTCCAGACTACGTAAGCACAAGCTGAAGACCATCAGAACTCCATAGAGAACGATACAAAAAATGAAAAGCACTTACCTGGCACACGGTCACATAGCACAGAGAGAGATGAGGAGAGTGCAGCTAAGGACCCAACAGAGTTGCTCAACAGTGGCACAGACAGTGTGGAAGAGAGTGCAGTTGGGAACTCAGACTTGCTTGTACAGAAATTATCAAGTACAAAGACAACATGAAGTTTTAGCCTTAAAACAGGACAAACTGAGATTTTTAGACCAAAGCACTGGTATCTCATACAAAGCCGAAGTCTGAGGATGAGCAGACAAAGCCACTGGGAGAAACAAAAGTTGGTACAACTTGAATTACCTAGAACCAGTCACAGTTGTTGGCACGTCAGTCCACGTGTCATGTGTAGACAGACTTCATACTGAATCAAGTATAGATGAGGCTGGATCATCCGAGAAATGTCAAGATGAAGATGCCCTAGTAACTAAAGAGGTGTTGTTGGAATCTGCAAAACAGGATGAAATCAGAAGTTGGAGAAATAGTGGAGTGTTGAGAAAGCCAGAGACATTGTCAAAAGACAGAGTCTAGAAGATTGGTGTGCCCTTTGAAAGAAACCCAGACAGAAAATACACCAAAAGCACGTCTGGTAGCTAGAGGTTTTGAAAAACTGAACATAAAAGAATTCCAAAAAGACTCACCAACATGTGCATCAGAGTCTCTCCAACTACTTCTCTCAGCGATATGTCAAAAGCATTGGCAAACCCATTGCATGGACATAAAATCCGCATTCTTACAGGGGATGGAGCTATCACGTGACATTTACATTAAAACCCCCCCTACTCCCACCCGCCCCAGCTGAAGCCAGAAGTGAAGGAACACCGTGGAAACTCAAAAAGTGTGTGTGGTCTAGCAGATGCATCACTTTACTGGTATAAAAAAGGTCAAGGAAATGTTGAAAACAGGTGAAAAAAGGTCACAAGTGGATCCAGCTTTTTTTTTTACTGGCAAGATTCACAATGTCATGTGATTGGAGTACTGTATGTCATAAAGATGACTTCATATGGGGAGGCTCATAAAACTTTGTCACAACAGTTATCCCTCAGCTAAAATCAGCCTTTCAGGTTGGGTGCAAGGAACATGACAGATTCTGCTTATGTAGGGATAAACATCCTTGCTTTTAACGTTACTGTACAACTCCACCAAGAAAGCTACGTCAAGAATCTTCAGACAATCCACATGGAATCCTCACATGCCACACAACAGGATGCACCCCTCAGTGAAGCTGAAGCCAAGCAACTTAGGTCAAAGATAGGTCAGATTTGATTGGTGGCAACGCAGAGCAGACACAACATCATGCTTGATGCCTGCAACTTGGCATCCAGCATAAAAAATGCCATAGTACAAACTTTACATGAAGCAAACAAGATAGTGTGCAGAATGCAATCTGAAAAAGTGGCTGAAGTTTCAACAGCTTGGAAAAGAGCTCAGTGAGGCCTCACTTGGAAATCTTCCTGATGGACGGACTCAAGGAGACATTTTATTGTACTGATGGTGGAAGAGGGAGGATTTTCACCTCTCTATTGGCAATCAAAAAGGATCCAAAGAGTTATACAAAGTACGCTGAAAAGAGAAACCCTTACAATGTCTGAAGGTATTGACAATGCTGTTTATCTGGCCACACTCTATTCTGCGCTTTTCCATGGTGATCCGAAGAAGAGCAGTTTACAAATAACTTGTGTCACAGACAACTACTCTTTGGTTGATGCCATCAAATCACCAAGTCAGTTACAGAGAAGAGGCTTCATCTAGAGATAAGCAGCACCAAAGAACTTGTCCAAGCACAGAAAATTCATCATATGCTGCCGTCAACCACAAAGGACAACAAGGGAGCTCCAGCTCTTGTGCTGTTAAAGGCACTTAGTGAAGGCATTTGGTACCTTAAGAACTGGTTCTTCATGGGTTAGAACTAATTCTCATGTCCTAATGGATATTTGAATTGTCTTTACATTTTAAAAAATTATATACATAAAAAAGGAGGTGGAGATTGTTGAGTTCTGTTCATTTGGATTTAGTGGGCATACGTACTTCCCCATTATGCGCATGCATGCCAGATTGGTGGAGAGGGGGGGAGGGAATTGTGGGATAAAAGGGTAGCAGCCCTCAGGATTGAACTGAGCTGTTGAAGGTAAAGTTGTTTAAACAAAAGAAAAACGTGTCTTTGGTGTTAACACCTGCCACTGCTTCTCAGCCACGTGTCCCACGTCCCTCCTGCAGCACACCACCCTTGCCATTCCAGCATCCTTTGCTCCCACAAACTCACTCACTGCTCCACACTGACAAATACAGTACTGTAGCTGAATAAATTTGTAGGGTCAGGAATGGTTCCAGAGGACTGGAAAAATCACAAATGTCACTCCACACTTTAAGAGAGGGTGGCAAAAAAAAACAGGAAATTATGCACTGGCTAGCCTGATTTCAGTGTTTCGTAATGTTTTTTCTGTTATTAAGGATGAGGTTTCAGGGTACTTGGAAGCACATAAAATAAGCCAATAAGCATGGCTTCTGTAAGGGGAGATCTGCTGGAATTCTTTGAGGAAGTAACAAGCAGGATAAACAAAGGCAAATCAATGGGTGTTTGTTTACTTGGACTTTTAGAATGCCTTTGACAAGGTGCTGCATGTGAGGCTGTTAAATTAGATAAGGGTGCATGGTGCACCTGTACTGAAGCAGATTGTGGAGGAGATATTGTTCAAAGTAAATTTATTTAAGTTTGCCTCTCTCAGGACGTTTGCCAACTTGGGAAGCGCATATCAATGACTGGAGCTGGTTTCCCTCTAACCGTGTCACTTTTCCCCAATTCCAATCCGCCATCCACTTCCAAGCACAGAGTCTTCCATACTACAATGCAGCTTTTAATGGATAGGACATGGAACATCACAGCACAGTACAGTACAGGTTCTTTGATCCACAATGTTATGCCGACATTTTAATCTACCCCAAAATCAAACTAACCCATCTCTCCTACATCGCCCTCCATTTTACTAACATCTATGTGCCAGAAGAAATATGGAAAATAACATCCCAAGAACCTGTTTCTTTGTTCAACAGCTCCATTTAATATCAGAGAATGTTTACAATATACAACCTGAAATTCTTGTTCTTTACAGATATCCACAAAAGCGGAAGAGTGAGTGACAGTTAAAACATGTGAACCCAAAGCTCCCCTACTCCCCCTTCCACATACAAGCAGCAGCAAAGCAACGAGCCTCCCCCATCCACACCCACTTACTTCAGCAAAAAAGCATCAGCACCCCCTAAGCAAGCAAGCAATAGCAAAGCCTCCATGAAAGATATAATCTGCAGTACAACAATTCACGTGGCCAAGTGGTTAAGGCATTAAGGCCTGAAGGTCGTGAGTTCAAGCCCCAGCCGAGGCAACGGGATGTGTCCTTGAGCAAGGCACTTAATCACACACTGCTCTGCGACGACACTAGTGCCAAGTTGTATGGGTCCTAATGCCCTTCCCTTGGACAACATTGGTGTTGTGGAGAGGGGAGACTTGCAGCATGGGCAACTGCTAGTCTTTCATACAACCTTGCCCAGGCCTGCGCCCTGGAGAGTGAAGACTTTGCAAGACTAACGGATGCCTTTACAACAATTCAACATACCACAGGCTCTCTCTCCCCCTAATAAGGGGACAGAGAGGAGTCACTCATGAGAGGGGAAATATAAACGAATCAACTCGCTGATTCATGGCGTTAAAGTCTACTGTGTCCCACCCCTGCATTCTCAGACTTGAGAATCAGCAACAAACTCTCCCCCACCAACGAGAGAGGCAGAGACACAGAGACAGAGATTTTATGGGATAATAGCAAGGAAGAAGTTCAGTTTGTATTTTGTACAATGGATTCTATATATGCAATAGCAAAGTTGATATTTGAGGTAAAAAGGGGACCAAGAGCACAAATACAGAATTGGCTAACGGGCAAGCTGGAATGTGGTCTAAAAGGTTCAGGACGACAATACTAGCCCAGCTAGTAAAGCCACAGTCTCACATACTAGTAGCCAGGTGCCATCTGTGTGGAAGTTGAATGTTCTCCCTGTGATGACCATAAGACAGAACAGAATAGCCCATTCAGCCCATTAAGTCTGTGCCATCACTCTATCATGGCTGATTCCGAATCCCACTCAACCCCATATACCTGCCTTTTCTCCATATCCTTCGATGCCCTGACCGACCAGGAAACGATCAATTTCCACCTTAAATATACCCACAGACTTGTCCTCTACCGCAGTCTGTGGCAGAGCATTCCACAGATTTACTAATCTCTAGCTAAAAAAATTCCTCCGTATCTCTGTTCTAAAGATATGGGGCCCAAAACAGTTGACAATACTCCAAATGTATCCTGACCAGTGTCTTAAAAAAAGGCTTAGCATTATCTCCTTGCTTTTATATTCTATTTCCTTGGAAATAAATGCCAACATTGCATTTGCCTTCTTTACCACAGACTCAACCTGTAAATTAACCTCTGGAGGCTTGCATGAGGACTCCCAAGTCTCTCTGCACCTCTGATGTTTGAACCTTCTCCCCATGTAGATGATAGTCCGTACTTTGGTTCCTTTTACCTAAATGCATTATCATACATTTCCCAACACTGTATTCCATCTGCCACTTTTTTTGCCCATTCTACCGATTTGCCCAAGTCCTGCTGCAATCACATTGCTTCCTCACAACTACCCATCCCTCCACCTATCTTCATATCATCCCTCAACTTTCCCACAAAGCCATCAATTCCATTATCTAAATCACTGACAAACAATGTGAAAAGTTGCAGTCCTAAAACTAACCCCTGAGGAACACCACTAGTCACTGGCAGCCAACCAGAAAAGGCCCCCTTTATTCCCACTCTCTGCCTCCTGCCTGTCAGTCATTCCTCTATCCATGCCAGTATCTTTCCTGTAATGCCAGAGGATTTTATCTTGTTAAGCAGCCTCATGTGTGGCACCTTATCAAATGCCTTCTGAAAATCCAAGTAAGTGACATCCACCGCCTCTCCTTTGTCCACCCTGCTTGTTACTTCCTTGAAGAACCCTAACAAATTTGTCAGGTAAGATTTCTCTTGATCCTTGAAAGATCATGACCAATGCATCCACTATCTCTTCAACAACCTCCCTCAGGTCTCTGGGATGTAGCTCATCTGGCCCAGCTGGCATATCCACCTTAAGACCATTGAGTTTGTCTAGCACTTTTTCCTTTGTAATAGCAATGGCACTCATTTCTGCTCTTTGACACTCATGGACCTCTGGCACACTGCCAGTGTTTTCCACAGTGAAGACAGATGCAAAGTACCCATTAAGTTCATCTGTCATTTCCTTGTCCCCCATTACTACCTCACCAGCATCATTTTCCAGTGGTCCAATATCAACTCTCCATTCCCTTTTACTCTTTGTACGGAGTGGGTTTCCCCCCAGATTTTCTTCTGTACTATAAAAATGTGTAAGGTGGGAGATTAATTGTTGTAAATTGCCCCTCTGAGTGGTAGAATGTGGGATGAGTTGAAGTGAATGTGGGAAGAATATGAAAAGGTATTAATGTCAGATCATTGCAAATATTTGGGACAGGGTCAGTAGGTTACAGGGTCTGATTCCATGACCACTGCTGGCTTTGATTTTTATTTTATTTCATTCATGGGAAGTAAATGTTATTAGCAAAATGATCATTTATTGTCTATTCCCAGTTGCCTGTGAAATGAGGAGGCAGTTAACTATCAATCATATTATTGATTCTGGAATTATGTGCAGGCCAAACTGGATATATCCTTCTGTGAAGAATATTAGAAAACCTATTTGGCTTTGTACCATTCTACCACTTTCATAATTACTGCTACTGATGCATTATTTTAAGTTCCAGATATTATTTATATTCTAGAATGTCAGGCCCCCAGATCCCATTGCAAGTTCCAAACTATGTTTCTGAACCATTGTTTGAGGACATTGCCTGCTTGATCAATAGCTTAATCTCTGTGCTGCTGTATCCACATGTTAATGAACTAGACTTGGGCACAATTTCAAAATCTGTAGATATCACAAAACTATACAAATGGTGAGCTGGGGATCTGGTAGAATGGTAACTCACGTGCAAATGAAAATTTACACGATTGAAAGGAAAGGAAAAATATAATACAAACTACAAGGTCAATCTTAAAAGAATATGAGAAAAGAAACCCAGGGTGCAGAATTGAAAATACACGTGGACTAAGATGTTAACTGTCCTGTGCTATCACCAGTGGGATCATCAGTTGACCTGCCACCTGTCTTCAGGAGTTTCGGCCCACTTATGATCAAGACTCCCTCAAGGTGGTGGGCCAGCAGTGCTAAAGCACCATCTCCCACTGGTGAGCTTAAAAACTTGGCATCTGCCTCTATCAGAGTTGTTGGTCGCTACCATTCAACAGATAGTCTACTCTTCAGGCCTCTATGCAACTACTGAAGGGTTTGCAAAAGATGTATACACTTTCCGACTATCTGCCCCTCTGGACATACTTGGTCCACACCCATGCTGATCCTTTCTCTGCTGCCTCAGCTACAGACCTGCTGGTTGACTTGATCTCTCTTCTAGTGAAGCCAAGCTCACGCAGCCACTTCTGGAAAGTGAACGCAATAAAGCCACGGCAGCCTACTTCGAATGGATAGCATGAGACCTTCCACCCTCTGTCTCTGCACTCTGATCTTAATTCTGCATATTTGGTAACTTGCGCTCATGGGCTTCATCGATGTTGTCTTCCCAGGGAACTGAGAGTTCACCAATAACCACTTCTCTACTGGTTTCAGACCGTACAATTATATCTGGACGCAATGTGGTGAAAGCTATATGCTCCGGGAAACTGCCTTTCCCATCCAGGTCGGCCTTGACACACCAATCATTGGCTGAAGAAAGTAAGCTTGATCGTGAGCCTGCGCTGTACACCCTTTACTTGGAGCCTTCTTTCACAATCAATATGCAATGTTCTGTGCAGCATGGGGCATGAGATAAGTTGTGCTGCAGTACTCTCTGCTCAACCACTTCTGTTACAACTTTGAGAATGTTGTTATGTCTCCAAGTGTACATGCTGCTGGAAAGATTGACTCTGCATGCACTCAAAATGTGTTGAACTGTTCCTTTCTCGCCACAAGCAGCACACCTGTCTGTCTCATCTTCATACCAGGTGCTGAGGTTGGCAGGTGCTGGGAGCAGATCGTACACTGCTCTGCGTAGAAAAGAAATGCGGAGCGGTTCCATCTGCCACAGAACATTCCAAGATAGATGTCGTTGTTCAACACTTTCCCACCAGGTCCAAGCCCCTTGTTTGGCCAGGCCAGCTGTTTTAGCTAACCTCTTCTCCTCTTCTACCTCTCGTATTTCTTGTGTTACAATCTTAAAAGAATATGAGAAAGAAACCCAGGGTGCATATAAATCTTTAAAATTGGTAGGAAGGGTGAGCAGAGCAGTTTAAAATAAAAGGAAATAATAACAGGATGTTGGAATTGTTCAGGTCAGGCAGCATCTGTAGTGAGAAAGTTATTATATTGTAGGTCAATGGCCTGAATAAAGGATCATTGACATGAAACATTAACTCTGTTTCTCTACATAGATGCTGCCTGACCTGCAGAGCATTTTCAGTTTTTCATTCCAAATTTCCAATATTTTGTTTTCCAGTTTATGAACAGATGTAAACAGTAGAAAGGGTGGAAACTGTGCCCAATCAAACACTGTACACAAAACCAGGATACCAAACCCCAGAAATAACATGAAGGCTTTGGAGAGAAAACCACACACGGATTAGTGCTGGAATCCATATGGTTTATTACATGAAGTATAATATTTGGAAGGACAAACTCCAAGGCAGAGTACAAAGTAAATGGCAGGTTGGTAGTGTGGAGGAGCAGAGGGATCTCGGGGTATATGTCCACAGATCCCTGAAAGTTGCCTCACAGGTGGATAGGGTAGTTAAGAAAGCTTATAGGGTGTTAGCTTTCATAAGTCGAAGGATAGAGTTTAAGAGTCGCGATGTAATGATGCAGCTCTATAAAACTCTGGTTAGGCCACACTTGGAGTACTGTGTCCAGTTCTGGTCACCTCACTATAGGAAGGATGTGGAAGCATTGGAAAGGGTACAGAGGAGATTTACCAGAATGCTTCCTGGTTTAGAGAGTATGCATTATGATCAGAGATTAAGGGAGCTAGGGCTTTACTCTAGTTTAAGAGACTACCAGACAGGTATATGGAGGAAATTAAGGTGGGGGCTTATATGGGAGGCAGGGTTTGAGGGTCAGCACAACATTGTGGGCTGAAGGGCCTGTAGTGTGCTGTACTATTCTATTCTATTCTATTCTAAGTATCAATCAGGATATGGATGTAGAAGTTTCAGATGCACCAAAACTGTAGCATCAACAGTAAAGCATTGAACTAAAGGATTACATTGATCAAATAGTCAAATGGGGAGAGCAGTAGGAGATGGAATTTTGCCCTGATACATTTGGGGAGGAACAAAAAAGACTAAAAATGTCAAGAGAAATACAGCAAATGGTAGGGGTCTAGATGATATTGAGGAACTGAGGAATCTCTGTGTGCCAGGTTTGTTGGAGGTGGAAGCACAGGTAGATAATGTGATCAAGAAGGCATATGGGATACTTGCCTTCATTCACCATGCATAGAATACAAGAACAGGGAGGTTATAAAATATTATAAAGCATTCATAATAACATAATAGTATTATGTACAGGTCTAGTTGCCATGCTATGATTGCATGAAAGGGTGCAGAGGAGAATCAGCAGGATGTTGCCCGAGACGGAGATCAGTTATAACTTCAAACATAGAACAACAACAAAAAAGGAAGAGCATTTCAGTCCACTCTGTCTATGCCAACCATCATGCCAATTGAAACTAATCCTATCTGCTTTCATATAGTTTATATCCCTCCATACTCTGCCTCTTCATTTGCTGTACCAGCATCCACCATTTCCCTAGCAGTGCAGTTCAGACACCTACCTCTCCTTGTTCAAAAAAAAATTGCCCCATAAATCTCCTTTAAACTTTGCCTCCCTCACTTTAAATCTATGCCCTCAAGTATTTGATATTTCCACTCAGGGGAAAAATAAGCCTCTCACTAACTAGTCTCTCATTCAAGCCCACACATTTGTGAACTTCTTCTGCACTCTCTTCAAGGCCTTCATACCCTTCCTATAATGCAGTGACCAGAACTCCACACACTACTCTAAATATAGTCTAACCAAAGTTACATACAATTGCAACATGACTTTAAAACTCTTTTTTACTCAATACTGTCCAATAAAGGCAAGCATGTCACAGGCCTTCTTTATCAGCTTATCTACTTGTGCTGCCAAATCCATGGCGTTATCAACTTGTACCCCAAGAGAAGAGTTTTTTTTAATGCAGAAGGCGGTTGGAATCTAGAACACACAGTCACAGGTGGTGGAGGCGAGTACTGTGAAGACATTTAAAGAGAATTTAGATGAGTATTTGAATTACAAATGGTACAGCTAAAAATCAAAAGCTGATAAATTGGATTAATATAGAAAGGTTTCTGGTGGCTGGCATAGATATGGTAGACTGAAAGGGTCTGTTTCTGTACTATGTGACTCTACAAGAGTACAAAAGTAATTCAACCAATTATCTGAGGAAAAAGGAATCATTTCTTTTCAGTTATTTTCCACAAAATGTGGACATTGCTTGAAGGACCGATACTGCTTGTTCCTAGCCATCTTCCTAAAATTCTACAGAATGTTCCACAGACCTATTAGGAAGGAAGTTTCAGGATTTGACTGAGAAGAAATAGTTGTATTGACTGAGGTCAAGACTATATGTGACTTGGAAGGGAACTTGGAAGTGATGTTCCTTCCTTCTTCTAAGTTGTAGAAGTTGTGCTATAATCCAAATAAAATTGGATTAAAGTTACATAGACAGATGGTAGAATCTCGTACTTTCTCCTTATAATACAGTAGGCTGGGAAGAAATTTGATACAAATAGTTTAAAAAGCTTTAAGGTAAATAGAGGGAAACTGTTTTTAACAGATGAAGGTCAGATAACACAGAACATTACCGCATAGTACAGGCCCTTTGGTCCACATGTTGTGATGACTTTTTAACCTACTCAAAGATCAATCTAATCTTTCCCTCCTACATAGAAAAATGGGGAGCTATCATCCATGTGTCTATCTGCCTCTACTACTACCCATCAGGGAGTTCCATGCATCCACTCTGAGTAAAAAAGCCTAACTCTGACATCTGCCCATACTTTCTTCCAAACATCTTAAAGATAAGCCCCCTCATATTAGCCATTTCATCAAAAGGACTCTGGTTGTCCATGATCTATGCTTCTAATCATATTGTACACCTCTATCTTCAAAAGTCATGCCCTCTAGTCCAGACAGCACCCCAGCAAATCTCCTCTGCTCCCTGTCTAAAGCTTCCACATCCTTCTTGCAATAAGGCAACCAGAACTAAACACAATATTCCAAATGTGGTCTAATCAGGGTTTTATAGAGCTGGAACATAACCTTGCAGCTTTTGAACTCAGTCTCTCAATTAATGAAGACCAACACACTATATGCCTTCGTAACAACCCTATCAACTTATGCGGTAACTTTGACGGATCTATGGACATGGATACCAAGATCCCCCTGTTCCTCTATACTTCCAAGAATCCTGTCATTAACCCTGTATTCTGCCTTCTAATTCAACCTGCCAAAATGAATCATTTCACACTTTTCTGGGTTGAACTCTATCTGCCACTTCTCAACCCAGCTCTGCATCCTTTCAATGTTCTGCTGCATCCTACAACAACCCTCCACACTTTGCACAACTCCACCAACTTCCATGTCATCTGCAAACTTACTAACCCACCTTTCCATTTCCTCAGTCATTTATGTATATAAAAAAAATCACAAAGAGCAGGGGTCCAGAACAGATCCCCTGGAACACACTGGTCACCGACCTCCAAGCAGAATAAACTCCATCTACAGCCACTCTCTGCCTTCTGTGAGCAGACAAAGCCCGCTCTACAGTGTATCCACACAGCCAAGTTTCCCTGGATCTCATACTTCTTAACTTTCTGAATGAGCTGACCACGGGGAACCTTAACACACACCTTACCAAAATCTATATACACCAAATCCACTGCTCTACCTTACTTAACGTGCTTTGTCACATTCTCAAAAAATTCAATCAGGGACATTAAAGCATAACCTGCCCCTCACGAAGCCATCCTGACTATCCATTATCAGACCATGCTTCTCCAAATGCTCATAAATCCTGTCTCTGGAATAGAGGTTCCCAACCTGGGGTCCATAGACCCCTCAGTTAATGCAAGGGGTCCCAAAAAAAAGTTGGGAACCCCTTCTCTAGAATCTTGCAATAATTTGCCCACCAATGAAGTAAGACTGACTGGCCTAATTCCCAGGATTATCCCTACATCCTTTTTTTTAAAACAAAGGAATAACATTTGCCACTATCGCCAAAGGTGCAGCAATTTCTTCCCTTGCTTCCATTAGTAACCTGGGGCAAACCCCGTCTGGACCCAGGGACTTATCTATCCTAATGCACATCTTCTTTCTTAACATTGTCATGTTTCAGCATATCAGACTGCTTTACGCTGTCCTTGCAGACGTCAAGTTCCCCCTCACTGATGAATACTGAAGCAAAGTATTCATTAAATACCTCCACCTACCTCCTCTGACTCTAGCAACATGCTTCTTCTCCTATCAGTCCTACCCTTACTCTGGTCATCCTTCCTTTTTTCACATACAGTGGTGCTAGAAAGTTTGTGAACCCCGTAAAATTTTCTCTATTTCTGCACAAATATGACCTAAAATGTCATCACATCTTCACACAAGTTCTAAAACGAGATAAAGAAAACCCAACTAAATAAATAACACAAAAAACATTTGTTGAGAAAATTGATCCAATATTACATGCATTTGCTGGAAAATTTATGTGAACCTTTGCTTTCAGAACCCGGGGTGACCCCCCCCCCCAGCCCGTACATCAATAACTTCAACCAAATGTTTCCAGTAACTGTTGATCAGTCCTGCATGTCAGCTTGGAGGAATTTTCGGCCATTCCTTCTTACAAAACTGCTTCAACTCTGGATGTTGGTGGGCTTCCTTACATGACCTGTTGGGTTCAGGTCCTCCCACAACATTTCTATGGGATTAAGGTCAGGACTTTGACTCAGTCATTCCAAAACACAAACTTTCTTCTTAAACCATTCTGTTGTTGATTTACTCATCTTTCAGATCATTGTCTTGTTGCATTATCCAACTTCTATTAAACTTCGGGTGACGGACCACTACCCTGACATTCTCCTGGAAAATGTCTTGAATTTTGAATTCGTTGTGCCCGCAATGATTGCAAGCTGTCCAGGCCCTGAGGCAGCAAAGCAGCACCAAAACATGATGCTCCTTCCACCATGCTTCACAGATGGGATGAGGTGTTGACGTTGATGTGCAGTGCCCTTTTTCCTCCAAACATAGTGGTGTGTATTTCTGCCAAAAAGTTCAAATTTTGTCTCTTCTGTCCACAGAACCTTGTCCCAGAAGCATCATGGAACATCCAGGTTGTCCCCTGCAAACTTGAGATGTGCAGCAATGTTTTTTTTGGAGAACAGTGGTTTCCTCTATAGCGTCCTTCCATGAACACCATTCTTGTTCAGTGTTTTTCTTATAGTGGACCCATGAACAGAGAACCCAGCAAGTTCTAGAGATTTCTGCAGATCTTTTGCGGTTAACCTTGGGTTCTTTTTCACCTCCTTCAGCATTGCACGTTGTGCTCTTGGTGTGATCTTTACAGAATGCCCACTCATAAAGAGAGTAGCAACAGTACTGAATTTCCTCCTTTTGTAGACAATTTCTCTTACTGTGGACTGATGGACACTCAGGTCTTTAGAAATGCTCTAGTAGCCTTTTCCAGCTTCATGTACCTCTACAATTCTTTCTTCTTCTAAGGTTCTCTGAAAGTTGTTTTGATTGAGGTATGGTGCACATAAACAGATCTTTCTTGAGAAGAGCAGGCTCTGTCAGTAACCTGACTTTGGGTGTCTTTTTTATAGGACAGGGCACCATTGATTGGAACACCTGACTCCAAATAGCTTTTGGAGAAGGCATTACCCTAGAGGTTCACATACTGTTTCCCAACAGAAGATTTTGGTGTTATTTATTTAATTTGGTTCTCTTTATCTAGTTTTAGGACTTATGTTAAGATCTGATCACACTTTAGGCCATACTTATGTAGAAATAGAGAAAATTCTACCGAGTTCACAAACTTTACAGCACCACTGTACGAGTAGAATGCCTTGGGCTTTTCCTTAATCTTACTCATCAAGGCCTTCTATTGCACTTCTAGCTCTCCTGAGTCTATTCTTCAGCTCCTTCCTGGCCACCTTGTAACTCTCTGGAGCCCTGACTGATCCTTGCTTCCTAAACCTTACGCAAGCTTTTTTCTTCCTCTTGACAAATGTTCTACATCTCGTCACACATAGTTCCCTCACCCAACCATCCTCTCCCTACCTTGAATGGACAAACTTATCGAGAACCCCCAGCAAGTACTCCCTAAACAAACTCCACATTTTTGTACAAATGGCATATGTTGATATCTTTCAAAAAAACACGCAAGAGAAACATACACAATGAAGAATTTGAATGTTCTGACTGAGAGTGAAATAGATGCAGCTTCAGTATTTTCTCAGAGGGATGAAGAACAAAACTGCAATATTATGGCTAAGAACTGATGAATGGCATTGCTCTCTAAGAGCACCATTATAAACACAAGTGCTAACCTCTGAAACACATATTTCTAACACTTGTCAGGCAAGTCTTATTTCACTAAGTTATGCAAGAATTTCCAGTGTATTTAATACTTCCCCACAACACTATGCAATCCCCAACCCTGCAGCCTGGCTCAATTCACATGCCCCCTCCTTCTGGTTGCCTAAAATACTCCAGCAGTCTCTATTACTGCCCCACCCTTTCGTTTGTACGTCATGAAAAGCCACTTTGAGAGACAGGTGTTTTCCCATGAAGTATGAAATTTAAACACAGTAACTTCTTTGTTCCCAGACTTGTGCACCCATGTGAGTCGCTGGAATCAGAATAGATAGCTAAATGCAAACCTATTACTGGTTTTAGCTAGAGGTGATACTTGGTACAAGGAAAACAAAGAGAGAAAACATCTGAGGTGAGACTCAGTTGTTAATTTTCCAAGAAAGGAGAGCTGAATGTATTTTTTCCACCAATATTAATCATAATTCACAGCCCAAGAATGAATAAACAACACATCATTCATTAAATACCAAATTTTAGATAGTTTTTAAGCACAATACCTGTAGTAGTTATTGACACTCTCAAGTGACGGAATATTGAAAGCATCTGTGGTAAGAAAGAGGAAGACTGCATCATGGTAGGCATTTATATTGCACTTTTAATATAATAAAACATCCATAGGTTCTTAGGGATTAATAAGACAAAACGTAAATGCAAAAAAAATCTAGAGCAAAATTTGATTGAAGTGGTATATTCTAATGAGCGTCTTAAATGAGGTGATACTGATGGAGGAAGAGGGACTTGTAGACATGACTGCCAAATGGAGTGGGGTTGTACTCAAAAGGAACAGTAACTGACAAATACAGAGATTTTGAGAGACAAGGTATGAAGTTGTAGGGCTGAAACAGGTTAGAGAGAATGAAGTGTGATGCAATTTAATTTGAAAATAAAGCATTTTAAAATTCCAACTCTCCCAAATCCTGATGTTCAAATTCCCAACCACATCCTGAAAGCAGCTTACAATGTTCCATTTCTGATTAATACCATCCTTATTTGACTCACAACATTCTTTGCAGAAAGAAAATATACAGCCAGAATTCACAGCCAGCTTTAATTGCTTCCCATAATTTCTAAACAAAGCCCTGATTTGCATCCAGTGATTCAGACAGCAGGGTCACAAGGAGAGCTCATGTCTAGAGGGTGGTGGGCATCACCATAATATTGGGAGAAACATCAACATCAACTAGGACAGCCCCACGGTTCAGTGGAGAATATTGCTGCTGTGAACTCGTAAGCTTCTAATATTAAGGTTTGCAGTATACCAATTAGAATCATATAGCACAGAATCAAGCTCTTCAGTTCACTAAATCTGTCCAATAAACCAGCCCGGAAAAGTTAAGGTTTCAAGTTAAGCCCATCTTTCATCCACACTCAGTGGCAACTTACCTATACCGATCCTATGCTAGTCCTATATCCCAGCAACTTCCCACTCTCAGACACACCAGGAGTAATTTACAGCGGCCGATTAACCTGCCAAATTGCATGCCTTTGGGATGTAGAAGGAAACCAGAGCACCCGGGGAAACCCAAACAGCCATAGATAGAACATGCAAACCGTATGCAGAGAGCAGAGGTTAGGACTGAACCCTGGTTATTAGTGCTGTGAGATAGCAGCTGTAATAATTGCACTAGTGTGCTGTTTGCCTCTTGCATTCTATCTTCCTTCATTTACGAAGTGTTAACACTTTAATAAGCAAGGAAAATTGAATCAGCCATGATGAAATGGCAGTGCAGTCTCAATGGGCCAAATGGCCTAATTCTGCCCCTTAATGTTATGGTCTAGGTACTTGTAAAACTCTAGGGTTCCAGAGAGTTTAAGGACACCTGTTACTCTTCTTTTGAAGCACTATGATTGAATTGCCACCTAATTGGTAGGTGATGACAGAAGACTGCCATACCATGGTTTCCTTTGATATCAATCCACTTGGTCTTTTCCAAAACTCTGGATTTCTTCAAAATAGTCTGATAGGTTTGCCACTCAATCTCATATTGACGAGATCCTATCCTGTTCCTTTCTTTGGCATCTGTCAGATCTCCTGTGAAAAGCAAATACAATAAGAAAGAGAAATCAAGGCTTTCAGAACAGACTCGAACACAGCTTGGAAAAAGACTCTGTTCTCACCACCAATCCTGACCTCCCCCATCAGTATCAACCGTCCTTAGGGATTTGCGTTTTGCCAGTTTTCCTTGCTTTTGTGTATTTTTCCCTACCCTATTTTTCGAATGTGCTGAGATACTTAACATTTTCTGACCTCACATATGCTTTACAACTAATATTCCGGGGCTGAGGAAATGCACAAAAGGACCAAAGTACAGCAATTTGTATTTTCCAATCAGCAGTCTCCTGGGTCATGCTTCAGTTATACAGAGCATTGTTGAGACGACATCTAGAACATAAAGATAAAGATTAGCTTTATTTGTAACAGGTATATTGAAACACGCAGTGAAATGTGTTGTTTGGGTAAAATCAAATCAGCGAGGATTGTTCTGGGAACAGCTTGCAAGTGTCGCTGTACTTCCAGTGCCAACACAGCATGCCCACAACTCACTAACCCCAATGTTTTTGGAACATGGGAGGAAACCGAAGCACCTGGAGAAAACCCCTGCGGTCACAAAAGAATGTACAAATTCCTCACCGATAGTGGCGTTAATCAAATCCCAGTCATCACTGGCACTGTAAAGTGATTGTGCTAACCATTACACTACAGTGCCGCCTGTGCTCAGTACTCCTCTTGCTTATTTAAAGATTATGTTAATGCAACGGAAACAGCGAAGATAAAGTTTACTAGTTATTACCAGGAATGGGTGTGTTGTTTTATAAGGGGGACAAGCTAAGTGAGTAAGACAGAAGTTTGGAAGGCATGATTGAAATGTAAAAGGATGGTCAGTGACAAAGCTACTACACCTGCTGCTTTACAATTTAATCCTCACCTCTGGCTGAGATTTTACACTTTTTTCTGGTGAACTTATGGGTTTCATCCAGCTGCTATCACTTTATCCCACATCCCAAATACGTGCAGGAAGAAAGATTCTTCGGCTGCTGTAAATCACCCCCATCAAGTGGGTGAGTGGTTGAAAGGTGGTGGGGAAGGAATTGCCAGGAATGTAAAGAATAAAATAGGAATGGTGTAAATGGGTGCTGCATGGTCAGTGCAGACTCAGTGGGCTAAAAAGGTGGTTGTCATGTTTGATATCTTGACAATGGATTTGGAGATGTTTTCTCTTGTGTATGAATCTAGAACTTGGGGGTTCACGTGATAAAAACAAAGATTCAACCATTGAAGGCAAGGTGAATGCAACATTTTAACTGTTTTAAGGCATAGGTAGATAGACGTTCAATAAGCAAGAGCTGAAATGTAGCCATGGCTTACTAGTGATACTTCCACTTCTACGTCCAGTAATTGTAGATTCAAGTTGACACAGAAGAGACAAAGCTGAGCAACTCCCTCAGAACCACACCAAAGAATGCTGCATTGTTAGAGGTGCCATGTGCTAGCAGATATTAAACATTCTCAAGCTTACATAGGTATCAGGGTACATTCTCTGTATCATTTGACAGTGTCCTTCTGAAGTGTATTCACCTACAAAGTTACTTACAGATATTGCATTTAACCCCCAACCACACCCAGCCAAACCATCGCTAAATTCATCCCCTTCAACCTCCACAAAGACATCCACTACCAGGGCACAACTTCAACTTGGAACCTCCAAGAAGTTAAAGTCTAGAGTGACTCCCCCTTCCCAACCAGCCCAGGCCGCTCCTGCAGTTGGGTTAAATTCTGAGCTCTGGTGCTCATTGTGATTGGTTTGCACGTTCTCCTTATGACCACATGGGTTCCCCCCCCCCCCCAGATGCTCTATTTCCCCCCCACATCCAAAGGTGCAGGTTACCTAATGATTGTAAATTGCTTCTAGTCTAGGTAGGTGGCAGGAGAACTAAGAGAGTTCATGGACATAAGAGAGAAAAGGCTCAAGGGAAATAAGCAGGGAAATGGGAATACAGGAAAGACAGAACAGCAACAACTTAATGGGCCAAATGGCCTCCAATGCAAGAAAATGAAAAGAAAGAGGGTTTCTCTGCCCCCCCCCCTTCTGTGAAATATATTCTTCAAATCTGTGATCAAGCTTCTGGTAACTTTCCCTACAGTCTCTATGTAGTTTACTGTCAAACTTTATTCAACAATATTTTCAGACGTTACTACTTTACAGATTCTGTACAAAATACCAATTATTGTTACCTTGGTGAGCACTTAGGAATTATTTTGTAATGAAGAAGCATTGTCTCTCCCCTTCTCCACAGCAGTTCCCTTTACGTTTAACACGTCACAACATGTGGATTATCCTCAAAATATGATAATTATTACCAACAGTGACATCATTGACCTCAGTGGATCAGTGGATGATGCAACATTAAGGATGAGTGTGCTGTATCAAAATTATGTATCATTCTACTGCCATGATAGAGATGTATCCCTAATATAAAGTCTTTTCGACTATATTATATTTACTTAACAGTAATTATATTTCAATTATCTTTCTGGTATCAACTTAGCACTCAGATTAAGTGGCTGGCTTCCCTTCTCTATTTTTTCAAATGACTGTTGTTCCTATACAAAAAGGGTGCAAAGGTGACCAATTACCTATTGGTGTTACTTAACAGTGACTAGAACATGGTGCCAAGTAATGCTTTATATACAGTTTTGTTCCAGTAGAAACAAAAATCTATTTGTTAGATAGCTGAATAAATCTAATTGTTAGATCGCTGAGAGGTTCTAACCAATGAGGTGCTGCAAGCTTAGTGCAGAAAACTGAGCTGTTCATGATCTTGGTCAATGATTTAGTTTGGGATTAAGTGTTATATATCCATGTTTGCTGATGATATAGCAGAGGATGGCAGAGTAACCTGTGCAAAAGACCTGTGCAGAGTGGTTTTCACAGGATATAAACAAGCTACATGATTAGGCGAGGGTTTGGCAGATGGAATATAATACAGAAAATGTAAGGCTAACCTGCAGTGCAAAACATAAAAATTCCAGTACTTGTTAAATAGTGAGAGATTTAAAAGCCAGAGTATTCATGGGACTACAGTGTCCAGTTACAGCATGAAAATTGTAGGTCAGCCATTACTGAAAAAATAACTTAATAAAATAATCCAAGACCAAAAACACCTTACTACAACTATATCAGGCCTGGTGAAAATGCACTTTGATTATTGTGCACTGATATGGTCTCCCAACTTGCAAAGGAGAGAGTACAATAATGGTTCACCAAATTGACTCCTGAGATGGTAGGTTGTACTGTTGAGTTTCAAAGATTAAGAGACGTTCTACTGAAACTTGAACCTCTCCCAGGGTTTGAAAGGACAGATGTAAACTTATTCTTTTGTATTTTGAATGCCAAGAACCAGGAGTTAGCCTCTTAAGGGGGTCAGCTCTTTAGAACAGAGGAGAAACTTCTGAACCAAGAGGGTTCCAGAGATTCTACTGCTGAATGCATTTAAAACAGTGAACAACTTATTGATATATGAGGAAAATAAAGGAGTTAGTGCAAGAAATAGGCACAGAAGTAAAAGTTTAATGAGTAATGAGCAGAGGCCAAAGGGTCTATTGCTGCTTTCAGAAACAGCAGCATCTGGTTAATAATTAGAGAGACAACAATAGATCAGAATCCGCATGCCATATTCTCCAGGAACATAGAGCAAAATACTAAGCTTTGTCCTTCTAAAGACATTGAAAATCATTTTTACGTCACAGTCTGAATGCTATATACTTATCTCGAAATTGTATGTTTTAAATGATTAAGTAAACATAGTAAAAATAGGAAGCTATCAGCTGTAATAAATTGGTTCACAATCAAACACAGCACAGGACGAAAGGGCTGAAAAAAATGTGGACATTACTAACTTTACTTATCTTAATGCATGAACCTAGAAGTGTTTTGAATAAGTTGCTCACTTTTATCTTTGCTGGTCACCTTCAATGCTGTAGAATAGCAGGGAAAATGGGTGATCTGTGTCTTCTTTAAATTACTGTTTTATTACTTCCTTCTAGCTTTGCTTTCTCTCTCCCAACCTCCTTTCCTCATTTTGCTTTTCTTTCTCTCTTCTCCCTTTCTGTTTTTTCAAGACCATTTGATATAGAAGCAGAATTTGGCTCCGCCATTTCATCGTAGCTGATCCGTATTTCCTCTCAGCCCCAATCTCCTGCCTCCCCCCCCCCCGTATCCCTTCATGCCCTGACCAATCAAGAATCTATCAACCTCTGCCTTGTGAGGTGAGGCCTCCACCAGTCAGGGTCAACCATGGATGTTGCATCCAAGCTGTTCAAGTGTCCACAAGCCTGGGCAGTATGATACGGAGAGCAAGCTGTTGCCCATGTAGCAAGCTCCCTCACTTCACACATCTGAACGGCAGAGACCGATACAGTTTTGTTCCAGCAGCGTTGCAGGAATTCCAGTCAGCATTGAACTCAATGCAGCACTACCTTAGGGATTCCAGCTCTGGATTTTTCCCTGGGGTTTACTCCCGAAGCCCATGAGTGGGTATAGCTGCAAGGCAGTGGAGGTTTGAGATCAGAGTTTTCCTTCTCCTCGATGAGCTGCCAACCATGGCTAACAAGCCCCATCTGCTCAAAGCAACTGGCTTTAAGGCGCCAGTAACCTGGCTTTGCCCCTCCTCCTGTCAGTAGAAACAGTTCTGCCAGGCTTTGTACCTAAGCCACACGTGAAGACCAGGAGGTGGACCTAGTTGTCAGAGGTTTCTTTGAGACGCACACCATTGGGAGCATTTAATAGGTAGTGGGAGCTTGTCGTCATTACCACCCCCAGCTATAACAACCATAGCAACCAACCTCTGCCTTAAATATACATTAAAAATTTGGCCTCCACAGCTGCCTGTGGCAAAGAATTCCACAGATTCACCACCTCTGGCTAAAGCAATTCCTCCTCATCTCCATTCTAAAAGGATGCCCCTCTATTCTGAGGCTATGTCCTCTGGGCTTAGACCCTCACACCATAGGAAACATCCTCTCCACATCCACTCTATCAAGACCTTTCACCGTTCAATCGGTTTCCATGAGGTCACCCCTCATTCTTCTGAATTCCAGTGAATACAGGCCCAAAGGCATCAAATGCTCTTCATATGAAAAGCTATTCAATCATGGAAACATTTTAATGAACCTCCTTTGAACCCTCTCCAATTTCAGCACATCCTTTCCAAGGGGCCCAAAACTGCTTGCAATACTCCAAGTGAGGCCTCACCAGTGCTTTATAAAGTCTCAATATTACACCCTCGCTTTTATATTCTAGTCTCTTGAAATGAATGCTAACATCACATTTGCCTTCCTCACCACAGACTCATCCTGCAAATTAATCTTTACGGAATCCTGCACAAGAACTGCCAAGTCCCTTTGTACTCTAGTTTTTTGCATTTTCTCTCTATTTAGAAGATGGTCAACCCTTTCATTACTTCTACCAAAGTGCATAAACATACATTTCTTGACACTGTATTCCATCCGCCATTTCTTTGCTCGTTCCACTAATCTGCAAGTCCTTCTGTAGCCTCTCTACTTCCTCAAAACTACCTGCCCCTCCAACTATCTTTATATCATCTGCAAATTGCATCAAAGCCATCAATTCCATCATCCAACTCATTGACATATAATGTAAAAAGAATCAGTTTCAACACAGACCCCTGTGGAATACCACTAGTCACCAACAGCTAGACGGAAAATGCTCCCTTTATTCCTGCTCTTTGACATTGCTTTATCCATGCTCGAATTGTTCCTGTAATACCATGAGCTCATAGCTTGTTAAGCAGGCTCACGTGTGACACCTTGTCAAAGGTCTTCTGAAAATCCAAATACACAACCTCAATCGATTCTCCTTTGTCTATCCTAATTGTTATTTCTTCAAAGAATTCCAACAGATTTGTCAGGCAAAATTTTCCCTTGAGAAAATCATGCTGACTACAGCCTATTTTATCATGTGACCCCAAGTACTCCAAAACCACATCTTTAACAATCGACTCCAACATCTTCCCAACCACTGAGGTCAGTCTAACTGACCTATAATTTCCTTTTCTTCCTGCCTCTCTCACTTCTTGGAGAGTGGAGTGACATTTGTAATTTTCCAGTCTTCTGGAACCTTTCCAGAATCTAGTGATTCTTGAAAAATCATTACTAATGCCTCCACGATTTGTTACTGAGAAAACAAAGTTATGTTCATTAAAACTAAATGTTCATTAAAATATTTTACCTAATTCCTCTCAATTCACATAAACTGATGTAAAAGTGATTTCCCACAGAAGAGTAGATTTTTGGAAGAACAAGTTAATCTAGCTGCACTCTGCTGTTATTACTCAGGTTTGTGGTATATTGGTTTGAAATGGACATAGCACACAAGTGGAATGCTAATGTACAGCAAAAATCAAAATGTGACTGCAAATCTCAGCAGATGCCTTTTTTACCCGAATAGTATGACTGATAGTCAGCATAGCACTTTCTCCTCACAAAGTTAACAAAAGGCACTTGATGTTGTACTTGCACATACCAACACAAGCCAGGATCTGTATGCTGCTTCCTTCACTGGCTGTCTCTAAACTGGAAAGAGTATAATTAACCATAGGACAATGGGAAACACCTTAGAAAGTTATGTTCATCACTCCAATGCTGATTCACAGGAAGGACTTTAGGATTTAAGCTAAAAATGACAGGTTTCTTAAATTTAAGCTGTGTTCCATTGAATTCATGTAATTGAGAATTTATCTTAAATATAAATCAATGTAACTGTACAGACATAGAAAAGCTATTTCCTTCAATGAAGGAATTGGGGTGGTGGTGATGGTGGCGGGGGGAAGCAGAAAGGAGCATAGTGCTAGAGCTAAGCCACACCAAAGTGAAATCAGAAAGCACTTATTGACACAAACACTAAACAGAAATCTGGAACTCTTCCCAAATACTGATGAATACTGGGCACCAATTAACATTTGAGAATGAGACTGTTGAATTTTTGTACGTTAAAAACATTTAGGCACATTGAGAAATGCAGGTAATTGGAGTTCAGATGTAGATCATCCACCATCTTTTGGGTTTGAGTTCAGTGATCTCATCATGGGGCTTATGCAATTTAAAAGGGGTGCTAATTAGTGTCATTTTTTCATTGAAACTTGATTCATCCAATTATTCACAATGCTGGACTATTAGAAATGGGGTATTAGAAATGGGATTACAAGAAATCAGATGGAATTTTCAATCCAAAAATAGTATTAGCTTCTACAGGAGAACCTTAATGCCAATGATGTAATGAAGTAGTAATTTCATGAATTTAAGCTTAAAGGGATAAAATAAGAGGATGAGCAAATTAGAGGTTAACAATCATGGTCTTCCAACTTCACTGTTCCAAAGTCAGCACCAACGTCACTTTGACAACCAGGTGGATTTACAATGCCTCTACACTCTGTGCATTCTTGCTGCAGTTCTGATGTTAATATCGCACAGTTATAAATAATGAAACTTATCATTTAAACTTGCAATAGTGGTGCAATCCAAAAACCAATGTCAATGCATTCACACTATTCTATTAAATATTTAAATTAGGAAAAGGCCATTTCTGCCCTGGCTAGAAAAACTGTTGGTTTCCCACGTGGGGAAAGGGGATCTCCAAGATATTGATTCAAAAAACCACTCAATTCAGTGTTTGCCCTTCAATAATCTTCTTTTTCCCAAACATTACTGCCTTTCATGAAAAGGAAAAAAATACTGTCCACCTTTAAGAAACAAAATTGTCAAAATAAGCAATATAAATGATAATTCAGCTTTATAACTAAGAATGCGTTCTGTTAATCACATTGGATGCTGCAGTTAAATATCTAATTAACTACAGATAGACCAATAACCAAATTATTAGTATCATGACCTACCTGTGACGAAAACGATTTCTGGCTTAATTACATCAATAGTCTCCGTGCAAAATTTCTGAAAGTCAGGGGCTCTTTGGGAATCGACAAACTTACTGATGTGGATGTCAGACACCTGAGCAGAAAAACAGGTCTCAGTTAACTCAACCATGAACATTGCGACTATAATACCTTCAAGTTTTAATATTCTACACTCTCGAAACCCGACTCTAACCTCTACTTCATTCAGAATACAACACAACTCCAGCCACCGCCACAAAACATCCCGACACTCACATGTGCGTGTGATTCTAATTTAACACTGAAGGTTTTAGTTGCTGTAGGAAACTATCTCACCCACTGTTCCGGTTCACATGCAAAATACGTCACGCTTAAGCACAAGAAAAAAAACATATATAAACAAGCCAAATTCCAATTATTAAGATATTAAAAGACTTGTTATGGGGCGGAAAGTAATCGCACATAATTTCAACTACATCGCCGGTTAGGACTTTACAGAATTGTTTAAAAGATAGCTCATAAATGAAATACAAAATACAGGGCACGGAGCAGGTGAAGTTTTGATCTGGATCCAGAAAACCAGCGCAGGAGGAAGCGTTATTACTTTACAGTGTTGGGCAGGTTAATTCGCGTTCGCCCCAATGCTGCACAGTCGAGCTGGAGGCCTGTACCGTCGCCGAAGGGCCTACCTGCAGGAACCAGAAGATGTTGTCCATGCCCCCAGCCGGGTACGGAGGCTGCTCTCCTCGCGAGTGTTGGCCGGTTCCACCGCGCGGCCGCAGCTGCACCGTGTAGTTTTCCAGCATGTAGCCGGTGAGGCAGGCCAGCAGGAGGCCGGCTGCGATCAGCGCGCTGAACAGGGCGAACATCCCTAACGACCGGCTTGGCGTCCTCGCCCAGGTTGAGGAGAGACTGGACCACGCTGCTGACAGCAGCCCCACCCACAGCGGCAAGGCCTGCCCTCCCACCGGGGAACCGTCTGTGAAGCACCGCTTGAAGGGGCGGCCTTCCACCTGCGGCAATCCTGTTTCTGCCAAGCTGTTCGCGTCATCTGGAGCAGCCTATAGCGTCCGGGGCTCGGCAGAAGTGCGCTTTGGGATTAAAGGCGGGTATGGATCCTCCTCTCACCCGCCCAGCCCCTTTCCCTGAAACTAAATATTAGAATTATCTCCTCACCCCCACCATTCCTTGGGCCTGCGGCGTACCAGCTTAAAAATTTCTGAATGCAATGTAGGAATTCTGCGTCCTCAATACGTTTGACACTCCCTGCATCCCAGCAGCAGAATGTGATTGAAATCTGTAGAACAGAAATTTGCCAGCAAATGTATTTTTCAAGTTTCCTTGGATGTTTGAGGCGTGCAGTCCACATCCAAGAGTGTGATTGCCGTATTTTTATTCTTTACTCAACTGGTACAGCCCCATTTGATAATCTTCCTAATACATTACCTGTTCCCATAGCTGTGAATGTTCAGAACTAATATTGTCACTACTGTCACCATCCTCTCTCTGCCTCAACACAGACATCCCACCCTGCAAAAACTCATTTCAGGGAGGTCGCACCATCAATTTGCGGGTAGAGTAGCTCCTTAGCTGCTAGCCGGCTAGTTTAAATAACGTTAGCTATGCTAATAAACGAATGACACCTGTTAAACTCACCTCAACATGTCTTTTACAATCTTAACCCACCGTGGGCAATAGAAAAGTCACTGTTGCAAACAGTGCAGGAAGCAACACTGTCATTATTTTGACTCCTATTAGGCAGGGGTACACTTTAGGGTAGTCTGGGGTGAAGTACGTTTTATATATTTTTTTGGAACACTGCCATGGCGCGCTCTTGCTCTCTCTCTCTCGTGGTCGCTCTTGTGCTCTCTCTTGCTTTCTCTCACTCGCTGTCAAAAAAATTGATTTCCGTGATATTGTATATAATTTGTGGGCATCAGGGAGCCACGATTAATATGCAGGAGACTCCCGGAACTTTCGGGAGAGGTGGGATCAACAACTCATACCAAAGTTTCATCTGCAAATTACATAATCAGAAATTTTAAACAGAAGAGATTCTGCTGATGCTGGAAATCCAGAGCAACACACAAAACGCTGGAGGAACTCAGCAGTTCAGGCAGCATCTATGGAGAGGAATGAGGAGTTGACATTCCAGGCTGAGACTCTTCATCAGGAATTTTAAAATGTGATTCCTACCTTTCAGGTGCATTTCAGTAATGCCGAAAGGAGTCTGAGGTTTTCTAGTCAGCTCTGAACATTATCTCCATAGTCCATTAGGTCACAGAGCACCAAGTTAAAATATGGTTAAGGACTATCCTGATCACCACCTCCAAACTGTGCCCAGTTGATGAAAAATACTTGGAAGAAACAATGGTTGTCTCAGTGGATAAAAATGTACTCTGGATGGGGATCCTACAGTGTTCGTCACAAAGAGTGGCTTGATACTATTGGAAAATGCGAATGCACACATTTTCTATGTATTACAGTATTTACTCAAATGTGTTACAGTATTTACTCAAATGCACACATTGTATTCTCTACAATATTCTCTATGTAACCACTGTTAGCTCATTAGAAGGTACTCACTATGTAGCCATGACTTTTGACCTGTTTGCTATTAATTCATGAAGAGAACTAGAATGAAACCAAGTAGAAAGATAACGGTGGCAGGTAAGATGATGAAATATGCGGTAGTATGTCGATGCAAGATTAATTAAGAAATAACTGTGGTTAGGGATGAGAAGACATATGGTCTAAAATGTAAACTAGGACATAATTAAGTTGGGGAATAAAACAATAGTGGAAAGTCGAGAGCGGATATATTGATGATATGTAATCACAGGCCGATTGGATATGATGACGTGGCTAAGAAAGGAAAATTGCTATAAAAAATGCTGTGTGCAAGCCTCGACAGGCAGTCAGCTACTAGCTTTCTGATTGTCTCAGCTTTGATTTGCAAATTAAAGTTTAAAACGCCTTGAAGGGTTTTCTGCGTCTCCTTGTCGTTTGTGAGAAAGGAGAAACCACGACAAAATCAGCTGGCTAAATTCTGAAGGACAACGTAGCTAGTGAGTGAGCCAATATGAGAATGAACATCTAAGGTCAGACTCAGAGATCCAGCAGCTCAGAACTGGGTATCCAAGAGATGCTGTAGACCGTCAGTAGCAACAGCAGTATACCCCAGCATGTACTCCATAGGCACCTCAGTAGGCCATTTCGCACCTCAGGACCTCCTTGCCATTCAATACGTTTATGGCAGATCCACCCAACCTTTTCTCTGCTGTGCCAGATCCCCATAGTCCACAATTCTATGATTTTTCATTCATACAGTAGATTCTGGTTAATTGAGACACATCAGAACCAGTACATTTTGGCCCAATTAAGCGGCTGCCCCAATTAGCGGAAGTTTCATGGTAATATTTAAAAAGGTATGAAAAAGACAAATTAACGTTTAACTGAGTAACAAATTACGAATTTAAATAAAATACAGAAATATTAGAACACTAGCAATACTACTACAGTACTACAAAACTGTATGAGTTCCAAAATTTTATCAACAGATAATTCATCCAGTGCATGCTGCCATGTTCTTTTGATTGAGTGCAGATAAACAAAATCAGCACAGACACCTAGTGAAGATAATCGACCTATTATGTGATCCATTGCTTTCTTTGAAGCTGATAGTGTTACATGCTTATAGCCAAGGGAACTGTTCAGCTTGGCCCGATAAAAAAAGGCCTGTTTCATTGTTTTTCTAGATAATCATTTGCACAACTTTGAAGCAAGATGGAGAGTTTTGTAGATTTCCATGTTGATGCTCTTACAGCATCAATACTATTGTTCTCATCGTGCGCTTTCTTGAATTTAATGTGGAGCCAACACTTCCATTCAGACAAACAACCATCTTTGCTTTAAAACCTTCATGACCAGCTTCTTAGATAGCTCATCTGACTTGCTTTTTAATGTTGGTCCATTGACATGCACACCTCGTCCAGTTACGATGGAAAGCCATTGACTGAGGTCCTCCAACATCTGGATCCTTACCTTCACACTTTTGTTTTTGGGATATTTCCTGTTGGCAGTGGCAAAATGCCCATTCTTCTCACAGTTTATCTGGCAGTAGATTTCGGTATTCCAGTATTGGAGGGAGGAGAAGATGGCGGCGCAATGCAGCGCGCACGGCCATTCCGAATGATATCGATATGTGTAACTAGGGGTGCCGTGCACAATCTGGATTTGATGGAGACAGCCGTGAGAAGCGCAGAGGAACTTCTGGAGTAACTTCTGAAATACCTGCTTCGCTGCCGCTGCTGCTGTGCGATCGAGAATCTCCGGAGATGAAGACCCCAAATCCTCGGCTTTGCGTATCTCCTGTTGCCGGGGCTGGGATCGAAACGCTCGGCAGAGATGGTGCTCGGTGCTCGGTGTCAAAGAGGTGGTCGGGAGCTCGGAGTTTTCGGATGGACTCGGAGTCGGACTGTGGTCGGATGCTTCCGGAATGCTGCATCAGCAATTTGGTGGCGCTGGAGGTTTACTGTCTGCATGAGATGATGGGACTTCCGAGAGACTTTGAGACTTTTACGGTGCCATGGTCTGTTCTTATCAAATTATGGTATTGCTTTGCACTATTGTAACTATACGTTATAATTATGTGGTTTTTGTTAGTTTTTAGACCATAAGACCATAAGACAAAGGAGCAGAAGTAGACCATTCGGCCCATCGAGTCTGCTCCGCCATTTTATCATGAGCTGATCCATTTTATCCTATTTAGTCCCACTGCCCCGCCTTCTCACCATAACCTTTGATGCCCTGGCTACTCAGATACCTATCAAGTCGGTTTTAAGTCGGTTTGTCATGTGTTTTCGTGATATCATTCTGGAAAAGCATTTTATCATTTCTTAATGCATGCATTACTAAATGACAATAAAAGGGGACTGCGTGACCTCATAATCATATCAGTTGATAATGAGGGGTGTTAGGCAGATGGCTTTCAATTTGGTCCAATAGGAGAATTGTTTCGGCTAGTGTCAAATCTTTGCATGGCATCTTGGCAGGATTTGAAATTTTTTTAAAGTCAAAATGGAAAACAAAGTTATCAAAATTCTCTGCTTTTTGAATCGGTGTCCATCTGCCCAAATGGATAACATAACACAAGTACATAAAACTGACCCTGTTTAAAAACTGTTCACTTAAGCACGATATAATATCTAACAGCCGCACAAAGTGTACATGACTGATGCTAGTTAGAAACTGTTTGGCAACAGTATCCTATTCCAATTAAGTGGCACGGTGTCCCAAATAAACAAAAGAGTTCCCAGCTATTTTCTTAATTAGTTTTCTTTAAAAGTTGTCCCAAATAAACAGGTGCCCCATTTAACCAATGGCCCAATTAACTGGAATCTACTGTACCTCCAAATAATCTAGGCCAGTGATTCCCAACCATTTTCAGCCCAACACCTAAAGCACCCTCATACTTTCCAACACACCTCTTAGACACCATATAATTTTCAGCACCCCCAAAGTGTAAAAACATGTCCACAATATGCTAACATAAGAAAAATTATTCTGCTGTAAATTTTTATTTGTCCTTAAACCTAGCTTACACAGTAACTGTGCACTGTACAGCAGCTTCGATATCAATGTGATCCTTGAGCTTGATGCCAACAGCCCCCTTTGGTACAATATACTTTCTGGCACCCCCATGGTGTAAAAATATGTCTACCATATGCTAACATGAGAAAATTAAACCTAGCTTACACAGTACCTGTACAGCAGCTTCGATATAATGTGATCCTTGTGCTTAATGATTTTTAGCAAGAGTTGAAATATCTAGTTCAAGTTGTAACAGCAAAAGCCTTAAGTCCCCACGTGTAACAATGTCCAAGCAGTTTCTGTCTTTTGTGAGTATGTGGTTCACTGCATTGAAGCCCCCTTCAACAAGGTAGTAGGATGGAAATGCAATGAAGAGCAGTTTGGCTCTTTTTCAAAGACCAGGAAACTTTGTATGACCATGTAGCTACATACCACAAAAGCTAACATTTTTGAAAAGCATTTTTGCTCCTTCATTATTCTGAATTTTGTTAGTTTTTTCTTGCAAGCTTTCTTCCTGTACTTCTACCTTACAAAGAAATAGGTTAATTACCCAGATCATTCAAACACTTGATTTCATTTTTAAAATCTTTTTTATTTATTATTAAAGATCAAGCAAAAATACTTTAAGGTAATCAAGTCAATATGTCACTATGTACAATGAAGAATTAAATTAGCAAATAACTGATTAACAAAGCTAAGCAATATATCAATAATAATAAGAAAAAATAAAGTGTTAATATTTTTTGAAAGAAAAAAAAGAACCCCGACTAAGAAAAAAAAACACGAATCAATTCTGAAAATGCTTCTTCAGTGATTGCAGGTGTAAGTAGTACTCTTGCAAATCACCATCTGTGAAAGAGAGTGTCATACTTTCCTTGCAGGGGAAACTGTAAGAACATTCTTCTCCCAATGTTTTGTTTATATATGTATAATTTTCTGCTAAAAGTGGACACTGCACTTTTTGCTTGGATGTAATTGAAATTTTCACCATGCAGTTTCATATTTAGAATGTTCATTCTGTCATACAGATCAGCTAGGTATGCCACATCTCCATGTAGAAGTTCAATCTTGTTTCCCAAGCTCCTGTTGACTTTGAGGAAAAATCCAACCACAGTGTCAAAAAGACCAAAGAAATGTTATAAGCAGCAGCCTTATGACTCTTCAAACTCTTTATTGTCATCTTGACATAACTGGCAAAATATTCTGCTATTTAATGGATGAGTTTTAATTTTGTTGATAGCAGATATTACAAGGGTCATGCATGACAGTCTGGCCCCAGAGAAAGCTCCTGGCAATGATGGGATTCCTCCAGACCTGATCAAACACTGCAAGAGCTCACTCCTCCAACCTTTACACGAGGTCCTCCGTCAGTGCTGGAAGGAAGGAGCCGTACCACAGGATTTGTGCAACTCTAAAATCGTCACTTTGTACAAGAACAACTGTAACAACTACAGGGGGATCTCCCTCCTGAGTATTGTCGGCAAAGTCTTTGCTCATGTAATTCTGGCACGTCTACAAACTCTGGCAGAACGGGTCTACCCTGAGTCCCAATGTGGTTTTCGCGCAAGGAAGTCAACTGTCAACATGATTTCCTCACTCTGTCAACTGCAGGAGAAGTGCAGGGAACAACAGAAACCCCTCTATGTCACTTTCATCGACTTGACCAAGGCATTCGACCTTGTCAGCAGGGATGGGCTCATTCAGATTCTCCTCAAGATCGGCTGTTCCCCAAAACTCCAAAGTATCATCAAGTCATTCCATGATGACATGAGGGCTACTGTTCAGTACGATGGCAGCTCATCAGAACCCTTCGCTATTCATAGTGGAATCAAACAAGGATGTGTGTTGGCCCCAACATTATTTGGCATCTTCTTCTCTATGCTATTGAAGCATGCGTTTGGGACATTGACAGAAGGCATCTACATCTGCACCAGGTCTGATGGGCGGCTGTTCAACCCTGCGTGCCTGAGAGCAAGAACAAAGGTGCGAAAGATCTGAATACGTGACATGCTCTTTGCCAATGACACTGCTATAACCTCGCACACCAAACAGCAACTACAAACTCTCTTGGACTGCTTCTCGAAGGTATGCAAGGACTTCAGGCTTACCATCAGCCTAAAGAAAACAAATGTCCTTGCCCAGAATGTAGTGGAGACACCAGCCATTACCATCGACAATTATGATCTAGAAGTGGTCCATGAGTTCACATACTTGGGGTTGACCATTAGTGACACTCTCTCCCTCGATGCTGAAATCAATAGGTGTTTCGGCAAAACAGCACCGATCCTTGCTCGACTCTCCTTGCGGGTCTGGGAGAATCCAAAACTCGCTACAAAGACCAAGACTGCTGTGTACAATGCATGCATTATCAGCACCCTCCTGTATGGTAGCGAGACTTGAACCACCTACTCCAAGCTGGAGAGGAAACTCAATAGTTTTCACCTGCGCAGCCTTTGCTGCATCCTCGGTATCACCTGGAGAGACAAAGTCCCAAACTCTGAGGTCCTCTCCCGCGCTGGACTTCCCACAATGTTCACACTTTTAAGACAACGCAGACTGCGCTGGCAGGGCCATGTCCGTCGTATGAAGGATGGTAGACTGCCAAAGGACATCCTCTATGGAGAACTAGCAACAGGCAAGAGGAACGTTGGTAGACCCCAGCTTCGCTTCAAGGACCTCTGCAAGCGCGATATGAAAGCCTTAAAAATCAACACAGAGTGCTGGAAGGATACAGCAGATGACCGCAACAAAATGGCGAGGTACTTTTCAGCAATACCTAGAGCAAGGTGAAAGAGTGATCCTGAGTCAGTTTGAGGAGTGGAGAGCTAAACGGAGGACACAGCGGACAGTGGACAACAATTCCACGATGCCCTACACATGCAGCAACTGTGGCAGAGCCTGCTGTTCCAGGATCGGCCTCAATAGCCACAGACGATGCTGCTCGACGAACCAGTGACTACCAGAGTTGCAGTACCCATGGTCCAGGACTTGAAAAAAGTTGCCGGTTGTGGTTTTTGGGTGCGAGATATTGACGATGAATTACACAATGGATTGCAAACAGACTTGAAATTTCTTTATTCATAAATGCCACTAAACTAGCATGGTGACCTGTCATATATGATGCTCCATCTGTTGCACAAGAAATCATGCTCCTAATCAGAATACTTTTATCCTCAATATACACTTGAGTTCATCGTAGATTGATTCTCCCTTGATATTTTTTTTTAACTTTTTGCAAGTGAGAATCTCTTCATAAACTTTTCCATTTTAGTAAACCATACATATGCTATTAGCAATGCCTCATTTTCTTGCACAGTTGACTCATCCAGTTGTATCCAAAATTCTGTTTTTTGTAGCTCTGTGCATAGTTAATACTCAATGTCTTCACTTAATTCACTTCACTTCACTTACAGGAGGAGGAGAAGATGGCAGCGTGCACGGCCACTCTGGTGAATGATATCTGTAATCTGTCAAGTAGGGTACTGTGCACAATCCTGATTTGATGGAGACAGACGTGAGAGTACGGAGGAACATCTGGAGAAACTTCTGAAATGCCCGCTTCGCTGCTGCTGCTACTGTGTGGTCCGGAATCTCCGGAGGAGAAGGCCCTGAATCCTTGGCTTTGCTTGTTTTGGCGGCCGAGGCGAGGTCGAAGGCGCTCAGCAGAGGATGGCACTCGGGAGGCTGTATCGGAGGAGCTGGTCGGAGGCTCGAAGTTTTTGGATGGACGGACTCAGTGTCGGCTGTTGTCGGGTGCTTCCAATGCATTGGCAGTTGTCGGCGCCTGGAGGTTTATGGGAGTTTCTCCCTTTGCCACCTGCTATCAGGGACTCGGGAGTCGATCGGGACTTTGAGACTTTTTTTTACCGTGCCCATGGTCTGCTCTTCATCAAATTATGGTATTGCTTTGCACTGCTGTAACTGTATGTTATAATTATGTGGTTCTGTCAGTGTTCGTCTTTGGTTTGTCCTGTTTTTCTGTGATATCACTCTGGAGGAACGTTGTATCATTTCTTAATGCATGCATGCATTTCTAGATGATGTTACGTACCCCGTAACTGGGTTGCCAAACCAGCAGAAATGGACCACTTAGTTGGAGTCTGGATTACTGGAACTAAGAAAGTTTTATTAAAGAAATAATTAACACAGTACTCTAATCGTAAGGATATAAATGCAACAGGTTAGCAATGATAAAACACACATGAACACAGAACTAGGGTAATAGGAATCAAAGAAACTCTATCGCAGTCTAGGGGTAAAATGATCAGTTCCAAGTGACGCAGAGTTCAGTTCAGCTTAGCATAGTGCGCAGTAATCGCTGTTGTGCCGTTGGAGAGAGAGAGAGGGTGAGATATGCAAATCTGATTCAGACAGACCTTTGTTCTTCGCTGTTAGCTTTCGGGTGGTCCCTTTTTATGTCTTTTATTCTGCTGTGGTCACCGACTGTGACCCCTCCGTTCCGGATACGACTGCTCTTCCTGTGGTGAACCTGGCACCCAGGCAAGGACGGACACACACACCAGGTTCCCGCCGATCGTACCTTTTCACCCTGTGCGTCTATTGTCGGTTCCCGCGATCCGACCGCCAAACTCATACCAACTTGTGGGGGCACACCGCTTTTCCAGGGTCTTGTTATCTCATGATCTCGTGGTGTCTCTTGCCTTAGCGAGCCTGTTCTTTTTATCCCCCTGCTGTCCATCAAACTTCAAACAGTTCAGGTTCAAAGCAATCGGTCTGTCAATACTCGGACTGGTGTCTCTTTCCGTTATCTCTCTCTCCTCTCTCATTAACATTTTGGGTGTTTCTCCATTGTCTCACTTATCTCTCTCATTAGCATCAATCTTCTGATAACGGTTTTTCGTCACAATGACAATAAACGAGGACTGAGTGTTTTCATAATCTAATTAGTCAATTCAAAGAACTGCAGAGTTATCACCCAGAGGAACTGATTTTAAAATACTGGTGTCCATTTTGAGAACCTTTGTGTACAATTCTGATAACTGCAGGCATTATTAATCTTACACCAATTGTATGAGATTTTTCACACTTTGCTAACATTTTGGAAATGTTGTAAGAAGCAATGAGACCATTATCAAGGTCATTTTTAGCTTTCTTGGCAAATTACTTGAGTGTACAATGCTTTACAAGTGCTTCTTTCATTTTCTGGAACTGAGTAATACCATGAGTAGCCTTTTCAGGGTGTCTTTTACGGAAATGTTTCTGCAATCTTGATGGTTTCATGACTTCATTAGACAATACAGTATTACAAATAAGACACATGGGGTAACATAGAAACATAGAAAATAGGTGCAGGAGTAGGCCATTCGGCCCTTCTAGCCTACACCGCCATTCAGTATGATCATGGCTGATCATCCAACTCAGAACCCTGTACCAGCCTTCCCTCCATACCCCCTGATCCCTTTAGCCACAAGGGCCATATCTAACTCCCTCTTAAATATAGCCAATGAACTGGCCTCAACTGTTTCCTGTGGCAGAGAATTCCACAGATTCACCACTCTCTGTGTGAAGAAGTTTTTCCTAATCTCGGTCCTTAAAGGCTTCCCCTTTATCCTCAAACTGTGACCCCTCGTTCTGGACTTCCCCAACATCGGGAACAATCTTCCTGCATCTAGCCTGTCCAATCCCTTTAGGATTTTATACGTTTCAATCAGATCCCCCCTCAATCTTCTAAATTCCAATGAGTATAAGCCTAGTTCATCCAGTCTTTCATCATATGGAAGTCCTGCCATCCCAGGAATCAATCTGGTGAACCTTCTTTGTACTCTGTGTCACTGATCTGATGGGAACAGAATAAAACTATACTCCAGGTATGTAACATTGTATTGACACACTTTCTGTAGTTTCTGTTTCTTAGCAGGAGTAGAATTCAAGTCTTCACCGCCTTCAGACTCAGGGATCACGATGTACATATTTATCCATCATTAATGGGGCTAAATTAAATTTTAAAAAATCACTCAAACTTGGAATGCCTTTCAGATGTTGATGACGGCAGCGAATTGACACGGTTGGTCAGGTCTCATGCCTCAAGTTAGGGAGCTGCTTACCACCCCCCTCACCCAAGAATCTTGAACACCCCCCAATGACTTCTATATCCTCTTAACACCCCTTTAGGACACATAACTGCCCCTGCTGGGAATCACTGATTTAGCATCTACATCCCTCTGGGCAGGGAATTCCAGATTTTCACCATCTCTATAAGTAGAAGCTCCTAGGAGTTTCAGTTTTAAATGACTGCCCCTGAATCTTGTAACGATGACCCTTCTGAAGCGATGGTTTCTGAACACAATTAAATTTTATTTTCAGTTCAGAGGATGGAAACAGACGTAAACTAATTAAGTATGTTCTTGAGCCTCATTAGAACAGTGGAGAAAGGCAGAACTGCTTTATTTGAATCTTCAGAAGTTCAAAGTAAGTTTATTATCAGGGTACATATATGTCACCATATACAACCCTGAAATTAATTTTTCTGTGGACATACTCAATAAGTCCGTTATAGAGTAATAACCACCATAGAATCAATGACAGACCGCACCAACTTGACTGTTCAACCATTGTACAAAAGACAAACTGAAAATACAAAATTAAAGAACTAATAATAATAATTAATAAAAAAGCAATAAATATCAAGAACATGAGATGAAGAATCCTTGAAAGTGAGTCCATAGGTATGGGAACAATTTAATGATGGGGCAACTGAAGTTGAGTGAAGTTATCCCCTTTCGTTCAAGAGCCTGATGGTTGAGGGCTAATTATTTCTGAACCTGGTGGTGTGAGTCCTGAGGCTCCTCTACCTTCTTCCTGAAGGCAGCAGTGAGAGACCATATCCTGGGTAGTGGTTCCTGCAATACACACCTTTTTGTTGGTAATTCTAGTCTTACTTCAGAGTTACTAATGAAATTCTTCATGTAGGTCTATTGTTTTGCCAAATCTTCAACTCAGAAATCAGGAGGCAATATACCTTCAACTGTTTCATTGAATGTGACTCAGACCAAGGCAAGTTCTTTCTTGGTATCTGTTATTTGCCTAATTAAAAGGGAAGAATATTTTGTTGCCCTCCACTGGGAAAAAATAATTTCCCTTGTTTTTGTTGCTTTTTAAACTTGCATCAAAGCCATCCCCCTTCAGGCTGTTGAAGAATCTGCAGTATTAGTGTCTCCAGATTCAGGTAGCTCTTTAAGCAAATAATCCTCTCAACCTCTCTGTGTCTCCCTTGCTCAGAAATATGGCCCTGGTGCCCTCCTAGCTAGTCTTAATTTCCTGCATTTGGCCCATATCCCTCCACGTGCTTCTTAAATGATACTATTGTTCCTGCCTCAACCACTTCTTCTGGCAGCTTGTTCCATATATTCACCACCATCTGTATGAAAAAAATTACTTCTCAGGTTCCTTTTAAATCTTTCCCACTCATCCTAAATCTATGCCCTCTAAATTTGGACTTTGCTACTCTGAAGAAAAGCTGTTACTGTCCACCTTATCTACACCTCTCCTCAATGCTGGATGCTGCCTTCTTAGAGTCTTAGAGTGATAGAGAAATACATACACAAACAGGCTCTTCAGGTCCATCTAGTTCATGCCCAAACCATTTAAATTCCCATTCCCAACGACCTGCACCAGGAACATCGCTGTCCATACCCCTACTATCAATGTACCTCTACAGCTTTTCTTAAACGTTGGAAATCGAGCTCTCATGCACCACTTGTGCTATAGAAAAAATTTTACAGTAATTCTTGAGGCACCTCCTCTTGAAGATGTAATTTATGGTGGGGAAGGTTGTGCAAATGCTAGCTGAGTCTACAACCCTCTGCAGCCTTTTGTGATGCTGTGCATTGGAGGCTCCGTACCAGGCTGATGCAGCTTTCAGAGTGCTATAAGCTCTCTCTCCTTCTCCTTGTTTCCAGTGAATAAGGACCTAGGCTGGCCAACCTCTCCCTACAGCTCAGCCCCCCCCTAGAACTGCCAGGAGCTTTGTAAATCTTTTCTGCACTCCTTTCCAGTTTATTCACATCTTTCCTAAATGAAGATGACAAAAACTGTACACAGTACTGTGACTGTGGCCTCATCAATGACTAACACAACTGCAACGTCCCAACTTCTGTACTCAATGTACAGATCTGATTGATGAAGGGCAGTATGTTAAATGCCTTTTTCACCACCCTGTCTACCTATGGCACTGCTTTCGACAAACTATGCACTTGTTATTTTCAATTAACTGGACTCTTGTGCACAAGTAAATGAAGTGTGGTTCATGAAAAAGGAAAACAGCATGGCCCCTGTCACCACTCCTGTTCTAAAGTCTGAACAAAGAAATTATATCTCGCCAGCCTCCGCTCGCACATCTTTCGCTTCCCTCTTGTTTTAGCATCTGAAATTGCCAGTCCCCATCAACTACTTTTTGTCTTCTGGCACTTTACCATGCAATCACAGAAGATATGAAACACTTGCCCTTTTTTTTTTACCTCATCCCTTCCCATCATCCGGGGAACCAAAAAGTCCTTCCAAATGAAATAGTATTCACTTGCCATTTTCCCAGTAAATCACTTTTGGTGTTCACACTGTGGTCTGTTCTGTGCTGAATACAGACACTTCCTGGTTTCTTCAATCTATAGGGATGACTCAAATTTCCATGATGCATATCATTTTAATTCCCTGTCCCACTCCCCCTCTGAGCCATCTGCCTTCTGCACTATTACACTGAGGCCCAGTTCAGGCTTGAGGGACAACACCTCATCTTCCATCTGAGCACTGAATCTTTTGAAACTCATGATCAAATTCTCTAATTACAAGTTCTTGAGAAAACATCCAAAGATGAACTGAAACAAAAGCAGAGCGGTGACCAGCAAGAACAGAAATAGCCTAATCTTGTTCAGAATCATTGCAATGCAGAAATCTACCTGCTAGAATATAGAGCAGAGTGCACCATGTAATGAGTCAGAACCCAGTGCCCAGAGGCAAACTGTTAATAACTCAGATCAGAATGAAGTTTATTAACAGATTCAGATTTTCACATCCATTCTCTTCAATTACTGCACCTGACCTCTGACTCTCTCTCTTTCTTTTCTTTTTAAATCTTTACACAAAAGATAAACCATGTAGAAACTAATACACTGTTGCAATATAAATTTACAAGAGATGTAACTCTCTTTCATCCCTGTCTCTCAACCCTAACCTGACCCCAAACTGACATATGTTGCGAAATTTGTTTTGTGGTAACAGTACAGTGCAAGATTGGTTGGTATGACGTTGTGGGCATCACTGACTCATGGAAAAATATCTCCTTTGGAAAGAATATTTGCTAATTTTGTCATACGCTCGCCATCACATCATGGATGGTGTACACAATGTGAAGTGGCAAAAGAGAGAATGGTATCTTGCAGGGCAGGAGCCATTTGAAAACTGCAAGTCTTTTCAGTAGTGAGTCATTGTTTGAAGTAGCAAGTGAGAGAGCGACACCTTGCAGGGCAGGAGCCATTTGAAAACTGCAGGTCCTTTTTTTGTAATTTATTTTTTATTGAAGTTCATCATCAAACAAAACTTTCCATAAGATATATTTCAGACACTGTACATATATATCATATAGTAATATTTGTCACAAATCTCCACATAATAATTATCTGAAGTATACACATAGAAAGGAGAGGAAAGAAAGAACAATCGAAAGAAGAGAACTAAGTAGGGAGTGATCTTTTTTTAACAACATATTCATTGACTTGTGAGAATAAAATCAGGCCTATGAGGTGTTATATAATTAAACGATTTTTCCCGGTATCAATCAAATTGTTCCAACTTATGATTAACAGATGCTGTTATCTTCTCCATTTTGTAAATGTCCATTGTAATTTCCATCTATTCATTTAAAGTTGGGCTCTCCTGTGATAACCATTTCCTGGTAAGGGTCTTTATACCAGCCACCAGCAGTATATTCATTAAATATTTATCTCTTTTCAACCATTCTTGAGGTATATACCCAAAATATATGGTCTTACTCTCTAAGGGTATTTCACATTTAAAGATGTCTTGTAGGGCATTATGTATCCCACTCCAATAGTCTTTGATAACAGGGCATTCCCAGAAAACATGATAATGGTTTGCATTTTGATTTCCACAATTTCTCCAGCAAACAGGGAGGTTGCTATCATAATGGGATTTCTGAGAGGGTGTAATAAAACATCTTATCAAGTTTTTCCACCCAAACTTCCTCCATTTCTGTGAACTGGTACACTTCCATTGATACCTCCATATTATTGTCCAGTCTTCCTCAGATATTATTATCCCTCCTTCCTTCTCTCATTTTGTTTTAATGTAAGAAGTGGAATGTGTTTTAAGATTTGACAAACCCTTATACATGCTTGAAATTATTCTACTACCATTGTCTGAATTATATGCTTTTCTAAATAGCTCTATCAAACATGTACTTGCCTTGGTTACATTTTTAACTGTCCTATTAACATACTGTCGCATCTGTAAATATCGATAAAAGTCTTGTTTTTCTAATAAGTGTTTCTCTTTGAGCATCTCAAAACTGAACAGTCACAACACGCTGGAGGAACTCAGCAGGTCGGGCAGCATCCGTGGAAACGATCAGTCAACGTTTCGGGCCGGAACCCTTCATCAGGACTGAAAAGGGAAGGGGCATAGGCCCTATAAAGAAGGTGGGAAGGAGAGGGCTGGTAGGTTCCAGGTGAAAAATCAGTAAGGGGAAAGATAAAGGGGTGGGGGAGGGGATAGGCAGGAAAGGTGAAGAAGGAAAAGGGGAAAACACAATGGGTAGTAGAAGGAGGCAGAACCATAAGGGAGGTGATAGGCAGCTGGGGGAGGGGACAGAGTGAAACTAGGATAGGGGAAGGGAGGGGGAGGGAATTACCGTAAGTTGGAGAATTCGATGTTCATACCAAGGGGCTGGAGACTACCCGGACAGTATATGAGGTGTTGCTCCTCCAACCTGAGATTAGCCTCATCATGGTAGAGGAGACATATGTATGGACATATCCGAATGGGAATGTGAAGCAGAGTTGAAGTGGGTGGCAACTGGGAGATCCTGTCTGTTGTGGCAGACGGAGTGGAGGTGCGTGATGAAGCGGTCCCCCAATCTGCGTCGGGTTTTACCAATGCAGAGGAGGCCGCAAGAGGAGCACCGGATGCAATAGATGACCACAACAGACTCACAAGTGAAGTGTTGCCTCACCTGGAAGGACTGTCTGGGGCCCTGAATGGTGGTGAGAGAGGAGGTGTAGGGACAGGTGTAGCACTTACGCTTACAGGGATAAGTGCCAGGTGGGAGATCCATGGGGAGGGACATGTGGACCAGGGAGTCGAGGAGGGAATGATCCCTGCGGAAAGCGGAGAGGGGTGGAGAGGGAAGGATGTGCTTAGTGGTGGGGTCCTGCTGAAGGTGGTAGAAGTTCCGGAGGATAATGTGCTGGATCTGGAGGCTGGTGGGGTGGTAGGTGAGGACAAGGGGAGCTCTGTCCCTGTTGTGGCGGGAGGATGGGGTGAGGGCCGAAGTGCGGGAAATGGAGGAGATGCGGGTGAGGGCATCATTGATGATGGCAGAAGGGAAACCACGATCCTTAAAGAAAGAGGACATTTGAGATGTCCTGGAACGGAAAGCCTCATCCTGGGAGCAGATGCAGCGGAGACGGAGGAACTGGGAATAGAGAAACCGAACAGTGTTCCTTCTTTCATTATATTGCAAATAGCTGTTATTCCTTTAGCTGTCCAGCACTTAAATCTAGCATCCAGTTTGTTCGGCATAAAATCCGAGTCATATGCACACCATTTAAGAATTGCAATGTCTCTCTCTAGTTTATATTCTTTTATAATAGTTTTCCATATTTTAAGAGTCCATTTCACCCATGGGTTATCAATAGTATTTACGTAGTTTTGTAGGTTGTTACCAGCCAAAATTGCCTGTATGGGGATGGAAAGTATCCTCTCCTCAATGTTTTTCCATTGAGCGTCATATGATGGGTTGCACCAGCATATCACGGCTCTCAACTGTGCTGCAAAATAATAATCTCCAAGAGAAGGTAAGCCCCATCCCCACCTTTTCCTTGGCTAATTGCAAAGTTTTGAGACAAATTCTGGGCCTTTTACCTTGCCATACATACCTCGTTAGCATCTTGTTCCATTCATTGAATTGATTTTGGTTAATCTCTATTGGCAGGGTCTGAAAGAGATATAGTAGTCTGGGCAGTATATTCATTTTAATAGATTCAATCCTTGAACTGAGACCAAGAAAAGGAATTAGATTCCATCTTGCTATATCTTCCTTAATTTTTTTATATACAAAAGGCTGATAATTGCATTCTGATAATTTTGCCAAATCTTTTGGCATAATGATGCACAAATATTTGACAGACTCTGTTTGCCATGCCCAAGGATATCTACTTTCAATTTCTCTTGGTGGGCTATAGTTACAGTATATGAAAGTAGTTGGGTTTTATCTATGTTGATCTTGTATCCTGATAATTGGCCATATTGTTCAAAGGATTGCATCAATTTAGGTAGAGAGTCTGTTGGTTGCCCTAGATAGATCAAAATGTCATCCGCATAACAGGCCAATTTATGTTCTGTCCCTTTAATAGTAATTCCCCTGATACTTTCATTTTGTCTGATGTGTTGAGCTAATGGTTCCAGATATAACGCGAAGAGTAGCAGTGACCATGTACAACCCTGTCTCGTGCCCCGTTCTAGGGTAAAACTATTAGATAAATATCCATTGATTTTAATCCTAGCAGTAGGATTGTCATATAGTGCCTGTATAGTTTTAATAATTGTGTCATGTAGACCAAATCTATGTAAAACTCTGTAAAGAAAATTCCAATTAACCGAATCAAATGCCTTTTCAGCATCTACGCTTATCACTATTGCTTCAATTTCATTTTTTAATATGATCCATAATGTGAAGTGTCGTTCGTATATTGTCTTGTGTTTGGCGCTGTTGTATAAAACCTGTCTGATCATTGTGTATCAGTGTGGGTAGAAACTCTTCTAATCGTTTGACCATGATGGAGGAAAATAATCTATAATCTACATTAAGAACAGATATTGGTCTAAATGACCCACATTCCATTTTATCCTTGCCTTCTTTCGGTATAGCTGAGATTATTGCCTCCTTCCAGCTGGGTGGCATTTGCGCCTTTCTTAGAGCCCAGTTCAGTGTGGGGAGCAAAACAGGAATTAACTCATTTCTGAACTCCTTATACCACTCTGCCGTATATCCATCTGATCCTGGTGACTTCTATTGGAAGATTCTAAGTTTGGTTGTAATTGTAAATTTAAGTCTCCCCCACATACCAAGAGACCTTCTGTTTCTGTTACCATAATATTAGTAATTTTCTGGAAGAAACTAATATCACTTCCTGGGGGTGCGTATATATTCAATAAAGTAACTGGATTTCCATCTATATTCCCCCTTACCAGAATATATCTGCCCTCCTTATCTCCCATTTCGAATACTTTTTCAAAATTTAGCTTGCTTGAGATGAGAATAGCATCTCCTCTTCTATGTCCTGATTTATATGAGGAAAACAAATTAGTGAAGCCCATTCTCTTCAGTTTTCCATGTTCATTATCACTTAAGTGAGTTTCCTGTAAATATACTACATGGGCTTGTTCTTTTTTCATTTTTGATAGAATTTTACTTCGTTTGATTGGATTGACATCAAAAGAAATGAATTTTACTTTGTCCTTAGCCATGTGTTAGTATATCATTGAAATTTGCAGAATATAACTTAATCGATCTACTCCCTGAACAAATAAGAGCCAAGAAATGCAAATAATAAAAAAAAAGGTAACGAAGGTGTGATTCCAAATCTCTAGATGACCCTGGGTTGAGCTAGAGGAAACATCTAGCTGTGGGGGATAGCCCCTCCTACCTGTGAGTTGAGGGCCCCCGCTGCAGTACCTATGAAAGTAAGTATAAAAATCTATTAAAACAGCAGGTCTTTTTGGAAGTGAGTCTTATTTGATCTAATAAAAAGAAAGGAGGTGTAAGCGAAGTGGCCGTTGTGTGACTGGGCCAGTGTTAGGATAGAAACATAGAAACATAGAAAATAGGTGCAGGAGTAGGCCATTCGGCCCTTCAAGCCTGCACCGCCATTTATTATGATCATGGCTGATCATCCAACTCAGAACCCAGCCTTCCCTCCATACCCCCTGACCCCTGTAGCCACAAGGGCCATATCTAACTTCCTTTTAAACATAGCTAATGAACTGGCCTCAACAGTTTGCTGTGGCAGAGAATTCCACAGATTCACCACTCTCTGTGTGAAGAAGTTTTTCCTAACCTCGGTCCTAAAAGGCTTCCCCTCTATCCTCAAACTGTGACCCCTCGTTCCAGACCTCCCCAACATCGGGAACAATCTTCCCGCATCTAGCCTGTCCAATCCCTTTAGGATCTTATACGTTTCAATCAGATCCCCCCTCAATCTTCTAAATTCCAACGAGTACAAGCCCAGTTCATCCAGTCTTTCTTCATATGAAAGACCTGCCATCCCAGGAATCAATCTGGTGAACCTTCTTTGTACTCCCTCTATGGCAAAGATGTCTTTCCTCAGATTAGGGGACCAAAACTGCACACAATACTCCAGGTGTGGTCTCACCAAGTACTTGTACAACTGCAGTAGTACCTCCCTGCTCCTGTACTCGAATCCTCTCGCTATAAATGCCAGCATACCGTTCGCCTTTTTCACCGCCTGCTGTACCTGCATGCCCACTTTCAATGACTGGTGTATAATGACACCCAGGTCTCGTTGCACCTCCCCTTTTCCTAATCGGCCACCATTCAGATAATAATCTGTTTTCCTATTTTTGCCACCAAAGTGGATAACTTCACATTTATCCACATTAAATTGCATCTGCCATGAGTTTGCCCACTCACCCAACCTATCCAAGTCACCCTGCATCCTCTTAGCATCCTCCTCACTGCTAACACTGCCACCCAGCTTCGTGTCATCCGCAAACTTGGAGATGCTGCATTTAATTCCCTCATCCAAGTCATTAATATATATTGTAAACAACTGGGGTCCCAGCACTGAGCCTTGCGGTACCCCACTAGTCACCGCCTGCCATTCTGAAAAGGTCCCGTTTATTCCCACTCTTTGCTTCCTGTCTGCTAACCAATTCTCCACCCACACCAATACCTTACCCCCAATACCGTGTGCTTTAAGTTTGCACACTAATCTCCTGTGTGGGACCTTGTCAAAAGCCTTTTGAAAATCCAAATATACCACATCCACTGGTTCTCCCCTATCCACTCTACTAGTTACATCCTCAAAAAATTCTATGAGATTCGTCAGACATGATTTTCCTTTCACAAATCCATGCTGACTTTGTCCGATCATTTCACCGCTTTCCAAATGTGCTGTTATCACATCCTTGATAACTGACTCCAGCAGTTTCCCCACCACCGACGTTAGGCTAACCGGCCTATAATTCCCCGGTTTCTCTCTCCCTCCTTTTTTAAAAATGATGATCAAGCTTTGGTGAGAACAGGTTAAGGCTAAAGGTACTGAGTCTTTTGGAGTCATTTAGTTGACTGTAGAACTTCAGCTTAAGAAGTTAGAGGCAAAGGTATAACAAGTGTAGGCAGGATGGTAGTGTTCCAAGGATTTCCCTTCAATAATGATGACCAATTCGGCACAGAGAGAATCTGAATTCACTGACAAGTACCTATATTGGCTCAGTTCATAAGCACTTGAATTTACACAACTGGTGACCTGTGTGCACAATCACTAGGTTGCTTTGACTCTCTATGAACAGTCAATGGTGAGAAAAGGTAATGACTAGGAAAAGGAGTCTACACTGGCCAGGACTTCTTCTTGATCCAAATGTCTTCTTCATGTTTCAATGTGGGGTCATCCACTTCTGCGATGGTCACTGTCTGCGCTCCCAAAATCCCCCATTCTTATTCTTTTCCTTATCTATGGTGTCTCTATTTTGTTGGCTGAAGGTCATCTGACTGACCTGTGTCAGTTCTTACTGGATGTGATCCAGGGCTACAAGCAGATTTGCTTTCTGGCTCTCCCTTCAGCCTTGTGGCTTTGGTGATTTCTTTTGTTCTGTCCCACTCACTTCAACCAGGTCAGCCAAATACTGAGTCCTGTAAGTCTGCATTTCACATAATTTCACAATGGTCTCAGCAAACAAGAGAAAATCTGCAGATGTTGGAAATCCAAGCAACACACACAAAATGCTGGAGGAACTCTGCAGGCCAGGCAGCAACTACAGAAAAGAGTATAGTTGACATTTCGGCCGAGACCCTTCCGCAAAACTGAAGAATAAAAGATGAGGAGTCAGAGTTGGAAGGTGAGGGGAGAGTAGTGAGAAACACAAGGTGATAGGTGAAATTGGGAGGGGGAGAGGTGAAGTAAAGAGCTGGGAAGTTGATTGGTGAGAGAGATACAGGGCTGGAGAAGGGGAAATCTAATAGGAGGGGACAGAAGGCCGTGGAAGAAAGAAAAAGGGAAGAGCACCAGAGGGAGGTGATGGGCAGGCAAGGAGACAAGGTGAGAGGCAGCAAAGGGGATGGGGAATGGTGAAGGGGGAGGGGCCATTACTGGAAGTTTTAGAGATCGATGTTCATGCCATCAGGTTGGAGGCTACCCAGACGGAATATAAGGTGTTCCTCTAACCTGAGTGTGGCTTCATTGTGAAAGTAGAAGAGGTCATGGATTGACATGTCAGAATGGATATGGGAAATGGAATTAAATTGGGTAGCCACTGGGAGATCTGCTTTTGCTAGTGGCTGGAGTGTAGGTGCTTGGCAAAGTGGTCTCCCAATCTGCATCGGGTCTTATCAATGTACAGGAAGCCACACCGGGAGCATCAGATACAGTAGATAACCCCAGACTCAAAGGTGAAGATTCACCGCACCTGAAAGGACTGTTTGAGGCCCTGAATGGTAGTGAGGGAGAAGGTGTCGCACTTGTTCTGCTTGCAAGGATAAGTCCCAGGAGGGAGATCAGTGGGGAGGGATGAATGGACCAGGGAGTCGCGTTGGGAGTGATCCCTGCAGAAAGCAGAAAGTGGGGAGAGGGAAAGATGTGCTTGGTGGTGGGATCCCTTTGGAGATGGTGGAAGTTACGGAGAATTATGTGCTGGACAGGTGGTAGGTGAGGACAAGAGGAACCCTATCCCTTGTTGGGTGGTGGGAGGATGGGGTCAGGGCAGATGTGTGTGAAATGGAAGAGATACAGTTGAGGGCAGCGTGATAGTGTTGGAAGGGAAGCCCCTTCCTTTGAAGAGGGAGGACATCTCCTTCGTTCTGGAATGAAAAGCCTCACCCTGAGAGCAGATGCAGTGGAGTCCAAGGGATTGAGAGAAGGGGATAGCATTATTAGAAGTAACAGGATGGGAAGAGATATAGTCCAAGTGGATTTATAATAAACATCAGTAGATAAGCTGTCTCCAGAGATAGAGACAGAAAGGGGAGGAAGGTGTCAGAAATGAACCAGGTAAATTTGAGGGCAGAGTGGAAGTTGGAGGTGAAGTTTATGAAGTTGATGAGTTCTGCATGGATGCAGGAAGCAGCACCAATGCACTACACCATTGTAGGCTTGGAGCATAAACCATTCCACGTAGCTGACAAAAGGGCAGGCATAGCTGGGAGCCATGCAGGTGCCCATAGCTACCCCTTTTGTTTGAAGAAAATAGGAGGAGCCAAAGGAGAAATTATTGAGAGTGAGGACATTCTGCTAGATGGAGGAGAGTGGTGGTGGAGGGGAATTGGTTAGGTCTGGTGTCCAGAAAGAAACAGAGAGCATTGAGGTCTTCCTGGTGGGGGTTGGAGGTGGATAGGGACTGAACATCCATAGTGAAAATAAGATGCTTGGGTCCTGGGAACTTGAAAGCATTGAAAAGATCGAGAGTGTGTGATGCTTCACAGATGTAGGTAGGAAGGGACTGAACCAGGAGTGGGGGTAATAAAACAGAGTTGAGGCATGTAGATATGAGTTCAGTGGGACAGGGACAAGCTGAAACAATGGGTCTATCTGGACAGGTGGGTTTGTGGATCTTGGGTAGGAGGTAGAAACAGGAGGTGCGGGGTGCGGGAACTATGCATTTGATAGCAGCGGATAAGATGTCCCCAGAGCTAATGAGGAGAGTGATAGTGTGGGAAGCAATGGCCCGATGCTCCTTAGTGGGACTCTGTTCGAGGGGTAAGCATGAGGAGGTGTCTCTCAGTTGTTGCTGTGTCTCAGCAAGGTAGAGGTCAGTACACCAGACTGCTACAGCACCCCTCTTATCTGCGAGTTTCATGGTGAGGTTTGGATTGGTGCAGAGGGAGTGGAGAGCAGTGCTTTCAGAAGGGGTGAGATTGGAATTGGAGAGAGGAGTGCTGAAGTCAAGATGGTGATGTCCCATCAGCAGTTGGCAATGAAATGATCCAGACCAGGCAGAAGACCAGAGCAGGGTGTCCAGGGAAAGGAGAAGGGGTCATCAGTGTGCAATGGAGAGTCCTCGCCAAAGAAGTCGGCATTGAGATGGAGGTGGCAGAAGAGCATTGTGTTAATATTCAGTTGCTCTGATTAAGTTATCCTGGAGCAAGTATCAGTTCAAACAGTTCACAAAATGGCAGCCTCCATTTAACCGCATGGCAAGAATAAAGACTTTTACTTGGTTTGTTTCCACCGCTCCTACCTCATTCTTGTTCACTGATTTGTAGATTGTAGTTTTCTCTGGCCAACAGTAGTTAAGGCAGTGAAATGCTTCTCCTGTAAGATATGGGATTGCAGGGTACCTTGATGACTACTATATATCTGCAGGAAGTGCACCCAATTTTAGTTCTGGACTGACAGGTTCATGGAACTGGAGAGGGAGCTGGATGTGACCATCTAGTAGGCTGAAAACTTGATAAGACTTTTACTGAGGTGGTCACATCCAGACTGCAGGCTTCAGACAGTAGATAGGTGACCACCAGGAGAAATAAGGGGAGTTTACAATTAATACAAGGTTCCCCTATGGTCATTCCCTTCAGCAACAAGTATACCCCTTTCGATACTACTGGGGGGAAAAACTTATCAGGGCACAGCAGCGGCAGCCAGGCCAGAGTATTGTAACTGGCTCTGAGGCTCAGCAGGGAAGGAAAATGTCAGGCAGACCGATAATGATAGGAGACTCAATGACAGGGGGACGAACAGGAGATTCTGTGGTTGTGATAAAGACACCGGTATAATGTGTTGTCTCCCAGTTGCTAGAAAAAGGAAGATCTGGGAAGACGTTGGAATTGATTATTAAGTATTTGGTGTTGGAGTACTGGAAGGCACATGATACAATAGGCCATATTCAGTATGGTTTCCTCAAGGGAACAACTTGCTTGACAAATCTGTTGGAATTCTTTGGAAAAATAACAATCAGGATAGACAAAGGAGAATTGGGTGATGTTGCGTACTTGGATTTTCAGAATGCCTTTGACAAGGTACCACACATGAGGCTGCTTAAAAAGTTAAGAGCCCGTGGTATTACAGGAAAGATTTTAGCATGGATAAAGCAGTGGCTGATTGGTAGGAGGCAATGAGTCAAAATAAAGGGGGCATTTTTTGGTTGGCTGTCACTAATTAGTGGTCTATAGGGGTCGGTATTGTGGCTGCCTCTTTTCACATTGTGTCAATGACTCAGATGATGGAATTGATTGCTTTATGGCCAAATTTGTTGATGATACGAAGATTGGTGGAGGGGCAGGTGGTGTTCAAGAACCAGGGAGTCTGCAGAAGGACTTAGACAGATGTTGAGAATGGGCAAAGAGGTGACAGGTAAGACCATAAGACTCAGAAGCAGAATTAGGCCATTCAACCTTTCGAGTTTGCTCCACCATGCCATCGTGGCTGATCCCAGACCCCACTCAATCCCACACACCTGCCTTCTCACCATATCCTTTAATGACCCGACTGATCAGGAAACAGTCAACTTCTGCCTTAAATATACCCATAGACTTTGCCTCCACTGCAGTCTGTGGCAGAGCATTCCACAGATTTACTACTCTCTGGCAAAAAATTCCTCCTTGCCTCTGTTCTAAAGGGTCGCCCCTCAATAGGGAGTTTAACATAAAGGAGCCCTTAGGAGGCAGTGATCATAATATGATTGAATTCGTACTGCAGTTTGAGAGGGAGAAGCATAACTCATATGTATCAGTATCGGAATGGAATAAAGGGTATTTCAGAGGCACGAGAGAGGAGCTTGCCCAGGTGGATTGGAGGAGGATACTGGCAAGGATGACGGCAGAGCAGAGATGCCTGAAGTTTCTGAGAATAGTTCACAAAGCACGGGATAGATATGACCCACAGAAGAAATTCTCAAATGGCAGGGGTAGGCAGCTGTTGCTGACAAGGGAAGCTAAGGGCTGCGCAAAACCCAAGGAAAGAGCATATAAGGTAGCAAAAGTGAGTGGGAAGTTGGATGATTGGGAAGTTTTTAAAATCTAACAAAAGGCAACTAAAAAAGCCATAAGAAGGGAAAAGATGAAATATGAGGGCAAACTAGTCAATAATATAAAGCAGGATACTAGAAGTTTTTTCAGTTATTTAAAAAGTAAAAGGGAGATGAGAGTTGATATTGGACCATTGGAAAATGATGCTGGTGAGGTAGTAATGGAGGACAAAGAAATGGCAGATGAACTTAATAGGTACTTGCAATCAGTCTTCACTGTGGAAGACACTAGCAGTGTGCCAGAGATCCGTGAATGTCAGGGAGCAGGAGTGAGTGCCATTGCTATTACGAAGGAAAATGTGCTAGGCAAACTCAAAGGTCTTAAGGTGAATAAGTCACCTGAATCAGATGGACTACATCCCACAGTCATGATAGAGGTTGCTGAAGAGATAACAGATGTATTAGTCATGATCTTTCAAGAATCACTTGACTCTGGCATGGTCCAGGAGGACTGGAGGATTGCAAATGTCACTCATCTCTTTACAATGGGAGGAAGGCAAATGAAAGGAACTTATAGGCCAGATTGCCCTTCCTCAGTGGTTGGGAAAATGTTGGAGTCTATTATTAAGCTTGAGATTTAGGGGAAATTGGAGACTGACAATAAGATAAAACAACATCTGTGATCCCTGCCATGACGGTGATAAAGTAGTTTGATTTAGTACAGTTGATTGAGAGTCAGGAAACTGACAGAAACCCCTTTGCTTTTGATTGAATATGGAAAATACAGGATCTAAGGATTGGTTATCTGTTTCACCAGATAGACAGAACCTCCAACAGTACAGCCACCGCTCTGTATTCAAGCAAACCATCGGCTGGAGTTTGTCCTATGGAAAACTGAAACTCTCAATCTTCTCAGTCAGAGTTAAGAATGCTGTCCACTTCACCTCAAGCCAGCAACAACAGCAGTAACATCTATACCTGAAAGATCTGTAGACTTTGATTTGTGAGCCCCTGTGAACTTCTTAGAGCTGTACAATCAGAAACACTCCTTTGGCCCACAATGTTCATGCTGACCATTGTACCCATCTGTACTGCATTCACCAGGAGCCTCTATTGCCATGGGTGGCACAGTGGTGCTTGTGATCCCCAGTTCTAGACACGCTCATTTTTTCCAATGCTCATGAGAAAGTAGGCCCAGTCTGCTTAACCTATCCTCAGATGACAACTACCCAGCTCCCACTTCCCATGTCGGGAATCAATCACAGCACTCCCCTATCCCATACACTTCCTTCCTCAGAAAGGGAGACCAGACTTGTACACAATATTTCAGATGTGATTTTGCCGAGACTCTACATAATTGCAGCAAGAAGTCTCCATTCTTTGCTCAGATCTTGCATTCAAGGCCAACATACCATTTCCTTTCTGATATCTTGCTGTATTTTTTTTTCATATTTTCTTGCCTTCAACCCATTGAAACTGTCAGTTCTCAGATCAGTCCCCTTCAGTCCCCTGCATTCCCCTTTAACCAGTTCAGAATCAGAATCACTTTTTTGTCAATTTGCTTCGAGCAAAAAACACAGGACAATACCACAACAGACACACAACAGCAACCAACAATTTATAAGACAATAGTGCAAACAGCCACAAGCGATCAACAATGAGCAGAACGGTCGCATGAGCAAACATCAATAATCAGACTTAAATAAATGTTAACACGTGAAGTCAGGAATCAAAAGGTTGAGTATGGTGTGCCTAGTGTCCTGAGCTACAGATACTTCAATAGAAGTAGTATCGTAGGAAAGGTAGGTGAGCTCAGGGCATAGATCAACACCTGGAATTATGATACTAATTCCATGAGACCTGGTTGCAGGAGGGGCAGGACTGGCAGCTCAATATTCTGGGGTTCCATTGTTTTAGATGTGACAGAGCAGGAAGGATTAAGGGAGGAGGAGAGCTGTTACCAGTCATGGAAAAGTCAGTCAGGACAGACTGAAGACCTCACCTAGTGTGGCGTTTTGGGTGGAACTGAGAAATAAGAAAGGTATGACCATGTTAATGGAGCCATATTACAAACCACTCAATAGTCCGTGGGATTTAGTGGAACAAATCATAGAGAGATCGTGGACTATTGCAAGAAACAGAAGGTTGTTACAGAAGGTGATTTTGAATTTCCACATGTTGACTGGGACCCCCCTACTGTAAAAGGACTAAATGGGATAGAGTTTATCAAATGTGTTCAAGGAAGTTTTCTAAATCAGTACTGAGAAGTCCCAATCAGACAGTGTGCGATACTGGTTCAATTATTAGAGAATAAGACAGGGCAGGTGGCAGAAGTTTGTGCAGGGGAACACTTTGCATCCAGTGATCACAATGCCACGGTAGGGTAATGAAATTGGGAGAAATGTACATAATTCACAAACACCCACATTGTGTTGGGGTGTCGCTTTAAGAGACTGGTCTGACATGATGACATTGTTACGTACAGATTTTTAGCTTACTTTTGTTGTTTAGGTTTTGGAGTTTAATAAAATGTGTTATGGGTTTCATTAAACATAAAATGCTTCAACTCATCCTATTTGTGAAAACCTGCATTGATGACCCTGATGCTCTCGGGCAATTCCAGAGTAATTAAACACGTCGGCCAACACAGTCACTTTGAAACTGCTGGGGTTTTGGGAGCAAAATGCCCTCTCTTAGTTCGTACAAGCTGAGGCCGATGACCCCAAATTCTGCTACGTGGTAGCAATGCTCAGCAATTCCATGTGGTGAGTGGGGAGTCTGCTTGGACATCTGCCTGAACATGATACATACCAATCGCTGAAAATTCACCTTTTACAGACTGTTGGACTATCTCAGTCTGAGCATGCCAGTTACTCTCCTAACCCAGTCTCGATGATGCTGGGCCTTCGGAGCAAATGGACCACATGCTGTCTCTCCTGGGAAATCACCATCCTTGTCTTATTTTAAAGAACTCTTCATGCAGCAAATGCCTGATCAAGTTTGCATATCCCTCACTAATGCACCCGTGATGGACTATAGGGAGCTTGCAAAGATGGCTGATGGTCTGCACTCAGCCAGGCAGTGGTGCATCATTCCTCCTCCTTTCTCTACCTCAATAAGCCTGGTCTACATAAGGACGCTCACATCTGTGAAACAGACAATGCTTTATTTTTAAAACCACACACGAACAGTGCTACCGCATTGGGACATCAGAGGTCTGTGAACACTGTGGGTTCCAGCTGGCAAGGTCGTCTACTGTTCATTACAGACACCCTTCCAGGACGATGCTTCCTGTGTAACACGGGTGCTGAAGTGATTGTGCTGTCGGCATCGTCTATTGATGAGAAGACAAAGAGCGACGAAACCTCGCTGGAGACCTCCAACAGCAGCAGGATCCAGACTTACAGGACACGATGGGTGACGCTCTGCTTCAGTAGGTAACGTTACACATGGGACTTCATCCTCGCTGAACTGACTAGACCTCTGCTCGGTGCAGATTTCCTGTGTGCCCAAGGACTGTTGTTCGATCTGAAGAACTGCCGGCTTGTGGATGTCAAGGACTTTGTGTCGTTACCCGGCTCCCCCAGTAAGTTCCCCACAACGACCCTGTCAAGCACATGCACCACTGCATGTGAGTTTACTCGACTGCTGAGTGAACTCCCAGACCTCAGCAAGCCCACATTCTCCACTACAGTCATAAAACATGGGGTCATGCCCATTCCCACAACTGGCTCACCAGTCCTTGCTGTGCGCATAGACTGGACCCAGAAAAGCTGGCAACCACGAAGGCTGAGTTTGTCAACGTGGAGAGACTTCGCATTGTACACCGGTCGAATAGCCCCTGGGGTTCACCCCTCTGCACGGTCCCCAAGTCCAATGGTGGTTGCCGCCCATGTGGTGATCACCAATGCTTTATCGAGTCCACCACCCCCGATTGTCATCCAGTCCCACACATCTAAGACTTTACTCCATGTTTAATCAGAAAGTTAACTTTTTCCAAAATTGATCTAGTTAAGGGTTACCCTCAGGTGCCAGTGTGCTTGGAGGACATTCCCAAAACAACTGTGATAAACAACACACATCAAAGTTGCTGGTGAATGCAGCAGGCCAGGCAGCATCACTAGGAAGAGGTACAGTCGACGTTTCGGGCCGAGACCCTTTGTCAGGACTAACTGAAGGAAGAGCTAGTAAGAGATTTGAGAGGGGGAGGGGGAGATCCAAAATGATAGGAGAAGACAGGAGGGGGAGGGATGGAGCCAAGAGCTGGACAGGTGATTGGCAAAAGGGATATGAGAGGATCATGGGACATGGGAATGGGATGTGGAATTAAAATGTGTGGCCACTGGGAGATCCTGCTTTTTCTGGCGGACAGAGACCACAGACCCATTCCCATTCTGATATGTCTATCCACGGCCTCCTCTACTGTAAAGATGAAGCCACACTCAGGTTGGAGGAACAACCCCTTATATTCCGTCTGGGTAGCCTCCAACCTGATGGCATGAACATCGACTTATCTAACTTCCGCTAATGCCCCACCTCCCCCTCATACCCCATCCGTTATTTATTTTTATACACACATTCTTTCTTTCTCTCACTCTCCTTTTTCTCCCTCTGTCCCTCTGACTAAACCCCTTGCCCATCCTCTGGGTTTTCCCCCCTCCCCCTTTTCCTTCTCCCTGGGCCTCCTGTCCCATGATCCTCTCATACCCCTTTTGCCAACACCTGTCCAGCTCTTGGCTCCATCCCTCCCCCTCCTGTCTTCTCCTATCATTTTGGATCTCCCCCTCCCCTCCCCCTCCCACTTTCAAATCTCTTACTAGCTCTTCCTTCAGTTAGTCCTGACGAAGGGTCTCGGCCCAAAATGTCGACTGTACCTCTTCCTAGAGATGCTGCCTGGCCTGCTGCATTCACCAGCAACTTTGATGTGTGTTGCTTGAATTTCCAGCATCTGCAGAATTCCTCGTGTTTACAGCTGTGTTAACCCCGTTTGGCCTTGTTTAGTTTCTGTGCATGCCATTTGGACTGAAAAATGCAGCACAGACTTTCAAATAGCTGATGGACTCCAAGAGTTAGAAGTTCTTTTTGTTTACCCACATGACATACTTGCCCCAGTGCATCCAAATCCGAACACATATCTCACCTCTGTACTTTTCCAGTCCTTAAGCCAGCACGAGTTGATTATTAACCCTGCTAAATTCCAGTTTGGGTTGTCAACCATTGATTTTCTCAGCCTTTCAAAGGTAGACGTTATTATAAATTTCCCATCACCTCGTACTACTAAAAAGCGACAGGAGTTTTTAGGCACGGTGTATATCTATCACCGCTTCATTCGGCAAGCTGCTGAACGTATGCTCTTCCTGTATAGTGTGCTTAAAGACAATACCCTTGATCACGTGCTTGACTGGTCAGCGGACATGACCAGGCCACTTGATGACACCAAACGAGCTCGTTCAAACGCAGCCCGATTGATGCATCTGCTCCCTACCAATGCCTCAGACTATACTGTGGGTGCTGTGCACGAACAATTGGTTGGAGGCATGTGGCAGCCGCTTGTCTTCTTGAGCCAGCTGCTCAGTCCCCTGTGAAAGGAAGTACAGCATGTTTGACCGTGAACTTCTCGGTCTCTATCTGGCTGTCCACCATTTTAGTTCTCTTCCAGAGGGTCAGCATTTCACAGCATTCATTGACCTTGAACCGCTCATGCACACAATGTTTGCACTAAAGTTTGTTTGGCACGGCCTCAGAAAGGACGTTGTACCTCTTGAGGTTCCTGAGCGATGGTTTGACCATGTCAACATGGGCCTAGTTGGTTCTCTTCTCCGCTCCCGTGGTTTCACACATGTCCTTACCATGATGGACCACACCACCAGGTGCCAGAGGTTGTGCCTCCAGTACCGACGATGGCCGCAGACGTGGCTCGACATTCATCAGCACCTGGGTTGCTCAGTTTGGTGCCCCATTTGATATTTCCTCTGACCATGGTCCCCAATTCACATCAAACCTCAGGGCTGCGATGGCCCAGAACTTTGGTGTTAGGCTACATCATAACACAGTGAATCACCGGCAGTCCAATGGCCTATGTGAGCAGTTTCACTCCTCCTTAAAGGCTGCTCTAAGGGCTTCCCTGACCGATGAGTGTTGGCATGATCGTCTCCCATGGGTCTTGCTGGGGCTCAGAACAGCTTTGAAAAAGGACCTGCAGTTGTCCGCAGCTGAGTTGGTATACCAGCAGCTGTTACTAGTGTCAGGTGATTTCATTCCTGACGCCCCGACCGTCTGGTCAGGCTCTCAACAGCATTCCACCCTCCTCAGTAAATTCAATTCCTTTTCACCTATTCCTACCTCCCATGGTGTACAACACTCTTGGGTTTTTGTTGACCTCCATTCCACCTTATTTGTTTTCATAACGCATACCAACATCCCCTTCAGCCCCCTTACGATGCCCTGTTCCATGTTTTTGAACAGGGAGAAAACATTTTTGTCATAGATAAGAGGGGCAAACCTGAATGTATTTTGGTAGATTTCCTTAAACAGGCCCACCAAGATTTGAAGTATTCTGCTGCCATGTCCCCGGCATCATAATGTGACCGTGTGTGTGTCAACGCACCTCCAGACAAGCCAAAGGCACCTGCTGTTCCTCCACCCAGGGACATTGGACCTGAACTAGCTGGCTTGTCTGAGCTCTAGATAGGCTCACAATGTCAGTTTAAGTGAATACTGAGGGGGCTTGTGTGGGGGAATGTAATTGAGAGAAATGTACATAGTTCACAACCTCCGACATTGAGCTGGAGTTTCTCTTTAGGAGGCTGGTCTGATATGATGATGTTGTTACATAAGAATTTTTTGGGTGTTTTTATGTTTTGGTTTTGGAGTTCACTAAAATGTGTTACAGGTTTCATTAAACATAAAATACCTCACTTCATTTGATTTGCGAAAACCTACACCATTAGTTTCAAAGTAAATATGCTGAAAGATAGGTCTAGTCTACAGGTTGAGGTTCTAATTTGGAAAATGGCCACTTTTGATGGCATCAGCAAGTATAGACTGGGACAGGATGTTTTCTGGCAGAGGTATATATGGTAATGGGAGGGCTTCAAAAGTGAAATTTTGAGAGTACAAAACCAGTATGTGCACGTCAGAATAAAAGGTAAATATAATAGGTTGTGGCAATCCACTTTCTACGCAGGCAAACCGGCCCCAAAATGGTGCTGGGCCTTCTTCTTCACCAGCAAGGGGAGAAAGCCTATGCGCGGGAAGAGACTTTTGTAATGCACCTCTGGTGTCATTTCCGCCCGGAGAGGGTGGGAACGGAACTGCGTAAAAGCCAGTGCCGCGAAGTTTGAATAAACTAGTCTTGAGTGCAACTTACAGACTGCGTGTCGTTATTTCTAGCTCTGTGTATAGCACATCGCTGCATTGGTGACCCCAACGGTCCAAACGGGATTTGGACCAAAGATGATCGACTCTTCATCTGTTCACACAGTTTCGCTAAAACTGCCAACATTTTTTAGCATATTTACTTTGAAAATAATGGTGCAGGTTTTCGCAAATAAAATGAAGTGAGGTCCTTTAACATCTGTCGGACGATGTTGAGGATGTTCTACGAGTCTGTGGTGGCCAGTGCGATCATGTTTGCTGTTGTGTGCTGGGGCAGCAGGCTGAGGGTAGCAGACACCAACAGAATCAACAAACTCATTCGTAAGGCCAGTGATGTTGTGGGGATGGAATTGGACTCTCTGACGGTGGTGTCTGAAAAGAGGATGCTGTCCAAGTTGCATGCCATCTTGGACAATGTCTCCCATCCTCTACATAATGTACTGGTTGGGCACAGGAGTACATTTAGCCAGAGACATTACACCGAGATGCAACACTGAGTGACATAGGAAGTCATTCCTGCCTATGGCCATCAAACTTTACAACTCCTGCCTTGGAGGGTCAGACACCCTGAGCCAATAGGCTGGTCCTGGACTTATTTCCATTTGGCATAATTTACATATTATTATTTAATTATTTATGGTTTCATATTGCTGTATTTGTACTCTATTCTTGGTTGGTGCAACTGTAATGAAACCCAATTTCCCTCGGGATCAATAAAGTATGTATCTATCTATCAACTTTCTGGACGCTGCGACCACGCGTGTAGTTTGACCAAGCAGAAGCCTAGTTCCAGATTTGGCAGATATCTTCTGATTCCACGCATTACTATTATGTGGTGAGCTCCCTTGACCAGGAGACAGCTGCCCAGGTTGAGGATTCCATATAGTCACCCCCGGAAGAAGGCAAATATGCAGCATTCAAAGCACTGCTCATAGGGACCTTTGGCCTCTCAAGGCATGAGGGAGGTGTCTGCTTGCTGCACCTGGACGGTTTGGGAGACAGGCCGCCATCAGCATTAATGAACGAAATGCTGGCCCTGGCTGAAGGACACAAGCCCTGCCTCATGTTTGAGCAAGCGCTCCTAGAACAACTGCCGGAGGATATACAACTGCTGCTAGCCGACGCAGATTTCAGTGACCCCCGGAAGGTGGCGGCCCGGACAGACGTGCTGTGAAAAGCCAAGAGGGAGAGCAGATTACCAAGCCGTGTGCCCAACAGCAGGCCAGACCAGGCCCAGCAACGGAGCACACACAATCCAGGGGCAGGAGTGAGGAGGCCAATGAACAGTGGTGTTTCTACCACCAGTGGTGGGGCACAGAAGCCCGCTGTTGTTGCCCGCCCTGCAAGTTCCTGGGAAACGCCAGGGCCAGCTGCCACTAATGGCTAAAGTGGCTGGCCACCAGGACAGCCTCTTGGGCTCTTGTACATCTGGGACAAACAGTCGGGACGCCGCTTCTTGGTCGACACCAGAGCAGAAATCAGTGTCTTACCCCCACGGGGTACGACACGTGCAACAGGGAGCCGAGACTCACCCTGAGGCCTGCAAACGGCAGCACGATACGGACCTATGGCACCGCACGGTGCGGCTACAGTTTGGCGCCAGCCGGTTCACGTGGGACTTCACACTGGCTGCCGTGGCCCAACCACTCCTGGGGGTGGACTTCTTGCGAGCTCACAGCCTGCTGGTCGATTTGCAAGGGAAAAGACTGGTCCATGCCAAGACTTTCCAGATGTTCTCCCTGGGTGAAGCCAAGTTGCCGGCCCCTCACCTGGACTCCAGCACGCTGTCTGACAACGAATGCACCAGAATCCTGGTGGACTTTCCATCGGTTCTGGCACCGCAGTTCACGGCAGCCATGCCCAGACACAGAGTACAGCACCACATTCCGACCCAGGGACCACCCCTCCACATCTGCGCATGAAGTCTCCCCCCAGACAAGCTCCGCCTGGCGAAGGAGGAGTTCAAGAAGATGGAGGAATTGGGGATCATACGGCGGTCCGACAGCCCATGGGCCTCCCCGCTGCACATGGTGCCCAAAGCAGCCCGGGGCTGGAGACCATGCGGCGACTACCGCAGACTGAATGAAGCTACAACTCCAGACCACTACCCCGTGCCACACATACAGGACTTTGCAGCAAACCTGCACGGGACAAGCATCTTTTCCAAAGTAGACCTTGTCCGGGGATACCATTAAATTCTGGTACACCCTGAAGACATCCCCAAAACAGCATTCATCACCCCGTTCGGCCTGTTTGAATTCCTCCAAATGCCGTCGGCCTGAAGAATGCCATTACAGCTGTTTGCTGTCCTGATGTGATTCAGGATGGATAAATCCCCAGGGCTTGCAAGGTATTCCCTCGGACACTGTGGGGGGCATCTGAAGAAATTGCCCAGGCACTAGCAGAGATATTTAAATCATTCTTCGTAACAGGTGAGGTACCAGAGGACTGGAGGAAAGCCAATGTTGTCTCCTGTTTAAGAAATGCTCTAAAAATAGACCAGGAAATTTAGGCCGGTAAGCCTGACATCAATGGTGGGAAAGTTATTGGGAGGTATTCTAAGTATTTGGATAGACATGAACTGATTAAGGATAGTCAGCATAGCTTTATGCATGGTAGGTCATGTCTAACTAATCTTATAGAGTTTTTTGAGGAAGTTACCAATGTTGTCTACATGGTCTTTAACAAGGCAATTAACAAGGTCTCACATGGGAATTTGTTCAAGAAGGTTCAGTCGCTCGGCATTCAAGGTAAGGCAGTAAATTGGCTTTGTGAGAGAAGCCAGAGAGTGGTAGTAGACGGTTGCCTCTCTGACTGGGCACCTGTGTCCAGTGGTGTGTTGCAGGGATTGGTGCTGGGTCCATTGTCGTTTGTCATCTCGCTCAACGATTTGGATGATAATATGGTTAACTCGATCAGCAAAGTTGCGAATGACACCAAGATTGGGAGCGTAGTGAACAGCAAGGAAGACTATCAAGGCTTGCAGCAGGATCTGGACCAGATGGAAAAATGGGCTGAAAAATGGCAGATGGAATTTAATGCAGATGAGTATGAGGTGTTGCTCTTTGGGAGGACAAACCAGGGTAGGACTTACACAACGAATAGTAGGGCACTGAGGAGTGTGGTAGAACAAAGGGATCGGGGAATACAGACAACAGGAATTCTGCAGATGCTGGAAATTCAAGCAACACACATCGAAGTAGCTGGTGAACGCAGCAGGCCAGGCAGCATCTCTAGGAAGAGGTACAGTTGACGTTTCAGGCTGAGACCCTTCGTCAGGACTAACTGAAGGAAGAGTTAGTAAGATTTGAAAGTGGGAGGGGGAGGGGGAGATCCAAAATGATAGGAGAAGACAGGAGGGGGAGGGATGGAGCCAAGTGCTGGACAGGTGATTGGCAAAGGGGATATGAGAGGATCATGGGACAGGAGGTCCGGGGAGAAAGACAAGGGGCGGGGGGGGGGGACCCAGAGGATGGGCAAGGGGTATAGTCAGAGGGACAGAGGGAGAAAAAGGAGAGTGAGAGAAAGAAAGAATGTGTGTATAAAAATAAATAACGGATGGGGTACGAGGGGGAGGTGGGGCATTAGTGGAAGTTAGAGAAGTCAATGTTCATGCCATCAGATTGGAGGCTACCCATATGGAATATAAGGTGTTGTTCCTCCGACCTGATTGTGGCTTCATCTTTACAGTAGAGGAGGCCGTGGATAGACATGTCAGAATGGGAATAGGATGTGGAATTAAAATGTGTGGCCACTGGGACATCCTGCTTTCTCTGGCAGACAGAGCGTAGGTGTTCAGCAAAGCGGTCTCCCAGTCTGCGTCGGGTCTCGCCAATGTATAGAAGGCCACATCGGGAGCACCGGACGCAGTGTATCACCCCAGCTGACTCACAGGTGAAGTGTTGCCTCACCTGGAAGGACTGTCTGGGGCCCTGAATGGTGGTAAGGGAGGAAGTGTAAGGGCATATGTAGCACTTGTTCCGCTTACAAGGATAAGTGCCAGGAGGAAGATCAGTGGGGAGGGATGGGGGGGGGGACAAATGGACAAGGGAATCGCGTAGGAAGCAATCCCTGCAGAAAGCAGAGGGGGGGGGAGGGAAAGATGTGCTTAGTGGTGGGATCCCGTTGGAGGTGGCGGAAGTTACGGAGAATAATATGTTGGATCCGGAGGCTGGTGGGGTGGTAGGTGAGGACCAGGGGAACCCTATTCCTAGTGGGGAGGCGGGAGGATGGAGTGAGAGCAGATGTGCGTGAAATGGAGGAGATGCGTTTGAGAGCAGAGTTGATGGTGGAGGAAGGGAAGCCCCTTTCTTTAAAAAAGGAGGACATCTCCCTCGTCCTGGAATGAAAAGCCTCATCCTGAGAGCAGATGCGGCGGAGATGGAGGAATTGCGAGAAGGGGATGGCATTTTTGCAAGAGACAGGGTGAGAAGAGGAATAGTCCAGATAGCTGTGAGAGTCAGTAGGCTTATAGTAGACATCCCTCCCCACTGATCTCCCCCCTGGCACTTATCCTTGTAAGCGGAACAAGTGCTACACATGCCCTTACACTTCCTTCCTTACCACCATTCAGGGCCCCAGACAGTCCTTCCAGGTGAGGCGACACTTCACCTGTGAGTCAGCTGGGGTGATATACTGCGTCCAGTGCTCCCAATGTGGCCTTCTATATATTGGTGAGACCCGACGCAGACTGGGAGACCGCTTTGCCGAACACCTATGCTCTGTCCGCCAGAGAAAGCAGGATGTCCCAGTGGCCACACATTTTAATTCCACATCCCATTCCCATTCTGACATGTCTATCCACGGCCTCCTCTACTGTAGAGATGAAGCCACACTCAGGTTGGAGGAACAACACCTTATATTCTGTCTGGGTAGCCTCCAATCTGATGGCATGAACATTGACTTCTCTACCTTCCGCTAATGCCCCACCTCCCCCTCGTACCCCATCCGTTATTTATTTTTATACACACATTCTTTCTTTCTCTCACTCTCCTTTTTCTCCCTCTGTCCCTCTGACTATACTCTTTGCCCATCCTCTGGGTTCCCCACCCCACCCCCATCTTTCTCCCCGGACCTCCTGTCCCATGATCCTCTCATATCCCCTTTGCCAATCACCTGTCCAGGGCTTGGCTCCATCCCTCCCCCTCCTGTCTTCTCCTATCATTTTGGATCTCCCCCTCTCCCTCCCACTTTCAAATCTTACTAACTCTTCCTTCAGTTAGTCCTGACGAAGGGTCTCGGCCTGAAACATCGACTGTACCTCTTCCTAGAGATGCTGCCTGACCTGCTGCGTTCACCAGCTACTTCGATGTGTGTTGCCGGGAATACAGATCTGTAATTCGTTGAAAGTTGAGTCACAGGTAGATAGAGTCACAAAGAAAGCTTTTGGCATATTAGCCTTCATAAATCAAAATACTGAGTACAGGAGATGAGATGTTATGTTGAAGTTGTATAAGACATTGGTGAAGCCTAATTTGGAGTATTGTGTGCAGTTTTGGTCACCTACCTATAGGAAAGATATAAATAAGGTTGAAAGAGTGCAGAGAAAATTTATAGGGATGTTTCCAAGTCTGGAGGACCTGAGTTGAATGGAAAGATTGAATAGGTTAGGACTGTATTCCTTGAAACATAGGTGTCATTATACACCAGTCATTGAAAGTGGGCATGCAGGTACAGCAGGCGGTGAAAAAGGCGAATGGTATGCTGGCATTTATAGCGAGAGGATTCGAGTACAGGAGCAGGGAGGTACTACTGCAGTTGTACAAGGCCTTGGTGAGACCACACCTGGAGTATTGTGTGCAGTTTTGGTCCCCTAATCTGACGAAAGACATCTTTGCCATAGAGGGAGTACAAAGAAGGTTCACCAGATTGATTCCTGGGATGGCAGGACTTTCATATGAAGAAAGACTGGATGAACTGGGCTTGTACTCGTTGGAATTTAGAAGATTGAGGGGGGATCTGATTGAAACGTATAAGATCCTAAAGGGATTGGACAGGCTAGATGCAGGAAGATTGTTCCCGATGTTGGGGAAGTCCAGAACGAGGGGTCACAGTTTGAGGATAGAGGGGAAGCCTTTTAGGACCGAGATTAGGAAAAACTTCTTCACACAGAGAGTGGTGAATCTGTGGAATTCTCTGCCACAGGAAACTGTTGAGGCTAGTTCATTGGCTATATTTAAGAGGGAGTTAGATATGGCCCTTGTGGCTACGGGGGTCAGGGGGTATGGAGGGAAGGCTGGGGCGGGGTTCTGAGTTGGATGATCAGCCATGATCATAATAAATGGCGGTGCAGGCTCGAAGGGCCGAATGGCCTACTCCTGCACCTATTTTCTATGTTTCTATGTTTCTATAGAAGATTAAGAGGGGATTTGATAGCGATATACTAAATTATGAGGGGTACAGATAGGGTAAATGCAAGCAACTTTTTCACTGAAGTTGGGTGGGACTACAACCAGAGGTCATGGGTTAAGGATGAAAGGTGAAAAGTTTAAGGAGAACATGAGGGGAAACTTCTTCACTCAGAGGGTGACGAGAGTGTGGAAGGAGCTGCCAACACATGTGGTTCATGTAAGCTTGACTTCAAAGTTTAAGAGAAGTTTGGATAGGTACATGGATGGTAGATGTATGAAGGGCTATGGTTCCAGTGCAGGCTGATGAGAGTAGTGGTATAGATAAGTGCAGCACAGATTAGATGGTCCAAAAGGCCTGTTTCTGTGTTGTAATTTTCTATGACGCTTGATGAACAGATTAAATAAAAAATTAAATTTAAAAAAATGAACAAGGAGATGAGCAAAGATCATTTAACGGATATTGTACAGGGACAGTGAGGGTATTACACATGAGTGAGTTTTGTTGAGAAGCTGGAGAGCTACAGGAAAGAAGCTTCGGAGGTGACATGTAGTCCTGGTGGTGATGGACTCGTAGCGTCTCTCTGATAGCAATTTGGTGAATAGATGACTGCTAGGGTGGGTGGAGTCAGCAGTGATTTTTTCCACTCTTTTCTTCACTTTGGCAATGAGCAGGTCTTCTCATGTTGGTAGCTGATAGCCAATGATCTTCTCTGCTGGGTGAACCACTTGCTGCAATGTGGACTTGGAGAGGGAGGAGGTGGCAGGAAATCAAATGGTGACAGAAGCAGTCACAACACTCTCACTGATGGCTGAGTAAAAATTCATCAGGATACACCCTGAGATGTTACGTTTCCTAAGCTGGCATCGGAAGAACCATCTCTGCTGGGCTTTCCTGGTGATGAGCATAAAGTGCTTGCCCCACTTCAATGTATTGGTAACGGTAGTCCCCAGGAATTTGAATGACTCAATCACGGACACAGCCCGACCATTAATTTCCAGGGGGTGGGGGAGGGGGGCTGATAGGTGTTACCAGCATAAGTAAATCTAATTTTCACTGCCTCAATAGCATTAAGCTCCATCATACTGCAAGACGGCCGACCCCTTTTTAATAGAGATTAGACCAACGACAGCCGTGTCATCTACCAACTTCAGGGTTGAAAGGATTTGCCTGGGGAGGTACAGTCATTTGTATAAAGTAAGAACAGGAGGGGTGAAGGAGCTTAGGAGGATTAATGGCGCCTAACAGCAACTCCTTTGCTTGCATCTTCGGAAACAGCTCTATTTTCATTTTTAATATCTCTATTTTTTCCTTTCAGGTTTCTTTTGAAGACCCTGACCTGGAGTTACACGCTGACTACGGTTCTTTGTGGGAATGGGACCCGCTCTTGGGGTCTCATGACTGGCATGCTAAGGGCTCGGCTCAAGAGCTCAGCTCACCTTCAGAGGGCCAAGATCTCGTGGCTCTGGAAACGGGCAGGTCAAAGGTCGGTGTCCTGGCAGGAGATTGGTGTGTCGCAGGAAATGGAAGATCTAAGGCTGTGTGCCCAGAGACCAGGGATCTTTGGGCACAAGGTTGGAAATTAAATGCACCTTTGAAAGAACACAGCCCTGGGGAGAGCCTGTGCTTTTAGACATTGGATTAGACCAGTAGGAGCCCAGCCTCACATACTGTTTCCTTCCAGTTGGGAAGTTCACAATCCACTGATGGATATTGTAGGGTATAGCTCGCTGGGTTACATCTGCTCATTCTCCTACGACCCACTTACGCCGAAGTACACCTTACAACATCCAATTAACCTACGATCAGCACATCTTTGGGATATGAGGGGAAGAAACAGGACACCAGGAGTATGTACTAACTCCACAGAGGGTCCACTGGAGGTCAACATCAAAGCTGGAGTTGTGAGATATCAGTGGTAATTTTCGGTGATTTTTGTATAAGACCACATGGATCACTGTAAATACCAACACTTTCAATCTGTAACCATGTTTGGGGGTACATCTCTCTTTCTCTGTCAGGGCACTGAGTGCAAGAATTAGTCGTCATGTTACAACTGTACAAGCCACTGGTGAGACGACTACTTGGAGTACTGTGCAGAGCTCCGGCTGCCAAACGATAACAAGAATATCATGAAGCTTGGAAGGGTGCTGAACCAATTTACCAGGATGTTACTGCAAGTAAAGACTTTGAGCTGCAAAGAGAAACTTGATAGGCTGGAGAGCAGGAGGCTAAGGGGGTGACTTTGTAGAGGTGTATATCACAGACATTTTTTTTCCATTTAAATCTAAAGATATTGTTTTAAGGTGATTAGATTAGCTTATTGTCATACAGACTGGGTGCGAAGAAAGTCCTTGCTGGCATGAGGGTCACTGAGCAGCGGTACACACAGTCAGAATAAATACAACAATAAATATATTGACAAATTCAGAACAGCAGGATGATGCAAAAAGTGTTGAGCAAGCCAACATTTAAAGGGCATCTGAGGGGCAACTTTTCCACGTGGAGGGAGCTGGGTATATGAGACAAACTGCCAGAGGAAGTGATAGGGGCAGTTACAATTACAACTTTGAAAGATACTGAGACATGATAGGAAATGTTTAAAGGAATATGCAGGCAAATAGGACCAGCTCAAGTAGTTATCTTGGTTGGCAGAGGAATTAGGAGGGAGGAGAAGATGGCGGCGTGACACAGCGTGCAGCAGCCACTCCGGTGATGATATCTGTTATCTGTCAAGTAGGGTGCCTGGCACAGTCCTGATTTGATGGAGACAGACGTGAGAGCATGGAGGAACATCTGGTGAAACTTCTGAAATGCCTGCTTCGCTGCTGCTGCTACCGTGTGATCCAGAATCTCCGGAGGGGAAGGCCCGAGTCCTTGGCTTTGCTTGTTGCTCGGTGGCTGGGGTGGGGTTGAAGCGCTCGGCAGAGATGGTGCTCGGTGCTCAGTGTCGGAGGTTCGAAGTTTTCAGACGGACTCAGAGTTGGTTGCGGTCGGGTGCTTCCAATGCATCAGCAAATTTGTGGTGCTTGAGGGTTCATATCAGGGAGAGTTTCTCACTTCTACCGTCTGCGTGAAATGATGGGGCTATCGGGACTTGAGACTTTTTTTTACCGTGCCCATGGTCTGCTCCTTATTAAATTACGGTATTGCTTTGCACTGTTGTAACTATATGTTATAGTTATGTGGATTTGTCAATTTTAGTCTTGGTGTGACCTGTGTTTCTGTGATATCTTTCTAGAGGAGCATTGTATCATTTTTTAATGCATGCATTTCTAAATGACAATAAGCGAGGACTGAGTGTTCTCATAATCTAATCTAATCTTCATGCTGTTTAACTCTACTGCTCTATTTTTAAAAATATTCCGTTTTCTATTTTTCTACTGAAGTGGTGACAGCATTTTTTCAACACTATGTTCCTGATGAAGCATCTCAGCCCAAAACATTTTCCACAGATGCTGCCTGGCCTGCTGAGTTCCTCCAGCATTGTGTGTCTTATATCTCAACTCCATTGAATTAAGCTGCCCATATTTTACCGCGAAACTTCCTCATAACCTACACAGCTGTGTCTTGTAAGTCAACTTAACTCTGGAACTTTGGTGGTGTCAGAAGAGCAGATTTTCCAAATTACTGAATGTTATCCCTAGTAATACCTCAATAGAATTTAAATTCACTTTTATCGATCTTGCACACTATTTGCCATGAAGACCCAGGTTCAATTCCTGCCACTGCCTGTACCTTCTCCACGTGGCTGTATGGTTTTCCTGCGGGTTCTCTGGTTTCCTCCAAAAGTCCAAAGACCTACTGGTTGGTAGGTTAATTAGCCATTGTAAATTGTCCCTTGGTTAGTCTAGAGTTAAGTCAGGAGTTGTTGGGCAGCGTGGCTTGAAGGACCATTTCACGCTGTACCTCAATGAATTAGAGGTGGGTTAGGATGCAGGATCCTGGCTACTTAGTACAGTGTGGTATATTCTTCACTGTTTTTTTCTGTTAAGCTATTTTCCCAACAAATTTACCATCTACTTGCATACTAAAGACATTTTACAGTGAACATACGGACCACACTGCAGTGTCTTTGGAATGTTGGAGGAAACCAGAGCAATCGGAGGAAACCCGTAACTCAAGGAGAATGTACAAACTCCATTCGAACAGCTCCTGAGGTCAGGACTGAACTATTGTCACGACAGCTATGAAACAGCGGCTCTATGCAGCATACCCTTGGAAAACCTCTCAGCAACCAGATCAACAAGCCACAGATTTAGCTCCGATAAAGGGTCATTAACCTGAAACAGTAACTCTTCTGCTGGAAGAACATGTAACGGCAACCATTCCTCGCACTCCACAAATGCTACTCGACTTGTTAAGTATCTCCAGCCTTTTCTGCCTATAGGTCAGATTTTCATTACCCGTAAACTGTTGCTTTTCTACTTCGAGCTCAGAGAAATGATACAAATCGGCTGGCAGTGAGCCTGGCCGTGGTGTTTTGAGTTGATGCCGACGAGCGCCGAGAGGTGGCGTTAGACACCGCAGCCTCGCTTCCTGTGAGTTGCCGTAGAACGTCGACGGCCGCAGCTGCAAAATTTCCGTGAATCGGCGACGAGGAGGGACGAAGATGGCGGATGAGGAGGAGGTGAAGGAGCCGACTGACGGCCGAGGGGAGTTAGCCGGCGTTTGGCTGGAGCCCGAACAAGTAGTCAGGGTGAGCGAGCGAAAGAAACCAGCGGGGGTGATGGTTGTTAACGACTCAGCAGGTGTTGGCAACGACTGGTTGCTGGGATTGGGATTGGAAGATCGTCCGGGGACGGGCCGAGAAGGTTTGCGGGGAAGGTGATGGTAGGGTCGGGACCTGATGGAAGGGGGAGGGTGAGGAAGAGGGGTTGGAAATTGGAGGGGAGGTAGAGGGATTGGGACTGCGCGGGGGGTGGGAATGGGAGTTGGGTTGGGACTGTGGGGAAGGGAGAGGTTGGGAGATGGAGTGTGTGCGGACCATGCGGAGGGGAGGAATGGCAGGAGGGTCGGGACCTGATGGAGGGGGGAAGGGTGAGGAAGAGGGGTTGGAAATGGGAGGGGAGGTAGAGGGATTGGGACTGCGGAGGGGATGGGCGGAGGTGAGGGACGGGTGGCAATAGAGTCTGGTCTGGCTGGAGTGGAGCAATGCTAAGTAAAGTTTAATGTTGCAGGTTGTCGTCGTCTAGTTAACTGTGGTTTATTGAAACAGAGGACATTCTGTGGGTTAGAACGTGTGGATTAATTTCATCTTGTAATTCCAAAACTCAGCATTTTGAAATAGATTAATATGTATGCGAATTTGATAATGTAAGAGTTTAACTCTGTGTATTGGTTGATAAATTTTTCACTTACATATATGGCAGTGTATAATGTGTGTCAGGTGGCTGGGTCACCTGGAGCTATGAGTACCTTTAAGAGGGAAACCAGGAGGACAAGTGGGTATACGATAGCTTTGTCAGATAAGGTAACAGAGACTGGTAAGAAATTCTGCAAGTATATTAAGAGTAAAGGATTAACTAGGGAATAAATAGATTGTGAGGATCAATGTGGTTGTGTTTGGAGCCCTAAGAGATGGTTGAGGTGTTCAATGAATAAATCTCATCTGATACCTCCTGGAGAAGGTAATGGAAGCAAAGGAATTGAGGAATATAGTAATGTATTGGAGCATATCCATACTTCAGCAGAGGAGGAGCTGGTGGTTAAATCCTCAGGGTCTGATCAAATAAATTCCAGGACATTGTGGGAAGCCAGAGAGAAAAAAATACTGGGTCCCTGACAGAGATACTTGCATCATTGATGAGGTACCAGAAGACTGGAGGGTGATGAGCAGTGCCCTTTTATTTTAGAAGGGCTGCAAAGGTAAGCCAGGGAACTACAGGCTGTACAACCTAACATCAGCTTTGGGAATGTTACTGCAGGGGATTCTGCAGTATAGGATCTGTTTTTATTCAGTTTTTTTTGAAGAGGTAACAGCATATTGATAACAGGACAGTATACATTTTAGCAAGGCCCACAAGTCTATTTTGTAATGTAAGGATTCACGGGATTCAGGATTCTCTCCCGTTGGCTTGATAGAAAGAGACAGAGTCTGGTAACGCGGGATTGTTAGTCATATTGGAGGCCTGCTACCAGTGATGTGCTACAGGGACCAGTGCTAGGCCTGCAGGAGGACCGCCCCTGTCTGCAAATGGAGTAGCAGTATTTTTGTGCTACTCTTAGTTTCTTTCTCTCCCCCTAGTTTAAGCTTTGAAATTAAAATTTTTACTTGCTGATTCTTGAGGGGGAACAATATGTCTATGTCTACAAGAAGTGGGAAGAATTTACCTGAACCTAGTGATAAAGGTAATGGGAAAGGAAAGGTGCAAAAGGAAAGATCTGATGAAATGCCATCGTGGGCTGAAGATATCGTTCGGACACTGAATTCAATTAAGGATCAGAATGGATCAATTAAAGACCAACTGGAAAAGAATAGTTATTTCTGGGAAAACTTAAAGACCTGGAAACTCAAGTTATTTCACATGAAGAGGAATTGAAGATAACTAAGCAAAAGTTGTCTGAAGCTACAACTCGTTCGGAAAGATATCAAAATAAGATTATAGACCTGGAAACTAGGTCTCGACGAAAGAATATGCGAATTGTTGGGCTGCAAGAAGGAGCTGAAGATGGAGATTTAACTGCTTACCACACTTTATTTCCTACCATTCTATCAAAGCCGCCTGCTATAGAAAGGGCATTTATCTCAAAATTGAAGGATTCTAGTAAACCAAGATCTGTTTTGGTTTGCTTTCATCACTTTAAAATTAAAGATCAAATAATGCGACAGGCAAGAAAACAGTTTTTAGATCTATGGAATCTGAGCTCCGCTTTTATGAAGATTATCCAAGAGAGATAATGGAACAAAGATCAAAATTTGCCCTGGTAATGAAACAAGCATATGAGAAAAAAAACGTTTTCCATCTTTGAGGTACCTGACAAGAATTAAAGTTTTCCTTTCTAATTCTCCTCCTCATACTTTTTTTGATCCAAAAGCTGCACTGGACTTTGTTCAGGCTATACCCGTCGCTGTTACTGACGCTGCTGTTGAATGATCTATCTGAAAGGCTGTTTGGCTATCTGTATATTATTTGCATTTTGGAAAGAAGATTTATGAAGGTCATTTGTATATTTCATTGAGAGACTAATTAAAGAAGACAAGGAGAGTTGTTCATTATTGCATACTGTTGGTTTTCCTTTGGAAAGATTTATGGCTTAAGTACATCTGTCTAAATGATCTCTGAACATTCTACGACTGAGAGAAGAAGATAAGGGGATTTGTTCCTTTAATTTAATACTTGGTTTGTTTCTTTTTTAATCAACTAATTGGTAGTTTTTTCTTACTAATAGGGCTTTTTATGTATTTTTTCTGTTTTATTGTAACATTTTATAATTGAATTTAAAGCTATTTTAGGGAATTAATATTAAACTTAAAGATGGCGCTGGTTTTTCTCTCTAAGAGATAACATTATTTTGGTTCTTGTTTATTAGTTGATGGAATGTAAATACTTTTTTGCTGAGACTTTATTGTTTTTTTTCCACAAGGTCATTCTACTTTTTTACTAACTGGGGGGAGGGAAAGAAAACACAGACAGAGCAGTCAGTAGCTTTGAATTCTATCATAGATCGCTTGCCTTTTCAGGCTTCTGGGTGTGGGTGGGTAGGTTTAGAGTTAGGAGTATTTTTCCATTGGGTGGTTCCGGAGCGTGCGTGTTTTTTATCTGGTTGTATTCTTCATCACTGCCATTTTTGATCATCCCGTATTGGTATGTGCTCTGTGCATGTATAAAGTAGAATAAAATTATAGTATGGTATTTAAACGGATTAATATAATAAGTTGGAATATACCTGGTTGGAATCATTCTATTAAATGAAAAAAGACTTCTAAAATTATTAACTGATTCCAAACTGATATAATTTTTGCTTGAGACACATACTAGATTTTTTAGATGGTGGAATGGTTTGCAATTTCACTCTACTTCTCAGAGTAAAACAAAAGGCGTGTCTATTTTTATTAAACTTAATATATTTATTCAAGAGGATATTGAATCAGATTCTAATGGTAGATTTTTAATTGTTAAAGGAACAATCTGTAACAGAAAAGTTGTTTTGGTTAATTTGTATGGTCCTAACTTAGATGATCCTTTTTTTAAAAAGGTATTTACTTTACTGCCTGATTTAAATGAATATATGCTGATAATGGGTGGGGATTTTAATTGCTGCTTAAATCCTATGATTGATAAGAGCTCAACCAATCAGTGACTTCCAAATCGATCCGCATCATTTATTAATTCCTTTTTGATTGATTTTGGGTTGATTGATTTGTGGAGGTATCTCCATCCCGATAATAGAGAATAATCTTTCTTCTCACATGTTTATAAAAAATATTCCAGGATCGATTATATTATAATCGGGGACTTCCGGTAGCGCTCATGGAGTGAAGTCGCGTTCTTGACTCGCTCCATTACCTCTGAGTTTTTTTTCTCTATGGTCAGCTATACTTTAATTAACCATTAAGGCATCAACTCTTACAATACTTTGAATTAAACTGAATTCTCCGACAACTGGATGAAACTTAGATCTGCTATGTCTAAGAACGGGAAAAACGGCAAGGATGGTAAACCTCCGGTTAAACCGAAAGCTACGGATCTCCTCCCGACTGAATCACCGGTGACTTTGAAAGCTATATCGGAGTTAATTCAGAGGGAAATTTCAACCTCTGTTAGGGAGATGATTCGTACGGAAATTGCAGACTCTGTTAAAGACCTGATTCATACGGAAATCTCAACTAATCTCCAGAAAATTGCCGATTCAATTGATAAGATGCAAACATTTATTGCGGAACATCAGTCGGCTATATCTGATCTTCAAAAATTCGCGCAACAAAGTGAGCTTAAGATGGGGAAAATCGAAGAAACAATTAATGTAATGAAGAAGAAACTTGACTTTCTGACTTTTAAAAACTCTGACTTGGAATCTAGAATGCGACGGCAGAATTTACGAATGATTGGGGTGCGGGAAGCTGTGGAATCTAACAACCCCATGAAGTATTTTTCTCAACTTTTAAAAGATGCATTCCCTACTGTATTTCCTGACCAACCACCGCTACTGGATCGTGTTCACAGAATCCCATCATACTCGTCTAGGTCAGATAGACCTAGGCATGTTATCTTACGTTTTCATTACTTTCAAGACAAGGAGAGACTGTTTCGATTCGCTCGATCTAAAGGTTTCATTGATTTTTCGGATCTTAGGTTCCGATTCGTGGAAGATTTCAGTAAACCAATCTGGGACCAACGGGTTCGCTACAGATCTGTGATGTCGGAATTCTATAAGATGGATTTAAGACCAGCGTTGCTGTACCCTGCACGTCTAAGGATTCGCATGTCAGATGGAGTCCTTCGTTTTTTTGATTCTCCATCGGATGCCCAGAGTTATCTGGATCAACTTTCACCTTCAACATCTTAATTGCTATTTTTTTTAATTATCTCCGTTGATCGGAGGCTGTGAATTGGTTGGTTTTAACTTTTTCGTGCCCTATTTGGGCAGAAAAGTTTATTTTTGATTTCTTAATATGGTTGCTAAACTTTCTTTTCAACTGCGTCATTTCTTTCTTTTTCCAGGGGATTCTGGGTGGTTACTTCCTTTTTGTCATCTTACGTATTTCCTGTGTGGCCTTAAATTTTGTAGTTTTTTAAAATTTTATTCTGTTTTGCTTTTTATAACCACTTTATGTCAATAATCTTATTTTTTCTTGTTGCTGTGTTTATTCATGGGTTTGGGGTTTATTGTGGTTTTTTTTTAATATATATTTTCTGGCTTTTGTTCTGTTGTGTGTGTATTTTAATTGAGCTACCTTTTTTTTACTTTTTTACTGTTTTACAATTAGCTGATCTTTTTCATATTTATACCTTTTTTTAGGGAGCGTATACCGGAAGTCATGGGGGTAGTTTTAGCGCTTGCTTCTTTCGGGCGGGTCTGCTTTAGATTTTGCCTTGGGCTCTTGGGGCGGGGGGGTGGTGGGAGGGGCTTCACGTTTTAGTTTGTTTCTCTTTGGGCTATATACATTATTGAAGTACTGGTTGCGTCCTTTTTCCCGGTATCTTTCGTATGTTCTGTTTCCTCTCCGGGTTTGTGGGTCGAGCCTATCGTCAATCCTCCTTGTTGTGGGTTGACTTTAGGATTTATGGAGTCTATTATTAATTTTGTCTCCTGGAATACTAACGGTCTTAATCATCCTATTAAAAGGAAAAAAGTTTTTAAAGTGTTCCGGAGACTTAAAGCACAAATTTTATTTTTACAAGAGACCCGTGTACGGAGGGGGGACAGACTACGTTTTTTTAAATTCTGGAAGGGACAACAATTTCATTCGAACTCCAATGCTAAGATTCGAGGCGTCTCTATTTTTATAGATTCCTCAGTTACTTTTATACAACAGGATATTATTTCTGATCCGAATGGTAGATTTTTATTGGTTAGTGGTTTACTATTTAATAAAAAAGTAGTTTTGGTTAATGTTTATGCTCCTAATATGGATTGTCCGGAATTTTATAAATCATTGTTTAATCAGTTTCCGAATTTGAACGAGTTTTCATTGATCTGGGGCGGAGATCTTAATACCTGTTTGTCTCCAGCTTTGGACCGTTCGGCTCCTTTACGGACCTTACCTAATAAATCTGCAAATTTGATTAATTTTTTCCTTTCTGATTCTGGGTCGACGGACATTTGGCGTTTTCTGCATCCTCAGGAAAAAGATTTTTCCTTCTTTTCACATGTTCATCATTCCTATTCAAGAATTGATTATTTTCTTATTGATTCTCGTCTTATTCCTTCAGTGATTAAATGTGATTATGATTCTATAACCATTTCGGATCATGGTCCACTTAAGCTTTCTATTAAAATTATGGCCAATATACCAAATAATAGACAATGGCGTTTTAATTCGCTGTTGCTTCAGGACTCGGACTTTGTTAATTTTATGAATGAACAGATTGAGCTTTTTTTTACAATTAACCATACAGAAGATATTTCGGTTAACACTCTTTGGGACACTTTTAAAGCCTATATTCGGGGTCAGATTATTTCGTATTCTGCTGCTTTGAGGAAGAAACAGAAGCAGGAGGAGATGGCAATTGTGGACAAGATTAAAGAAATTGATAAGAAATATGTTATGGCTCCTTCTGAGGAGTTATACAAACAAAGAACTGAACTTCAAATGGAACACAGTTTACTACTCTCGTCCTCGATTGTAAACCAATTAAAGAAAACAAGAAGTGACTTTTATGTTCACAGTGACAAAATTGGCAAGCTGCTGGCTAATCAATTGAAATCTAATTATGTTAAATCTCAAATCAATCATATTTATAACCAAAATGATCGATTGATACTGGATCATGTGGGGATTAATCAAACCTTTTGTGATTTTTATTCTCCTTTATATCAATCAGAGTCTCCTCGAGATTCTAAATATATGAATGATTTTTTAGATAAGTTACACTTCCCTCAGATTTCACAGGATATGTCTTCTTTATTAGATACTTCCATTACAATGGATGAGATTAAGAATGTTATTTTTTCTATGAATCTGGGGACAGCTCCTGGCCCGGATGGGTTTACCGTTGAATTTTATAAATGTTTTGCTTCTTTATTGATTCCTTGGCTCTGTAGGGTTTTTGAGGCTTCTCTGAAACTTGGTAAACTTCCTGAATCTTTTAATAGAGCATCAATTTCTCTAATACTAAAGAAGGATAAAGACCCTGTTCAATGTGCATCTTATAGACCAATATCTTTATTAAATGTTGATTCTAAAGTTTTTTCTAAGTTATTAGCAAATAGACTAGAAAAAGTACTTCCTTCTATTATTTCGGAAGACCAAACGGGTTTTATTAAAGGTCGTTACTCTTTTTATAATATTCGTACATTGTTAAATATCGTTTATACTCCCTCACAAAATGTTCCTGAGTGTGTTATTTCTTTAGATGCCGAGAAAGCTTTTGATAGAGTAGAATGGCCTTATTTATTTAAGGTGCTTGAAATGTTTAATTTTAGCTTGAAATTTATATCCTGGATTAAACTGTTATATCATTCCCCTGTAGCCTCGGTTCGTACTAACTCTTTAAACTCACCTTTTTTTCCTCTCTTTCGAGGTACTCGACAAGGCTGTCCTCTTAGTCCCCTATTATTTGATATTGCATTAGAACCTCTTGCAATTGCTATTCGAGAATCTTCAAATATTACTGGGATAACTCGGGGATTAAAGTCCCATAAATTATCACTCTATGCTGATGATTTACTTTTATATATTTCTAATCCTGAGAAATCCATTCCTGCTGTTTTAGAGTTATTAGCACAATTTGGTTTTTTCTCAGGTTATAAATTAAATCTTAGTAAGAGTGAACTTTTTCCGATTAATGAACATCTTCCCTTATATTATAAATTTCCATTTAAATTGATTAATAATTATTTTTCATATCTTGGGATTAAAATTACTTGTAAATACAAAGATTTATTTAAGACTAACTTTTTACCATTAATAGACCATATTACTCAACTTTCATCTAAATGGTTTCCCTTATATTTAACTTTGATTGGTCGTATTAATGCAGTTAAGATGTTTTTTTTGCCAAAATTTTTATATGTGTTTCAGGCATTACCAATTTTCGTTCCAAAATCTTTCTTTGATAAAGTTGACTCTAAAATTTCTTCATTTATTTGGCAGAATAAGAATCCGAGACTGGGTAAAATACATTTACAGAAAGCTAAGAGAGATGGAGGTTTAGCATTACCTAACTTTAGATTCTATTATTGGGCTATTAATATTCGACATATGAAATTTTGGTTACTTGACCAGGACATACTATCTATTCCTAAATGGGTAGCATTGGAATTACAATCTGTTCAGGGTTATACACTTGGCTCTATTTTAGGCTCCTCTCTCCCTTTTGATTCGAAACGCCTTAAGCAGGTCTCTAACCCGATAGTTAAATATGCTTTGCGCATTTGGTTTCAATTCAGAAAATTTTTTGATCTTAATCAATTCGGGTTAGCGATTCCTATTTTAGGTAACATATTTTTTCCTCCCTCTTTTACGGATCGCGCTTTTCAAACTTGGAAGACTAAGGGTATTTTACGGTTTTTGGATTTATTTTTAGATGGTTCCCTTATGTCTTTTGAACAATTATCTAATAAATATAACTTATCAAGAATACATTTTTTTAGATATTTACAAGTTAGAAATTTCCTAAGTACTATACTTTCTTCCTTTCCAATGCTTCCTCCTACATATATTTTAGATTCGATAATTAACCTCAATCCATGTCAGAAAGGTGCATCAGCTATGATTTATAATATTATTATGAAACTTAGGAAAGCTCCATTTGATAAGATTAGGGTAGATTGGGAACAGGAATTGGGGCTTACCATTTCTGTGGATGATTGGGGGCAGATTTTACAATTAGTTAATACTTCCTCTATTTGTGCTAAACATTCCCTAATTCAATTTAAAGTGGTTCATAGAGCACATATGTCCAAAGATAAGTTGGCGCGTTTTTACTCGCATATTAATCCTTTCTGTGATAGATGTTCGGGGCAGATAGCCTCTTTAACTCATATGTTTTGGTCTTGCCCTACTTTGGAAACTTTTTGGAGAGATATTTTTAATATTATTTCTAAGGTATTAAATATAGATATCTCTCCTCACCCTATTACTGCTATCTTTGGACTACCTAAAATTTCTAGTAATCTTTCCCCTTCAGCCCGTAGAATGATTGCATTTCTTACTTTAATGGCGAAAAGATGTATTTTACAACATTGGAAAGAGCTTAATGCTCCAACTACCTTTTTTAGGTTTTCTCAGACGATTTTATGTTTGAATTTGGAGAAAATTAGAAGTAACCTTTATGATTCTTCATTTAAATTTGAACAGATTTGGGGACCTTTTATTCGATATTTTCATTTAATGTAATATTTACCCTTGTTTTTTTTTCACTGTTTTTAATGGAGGTCGGGATTGAGGACGTGATTTTAAGTTTAACTCTGTTTGGTTTCAAGTTAGCCCATTGCTTTGCCTTGCTTTTAGTTAGTTGCACGGTGGGGTTTTTTTTGGGGTTTTTTTTTCTTTTTTTCCATTGATATATATAAAATTTAGTATACTATTATGTTATCTTGGTTTCTTATGTTTAAATTACATTGTTTGTAGTATTTTTTTTTGGTATTGATACCTTTTGGAATTTTATTATACTTTAACATTGTATTAATGTTTATATGGCTTACCTTTTTTGTATACTTAATAAAAAGATTTAAAAAGAAAGAAAGATTATATTATAATCGATCCCCGCTTCTTACCTAGTGTTAAAACTTGCAAATATGACGCTATTGCTGTATCTGATCATGCACCTCTGAGTTTGTCTTTTGAATTTGATGATGTCATTCTTGCCCGCCCACCTTGGCGCATGTCTCAGACATTATTGCAAAACTCTGACTTTGTCAGTTTCATTGAAACACAGATAAAATAATTTTTTCTTTTTAATGATGTAGGCAGTATGTCTAAATTAGTTATATGGGATACATTTAAAGCATTTTTACATGGTCAGATTATTTCTTATTCAACTAAACTTAAAAAAACAAACTAAAGCAGAATTAGATAGAATTTCAAAACAAATTAAAGATTTTGATAATATCTATGTAATTTCCCCCAATACTGATTTATTTAAACAAAGGGTGGAACTTCAATCACAATATAACCTGTTATTAACTCATCCCATTGAAGGATATTTGCTTAAGTTAAAGAGCCAATTTTATATGTTTGGAGATAAAAATGATAAACTACTTGTATCTCAATTAAAAATAGCTGCAACCAAAAGGTAAATCATGAAAATTTGTAGGAAAGATGGTACCCTAGCTCAGGAATATGAAGAAATTAATGAGATTTTTCAAGATTTTTATGTTGAGCTTTATAAATCTCAATGTCTGTTAGATTCCTCTGAAATGAATGCTTTTTTACAAAAGATTGTTTTTCCTAAAATCTCGGTTGAGGATCAAAAAACTCTCTGCTCAAATCACTGAAGCCAAAATTCATAAAGCTATTTTTTCAATGCAATCTGGTAAGTCCCTGGGACTTCATGGCTATCCTGTAGAATTTTATAAAAAATTTGGGAAGATGCCTTCTCTGTATATGTTGGAAATGTTTAAGGATTCTTTTGTGAAAGGTGACTTGCCCTCTACTTTTTATGAGGCTTCTATTTCTTTAATTCTTAAAAAAGATAACGATCCTACTGACTGTGCTTCATATAGACCTATTTCATTACTGAACGTTGATGCTGAGATTTTGTCAAAGATAATGGCCAATCGGTTGGAGAAATATTTTGGGTAAAATTATTTTTAAAGATCAAACAGGCTTTATAAAGGGTCGCTATTCTTTTTCAAATGTTCAGAGACTATTTAACATTATATATTCACCCTCTTTTCAAACTCCACAATGTGTTGTATCTTTGGATGCTGAAAAAGCGTTCGATCGAGTTGAATGGAAATATTTATCCAATGTTTTAGAGAAATTTGGCTTTGCTAATTTTAATAATTGGATTAAAATGATATATAAAGCCCCTTTTGCTACACTTGTCACTAACAATTGTAGGTCTTTTTTTTCAGCTTTCATGGGGGGCAAGGCAAGGTTGTCCATTAAGTCCTTTGTTGTTTAATTTAATATTAGAACCCCTTGCTATTGCTCTTCGTGAGGCTAAAAATATCCATGGGATTTTTGTGAATGAGACCATGCATAAGATCTGTCTTTACGCTGATGATTTATTGGTTTATATATCTAACCCTGACGAATCCATTCCTGCCTTGCTAAAATTATTTAATTAATTTGGAGATTTTTCAGGATATAAAATAATTTTTAGTAAAAGTGAATTGTTTCCTTTAAATGATTCTGTCTCTATATAAGATAATACTCCTTTTAAAGTTACAGATTCTTTTAGATACCTAGGTATTATAATTACTAAAAAATATAAGGATCTTTATAAAGCCAATTTTGTTCCCTTAGTAGACTCTATGAAGTATTTATTTAGTAGATAGAGTCCACTTACATTTTCACTTGTTGGTCGTATTCATATAGTTAAAATGATGATTTTACCGACATTTTTATATTTATTTCAGAATATTCCTGTTTTTTTGACTAGGAAGTTTTTTGATCGGACTGATTCTATTATTTTATCTTTTATTTGGAATAATAAACGGCCAAGAATTAGTAAATGTCACTTACAGAAATTGAAAAAGGATGGAGGTCTTGCTTTGCCTAACGTAAGAATGTATTATTGGACTGTTAATGTGCGATATATGTCTTTTTGGTTATACTGCGTTGATAGGAGTGATCGGCCAATTTGGGTAGACCTGGAACTGGAAGTTGTAAAACAGTTTTATTTAACCTTGTTATTGGGAGCTCCTTTACCTATGCAATTAGTTAAAGTTGTTAATTTAAACCTATATCCCGTGATTAAGTATTCTTTACAAATTTGGCTCCAGTTCCGCAATTTTTTTTAATCTTAAAAAATTTAAACTTTGTAGTTTAATTTACCGAAATTACTTTTTTTAACCTTCTTTGAGTGATCCAATTTTTTTACTTTGGAAAAATAAAGGTATTAATTCTTTTTTGGATTTATTTAAAGAAGATAGATTGATGTCTTTTGAACAATTAATTGATAAATATTCTCTTTCATACTCATACTTTCTGCAATACCTTCAAGTTAGACATTTTTTACAAAAATATTTAGTAATTTTCCTTACATATTGGAGGCTGACCTGTTAGATACTATTATGAGTATGAATCCTTGGATTAAGGGTTCTATTGGAAGAATTTATAATTTATTATTGCAATTGGATAAGCGTCCTTTATGTAAGATTAAACAGGATTGGGAAAAGGAACTTAATTTGACTTTTATGACGGAGGATTGGATGCGGATTTTGAAGTTGGTTAATTCTTTTTCAATTTGTGCTAGCCATTCATTGATTCAATTTAAAATTGTACATCGTTATCATTTGAGAAAGGAGAGACTTTCTAAAATCTTTTCTAATGTTAGTCATTGTGATAGATGTAAAACTGAGATAGCTACACTGACATGTATGTTTTGGTCTTGTTCTATATTGGAACAGTTCTGGAAGTCGGTTTTTTCAACAATTTCTAAAGCACTTAAAGCTAATTTACAACCTAATAAATTAACTGTGCTTTTTGGAATAATTCCTCAAAATATTCATGGTATTTCTGTGTCTGACCAACATGTTATTGCATTTGTTACATTGATAGCTGGGAGGGCCATTTTGTTGAAGTGGAAGGATACATCAGCTCCCACTTTGTCACAATGGTTCTGTCAAGTGATACTATGTCTTAGTTTGGAGAAAATTAGAAGTCGAACCTTTGAACCTTTATTTGTTTTTGTGGAAGATGGGGCTCATTTGCTCATTATTATCATTTGAGTTAATTGATATAATTTTTCCATGATCTAATTGTAAATTTTTTAGTATATTTTCTTGCTGGCGGTGTGATGTTTACTTTTAGAAGCTTTTTGTATGACATAGGACTCCGGGGTTGTACACCTAATGAGTTCTTTTTTTTTCTCACTTTTCTGCTTAGAAGGTTTTTTTTGTTATCACAAAAAATTTTTTTCAATCTTTAAGATAATATCTTTTTTGAGACATTGTAAGTGTTGTTACTTCAATGTATTCATGTTATTTTTCCTGAAAAACAATAAAAAGATTTGAAAAGAAAGAAAAAGACATTTGTATTAATGATTTGGATGAGTGTTGTTAATATGATTAGTATGTTTGCAACTGATACCGCAATTGTTGGTCCAGTTCACAGTGAGGAAGATTACCACAGGCTGAACTGGGGAAGTGGGCCAAGAAATGGCAAGTAGAACTCAGGCAAGTGGTAGGTATTGTATTTTGAAAAGTTGTACCAGGGCAGCACTTGGTCCCTGAAAATTGATGTAGAAAAGAGAGATCTAGGATACAGGTACATAATTCCTGTAATGTTGTACACAGATAGGTGGAGAAGGTGTCGGGTATGCTTGCCTTCATTGATTGGTGTGTTGAATCCAGGAGTTGGGACATCATCTTGAAACTGGACAAGTCATTGATGTGACCACATAGAAGATTATGCTTAATACTGATCACTCAGCTATAGGAAGGATATCATTAAAATGGAAAGGGTGCCGAAAAGATTCACAAGGATGTTTCCAGAATTAGGGAATCAATAGATCTTGAGGATCAATGTGGTTGCATTTGGAGCCCCAAGAGCTGGTTGAGGTGTTCAATGAATAAATCTCATCTGATACCTCCATGAGAAGGTAATGGAAGCTAAGGAATAACGGAACATAGTAATGTATGGACAGGCTGGGACTTTATTACCTGGAGTATAGATGGCTGAGGAGGTGACTTTGTTTAAGTATGAGAAGGGGTTTACCAGCACATGCACTAAGAATTAGAATGCATGTGTTATAACTTGGGAAAGTCAGAAAAACTTGGGTCGTTTTCTTGGGAGCAGCAGAGGCTGAGGGGAGATCTGATGGAGATTTACAAGATTCTGAGAAGCATAGATAGAGTATACAGACAGTATGTTTTCCCAGGGTTGAAATGTCCAATAACAGAGGGTATGCATTTAATGTGAGAGGAAGAAAATTCAAGGGAGATGTGATGGGCAAGTTACTCTGACTTTTGGCAGTTGGAAATACTCTTAATCAGTTCCTGTACCTCAATGTTCACCCCATTGCCTGATCTCTATCCTCTGATTCCTATAATATCCAAAAATGCATTGCTCTCGAGTAGAGAATTCTGAAAGTTTGTAATCTATGGAGTGAGTACATTTCCCAAAGTAATTCATAACAGGAAGAGTATTGTATCCAACACCCTCAATGGTTCTAGAATCTCTGAGAGGAAGTGGGCTATTGATATCTACCCTGGCATTCCTTATCTGAGTTTTTTTCTGGTATCAATGAAGTCAGCTCTTGTTCATCTAAACTCTTCTGTGGTTATAGGGTGCTTTTATTAATCTTTCCTCATAGGACAACCTCTTTCCCAAAGGAATCACTTCAGTAATTTGATACTATGTTAACTCCAAGGTTTCCCATATTTTCCCATTCGAATATATAACCTTTAATTTGAACTTTTTTCTTTATTTTTAATTAACCACTGTTAAGTGTCTCCTTCACTTAATCTGGTTAACCTATTGCTACTTTATCCTTTAAATCTGTAAGCTTTCCCACACTTGAAACCCTTTAAAGTGTCATCTACAACCTTTGTTAAACAGTTTAGCAAAATATGCAGAGTCTCTGCTCCAGTGTAGCAGCAGCACTCTTCCAGTACTTTATGCTAGTGTCCTGTGAATTGAAATCCTTCTCCCAAGTTATTCTTCTTTCATTCAAACTTTCATTCATGGAGTACCAATCTCCATGCTGTTAAGTTAACAATACTGACATTACCGTCAGTGAGACTTTTAAAATTTCAGCCCAAGCTTCTGGATATATCTTGAGGAATCTTGTTCTTGATTTTATCTATATTGTTGATTTCTACATTGACCTTGACAATGGGATCCTTTAATGACAGAGGAAAAAGCCATTCTGTCTGTCTAGCTGTCAGGGGAGCAAGCTTTTATTTCCATTCCCCTCCCCTCATTTCCTTATCATCCTGCAACCTATTATCAGAGGCCGATCAATTCCACTTTGATTCTTTTTGCCATTAACCCACACAGTGATAACCTACCAATGAATTCTTGGGATATGTGAGAAAACTCGGAACACCGACGGCAAACTTCTACAGTAACGAAGTAACATCTGCTCTCATGATGAGGCTTTTCATTCCAGGACGAGGGAGATGTCCTCCTCTTTTAAAGAAAGGGGCTTCCCTTCCTCCACCATCAACTCTGCTCTCAAACGCATCTCCCCATTTCACGCACATCTGCTCTCACTCCATCCTCCCGCCACCCTACTAGGAATAGGGCTCCCCTGGTCCTCATCTACCACCCCACCAGCGTCCGGGTCCAACATATTATTCTCTGTAACTTCCGCCACCTCCAAGCACATCCCACCACTAAGCACATCTTTCCCTCCCCCCCCCCCCCGCTTTCCACAGGGATCGCTCCCTACGCGACTCCCTTGTCCATTCGTCCCCCACATCCCTCCCCACTGATCTCCCTCCTGGCACTTATCCTTGTAAGCGGAACAAGTGCTACACATGCCCTTACACTTCCTCCCTTACCACCATTCAGGGCCCCAGACAGTCCTTCCAGGTGAGGCGACACTTCACCTGTGAGTCAGCTGGGGTGATATACTGCATCCGGTGCTCCCGATGTGGCCTTCTATATATTGGCGAGACCCACGCAGACTGGGAGATCGTTTTGCTGAACACTTACGCTCTGTCTGCCAGAGAAAGCAGGATCTCCCAGTGGCCACACATTTTAATTCCACATCCCATTCCCATTCTGATATGTCTATCCACGGCCTCCTCTACTGTAAAGATGAAGCCACACTCAGGTTGGAGGAACAACACCTTAAATTCTGTCTGGGTAGCCTCCAACCTGATGGCATGAACATTGACTTCTCAAACTTCCGCTAATGCCCCACCTCCCCCTCGTACCCTAACCGTTATTTATTTATATACACACATTCTTTTTCTCTCCTTTTTTTCCCCTCTGTCCCTCTGACTATACCCCTTGCCCATCCTCTGGGTTTCCCCCCTCCCCCTTTTCCTTCTCCCTGGGCTTCCTGTCCCATGATCCTCTCATATCCCTTTTGCCAATCACCTGTCCAGCTCTTGGCCCCATTCCTTCCCTCTCCTGTCTTCTCCTATCATTTTGGATCTCCCCCTCCCACTTTCAAATCTCTTACTAGCTCTTCCTTCAGTTAGTCCTGACGAAGGGTCTCGGCCCGAAACGTTGACTATACCTCTTCCTAGAGATGCTGCCTGGCCTGCTGCGTTCACCAGCAACTTTGATGTGTGTGGCAGTAACAAAGTGAATGTGTAAACTGCTTCACTCTCCCATCCTTCCATTCCAGCCCACTTATCTCATGGATAAATAGCAGCAAGCATGTAAAGGAATATTTCTTTAACTGGCACCAGCAAGACAGTGTGCTGTTTTTGACCTTCCTCTCAAGGAAGTGTCTATTGTAGATATTCTTTTTCTTTTTTTTTACACCGAACTAGTCTGCAATATCCTTTGTTCACATCAACACTTGGCGGTAAGTTTTGTTTTCTGTATTCACAATGATTTGATTTATTTAATAGTCTGTAAGATTATTGAATGTTATAAAAGTGTACTATATTTGGCATTTCTTTAGATTTTGTAACTGCACTAATCATTAGCTTAAATTTGAAATACTACAAGTTATAAAATGAAATACATCTTGAATCTATTTCTCAACTGGATCATTTTTTTGTGTATACACTCAGTTAACATTTCACTCCATTTGAGTGTCTTCTGTAGCAACTCTCCCCTTCTCTTTCCCTGTTAACCTCAGAATTTTTCTTCCTTCAAGCATTTGGCCAACTTCCTTCTGAACATTGATACTAAAGCAGTTCAAACAGCTTGGGTCAGTTTAGGTTTTAGAGGGGAATATGTCATATACAGCAGAAGGGGTTATTTGTCCTGTTAAGCCTGACTTGGAATTATGAAGGCATGTTTTGATTCCATTTTTTGAAAGAAATTTTGGATTGATTTTAAGAATTGCTTGCTTTCTCTGAATTTATGAATAGAGGTTCATTGCTCGGTCCTGGGCAAATAATTTGTTCTGGGAACTTCATCAGTTACGTGGAAACTTAAGTTACGTTGCATTTTATTTTTACTGTTAACAGTTGATTGTTCAGTAAATTTTAAATGGGTGTTCTCTGCTCATTGTTTTGGGGATGTGCAAATGGATGAGGATTAATGCAATTTATGAGGAACTGTATCTGAGATATACTAATTAATGGTTCTTTGTTTTAAAATCAACAAATGAATAAAGGCTAATGCTGTGAAACCATTGAGGTGGGGTAAAGTTGCATTCATATGGCATATTTAAATTACAGGTGATTTTGAAATATGTCATAAGTCAGCAATTTTTTATGTGTGGAAACAAGTCAATTTTGAAATATGGCGTACAGAGGCTCCGATAAACAATACTTCTTCATTTTAAGGAATAAAGTCAGGACCTGTGGAAATTCCCCTGTTCATACTACGGAGGAATTTACACAAGTGAAAAAACAAATACCATGGCAAAGATTAGTGGTCGCCAACCACCGGGCTGTGAAGCATGTGCTACCGGGACACGAGGAAACGATATGAGTCAGCTGCACCTTTCCTCATTCCCTGTCACGCCCACTGTTGAACTTAAACGCACGCGAGGTCATCAGTCGGCCATTAACCTACAACTACTCGATGAGTAAAAAAAAACAAATGTTGCTTGAGAGTTTCTTTGGAAGAGATGGTAGGGGACATAAAAGGCCTAACGATGATGATAACGCAGAGACACCTGAGGCTGAGACTGCAAGAAAAGAAAGCTTCCTTCAACAGAAAATACGACGATTCGTACATAAAATATGGCTTTATTGTGACCGGTGACTCGCACGCTCCAAGCCCCCTGTGTGTGATATGTGGAGACAAGCTGTCTAATGAGGCAATGAAGCCCTCAAAACTGCTTCGGCACCTTGGGTCCAAGCACCCTGCACTTAAAGACAAACCCATTTGAGTTTTTTGAGTGGAAAAAACGTGAGCAAGCGGGACAGAAGCAAGTGCTGAGAGCCACCACCTCCACAAATGCTGCTGCTCTGAGAGCATCGTACTTAGTGACTGGCCGTATTGCTAAGGCTAAGAAGCCTTTCGCTGTTGGTGAAGAATTGATTCTGCCTGCTGCCAAGGACATGTGCCATGAACTGTTGGGAGAGGCTGCAGCTAATAAGATGGCACAGGTTTCTCTTTCAGCGACCACAGTTTCAAGAAGAATCGATGATATAGTGGAGGACGTCGAAGCACAGCTGGTGGAACGGCTTAACAAGTCTGGTTTCACTATCCAAGTCAAAGAGGTTGCTCCTGAATGCCAGTCTACACACAGGGAAATGCTGGCTAGCCAAAAAATGTCACCTGATCTTAACAGCCTATTGAGTAACGTTGTTGAAGTTATAAATCACATCAAAACAAAAGCCCTTAACTCACGTCTGTTTGAGCAGCTTTGCGAGGAAATGGATGCAGAGCATTAACGCCTTCTCTCATTGAAGTCAGGTGGCTATCAAGGGGAAGAGCCCTGGCCAGAGTTTTTGAGTTAAGAGAGCAGCTACAGAGATCTCTTACAGGAAAAAAGTCACCACTGGCAGCAAACTTCAGTGATGAGGAGTGGATAGCAGAACTCACTTATCTGTGTGACATCTTCAACCTGCTCAATGAACTCAATTTGTCACTTCAGAGGAGAATGATAATTGTCTTCAAATTGGCAGATAGTGTCTGCTTTCAAAGCTAAACTGGAACTGTGGGGACGGCGAGTGGACAGGGACATATTTGACATGTTCCCAACATTAGCTGGGATGTTGGGAGAGACTGAGGCTGCACCGTCTTTCTCACAGCTGGTGCGTGATCACCTATCTTCGCTGTCGACAGAATTCGAGCATTACTTCCCAACCGCAAATGACCCAAGACATGCAAAGGAATGGGTCTGTGACCCATTTGTGAATGTCCCCGGTGAATCATCCATGTCAGCGTGGGAAGAAGATCAACTCCTCAAGCTTGCAAATGACGGTGGGCTGAAAAGTATGTTTGACATAACATCTCTGCTGGCATTCTGGATCAAAGTCAAGGCTGAATATCCTGAGATAGCCACGAAAGCACTGAAAACGTTGTTTTCATTTCCAACATCACATCGCTGCGAAGCGGAGTTTTCTGCAATTAATGCAAAAGAAACCAAATTCCAAATAGACTGGACATAAAGAACCCCCTTATGACTTATAATTGATTTATCACTATACTGATGCAAGGAAAATATGCGCTGTGTGTTTAATATTAAATTGGTTAGATAAACCCTTCTAGAAACGAAATTGAGTGTATTAGCCACTGATAAGTGACTTATAGTTGACTTATCACCTATATTCCAGTGGTGATTAACACGTCCCCCCCCCCCACCCCCGCACCCTGTTGGCCGGTCCGCAAGAATATTGTCAATATTAAACCGGTCTGCGGTGCAAAAAAGGTTGGGGACCCCTGGCAAAGATGATCCATTTGTATTTTTAGATGAAAGAAGGTTAAATTGGTAAACTGTAATGTGAAATGGTTTAGGTCTCAATTACTTGTTTAAGTTTATTGATAATACAAAGGTAATAGTTAATAGCATTGAGGGCCTCATTCAGATTGGGCACAATTAGTTATCTTATCTATGCACACCTAAGAAATTGTGTTGCTTTCTCTTAATTATGTTTCTTGTGTCCTAATCACGTAACTTCACCTCAGTGGCAGATGTTGTCTTAATCTTGGCCGAAAGCAATTGCTCAGTACTACACTGGGCTCTTGCTTTGGCTTGTATCCTCTGATATATGGATAGGAGCTTTGAACCATAATTTTGAGAGCTACAGTCCATCTGCTCATGGTGAAAATTCAGCCCACAACACACAATTTTGTCTGCATGTTTCCTTATTTCAATCACATTCAATAGAAGCAAGTGTAATACTTTGTGATTGGTGACATATACTGTTTTATGTATTCTAGTTATGTTAATGTAATTGATTATAAACGATTAATTGTATTCAAGCCCAGCTAATGCAGAAAGTTGGATGTCTATCCACCTTTAATGATATGAAACCTACAATAACTTTTTCATCCATGGGATGGATTTTTAGGTAATGAATTCAGACCACCTTACAGAATGATATATTGACTGGTACTGCATCATTCATCATGTGGAGCAGAAATTCTGCATTGAATTCAGTCTTTTCATGTTTGTAGTACTCACCCTTTAGGATGGGCAATTTTCTTATTTATAGTGGGTGAGGCGAGGAGGAGAAATGCTTAGCTATTTAACCACGTGGGTATCACACACAAAATACTTGAGGAACTCAGCAGGCCAGACAGCATCTAGGAAAAGAGTACAGTTGACGTTTCAGGCGGGAACCCTTTGGCAGGACCGAAACGTCGACTATACTTTTTTCCTAGATGCCGTCGGGCCTGCTGAGTTCCTCCAGCATTTTGTGTGTGTTGCTCAGATTTCCAGCACCTGCAGATTTTCTCTTGTTTGTGATTGGCTATGGGTAGAATTCTTTTGTTCATTTTTGCAATTTGCAGCTTTTAAGTTCCAGTAAGTTTCTTCTAACTCAGTGTATCCCAACCTTTTTTTAGCTCAACGCGCCCCTGCCCCCTCCAAACACCTTCATACTTGCCAACACGCCTCTTAGGCACAATATACTTTCCAGCTCCCCCATAGTGTAAAAACATGTCTACCATATGCTAACATGAGAAAAATTAATCTGCTTAAAATTTTTGTCTTTAAACCTAGCCTGCACAGTACCTTCGATGTCAATGTGATCCTTGAGCTTGATGGTTTTTAGCAAGAGTTGAAACATGTGGTTCAAGTTGTGACAGCAAAAGTTTCAAGTCCCCACATGTAACAATGTCCAAGCGGTTTTTCTGTTTTCTTTGTGTGAGTATGTAGTGCACTGCACTGAAGCCTCTTTAAACAAGGTAGGAGGATGGAAATACAATGAGAAGTAATTTGGCTCTTCTCCAAAGACCATGACAGTGTAGCCACGTACCACAAAAGCTGTCGTTTTTGAAAAGCATTTTTGCTTCATCATTCTGAATATTGATAACTTGCAAGCTTTCTTCCTGTTCTTCCACCTTGCAAAGAAATGGGTTAATTACCCAGGCCGGAATTTCGCACAAACCATTGAATTTATTCTGAAAATCCTTCAGTAACTGCAGGTGTAAGCAGTTCTCTTGCAAATCACCATTTGTGAAAGGGTGCATTCTTCTCCAATGCTCCACCAGAAGTGGACACTGCACTTTTTGCGTGGATTAAATTGAAATTCTGACCCTGCAGTTTCTTATTTAGAATGTTCATTATGTCATACAGACAGCTAATATGCCACACCTCCATGTGGATGTTCAATCTTATTTCCCAAGCTCTTGTTGACTTTGAGCAAAAATTCAACCACAGTGCCAAAAAGATCAAAGAAACATTTTAAGCAGCGGCCTTTTGACAGCCAGTGCACTTCGGTGTGAAGAAGCAAGTGTTCAAACTCTTCATCGTTATCCTGACATAACTGGCAAAATATTCTGCTGTTTAATGGATGAACTTTAATTTTGTTGATAGCAGATACTACAAGAGTCATGCTTGAAAAAAGTTGCTGGCTGTGGTTTTTGGCTGTGAGATGTTGATGATGAATTACACAATGGATTGCAAACAAACATGAAATTAATTTTTTATATAAATGCTACTAAACTAGCATGGTGACCTTTCATATGTGATGCTCCACCTGTTGCACAGGAAATCATGTTCCTAATTGGAATACTTTTATCCTCAATATACATTTTGAGTTCATTGTAGATTGATTCTCCAATGCCTAAGTAGCCTTTTCCTGGTGTCTTTTACCGAAGTGTTCCTGCAATCTTGGTTTCGTGGTTTCATGATTAGATAGTACAGTATTACAAATAGACACATGGGGTGTTGCTGATTACAACGGAATAAAACCATACTCCAGGTAGGTAACATTGTATTGACACACTTTCTATAGTTTGTTTCTTAGCAGGATTAAAATTCAAGGCTTCACCACCTTCAGTCTAAAAGAGATTGTGCCATACATCTAATCCATCATTAACAGGGCTAAATTAAAATAAAAAATTGGGAATGCCTATTGGATGTTAAAAATGGCAGTGAGATGACACGGATGAAACGATGATAGTAGCGAGGCAAAACTGAAAATGATCATATCTGTGAAAATTACATTGGCAAGGATTCAGATTGGAATCTGAATTAGTCAGGATAGAGCTGGTGTTTGACAAGTTACCTTTGTACTATTTCAGTTGGCACAATTGAACTAAGGTCTCAGTATGCACAAAGATGGTTCTTGATCGTACATATGAAGCTGGGGTTGGCAGGTTCACTGGCTCTATTTCACCGTTTGGTTCTGGCCAGTGCTGTATTGTATGGTGACCTGTTTACCGTAGATCTGTAGAGAAAGTTGAGGGGATGTACTTGACTTACCAACTGTTAAATTGCATGAAATCGTTCCGTGCTGCAAGTCAAGGGGAACTGTTGGGCACCCAATAACGTCTGTCTAGTTGGTAAGGTCGGATTCCAGAGTTTCAGACACATTGTGACAACGAATGTACACCGCCTGCAGAGCTGTGATTGTTCCAGTGCCTCATCCTTTTACTCTACTAGCAGTTGGTCTGGTCTCGTGCATCAAGTTGGGTGCTGCTTACTGTTTCTCCCCCCCCCCCAGGAATCTTGAATGCCCCTTCCTCCCAGCAACTTCTATTTCCCCTAATGCCCTCTTAGGACATGTAACTGCCTCCATGGGAATCACTTTTATAACTGCTTGATGTGGCTAGTGACAGGTTTTTGGGGAAGAAAATCGGGGAGCAATAGAAGAGAGGGGACTCAAATGGGAGGGGTTTTTGAAAGGTGGGACTTGTAGAGGGTGGGGAGGGATTTGGGGACCATGGGTATGGGAAGGTGACCTTTGGTTGGAGAGGCGGTTTGGGGAGAGGACTGAGAGAAAAGGGGCTTGGAACAAGAGATTGTAATTTGGAGTAAAAGAAGAGGGAACAGGGTTGAGGGGCCTTTTGATTTCCTTTGAAGAGGGAGGAAGACAAACAACAATGTGCTAATGTCAAAATGCAGGCTTTGACAACCAAATACATTAATCTTTTTACTGTTTCCTGTGCTATCCTCTATTCCTTAATTTCCAGGTATTTCCATATCATTTTTGAAGAGGAGAGGCCATACTGGATCTGGTATGAGGTAATGAGCCAGGTTGGGTGAAAGATCTCTTGATGGGTGAGCACTTGGAGAGAGTGACCACAGCTCCCTGACCTTTACCATAGTCTTGGAGAGGGATAGGAGCAGATGGTATGGGAAAGTAATTGGAGGAGGGGGAATTATGTTATTAGGCAGGAATTTGGAGCATAAATTGTGAATATGTATGCAAAGGAATGCACAAAGGAAATGTGGAGGTTGTCTAGGAAGCACTTGTATAGGGTCTGGGTAGGTTTATCTCATTGAGGCAGGGAAAGGATGGTAGGTGAAGGAGCCATGGTTGACGAGATGTGAAACATCTAGTAAGTTTAGGAAGTAAGGATCAGACGGGGCTCTAGAGAACTACATCACTGTAGAAGTGAGTGCAACTGGGTGATAGTTGTTGAGGCACCTTGCCCTGTTCTTGGGCACTGGTGTAATTGATACCCTTTTGAAGCAGGTGGGAAGCTCCAGCTGCACACACTCACTTTCTGGCTGGCACAGGTTTTCAGTGCCCAAGCAGGTACACCATTGGAGCCTTATGACTTGCGAGGGTTCACCCTCATCATTGATGTTCTGTTATAGGCCTCTGAGACAGGGGCCACAGGGCCATCAAATCCTGCAGGGATTCGCACGTGCAGTTTTATTCTTCCTTTCAAAGTGTGCATAAAAGGTGTATACCTTATCTGGAATGAAGCTTCACAGCCATTTATGATAGGTTTAGCCTTGTAGGAAGAAACAGCCTATAAACCCCGCCAGAGTTGCCATGCTTCCAATTCCATCTCTAACTTCAGCTGGAATTATTATTTTGCTCTTAAAATAGCCTCATGATGGTGTAGCTCAGGTGTTGGTGTTGGGACTGTTTCTCTTCATGTATGTCAAATGACAGAATTGTTGGCTTTCTGGCCAGGTTTGAAGACGATACAAAGATGAGTGGAGGGGTAAGTAGTGTTGAGGAAGCAGGGAGTCTGCAGAAGTCTTTGACATTAGGAGAATGGGCAAAAAAGTGGCAGATGGAATATAGTGAATGGAAGTGTACGGTTATTGACTGGAAGAAGGAATAAGGGGGAATTCAAAAATCTGAGTGCAAAGTAACTTGGGAGTCCTTGTGCAGGATTATCTGAAGGTTAACTTGCAGGCTGAGCTGGTGGTAAGGAAGGTAAATAAAATGTCGGCATTCATTTCGAGAGGATTAGATTACAAGAGATGGATGTGATGCTGAAGTTTTATAATGCATTGGTCAGACCGTACTTAGACTGTTGTAAGAGGGTTGTGAGCCCCTTATCTAAGATGTGCTAGCATTGGAGAGGGTCCTGAGGAGGTTCTGGGAATGATTGCAGGAATGAAAGGGTTGATGCATGTTTGAACATTTGATGGCTGTGGGCTTGTACTTGCTGGAGGTTAGAAGAATGAAGGGGGGAAATCTCATTTAAGCCTACTGAATTTTGAAAGGCCTAGACAGCGAATGTGAAGAGGATGTTTCCTACAGTGGGTGAGTCGAAGTCCAGTGGGAAATCTATTTAGAACAGATGAGGAATTTCTTTAGCCAGAAGGTCATAAATCTGTGGTATTCGTTGCCACAGATGGATGAGGAGGTCAAGTCATTGAATATATTTGAAGTGGAGGTTGATAGGTTCTTGATTAAGGGGGTCAAAGGTTACATGGAGAAGGCAGGAGAATGGGGCTGAGAGGGATAATAAATCAGCCATGATGGAACAGTGGAGAAAACTTGATGGGCCAAGTGGCCTAATTCTGCTTCATGTCTTGTGGTCCCTCACGATGCATCACTTGCTATCCCTAATCAGACAATATTTCTCCAAGTGTCTGTAAATCTCGTCTCTAAGAGTCTTCAAAAATTTGCCCACCACTGAAGTAAGATTCTGTTCTCGGGTTTTGCAAGCGTTAGTCCTTCTTCCTTTCTTGAACAAAGGCATAATATTTGCAATTCTCCAATCTTCTGGTACCATTCTGGCCAGTGAAGAAGCAAAGATAATTGCCAAACATAGAGCAATCTCTTCCCTGCTTCCTGTAGTAACCAGGGGTACAGGTTTCCCCCGCCAACCGAAGGTAGAGCGTTCCTATGAAACAGTTCATAAGCCAAAATGTCGTAAAGCGAAGAAGCAATTACCATTTATTTATATGGGAAAATTTTGTGAGTGTTTGCAGACCCAAAAATAACCTACCAAATCATGCCAAATAACATATAAAACCTAAAATAACAGTAACATTTAGTAAAAACAGGAATGATATGATTAATACACGGTCTATATAAAGTAGAAATACTTTTCCACAATCATTGCTGGCACTGTTCGCCGAAGCAAAAATCTCAGCAAGCACTCTTCAGTAACCTTTAAGCTATGAAGTTGCCAAATCATACCAAATAACACGTAAAAATACACAGCCCATATAAAGTAGAAATAATGTATGTACAGTGTAGTATCACTTACCGGAATCGGGAAGACAGCTTGCCGATGGTGTGTTAGACTGAGTTGTCGCAGGCTGGGGTGGTGCAGTGGCCCCCACCCTCCAGGCCGCCGACCGATACATTGCTGCGAGGCACGCAGGAGTCCAGCGGTAGCCCGGAGGCACACAGCACATATTTAAGAAAAAAGCCGAAATAAACACGTAATTGTCGGCTCAGATCAGTGCCGATTGCTGATTGCATCGCCTCTGATCTGGGCCAACATTTACATGTGGGGCGGCACCTAATTAATTAATGTTTATTTCGGCTTTTTTCTTAAAGATGTGCTGTGGGTCTTCCGGCTACTGCTGCATTCTCCGCGAATCGGTACTATATCTGTCCGCGGCTTGGGTGTTGGGGTGGTGGGACACTGGGGTGTTATCTCGTCGTCTGTTTCCATTAGAGCAGGTGGCTCATCTTCTCCTATGACTGCCCGCCTCGATGTCGGAAGGTCGAGGTTCATCGTCTGCTGTGGCTGATGTGGAAGGCTTGTTTGACTGCTGAGCCTCGCGCATTTTTCTATCATACAGTTCTTTGAAGGACTGAAACCATCTTGCAAATATCCCCTAAAATGACGTGCCTTTTCAAAATTAAAGTCGTACTTTATCATTGCAGCGAAAATCTCATGCAGTGGCTTTACATACATTTTGCTACTGCATTCGGTTTCGATTGTTATCCTTTCCTCTTCCAATTGCATCAGCTCTTCATCTATCAGTTCTTGGTCATGAGATGCCAAAACTTCTTCAACATTATCTTTGTCACTTCCACAAGTCAAACTCACTTTGTCCTTACTTCGTTCACCACAATCAAAATGCTTAATTGCGTCTAAGTTTTACGCTAAATGTAACACCCTTACGAGCTCTTTCAGGCTTTTCTCAGAACTCATCTTGCAAACGGCTGCTCAATGCAACGTGTTAAAGCAATCCCGTTCCAAATCCGGGGGAGAGCGGCTGTGGCTTTTTATTGCGCACTGATTTTTTTCGTAACGGTGAAAACACTTTCTGAAAGCAAAAACAGGGTACTAATGTAGGCCTTTCATAACAGTGAGGTTTCGTAAAGCGAACGTTCGAAAAGCGTGGGATACCTGTATATCCCATCTGGCTCCAGGGACTTAACTATCCTAAAGTTTTTCAGAAGTTCCTGCATATCCTCTCATTATTTTTTTTCCCCAAGTATGAGCCTGTTTTATTTTGTCCTCAGACACAAGGTTCCCCTCACTGGTGAGAACTGGAGAAAAATATACATTAAGGATACCTCAGTTTTTTCTTTTATTTTGCATTTTTTGCGCTAATCTATAATTTTTAAAAAAGTGAGGTAACATTCATGGGTTGGTTCTTAGTCTTTTCAGAAATCTGATGCAGAAGGAAAGAAGCTGTTTGTAAAACATTGAGTGTGTGCCTTGAGGCTCCTATACCACCACCTTGATGGCAGCAATGAGAAGTAGGCAAAGAAATCCAATCTTTAGAAAGAAATGAAATCTGATTAGAAGATGTGATTCCTTGTGGGTAGAATTAAGAAACTGCAAGGGTACAAAGATCCTGGTGGGAGATATATACAGGCCCCCAAACAGTAGTTAGGATGTGGGGTGCAAATATCTTGTGATATAGTGTGGAACATGCCCTTCCAGCCCACCGAGGTTTGCTGCCCAGCAACCCACCAATTTAACCTTGGTCTAATCACAGGACAATTTACAATGACCAATTAGCATACTGCCTGGTATGTCTTTGATCGTGGGAGGAAACCAGAGCACCTGGAGGAAACCCAGGTGTTCATAGGGAATAGGCGGTGCTGGAATTGATCTCTGCCAAGAGCTATAATAGTGTAGCAGTCAAACTTGATAAAAATTGTAAGAGTTGAGGCACAAACCCTGATTCCTGTACTACTAAAGTTTCTAAGAAACATCTGCTTATTCCTATTTTGTTTCAAAACAACTCTCAATTCATGTTAGTATAATATACAAAGCTTCTTTGTAGCCTGTCCTTGTTGATCAGCCTCCTGTGTGGGACTCCACCACTTTAACCTTTCTGTCATCGTTCGCATTGTTTATTGAGAAGAGAGTGTGGAAACAAGCAGGGGTTTGCAGGGCAAATACAACAGTTTGGATAATGGGAAAAACTCATTTGGTTTGATTGTTCATCTTTGAAATGTGGGTTCAGGTCCATGCGATGAAAACCTCATTGCTGAAATTATCAGTCATTGGTTGTGTGGAAATAAAGCAAAAACAGTGTGTGAAGACACAAGACTGCAATTGCTAGAATCTGGAACAAAAATTAAATTGCTGGAGGAACTCAGTGGGTCAAGCAGCATCTGTGGAGGCAAGAGGATAGCTGACATTTTGATTTGAGACCCTGCATCAGTACTGAGAATGCAGAGGGGGTTTGTGTAACAGTAGCTGTAAGATGTTCATCATGGGAAATTGATCAGAAGGAAAGGATTTTCCATCTTTAAGAACCTTGTTTGCTTAATTTTTAGTGTCTGGCAGTACAGCCTAAGGAAGGACTTGGCTAGCTTTGTCATTATGATAAGTGAAGGAATTGAGCTCAATCCAGAGTGAGAATTTAAAAGAATCTGATATTGAAAATGATAAAAAATTGTTGATTGGCATCAACATTGTGTAAATAATGAACAAATTAAGTTTTGCTCATGCCGTTTGAGCAAAATAATCTTGCTGTTCACTTTTGATTTATCTGGGACTCTTGTTCTATTATATTGACATACAAAGTGGTCCAACGAACTTGGTTGTGCCGGCAAGATAATCTGAATGGCATTGCCAGTAAATAAGCCTGTGACAGGCCCATTCTTGTTTGGAGACTGTCGTTATTTTTCTGCTCAGAAAGGCTGACTCTGGCACTCAGAGCTGTGATGGTAGGTACATTGTGGTATTATTGTAGTGTACTTGGATGCAGTGGCTACTTTTGGTCCACTGCAACCAAGCTGAACCTGGACAACTTGCCATCTATTCTACAGTCATGCATTCAGGGACTTGGGCTATATTTTGTTTGTTCTTTGACTGTGTTTCTGAAATTATGACCATATGTGCTATTTGTGCTATGTGCTGTTGGTAATTAATTTTGCGCCTTGGCCCTGGAGGAACACTTTTGTTTGGCGATATTCATGCATGGTTGAATGATAATTAAACTTAAACTCATGGGGTTCATTGGTAAAATGTACTGTTAATTTGTTTTTTGCATATGCATGCTGTATCTTAGGTCATCTATTTTTTAAAATTGTTTCCAAGAATACTATCAATAGATTTGACTGACTTTTGGATTATTGTGAATGTTGAGCTTTCGAAGTAGAAAGCCTGGGTCAGCGTGTCAGCTTCTATTAGCACAGTGGACCACATTTTCAGAGGGACTTTTTTCTTTGCCAGTGGTTGCACTGATTAACCTGAAGCCAGGCTGCATTGTGGTCTGCACTGGAAGAAATGACCAAATCCAGGATCTGGGAAGCTGGATTCTTCTTCATGAGTGGTGATCTCAGGCCAGTGGAATAATTGCCCAAACAATGGCTCCAAAACTGCTATAGTGGTTTGTGAATACCTTACAGCATCTTCATGGTCTAACTATAAATGTTAATCTAACCAACCTTGCATGTCTCAAATTCAGTCTTGTAGTACAGAAGTAGGCCCTTTGGTTCAACTGGTCTGTGCTGACCAAGTTGCCCATTCAGGCTAGCGTTTGGCTTGCATCCTTCTGAACTTTTCTTATCCATGTCCCATCCAAATGTCTTTTCAATGTTGTTATACTTGCCTCAGCCACTTCCCATAACAGCTTATTCCATATATACATATTAATTTTAAAAATTAAAGTTCCTATTAAATATTTCTTGTCTCCTTGTATGTCTTATTCTTGATTCGTCTTCACTGGGACTAAGACTATGAGTATTCACCCTATCAATACCCCTCATGATTTTTTACACTTCTATTGGTTCTAAGGAATAAAGTCCTAGCCTACTGAACCTCTCCCTGTAGCTTAGGCCCTCAAGTCCTGACAACATCCTCATACCTTCTCTGCATTATTTCCAGTTTAATAGTGTCTTTCTTAAAACAGAGTGACTACTGAAGTTAAACACAGTACTCTGTATGTTGGTAGCACACTGATATGTTCTCTCCATGACCACGTGGATTTTCTCTCTGGTTGCTCTCGTTCCTTCCCATAGTCCAAAAACCTACTAGTTAGTAGGTTAATTGGTCATTGTAAATGTCCTGTAATTAGGCTAGTGCCTAACAGATGGGTTGCTGGCTGGTGCAGCTCTTTGGGTCAGAAAAGCCTGTTCTGTGCTGTATCTCTAAATAAAATAAATGTCCCAACTTGTATACTCAGTACCCTGACTAATAAAGGCAAGTATGCCTAATGCAAACTTCACCCTGTTAACTGTGATACTGCTGTCAGAAAACTATGTACAGTACTTGAACTCCTCTGTTCCATAACACTTCTCAGGAGCTAACTGTTCACTGTATAAGTTTTATTCTGGTTTGATTTCCCAAACTACAACACTTTACCCTTATTGTTGAAAAATGCCATCCGAAAAATAAACCCCAGCTTCAAACAACCAAACTTTCAACTTCCACCCACCAAAAATTATAAGGGCAACAGACACAGAAATGGGCAGGTAACTGTGCTCTCTGCTTCAATGTCCTAAGGAAACTTAGCACTGATTTTTCATTGTTGCTGGTTAAAAATGGCAGTGACTTACACTAGTATGGTGCAATCTTTACTATAAGTGGTTCAACTGGTGAAGCAATTTAGTTGTGGGTATTGAAATCATTCTTTCCAGCAATGCCTACAACCCTTGGTGGGGTGATAGACCTGGGCGAGTTTTTAAAGTGGGAAAACTATTGCACTGGGGCATTTCCACTCTTTCTAACTTGGAGGTCCAAGTCCAGTGGTACAAAATAGTTGTCATAAAACAGGGGACTTGGTTGCAGTAGATTACCAAGACATCTTCTGTGCCTTGTCATGTCCTTCGCTCTCCATGAAGTGTTGCAGAACTGCCTTCCTGCCTGTTGGATCTCGTTGTTTATCTCATCCGCCCAGTCTGCCAGAGCTGACCTCGCATGCTCGGACAGGCATGTTCCTGTCTCTCTGGGGGATGAGGCCAGCCGGCTACCTTCACCTGGTTTCGCCTACCTGGAGAATGGTGTACTGGGTTGCATGCAAACAGCCACTTGGAGCCACAGTGTCCAGTTGGGACCAAAGGTGAGTGAACTTCCCCAGAATGGACAAGACAAGACAAGCCCCTTCATGAGAGGTGCTACCCCTCCCTTGACATCCCATACACCCCCTACATCAGCGGTCCCCAACCACCGGGCCGCAAAGCATGTGCTACCAGGTCACGAGAAAACAATATGGTTTGGTGATATAAAACAATATGAGTCAGCTGCACCTTTCCTCATTCCTTGTCATGCCCACTGTTGAACTTTATGACACGCGAGGTCATCAGTGGCCCAAGACGCGCAAAGGAATGGGTCTGTGACCCATTTGTGAATGTTTCCAGTGAATCTTCCATGTCAGTGCGGGGAAGAAGATCAACTCCTCGAGCTTGCAAATGACGGTGGGCTGAAAAGTATGTTTGACATAACATTTCTGCCGGCATTCTGGATCAAAGTCAAGGCTGAATATCCTGAGGTAACCACGAAAGCACTGAAAACGCTGCTTCTATTTCCAACATCATATCTCTGCAAAGGGGAGTTTTCTGCAATGAATGCAACGAAAACTAAATTGCGGAATAGACTGGACATAAGGAACCCCCTTCGAGTATCGCTGTCTCCCATCACCCCTTGATGGGACCGTCTTGTTGCAGGGAAACAAGCCTGGAGCTCCCACAGATTCAGCAATATTGGTGTGTTGCAATGATTTTATAGATTCATACAGGGAAAATATGCGCTGCGTGTTTAATATCCAAACCTTACGTAAAATGTTATTATGCTATTGACTTATAAATGACTTATAATTAAGTGGTCCCCAGCCTCCGGGCTGCGAAGAATGCAGTGGTACAGCGGTGGCCGGAACGCATTTTTAAGAAAAAAGCCGAAATAAACAAGCTAATTAATTAGGTGCCACCCGGCACGTAAATATCAGCCCAGATCAGAGGCGATTGTTTCCTATTCTCTTTCAAATTGCTTCCCAATTTCATTCCATTGCTTTGTTGGTTTCTGAACTTGGGCAGAGTTGATTGACATTCCATTGACTTCTTCTTTATCTGGCCTCAAGATCCCTCACTTATCAACTATTTTATTTATTCAGTTCCCAAACACTTGTAGGGCATTAGTATTGTAAAAGTTTCTGTATAACCAGCTCATGTAGGTTGCTGCTTTTTTTCCATATTGTGGTACTTGTGTTGTAAACCTGATCCTATCACTTCTGTTTTCATTCACTTTCCTCCCTTGTTTAATAGTTTTATTGTTAATCATCTGTCTTTCAGTGAAATTACATGATTTCAAAGGTTTGTGTATTGTCAAAGTATACAACCCTGAAATTATTCTTCTCCAGGTAGCCATGAAACCAAGAAAGAAAAGAAAATCATCAACCCCAAATTCTTCCTCCCCAGCACAAAAAAGCCACAAACTGAACAGCCACACCAACCCTCAAATCCCCCTCCCCTGCACACATAAAAATGAGAAAGATCAGGTGAAAAACAAAGAATATATTTTTAAAAAAAGACTAAGAAAGAGTCTTTAGTCCATATGAAACATGCAGAAAATCTGGATAACATTCTCTGGGGCCCAGTGGCAGGCCTTTCCCCCTCCGTAGCAGAGTGATCCCACCAGTGATCAAAGGGTAGTCTCCCCCTTCCGTAGCAGAGCAATCCCACCAGTGATCAAAGGGCAGGTAGCCAACAGTCACCTTCCACGCTTGCCTCAATGTTTCAATCTCCCTCGTCCTTGGTCCTACATTCCATCTGACAGCAATTTCAGAGCTGGATTCGCTGATGTCTTCTGCCTCTCCTACCACAGGCAGTTTGCAGAGATCAAGGTTGTACTGTTGCTCTTGCCACAAAAACACACCTTGATCAGTTTCTTCCTCCTAGACACTCTTCCCCTTCGAAATCCTTTGGCAATATATTTCCTTTCACCATTTTTCTAGTTTACATATAAACATAGAAAACCTACAGCAAAATACAGGCCCTTTGGCCCACTGAGTTGTGGCAAACATGTCCCGACCTTAGAAATTACTGGGCTTACCTATAGCCCTCTATTTTACTAAGCTCCATGTACCTATCCAAAAGTCTCTTAAAAGACCCTACTGTATCCGCCTCCTCCACTGTTGCCGGCAGCCCATTCCATGCACTCACCACTCTTGAGTACAAAAACATACCCCTGACATCTCCTCTGTACCTTCTCCCCAGCACCTTAAACCTGTGTCCTCTTGTGGCAACCATTTCAGCCCTGGGAAAAAGCCTCTGACTATCCACACGATCAATGCCTGTCATCATCTTATACACCTCTATCAGGTCACCTCTTATCCTCTGTTGCTCCAAGGAGAAAAGGCCAAGTTCACTCAACCTATTCTCATAAGGCAGGCTCCCCAATCCAGGCAACATCCTTGTAAATCTCCTTGCACCCTTTATATGCCTTCCACATCCTTCCTGTAGTGAGGCGATCAGAACCAAGCACAGTACTCCAAGTGGGGTCTGACCAGGGTCCTATATAGCTGCAACATTACCTCTCGGCTCCTAAATTCAATTTCACTATTGATGAAGGCCAATACACCGTACGCCTTCTTAACCACGGAGTCAACCTGCGCAGCTGCTTTGAGCGTCCTGTGGACCGGACCCCGAGATCTCTCTGATCCTCCACACTGCCAAGAGTCTTACCATTAATACTATATTCCGCCATCATATTTGACCTCCCAAAATGAACCATTTCACGCTTATCTGGGTTGAACTCCATCTGCCACTTCTCAGCCCAGTTTTGCATCCTATTAATGTCTCGCTATAACTTCTGACAGCCCTCCACAGTATCCGCAACACCTCCAACCTTTGTGTGATCAGCAAACTTACTAACCTATCCCTCCACTTCCTCATCCAGGTCATTTATAAAAATCACGAAGAGTAAGGGTCCCAGAACAGATCCCTGAGGCGCACACCACTGGTGACTGACCCGCATGCAGAATATGACCCGTTTACAACCACTCTTTGCCTTCTGTGGGCAAGCCAGTTCTGGATCCACAAAGCAATGTCCCCTTGGATCCCATACCTCTTTATTTTCTCAATAAGCCTTGCATGGAGTATCTTATTAAATACCTTGCTGTAATCCATATACACTACACCTACTGCTCTTCCTTCATCAATGTGTTTAGTCACATCCTCAAAAATTTCAATCAGGCTCGTAAGGCACGGCCTGCCCTTGACAAAGCCATGCTGACTACCCGTAATCATATTATACCTCTCCAAATGTTCATAAATCCTGTCTCTCAGGATCTTCTCCAACAACTTACCAGCCACTGAGGTAAGACTCACTGGTCTATAAATTCCTGGGCTATCTCTACTCCTTTTCTTGAATAAAGGAACAACACGCGCAATCCTCCAATCCTCTGGAACCTCTCTTGTCCCCACTGATGATGCAAGGCTCATCGCCAGAGGCTCAGCAATCTCCTCTCTCACCTCCCACAGTAGCCTGGGGTACATCTCATCCGGTTCCAGCGACTTATCCAACTTGATGCTTTCCAAAAGCTCCAGCATATCCTCTTTCTTAATATCTACATGCTCAAGCTTTTCAGTCTGCTGCAAGTCATTACTACAATCACAAGGATCCTTTTCCATAGTGGATACTGAAGTAAAATATTCATTACACAAACACGAGGAAATCTGCAGATGCTGGAATTTCAAGTAACACACTTAAAAATTGCTGGTGAACGCAGCAGGCCAGGCAGCATCTATAGGAAGAGGTACAGTCGATGTTTTGGACTGAGACCCTTCGTCAGGACTAACTGAAAGAAGAGATAGTAAGAGATTTGAAAGTCTTCTCCTATCATCTTGGATCTCCCCCTCCCCCTCCCACTTTCAAACCTCTTACTATCTCTTCTTTCAGTTAGTCCTGACGAAGAGTCTTGGCCCGAAACGTCGACTGTACCTCTTCCTATAGGTGCTGCCTGACCTCCTGTGTTTACCAGCAATTTTATAAAGTATTCATTAAGTACCTCTGCTATTTCCCCTGGTTCCATGCACACTTTCCCACTGTCACACTTGATAGGTCTTATTCTTTCACGTCTTATCCTCTTGCTCTTCACGTACTTGTAGAGTGCCTTGGGGTTTTCCTTAATCCTGCCTGTCAAGGCCTTCTCATAGCCCCTTCTGGCTCTAATTTCCTTCTTGAGTTCCTTTCTATTAACCTTTTAGATGACATAGTCCTACTCTCTGACCAGATGGAGGAAGCACAGCAGCTACTGACAAAATGGAAATAGTATGCAATAAAGTTGGACTTCACCTAAACGCTGAAAAGACAGAGTACATGGCATTTAACTGCGACGAAGGTACTCTCAAGACCGTAGAGAATGATACCATTAAGAAGGTCTTTGACTACAAGTACCTCGGGTCAAGAATGATGAGTTCAGAGAAGGACATAAAGATACGGAAGGCGCTGGCGTGGAGGGCTATGAACGACATGAAGGAAATCTGGAAGTCGAACCTGACCAGAGGGCTTAAAAAGAGGATTTTCATAGCAGTCATAGAGTCCATTCTCACGTAAGGATGCGAGACGTGGACACTCACCAAGACGATGCGAAAGTCCCTAGATGGTTGCTATACACGAATGCTCTGGATGGCTGTTGACGTGAGTTGGCAACAGCACATGACGAATGTTGAGCTCTATAACAACCTACCGATGCTCTCCACTAAAATCGAGGCGAGAAGACTGCAACTAGCGGGGCACTGTCTACGCCACCCCGAGCTACCTGCCAGCTTAGTCATTATATGGGAGCCGAAGCACGGGAGGATGAACCCTGGGTGCCCTCCCAAGACTATGATCAACACGCCCCTCGAAGACAGCAGTGCGGCTAATGTAAATGAACTGAACATACTGATGAGGGAGAGGGAGGAGTGGAGAGTCCGTCATCCTGCCCGATGCCGGCCCCCTAGGCCTGAGTGGACGTAGTAGTAGCCTTATAATTTTCCAGATCTCTAACATTACCTAGTTCTCTGAACCTTTTGTAAGCTTTTCTTGACTAGATTTATTACAGCCCTTGTACACCACGGTTCCTGTACCTTCCCATAATTTCCCTGTCTCGTTGGAACGTACCTATGCAGAACTCCACACAAATATCCCCACATTTGCCACATTTCTTCTGTGCTTTTCTCTGAGGACATCTGTTTCCAATTTAAGCCTCCAATTTCCTGCTTGATAGCCTCATGATTCCGCTTACTTCAATTAAACACTTTTCTAACTTGTCTGTTCCTATCTCTCTCCAATGCTGTTGTAAAGGAGATAGAATTATGATCACTGTCTGCAAAATGCTCTCCCACTGAGAGATCTGACACCTGACCTGGTTCATTTCCCAATACGAAATTGAGTACATCCTCTGCTCTTGTAGGCTTATCTACATATTGTGTCAAGAAACCTTCTGAACACACCTAACAAACTCCACCCTATCTAAACCCCTTGCTTTAGGGAGATGCCAATCAATATTTGGGAATCTCCCAATTAAAATCTCCCATCATGACAACTGTTATTATTACAGCTTTCCAGGATCTGTTTCCCTATCTGCTCCTCGACATCCCTGTTACTATTGGGCGGCCTATAAAAAACAGCCAGTAAAGTTATTGACCCATTCCTGTACCTAACCTCCACCCACAGAGACTCAGACAATCCCTCCATGACGTCCACCTTTTTTGCAGCCGTGACACTATCTCTGATCAACAGTGCCACACCCCCACCTCTTTTGCCTCCCTCCCTGTCCTTTCTGAAACATCTAAAACCCAGCACTTGAAGTAACCATTCCTGTCCCTGAACCATCCAAATCTCTGTAATGGCCACCACATCATATCTCCAAGCACTGATCCATGCTGTAAGCTCATCTGATTTGTTCACAACACTCCTTACGTTAAAATAGACAAATCTCAAACCTTTGGTTTGAGCTTGTCCCTTCTCTATCACCTGCCTATCCTCCCTCTCGCACTGTCTACAAGCTTTCTCTATTTGTGAGCCAACCCAGTCTCTTCACTTTGGTTCCCACCCCACAACAATTCTAGTTTAACCTCTCCCCAGTAGCCTTAGCAATATCCCTGCCAGGATATTGGTCCCCCTAGGATTCAAGTGCAACTTGTCCTTTTTGTACAGGTCAGACCTGGCCCAAAAGAGCACTTTTTACCTCCACTTTTCTCTTAAATTTCTTGTTATTTGTCACCTACCCAAATATCATAACTTTTCTCACTTTCTGGCTGTCTTTCCCTCTCAGCCTCTATATCACTTGCTGTCCTAAATTCATCATGCTCCCTGCCTTCTCAAAGCAACACTCACAACACACTGGAGAAACTCAGCAGGTCGGGCAGCATCCGTGGAAACGATCAGTCAAGGTTTTGGGCCGGAACTGACGAAGGGTTCCGGCCCGAAGTGTTGACTGATCGTTTCCACGGATGCTGCCCGACCTGCTGAGTTCCTCCAGCGTGTTGTGAGTGTTGCTTTGACCCCAGCATCTGCAGAGTATTTTGTGTTTATGACCCTGCCTTCTCAAGTTTGTTACTATCATGTCTATGCTTATTCTCTCCTGACATATCCCATTGCATATTAATGGTCACCCATTTGATCCAAGCATTCATGTAACATTGTACCCATTGCCTCATTCATGGAGAACCATGCCTGATCATGTTCTTGAATGGTCTACCCACCAAGATCTCTCCTCGTCCCAATCCTTTTGTCTCAGAATCATATTATCATTGACGTGTTGTGAAATTTGTTTTGCTGCAGCAGTATAGTGCTAGATAAATTAAAATAGTGCAAGAGAAGAATAATGAGGTAGTGTTCATGGACTGTTCAGAAATTTGATGGTGAAGGGAAGAAATTGTTCATAAAATGTTGAGTGTTGGTATTCAGACTCCTGTACCACCACCTGTCATAATGAGAAAAGGGTGTGGCCTGATTGGTGATAGTCCTTCGTGATGGATGCCAGTTTCTTGAGGTGCTGCCTCTTGAAATTGTCCTCAGTGGTAGGGAGGGTTGTGTCTATGATGGACTGGCTAAGTATGCAACTGTCTTCAGTCTCTTTTGAACCTGTGAATTGGAGCCTCCATACCAGGTGGTGATAAAGCAGTCGGAATACTCTCAACAGTACATTTATAGAAATTTGCAAGAATCTTTGAAATACCAAATCTGAAATTCCTAACAAAATGTGGCTTCTGATATGCCTCTTTTGTGATTGCGACATTGAGGGGTTAGCAGCTGCAACATCTCTGAGGATCTTAGGCCCAACAGAGGACTGGTCTGTGTTCTGCCGAATTTTTTTCTGCAAAATCTCAGCTATTAAATCCTTTTCTCACTCTACACCTTAATATTTTGGAAGTTAAACTGATTCTTTTTCTTCCTTTACAACTTCACCTGCACCTTGTTTTGATTCTTTTGAATGTTTCTGGTGAGAGATGAATGTATCCATTTTTGTTCGTAGGGAGTGAGTATGTTTCAGGGGCACTCAGTTGATTGACCATTAATGTTAGAGATTAGTAACAATGTTTTGGGTAAGCTCGCATTCTGATGAAGGGTCTTTGATCTGAAACATTCACTGTTTCTCTTTCCTTAGATGTTGCCTGACCTTAGTAATTTTTTTTGTTTATACTTTGGATTTCCAGCATCTGTAGTCTTTTTAATTTTCAAGTTCTAATGTATTTCATTTTCAGGAATTGAGTGTTGCTGGTGAAGCCAGCATTTATTACCTATCCTTGTAGCCTTTGAGCTAAGTAGCTTGGTGGGTCACGACAGTCAACTGTATTGGTACGTCTGGAGTCACGTAAGGTTTTCCCCAGACCCCAAATATGTGCTGATTGCTTAAATAGCCACTGCAGTTCATCCCTTAGTGTGGGAGTGTTGCTGGTGAGTCGGGGGCAGGTATGCAAAAGAAAATAAATTACAGGGAAATGAGATGCACAGATAAAATAGGATATGGTTTTCTTGGATTTGAGTTCAAGAGCATTGAAGGAGAAATAAACTCGGACCAAATATGAGAATTGAAGGTAATAGTACACCTGTTTACCATTTAGTTTGAATATTTGGCTGTGGGTTAAGGAGGTGCTGTTGACACTTAATCACACTTGGGTGATGTGTAACACCAGCCTATGTCTGCTTATATTTGTTATTAGGATAGTTAAAGTAGGCAACAATAAATATTAAAAAATATTTGTTGATGTTTCACCTCTGTTAATGGCAATTTGATGGATTAATGCAACACACATCAAAGTTGCTGGTGAACGCAGCAGGCCAGGCAGCATCTCCAGGAAGAGGTACAGTCGATGTTTCGGGCCAAGACCTGATGAAGGGTCTCGGCCCGAAACGTCGACTGTACCTCTTCCTAGAGATGCTGCCTGGCCTGCTGCGTTCACCAGCAACTGATGTGTGTTGCTTGAATTTCCAGCATCTGTGCATTTGATGGATTAATGATTGGATTTATGTTTGCAAGAATATGTTCAGCAAATGAGGTTGGAATATTCAGTTGATGAACACTGCAGCTAACAGTTTTATTTTGTCTTGTAGATTTGGCAGGAAGGAGTTGATCTGTGTTCTGGAATATACCAATACTTCATGGAATATGTCCCTCTAGTACACTGTTCAGGATCAGAAGTCAAGTTACCTGAGGAGGAACAGGCCTATCATGTGTTACTTCAAACCCTGGAATGGTTTCTCTTTGGGGAGTCCCCTGAAGCTGGTTTTGCAAAGCTGGAACAAAATAATACTTCACAACTATGTGGCCGAGTTTTCAAAGGAGGAGAAACCACATATTCCTGTCGGTGAGAAGTCATGTGAATTTAGCACCTCACTTTACCCTGATTACTTTTCATGTTGATTTACATATGGTTTTAACCACCTTTTGGCCAACTCTTTTACATCTGTGTTAGTTCCAACTATTTGAAAGAAGCTGAGGTACCATTAATTTGGAAAAAGAAATAGGTCATCTATTATATTGACTTATTGGTATCACAAAGTATGAAGGAAGTAACTTAGAAGTATAGCCATTGTGTAAGGTAATAGATAGTAATATTAAAATAGTTTTGGGAATGAATATGGAGCCGTGTCTCAGGAAGATGTGTATTCCATGTGTTTACCATCAGGATAGTAATTCCATAAATCATGTAGAGCTACCAGTAATCAATTCTTAACACATCAATGTCAATATGCCTCTGTATGATCTTGTTCATCTGCTTTGCTGATGTAGTAACTTGTGCACATAATATATGCTGATAGTTAAGAGTAATGTGAATAAGGAGACTTGCTTTTATATAGTGCCTTTCATAATTTCAGGGCAAATGATATCACTTTGCAACAGGTGAAGTACACCAGAAGTACAATAGAACAATAGACAATAGGTGCAGGAGTAGGCCATTCAGCCCTTCGAGCCAGCACCGCCATTCACTGTGATCATGGCTGATCATCCACAATCAGTACCCTTTTCCTGCCTTCTCCCCATATCCCTTGACTCCGCTATCTTTAAGAGCTCTATCTAACTCTTTCTTGAAAGAATCCAGAGAATTGGCCTCCACTTCCTTCTGAGGCAGAGCATTCCACAGAACCACAACCCTCTGTGTGAAAAAGTTTTTCCTCAACTCCATTCTAAATGATCTACTCCTTATTCTTAAACTGTGACCTCTGGTTCTGGACTCCCCCAACATCGGGAACATGTTTTCTGCCTCTAGCGTGTCCAATCCCTTAATAATCTTATATGTTTCAATCAGTGTAGTCACTGTTGTGTTTTGGGAACTATGCCAGTGAATTTGCATGAGTAAGATTCTATAAAGATTGGCAAAATGATAAATCTGTTTTTATGATTTGCTCAATCACTGAGGTGACCTTTGTTATTTTGAAGTTTGTCTTGGGACTTCTTAATGTACCTGAGCGTCCCATAGGTCTCAGTTTAACATTTCAAAGCAAGGAGGTGAGTCAGCGGTGTAGAGCAATTGAGACATAGCAGATGATGAACAAATTGAATAGCTTTCTTTCACAAGTCAGAAGCAGTCAAGTGGGACAGATGTGAGTGAATAACTGGACACTGCCACTCTTAAAACTTTAAAACCAAAAGTGGGGCTATGCCGCTCAAATCATTTGCAGTAGTGGAGTGCTGCGACTCGTTCATTGGCAGCAAACTCTTCCCCCACCAATGAGAGAGAGAGCAATTCATCGAGTACAGGGATCTCTGGTTGACCCTCTGTCTCTGATATTCCGCTTTTCTCCTGTGATGCTTCATTTGGCGGCACCAGCATAGAACTGGCTTATCCACGGGGCTGCAAAGCCTCGAGACCATGAAGGCACTCTCGTCTTCTAGGCCACGCGCTTGGGATATTGAAAAATGGCCACTTGGTGAGCCCCAGCAGCAGGAACCATCACCATAAAGAACTGCAGTTTGAGTACAGCTGTATGTCAAGGGCACTGACAGAACCCTTCCACCTTGAAAAAGTTTTAAAAAAAGGCATTAAATGTAGAAATTAAGCTGCTTCCACAGATGAGCTCGAAGAAGGTATCTAGTGCCATGGTAGCTCCGCCCACAACCCTTTGCTGTTGAAAGGGTTATGGGAGCTGCACTTTTGAACTTTAAAGGAGGTTTGTTTGTTTATTTAGAGATGCAATGTGGAACTGGCCCTCCAGGCTCACCAAGCCATACCACCCAGCAACCCATGTAGCCTAATCACAGGGCAATTTCCAATGAATAATTAACCTACTAAACAGAATGTCTCTGGACTGAGGGAGGAAACCAGAGCACCAGGAGGAAACCCACGGGCACATGGGAAACAGCATGTAAACTTGCCTACAGAGGATGTCAGAATTGAACTCTGAGTTCCAACAACGTAAGCTGTAATGGTGTTGTGCTAACTGCTACATTACCATGGCACCCAGGTGCTGGGTCAGCAAGCTCCAGGATGTAGGAAAGGTGAAACATTGCTAAGTATGACAAATATGGGTATCTTGCTGGTAGAACTGTTCCCGATGCTTGGTGACTTTGTATTGCCAGGTTAAGGGGGTGTTTTCGAGAAGGCTGGGTGAATAAGTTTTGTTAATTCTGTAGATGGTATGCCTTGAAGCCAATATGTAGCAGCAAGGAGGGAATAAGTATTTAGCAAGTCAGGCAGCATCTGTGGAGGGGAATAAACAGTCGATGGTTTGGGCTGAACCCTTCATCAAGGGAAGGGGACGGAAGCTAGAATAAGAAACGGGGGGGGGGGAGGAAGGAGTGCAAGCTGGAAAGGTGACAGATGTAGAGAAAACTGCATTAACAGCACCAGGTTAATTGATGAACCCAACAGTTGCAAGTGAAGTGTTGCTTCTGGTAACTCCTGCCCTTGAAAGGACTGTTTGGGTCCCTAAATGATGGTGAGAGAGGAGGTGTAGATCTAATGGTGAGACCTGACATAGATTTTGGGATTGCTTAATTGAGCACCTTCGTTCTGTTCACTACAAAAGGCAAGATATCCTGGTGGTTACCTCTACCACAATGTCTCCAAACTATGTTTGGAAGAGAAACACAGCATTTTCAGCCTGGGTAGTCTCAATTTCTCTTGACTTCCAATAATTTCTTCCCTATTCCTCCTCGCTTTTTCCAAGACCCTTTCTGATTACCCTCTCATCCTTCTCCTGCCCATCATCTCCTTTTGGTTTCCCTCCCCCTTCCCATTCCATGGGTTGCTGGGTAGTCCCCTCCTATTAGATTCCTTCAGTACTTTGCCTCTTCCACCTATTCCTTTCCAGCTTCTTAATCCTCTGTCCCCCACCCATCCACCTTCCCCCTCTCCTGGCCTCACCTATCACCTTTCCAACTTGCACTTCTTCTTTCTCTCCCCTCCCCCCTTATCTTATTCAGCTTCTGTCCTCTTCCTTTCTAGTCCTGATGAAGGGTCTAAGCCTGAAATGCCAGCAATTTATTCCTGTCCATAGATAATGCCTGACTTGCCAAGTTCTTCCAGTCTTTTGTGTGTGTGTTGCTTCGGATTTCCAGCATCTCTTGTATTTGAGTAATTCTTAAGTTAATGGACAGAATCTAATCAAGTAGGCTGGTTTTTCCTTGGTGGTGCTGGGAGTATGTTGTTTTAGGGATGCTTTCTTACAAGTAAATGGGTAGTGTTCCACCACACTTGGGAGGAAGCAGATGATTAATCTATTGGGCCTTTCTATTTGAAGATGGTTGTGTTGTCTATGGCACAAAACCGCAGGTGCTGGAATCTGGAGGGACTCACGGCAGGCCGTGGTTTAAGTAACTGGGTTCCTCCAGCAGATTATTGCCTTGGGTACTCAACTCAATTTTGAGGCTGCAAATAATTACACTTGAAAACTTCATCCTCATTTCCAAACAATATTGTGAAGTTTTGAAATGTACTTCACAAGTGCAAGCTCCTTGCTTTTCATGACTTAGTGAAATCAGTGTGGAGCATGATAATATGCTAGGGCATTTTGAGATTTAGAATGTAGTAGTGCTGGGTCTCTTGAAGAATATTAAGGTGGATAATTCTCCTGTGCCTGATGTGATTATACCCCAAGATAGTCAGAGAACCAAGAGGTGAGATTGCTAGGATTTTAACCAAAATCTGTCGTCTCTATCTACAGTGAAGTCCCAGAGGACTGTTGAAGTACCCTAATGTTGCTTTGTTCAGGAAGGGAAATGGGGATAATCCTAGAAATCATAGACCAGTTCGTCATACATCAATGGGAAACTATAGGAGAGAATTCTTTAAAGTAGGATTTATGAGCATTGAGAAAACCATGGCCTAATTAGCGGCAGTTGGCATGACTTTGTTGTGGGATAAGTTTGTGTCTTACTAATGAGTTTTTTTTTAAAGAGATGATCAATGTAGGTAGAACAGTGAAAGTTGTCCATGTGGATTTTGGTAAGGCATTTGAAAGTGCTTTAATGCAGGCTCATCCAGAAGATAAAGGTGCATGGGATCCACAGTGATGGCCATTTGGATTCAGAATTGACCTTCCCATGGTAGACAGGGTAGTGGTTGATAGTTTATATGCTAGCTAAAAGGTTTGATTAATTGGATGTTTGACTAGTGGTATTCTGCAGGGATTTGTACTGAGACTGCTGCTGTTTGAGATAGAAATGACTTGATGAAAATGTGCATGGGCGTATGAGCAAGTTTGCAGTTGACAGGATGGTTGGTAGCATTGTAGATGGTGTAGAAGGTTGCGAAAGAATACAGTGGGATATAGATCAGTTGCAGGTGTGGGTGGACAGACAGTTTAATCCCTTTGGTATTGCACTTGGGGAGGTGGACTGTAAAGGGGATGCTCAGCAACACTGATGTATAGAGGGATCTTGGAGTCCAAGTCCGTATCTCCATGGAAGTTTATAGTGTGGTAAAGGTGGTGAATGGCATGTTTGCTTTTATTGAGGTATTGAGTTCAGAGTTCAAGTTGCGTTGCAGTTTTATAAAACTTCAGGCTGCATTGTATTCAATTCTGGTTGCTCCATTACAGGAAGAACATGGAAGAGGTGTACCAGAATGCTGCCTAAGGATAAGTGCTTTCAATATAGGTTGGACAAACCAGGGTTATTTTCTCTGGTGCAAAGGAGGCTGAGGGAAGACCTGATGAGTTTATAAAAGTTACAGGCATAGACAAGTTAGACAGTTGGTATCTTTTTCCCAGGGTTGAAATACCTAATGCTAGAGGGCAGGTATTTAATGTGAAAGTAGAAAAGTTCAGAGATGTGCAAGGTATGTTTTTTTAAAAGAGTGGTGGGTGTGTGAAACGTGCTGCCCATGGTGATGGTAGAACCAGGCAGAGGTATTTAAGAGTGTATTGGATCATCATCAGCAGGTGCCATGCCCAGTTTGAGCTTTGACTGCCATGGCCCACACACTCTTGTTTCGGGTCAAGTGGATCAATTCATTGGTATTCATTTCCAGTTGTCTGGCCGCTGTCTCCATCATCATTTGTCTTTGTCTTCTTCTTGCTTTCTTCCCTTCATTCTTGCCCATAATTACCATGCATTCCAACTCCTCTTTCCTAATCACATGTCCAATGAAGTTGTGTTGCCTTTTCATGTTCTCATACATTATTTCTCTTTTTGTGTTTGCTCTGTTCATGACATCCTCGTTAGATACTCGTATTATCCAACATTCTGAGCTATATAACATAACTGGATAAATGTAACTTTTCAGTACTCTGAGGTGGGTTGTCATGCCTACTTTAGTATTGGTCAGTATACTCTTCATTCTCGTAAAGGTGTTTTTTGCCATCCCTATTCTTCTTTTGATATCCAAGTCGCACCTGCCATCTGATGTCACCCAGCTTCCTAAGCAGCAAAAGTTCTGTACTTGTTTTATATCTTCCCCATTTATTCTCAGCCTGCACATAGGATTCTCCTTCTTTTTGGATATCACCATACATTCTGTCTTTTTGCAATTGATAGATAGACCTATTTTTGTACTTTCTTCAACAATTATATCAATTAAGTGCTGTACTTTCAATTAACACAACGTCATCTGCATATCTGAAATTATTGATGTTTTCACTGCCAACTTTGATTCCCAAGATGTCTCCTATTTTTTGTGATATTGTTTCACTGTACACATTAAATACATAAGGGGAGAAAACACACCCTTGTCTAATGCCTCTCTTGATTTTCGTAAACTGACTCACTTCTCCATCTATTCTTACAGCGGCAGTTTGTTCCCAGAACAGATTTCTGATTAGGCGGAGGTCTTTCGAATCTAGATCTAGAGTTTTTTGTAATATTTCAAATAACTTATTGTGCTTCACTTTATCAAATGCTTTTGTGTAGTCAATAAAACAAACAATTCTTTTTGCACTTGAATAGCTCGTTTTGATAGTATGCTTAACATCAATATTGCGTTTCTTGTACCTTTCTCTTTCACAAAACCACATTGTTCTTTGCCTATTTCAGCTTGTATCTTCAGCTCTTGTCATCAAAATTCTTGGAAGTATCTTGGTAATACGACTCATTAAAATTATGGTCCTATGTAATTCACATTCTATTGCTCCAGCTTTCTTAGGAAGAGTGATAAGTACTGATTTTTTTTTTCATCTCTTCTGGTATTATTCCAGTCTCATAAATGCCATTGATTAAATCAGTGAGTTTTTCAATTCCATAATCTTCAAGGGTGATAATTTGTTCTGTTACTAATTCATCAGGACCTGCTGCATTTTCTTTCTTCATCTTATTTATTGCATTATGAACTTCAGATTTTGAAATACTTGGACCTTCAATATTTTTCTTAATTTCTGGTTTTTCGCCTTGATCGTCTTCAAAGAATTCCTGAATATACTCAGTCCATGTGTTCATAATCTCATCTTTTTTCATGATACTGGTACTGTCCTTTGCTTTCAAACATCCACCTGAAGAACAGAGGAGCTATTTACCAGTGATATTCTTGATTTATTGATGTAACCTTTTTGGATCAGTAATGGGGATTCTTTCTATTTGCTTACATTCCTGGTTTAACCATTCTTCTTTGGGTTTTTGACATAAGCTTTTAACTTTTTTATCTAAGGACTTATATTCTATAGAATTTGCTTTCTTCCGTCTCCTTTCTTCCATTAGATTTTTGATTTTATCTGCCATCCATTTATTCTTTGTGTTTTTTTTCTTTTTTGGGAATCACTGACTGCTGATTCTACCAAGGCATCCTTTAGAGAGTTAAATTTCATTTCTACATGATTGCTATCATCTTCAACAGATTCTATTTCTAGACGTGCAAATGGTCAAGGGATTGTTCAGGTTTTTGCTTCTTTAGTTTTTTAGGTATTACTTTTACATGACATACTAGGTTATGGTCACTATTACAGTCTGCACCTGGATATGTTTTGCATTGAGTCACTGAGTTTCTAAATCTTTGGTTTATAGTAATAAAGTCAATTTGATTTCTCATGTTATCACCTGGACTTTTCCAGGTCCACAAGTGTCTTAGATAGTTTTTAAAGTAGGTATTCATAATGACCTGATTATTCATCTTGCACCATTCTACCCATTTCTCACCTCTTTCATTTCTTTCCCCTAGTCCAAATTTTCCCATGATATCTTGGATAGTTATGAGAATATGCAGTATATGGACAGATAGGTTCACATGCAGGCAGAAGGCATTAGGTAGCTTAGCACAGTGATGTGGCCTAAAGTGCATCCTGTACTGTTCTGGTCTCCAGTATGACTCTTTACGCAGTGATGCAGCCAGGAGCTTGGCAATGTACATATCGAGCTAAGTGCTACCATTGCAGAGTCACAGGAACCTCTGTGGTGTTTCCACTCTGAAACACAAGATTTTGTTCATTTGACAATGATCATTTCATTGTTATGTTTTGACTTTTTATTGTTTGAATGGTAAGCAAAGATCTCAGTCAAAAATGGTACACAAATGTAATCTTTTTAATAGTCTATTTTCATGTCCCAAAAATGGGCATTGCACTTGTTTCTGAATTTCTGTTATGTGTAGTCAAGCCACCAAAACCTGTGGTATTTTGTAATGTATTTTGAGTATTGCAAATAAGAGCTGAGACAAATATAAAAATGATGACAAGTAAACTGAAGAATACAAGTAGCAGAATTGCATGCTTCAATAGAATCTTTGGCTAGAGGTTAAATGAGAGCAATATAAAATTTAATGGAAGTATTCAAAGTTGAAGGGAGGAGAAACATTTAGTGGCAAGGATATAGATGATCAAGGTTCATAAAATTTAAGTAATTGGTAAAATTAGAGGAAATTGTTTTTGCCTTATGATCTGAAAGGCTGGGTAGGTAGAAGCAGTTTCAGTTGCATCTTCTAAAGTGGTGTTGAATAAATACCTGACGAAGGGTCTCGGCCCGAAACGTCAACTGTACCTCTTCCTAGAGATGCTGCCTGGCCTGCTGCGTTCACGAGCAACTCTTATGTGTGTTGCTTGAAATTCCAGCATCTGCAGATTTCCTCGTGTTTGCATTGAATAAATACTTGAGCAGTTACACGCTGTAGGGATTGGATTATGGGATTAATTGAGCAGCTTTATCAAGGATCTGAATGTGGATCAGCAGCCACATGCTGTTGTTCTGTGACTGATTATGATGTTTGACACATGACCATATTTTAACACTAGGCTTGTATCTTTTTTTTTCTTTACAGAGACTGTGCAATAGATCTTACTTGTGTACTATGCATGGACTGTTTCCAAAACAGTGTTCACCGAAATCATCGGTACAAGGTATTTGTCCTATCTTTTTTGTTTTATTGTTTTTATACTTGAACGATAGCTGTTTCTAGAAAATTTTTAGCAGTTCTTTTTAGTTAGTGGAAGTATTTGAATGGGGATTGGGCGGTAGAAATCATCATGTAGGTTTTGTGCATAAGGTTGATTTTGCATTGCTAGCTATACTAGCATTGTTTCAGGCCTTGTAATGTTGCTAGTTTCAGAATATAGACTTTGTTTCTTGTTGTTCTGTCCTAATCAGAAAGCTGTGTAATTGGAGAGCAACTTGGTGATTTGATATCACTTTCCTTCTGGGTGGTAAAGGGTAAGGGCTGGGCATTGCAGACGAAGACTTGCAGGAATTTTCAGTGGCATGTCTGAGTAGTTTCATATATACTTGGCTTTCTGCCTCTGATCTGTTATTACTGAGAATCATTAGGGAATATTAATAGCAGGCAAACTGCTCCTGACCCGTCCATGACCTGATTTTCTTGTGACAAGGATAGTACAGGAAGGAAAAACCTGTTTAGTATATTATTACAGCAGAGTTTTAGAGACTGAGCATGCTGTCCTTTGGATTGGACAAATGACAAAAATCAATTTCTTTGTTTTGTGATGAGTTGCATGTTGAATCTGTGCCACACTTGAAAGATTGTAATGTATTATTGGACTGGTGACATGTCAGGAACACTCAGTTTTCTACTGCCAGGTAGACTGAGGTGATGTTGATATTGAGGAAGATCATCTTGGGTTACATAATATTATTGGTCAGTTGATAAATTGGGTAGAGCATCGGCAGATGAAATCCAATCTGATATATTTTGAGAAACCAAATAAGAGTAGGGTTAACAGTAATTTGTAGGCTTCTAGAGAGTTGAACAGAGGAACATTGTACAAGTCAAAGGACCCCTAAACATGGCAACAGTTAGTGGTGAAGAGGGCATACGGGCTAATAGACATCATTGGCCAGTGTGGAGAATATCAAGGTCATGGTAAACTTCATAAAACTTCAGTTAGGCTTCATTTGGAGTACTGTGTGCAATTCTGCTTGCTGCATGGTAGAAAGGATGCAGTTGCTCAGAAGAAGATTATAGAAGTGATTTTCCAGTCTGTTGCCTGGGCTGGATTATTTTATCTATGAGGAGAGATTGGATAGGTTGGTTTTGTTTTCATTGGAGCAGAGGAGTGGAAAGGCACCTGAATGAGGTAAACAAAAATCTGAATGGCGAAAATGAGAAAAAATTTCTTACCATCTCTCCAAATGCAGGTATCTGGAAATAGAGGGCATTGGTGTAAGGTGAAGAATTAAAAGGGATCTTAAGTCCCACCTTTTATCTCAATGTAGTTAATGATCTTCAGTTCAAATTGAAAATTAAATGCTTGCATTGTTACAGAAATTGATCTTGTTAGGAATGGAGATGAAGATTTAAGTATATAGAACATAGAACAGTTGCTATAGGGTCCTTTGGCCCACAATGTTGTGCTGATACTCCAAGATCAATTTAACTCTTCCCTCCCACGTAGCTCATAATCTCTATTTCATCTATGTACCTAGTTAAGTTTCTTAAATATCTCTAATATATCTACCTCTACCAACAACCTTGGCAGCTCATTCCACAAACCTACCCATCCCTACAAAAAAAACTTACCTCTGACATCCCTTCTACACTTTTCACCAAACAGCTTAGTTATGCCCCTTGTATGAACCATTTTTGCCCTGGGGAAAAGTCTTTGGCTGTCCAGTCTTATCTATGCCTCTTATACTCTATCAAGCCGCTTCTCATCCTCCTCTCCAGAGAAAAGTCCTAGCTCTCGCAATCTATCCTCATATGACATACTCTCTAATCCAGAGAGTATCCTGGTGAATCTCCTCTGCACCCTGTCAAACTTCCACATCCTTCCTATAGTGAGGTGACTGGAACTGAACTAAACACAATCCAAGTGTGGTCTAACCACAGACATCCCACCTCTCCTGGAAGTTCCGGGAGTCTCCTGCATATTAATAGTGGCTCCCTGATGCCCGCAAATTATATACAATATCCCGGAAATCAATTTTTTTGAGAGTAAGCGAGAGAGTGCGAGAGCATGAGAGAGAGCGACCACGAGAGAGGGAGCGTGAGAGAGAGAGAGAGCGCGCGCGTGCCATGGCAGTGTGTTCCAAAAAAATATAAAACGTATGTCACCCCAGACTACCCTAAAGTGTACCCCTGCCTAATAGGGGTCAAAAATAGTGACAGTGTTGCTCGCTGCACTGTTGGCAACAGTGACTATTCTATCTCCCATGGTGGGTTAAGACTGTTAAAGACATGTTGAGGTGAGTTGAGTAGGTGTCATTCGTTCATTAGCTTAGCTAATGTTATTTAAACTAAACACGAGGAAATCTGCAGATGCTAGAATTTCAAACATCACACATAAAAATTGCTGGATAGATGCTGCCTGGCCTGCTGCATTCACCAGCAACTTTTATGTGTGTTGCTTGTTATTTAAACTAGCTGGCTAGCTGCTAAAGAGCTACTCTATTGCAGACATCCCACCTCTCCGGGAAGTTCCGGGAGTCTCCCGCAAATTGATGGTGCTACCTCCCTGAAATGAGTTTTTGCGGGGTGGAATGTCTGTAACCAGCATTTTATAGAGAAACAACATTACCTAGTGGCTTCTGAACAGAGGAACAGGCCCTTTGCCCCATGCGACCCTTTTGAATTCCTCCATTGTATTTGCCTCCCCTACCATCCATGGCAGTGCGTTTCAAATGCCTACCATTTGTCAAATATTGGTATTTGTTGTCTAAATTCTGTTTGGGGCCCAAGGATTGAGACTGGAGATTTTGTGGTGAAATAGAGATCTTTTGTATCCATTTGAAAGCAGATAGGGCTTTAGTCTTTATAGAAAATTATTTCTTTTTGCAAAAAGCTTTCAATATTAAAAAAAAATCCACAAGTCAATTTCAGAAAGCCAAAATGGCATGATAAATACGGTAAAACTCTGATAAAATACATTGTTTGAAAAATCCCAATGGAATGGCAGTGGTTTCACTGAGCTGTTTCTCCTGCTTCTATTTCAGCTCACCAGGGAACTGTCTCTAGAACTCTAAGCATCCTGGATTCATTGCAAAATTTATTATACTATCTTTGACTCAATTTTGAACATGTACTGAGGTATTAATAGTAATATCCCAATGTTTGGAATATGAGAATATCCAATACAAGTTGAGCTAACCTTTCTGCAAACCTCAGAATCCAAAATTATTTTGAGCACTGACATGATGCCACAATTGAAAATTCCACAAGGCACTGGTAAGGTTCCCAGGCGCTGTGCAGGTTCTGAGATACTTCTTACATACTTCTCTGAGTGGCACCTTGTTGGTGCCAGTTCGTTTTCAGTAGTCATCACAGCCTGATTTTCATGCATCACTCAATGATTACCATGTGTTTTATACCTATTCCATGCCTGTGCTGTAAAGTTATTGTTGAAAATGTCAAAAAGGCCTGCATTTATCCTTATGGGTAATAGTGGTAAAAGAGGAAGCATTTATGGTTATAACACAAAGTCAAGTTGTTGGAAAAACTTGACAGTTGTGTAAATGTGAACCACCTGACGGAGTATAGTGTTGGATTGACCACCACCTACAACCGGAAGGAACACAAGGAAAAAAACTGTTAGTTTCATGCTGGAAGTAATATACAGAATTTAAGGAAAAATAGAAAAACACTGCATATAATGAAAAATGATCTCGATTGTGTATTGAAAGAGTGGATTTGTCAACGTTGGAGTGAACATATGCCTCTTAACAGTCGTGAAACAAGTAATGATCTATCGCGATAAACTGAAAATTGAGGTAATTGTGAATATTCAACAGGTTGGTTGCAGAAATTTAAGGAAAGGCATGTATCATGAAGCAACAGAGAAATTGAAGGGTTAGAGCAGTGTACATTCATACAGAACAAGAAATCATGTCAGTTATAAAATAAAAGAAAGATTGTTATGACAAAAACTCTGAATGAAACATAAGACTGGAAGAAACATTTGGGGGGAAAAAAAGTCATTCAGCACAGTGCCGCCTCATTGTGAGAGCATCTGCTTTCAGGTCCCTCAACCACTTCTGATGTCCTCTTCACGATGATGTATTCTCTCCCTCAAGTTTCTCAGACCTGATGTAGTTGTAGTGTTTGATGCTGTAATTATCTCTTTTGGTAATTACAGAACATATTATTTTTGCATGAAGTCTGAATTTCATCTCCACAAAAAATCCCATGTTTGAGTGTACCATGACCAGCATCATTATTGCATTAAAATAAAATGTTGACTTTTCTCCACAGTCTTCATTGAATTTAATTACAGGTAAATGTAATTTTTTGTATTTACACCATACATAAAACCTTTTTTTTAAAAAAGGTAAAATACGGATACAGTGTACTTTTTAATCAAACTCTGACTGCATTGTTGGTGGAGGCTGAAAGCCTGCCGTTGTTGATCAACAGCTGATTCAGGTATTCTCCCGATGCTGCCCTGCACACATTATATCTTCATTACATTAATGGTATGTAACAATTTTTACTGTTAATACATATGTGTGATGAACAAGTCTAAGACAAAGACTGCTTACTGGTAGCACATAAATTCAGTCCGACATGATGGTGATGCCAAACAGCCGCTGACTGTCCACCTAGGCAGTGAGGAAGAGATGGCTTACTTTTCTGATGGTTCATTGTACACGTTATTTCATGCACAAAATTATTTTTAAAAACAATATAGACTACCTTCACGCTATATGTACAAGCTGTGCATAAATGTAAATGGATATCATGACTTGTGTCCCATCCCCAAACTGTCTCATTATATAGATGCAAATATTTCAAAATCTGAAAAAATCTGGAATCCAAAACACTTCTGGCCCCAAACATTTTGGAAAAGTGGTACTCAACCTGTACCAGCAAAGTCTGAACGTGTGGGATTACCAATCTTGCTGCAATTATTGGATTCTAATTCTCAAGTAAACCATATATAACTAAGGAACAAGGGGATCTCAGGCTCTGAGTTTGTGCAGACGTAGTCGTTCCTTTTTTGGTATCGTATCTATGTTGAAATATGTTAATGTCAGTAAGATCCTGCCATTTTTCTAACTGGTTTTCTTGAAGCAGGTATTATTACAGTAGTCAATACATGGTATGGTTTTGTGTTTAGATGAATTCTTCCCCTGGAGGAGGTTTTTGTGACTGTGGTGATATTGAAGCCTGGAAGACTGGACCAACGTGTATAAAGCATGAACGCAGTCCATCTGAGGACATAAAGGTAAGATTCTTTGTACAGTATTCTGTCTTCATTATTTGGTGCTTGGTGTTTTGGTGATTAAGTAAGACTGGATGGTTACTGATTGAAAGTATCCCTTGAAAGTATTCTTGGTACATATTGGCACTAAATGACATGTGTAGGAAAAGAGAAGAAGAGAGAATTTAGAGAGTTAGTTAGAGTGCAGAAAAGTAGGACTTCCAACCATTGAGGTTACTGCCCACTGTTTTGTAAATGGCAAAACTTGCCATGTAGTCAGAAACAGAGCTCTTCACTTCAGTTTAAAGCTGAGGATTAAAGGAGGGTCTAGTGAATGATGTGTAATAAAATTTTTAAAAATTCACACATTCACTAGCAGGTATAATGTTATAGGGCTTTTCTTGAGACAAGGCTCTTGTATGGACCGTGTTAAGTAGACCACTTGATAGGGATGTGCTGATGGCAAAGATTCTAGTAAAGGGCATTGGAAAAATACTTCCCAGAAGTTTTTCAATATTGTGATTCAGTGATACAATTTTTAAGATTAATTTTATTTGTCACATGTACATTGAAGCATAGTGAAATGCATCATTTGCATCAGATCGGCAAGGGTTATGCTGGGTAGCTCGCAAATATCGCCATACTTCCGGTGCCAACGTAGCATGACCACAACTTAATGATGCTAATTGAACGTCTTTTGCAATGTGGGAGGAAACCAGAGCACCAGGAGGAAATCCACAGTCACGGAGAACGTACAAACTTCTTACAGGCAATGCCATTGGGAATTAAACCCCAGCTGGTGAAAGCTGGTGCTGTAAGGTGATGTGCTAATCACTATGCTACCATGTTGCCCTTATCATCAACAATGGAAAACTCTGGAAACCAGTTAGCAGTTCAACAGCATTTTAATGCAATGTTAATGTTTTGGATGAAAGACCCTTCATTTGAACTAGGACAGAAGTGTGTTTTAAGATGCCTCAACTCAGTTTAATCTCCCGGATTCAATTCTTTCCTACCTACATCCATGACTCTTCACGCACTCTTGATCTTAATGATTTCAAGTTTGTTGCCCCGATCGTCTTATTTTCACTATGGATGTCCAGTCCCTACACACCTCTATCTCCCATCAAGAATGCCTGAAAGCTCTCTGCTTTCAGGACACCAGAACCAAGCAGTTCCCCTCAACCACCACTCTCCTCCATCTGGTGGAACTCTCAATAATTTCTCCTTCATCTCCTCTCATTTCCTTCATACATAGTGGTGTAGCCATTTTGCATGGTTCCCAGCTATGCCTGCCGTTTTGTTGGCTCTGTGGAACAGTCCATGTTCCAGGCCGACACTGGTATCACTCCCTAACTGTTCCTATGCTGCCTTGACAACTGCATTGGTGCTGCTTCCTGCACCCATGCTGAGCTCGTCAACATCATCAACTTTGCCTCCAACTTGCTCCCTGCCTTCAAATTTACCTGGTCCATTTCCCTCCTCTTTCTTGATCTCTCTGTCTCTATTTCTGGAGGTGTCTTATCTACTAGTATCTTTTTTAAACCCACTGATTGTCACAGCTTTTGGACTATACCTGTTCCTACCTTGCTACTTGCAAAGATACCATACCCATTCTCTCAATTCCTGTGCGCCATCTCGTCTGCTCTCAGGACGAGGCTTTTCATTCCAGAACTCATGAGATGTCCTCCTTCAAAGAAAGAGGCTTTCCTTGCTCCAACATCAACTCTGCCTTCATCCACATCTCTTCCATTTCGTGCACGTCTGTCCTCACCCCCATCCACCTGCCACCCCACCAGGAATAGGGTTCCATTTGTCCTCACCAACCACCCATCAGCCTCGGCATCCAGTACATAATTCTCCGTTACTTCCGCTGTCTCCAGTGGGACCCCACCACCAAGCACGTTTCCCTCCTGCCCTACTTTCCGCAGAGACTGCTCCCTACATATCTCCCTTGTCCATTCGTTCCTCCCCATTGATCACCCTTTAGGCACCTGTCCTTGCAAGTGGAACAAGTGTCACACTTGTCCCTACACCACCTCCCTCATTACCATTCAGAGCCCCAAACCTTCCTTCTAGGTGAGGTGATGCTTCACCTGTGAGTCTGTTGAGGGCATCATCTGTATCCGGTGATCCTGTTATGGCCTCCTGCGTTTCAGTGAGACCCGATGTAGAGTGGGAGACCGCTTCACAGAGCACCTATGCTCCATCTGCCAGAAAAAGTGGCATCTCCTAGTACCCTCCTGTGCTGTCATGATGAGACCACACTCAGGTGGGAGGAACAACATCTTGTATTCTGTCTGGATAGCCTCCAACGTGATGGCATAGGCATGTCTCAAACTCTAGTAATTCTCTCTCTTCCCCACCCCCCTCACCATTCCCCATTCCTATTTTTCTCTCCTCTCACATTATCTCCTTACCTGACCACCTCTGGTACTCTGATCCCTTCTCTTTCTTCCATAGCCTTCTGTCCTCTCCTATCAGACTTCCCCCTTCACCAACCCTGTATCTCTTTTCACCAATCGACTTCCCCCCCTCTCCTGGTTTCACCTATTGCTTACTACCTTGTACTACTTTCTCTCCTCCTCCACCCACCCCCACCTTCTTACTGACTTCTCATCTTTTTTTCTCTGGTCCTGCTGATGTCTCTGCCCAAAATGTCGACTGTATGATTTTCCATAGATGCTGCCTGGTCTTCTGAGTTCCTTCTGCATTTTGTATATGTTGTTTGGATTTCCAGCATCTGCAGATTGTCTCTTGTTTGTATTTAAGATGCTGAGAAGGTAGGACAAAGGATAGATAAATAGGACAAGGGTTAGATAGAACAAATGGAATAGTTATGATGTGGTGAAGCTGGGATTGCCATGGGGGTAAGTTAAAGAGATCATCTGGCCAGTAGTTAAGGGGACAGTAAGAGGGAGACTATGAACAAAAGCTATGAAATTGGCGAGTAAGAATACACAGAAAGATAAAAATTGCAAAATACTAACCTATTGGACGTGCACAGCAGATTAGGATATGATAATGGAGAGAAATACTTAAGTAGAAGTGGCCAGAGAAACAGAAAATAAGTTACTTGAATTTGATGGTAACTTGATAGCACTCCTAGGATCTATTACCAGCTCACTAATACCTGAGTTTAAATAGCAATTAAGCAATCAAGCACACGAGCATTAATAGAAGGAACATACATCAAAGTTGCTGGTGAACGCAGCAGGCCAAGCAGCATCTATAGGAAGAGGTGCAGTCGACGTTTCAGGCCGAGACCCTTCGTCAGGACTAACTGAAGGAAGAGTGAGTAAGGGATATGAAAGTTGGAGGGGGAGAGGGAGATCCAAAATGATAGGAGAAGACAGGAGGGGGAGGGATAGAGCCGAGAGCTGGACAGGTGATAGGTGTGACGAGAATACACATAAAATTAAGATGTTTGCTGGCCTGGGTTAGCATCAGTGACATCAACAAGTGGTCTGCCACCTGCCCTCAGGGGAAGGAGAGATAAGGAACAATGGAGCAGCGTCTGGAGATGTGTAATGAAGGAACGGGGGAGAGAGAGCTGTCTGGAGCGGCTCCCCCTTTGAACCCTGAACTGTTTGAAGTGGTGGACAGGCGATGCCCCAGCAGGGGGATAAAAAGGGACAGGTTCGCTAAGGCAGGACACACGCCACCCGAGGTAACGAGACCCTGGAAGCGGTGCGCCTCTCACGAGTGGGTGAGAAGTACCAGACAACGACCAGGGTGGAAAGGTACGATCAGCGGGAACCCAGTGTGTGTCCGCCCTTGCCTGGGTGCCGGGTTCACTGCAGAGGATCGACTGCATCTGGAGGAGGGGTCACAGTCGGTGACCTCAGGTGACATCACCAAGGACCCGCCCAAAATTGCTTGTGAGCAATCTCGCCGGTCTGTGAGTGAAGCCGTTCTGAATGATCAGTTGTTCCTGTTCTATCTCTCTCTTCCCCCACGTTGTCCATCGCCATGGCAACGATTACTGCGAACTGAACTACTAACTGGACTGAACTTTGAGTCACTTTTAAATTTGGTCATTTACCCCTAGACAACGATAGAGCTTGATTGATGCTGTTAATCTTAATTCTGTGCACATGTGTGCTTATCATCGCTGAACTGTTGCATTTATTACCCTTTCGATTACTGTGTTGCTTGTTTCTTTAATAAAACTTTCTTAGTTCTAGTACTCCAGACTCCAACTGAGTGATCCATTTCTGCTGGTTTGGCAACCTAGTTACGGGGTACGTAACATAAGCAAAAGGGGATACGAGAGGATCATGGGACAGGAGGTCCGGGAAGAAAGACGAGGGGGGGGTGACCCAGAGGATGGGCAAGAGGTATATTCAGAGGGACAGAGGGAGAAAAAGGAGAGAAAGAATGTGTGCATAAAAATGAGTAACAGATGGGGTACGAGGGGGAGGAGAAGGATGTTCATTGATGTCCGCCTGACTGTTCTGCCATTCAGTAAGGCTATGGATGACATTTTATCTCGGCACCACTTTCCTTCAGCAACCACCAATTCCTGATTTCAATATCTTAATGTATTGATCTGTCTTCAATATACTTGATGACCAAGCGTCCATTCACGGGTAGAAAGTGCTAAAGATTCACCACTGTCTGGATTAAGACATATTCTATCATTAGACTTGAATGACTATGTTGAGACAGTTTTCTGATTCTAGACACCCCTAGCATCTTGCCTGTCAAGCCCTATTTGATTATTTCATTGAGCTCACCCCGTTCTCTTAAACACTATAGAATTTACAGGATGTTTAATTTCTCCCCGGAATCAATTCAATGAATATTGATGACACTCTGTTGCAAATGTATTCATGCTTTGGTGGGGAGATTGTAGCACTACATAATGTCTCATAAGAGTCTGATACAATTGGAGTCAGATATCCCTATTCATGTATTCTTGTCCTTTGACAGTAAAAGCCAAAATATCATTGGTCTTTCTAATTGCTGCATGGTAATTTTCAGTGATTCAAGTATAAGGGTACTCTGAACCCTCAGTACACCTTTCAAACTTTCAGTATTTAAATACACATTACACTTTTTTCTCTCAAAGCGAATGACATCATACTTTGCATTATTTATTATTTTGCATGTTCTGAGCCCACACATTTAACCTATCCATATCTCCCAAAAGTCTCTGCATCCTCAGTCCATACAGCTGTAGTTTGGTATCAGCAGCAAAACTAGGAATTCTTAAGTTCAAGTTTGATTGTCATTCAACTGTACAGGTAAATAAAGCCAAATGAAGCTGTGTTCCTCAGGGGCCAAGGTGGAAATCACAGAAGCACAGTAACACACAGTACATATAGAACATGTAATTATGAAAGCAGTAAAGCATAGTTACAAAAAATAGTCCAAATCCTTGTGTGTCAAGGCCTGTAGATTGGTGTATGGATATTGTCATGGAGCTATGTTTCTGCAAACACAAGCCTGCAGCAGTTGCCATCACATACTCATGCAGACACAAACACAACCCAGCTTGTCTTCTACCAACTGAACACTGGAGGGGCCAACCCCAACGCAGTACAGAATTCAGTCAGCTCTGGCGTCTCCTTATCCTGCGGTTGCAATAGGTGACCCCAAGGCAAAAAAGGCCTGTTCTGCGTCACAACCAAGGCTACATTGTTCCCCTGCCGTCAGCGACGCTAATGAAGCAGTGAATCAGACTTGGAACATTCTACATTACCAATGTCCGACAGTGTCTTGTGATCTCAATAAAAACATCCAAGGCAATCATTCCATTTGTTGGGTCACTCAGTGCATCTGAAGTCCCTAGGTGGCTGAAACAGGCTACAACGTGGTTCAGCTACCTTGCTGTTGAGCAACTCAATAGACTTACACTACTTGGTGTTCTTGTGATTGGTCTTTTTTTTTTAAAAAAAGACCAGGGATGATCAATTGCAGCTTTAGAGAGGCTGCTGTAACTTCACATTTATGCGAGAAACTTATTTCTACCAACGTCTCCGTATATGTGTCCAAAACTCAGTTATGCGAGGAGCACCGCTTTCCCGCCAATACAAGTCACGTGCGCGCCCCTCACAATCTCACTCCCGCCACTCTTGCATTGGTTTTGGCAAGGTGTGGATGCGTGATCTTGCGCTCTTAAACTTTTGTTGGTTTTACCTACGGTGCAGTGATTTGTGCTTGAAACATTTAACTATGCCTCCTCAGCGTCTGATGTCATGTCCTGGGCCATCAGCCGTGCGGCAGAGAACCGCTTTAACACTTGAAAAAAAGTTGGAAATTATAAACAGCACAGCATCAGCTGAAGGTAACACAGCTCTGGGTCGCTACTGCCGGGAGCAGAATCTTGCCTTTAAAGTTATTTTGTTGCTTGACAGTGCACCAGCCCATCCTAAACATTTGGACAGCATTCATCCTAACGTAACAGTGCGTTTCCTGCCGCCTAACACGACATCGCTGATTCAACCACTCGACCAAGGTGTGATCCACATTCAAGGCGTTTTTTTTTACGGAGAACTATCTCTCAGATGCTGCAAGCAACAGATGATTTTGAAAATCCCAGGAGTTTACCAATGGCGTGGGAATGGTGGAAGTTGGAACACTTGGCACAAATGGCGATGGACGTGGACCCAAGTTTAGAATGGAGTCAGCATTTCAGTCGTTCCCTGCTGTCAACCCTTCTTCCCTACAAGCAAATTTATGCTGGAAAACAAAATGCTGCCAAAGAAACAACCCTTACCACTTTCTTCAAGTCGGTGTCATCTCCTGCTGCTGGCAGATCTAAGAGTTCTGTGGGTCTTCTCTCATCCCTTGCTGTGCTTGATATGATCCTGACGACAGTAACCATCCACCTTATCTGTGTAAAGCTGCCCGACACCACAACAACCACTCATCTCCCGGAGCGAACACACCTGCCACTGTTGATGAGTACTATACACCCTAGGATGTTAACTTTCTATGATTTATTACATTGAATATTACTGTAAATTGATGAAATATAATACAAATGTTGCCTTGTGGTACTGCTTTTGTGTCGTATTGGTGTGAAAATGAATAAATTACAGATACAGGTTTCCCCGCTATCCGAAGGTAGAGCGTTCCTATGAAATGGTTCGTAAACCGAATATCGTAAAGCGAAGAAGCAATTACCATTTATTTATATGGGAAAAATTTGTGAGTGTTCACAGGCCCAAAAATGACCTACCAAATCATGCCAAATAACACATAAAACCTAAAATAACAGTAACATATAGTAAAAGCAGGAATTGTATAATAAATACACAGCCTATATAAAGTAGAAATACTTTTCCACAATCATTGCCGGCACTGTTCGCCGTAGCGAAAATCTCACGCAAGCGCTGTCGGCAAAAGCGCACTTTCCAGTAACCTTTAAGCTATGAAGCTGCCAAATCATACCAAATAACACGTAAAAATACACAGCCGATATAAAGTAGAAATAATGTATGTACAGTGTAGTATCACTTACGGGAATCGGGAAGACAGCGAGCATACTCATGATGGTGTGCTAGGCTGAGTCGTCGAAGGTTGGGGTGGTGCAGTGGCCCCCACCCTCCGGGCAGCGAACCGATCCCGATCCACGAAGCACGCAAGAGTACAGCGGTGGCCGGGATGCACCCAGCACATCTTTAAGAAAACAGCCGAAATAAACAAGCTAATTAATTAGGTGCCGCCGGCACGTAATTGTCAGCCCAGATCAGAGGCGATTGCCAATTGTGTCGCCTCTGATCTGGGCTGACAATTACATGCTGGGCGGCACCTAATTAATTAGCATGTTTATTTCGGCTTTTTTCTTAAAGATGTGCTGTGTACCTCCCGGCTACCGCTGCATTCTCTGCGAATCGGTATCTGTCTGCGGCCCGGAGGTTGTGGTGTTGGGACACTGGGGTGTCGTCTGTTTCCATTAGGGCAGGCGGGTCATCTTCTATGACTGCCTGCCTCTGTCGAAGGTTGAGGTTTGTTGTCTGCTGTGGCTGATGTGGAAGGCTTGAAAAACGACAGTATGCTTGACTGCTGAGCCTCGCGCATTTTTCTATCATACAGGTCTTCGTAAGCAATCAAAGCATCTTGCAAGTATCCCCTAAACCGACATACCCTTTCAAAATTAAAGTCGTACTTTATCATTGCAGCGAAAATCTCACGCAGTTGCTTCATGTTCAGTTCCTGGACAACTTCACTTTCACTACTGCATTCGGTTTGGATTGTTATCCTTTCCTCTTCCAATTGCAACAGCTCTTTATCTATCAGTTCTTGGTCATGGGATACCAAAACCTCTTCAACATCATCTTCATCAACTTGCACAACCCAAACTCACTTTGTCCTTACTTCGTTCACCACGATCAAAAAGCTTAATTATGTCTAGTTTTACTTTAAGTGCAACACCCTTACGAGCTCTTTCAGGCTTTTCCAAAACCTTAGAACTCATTTTGCAAACGGATGCTCACAGGCACGTGTTTAAGCAATGCCGGCAAGAATGCAGTTCTGAATCCGGGAGAGAATGGCTGCTCGGGCCGTGTGCTGACTTTTTTTTTCGTGCGCTGCTTTTTCTGCGCGCTGCCTTTTTTCGTAACAATGAAAACACCTGTTAGCGAAAACGGGTAACTAATGTAGGTCTTCGTAACAATGAGGTTTCATAAAGCGAATGTTCAAAAAGCAGGGGACACCTGTAAAACCTATTTAGGAAGCCCGCTGGAACGCAGCCCTATTTTCTCCATTTAAGTAATTACTCACATTATGCGATTTCATATTATGCGTCGACTGCGAGGAACGTATCCCCCGAGGATAGGGTGTACTGTGAAAAATTTGCATATTGTCTAGTCAGATAGTGTCATTACAATGGTGCATTGAGGTTGTTCAAGATAAACCAATAAGAATGCAGGTTAAAGTATTACAGCGAAGTGAGTACAGTGCATGAAGGCTAAGGTGAAAGGTCACAATGAGGTAGATTGTTAGGACAAGAGTCCATCTTATTGCACCAGGTAAGCATTCAGTAGTCTTGTAGCTGGGCAGAAGCTGCCCTTGAGCATGGTGGTACATGCTTTCAGGCTTTTGTATCTTCTGCATGATGGTAAAGAGGAGAAAAGAGAATTACTGGCGTGGGTGAGGTTTGATTATATAGGCTGGTTTACTGACAGTGAGAACTACAGACAGTGCATGGAAGGGAAGCTGGCTTCTGTGAAGTGCCAAGGTATGTCCACAACACTATAGCTTCTTGCACATATGGGCAAGAGCAATTCAAATAAATGTATTATCAAAGTTCTGGACAGTATGTCACTATGTACTACCCTGAAATTCATTTTCTTGCAGGCATTCACAAGCAGAACAAAGAAATACAATAGAATCAATGAAAAACACAAAGATAAACAGCAAATGTATTTATAGTTTATTTTTTGTACGAGCAAAATAATTAATGTGAGAACATGAGTTGTAGAGTCCTTGAAAGTGAGTCCGGAGCAGCAGGAAAGACTAGTGTGTGAATTAATTTATCAGATAATTTTTTTTTACTAATTCTCGCCTGTTGTCAATTCCCACTCCCACTGATTGTTCCTTCAATCTTTCTGTCAGGCTGGAAGCCTGTCACCAGATCTGTCTCTTGTAAGATGCAGCTTAAAACCTACCTTTGACTAAGCGTTAACATTGGAACATCCTGAAAATACAAGTTATATACACAACTTATAGCTGTATGATGTATCAGTAGACGAGATATACTTTTGCTACTATGTGTTGCAGATCAGATTAAGTTGGTGATTGCAGATGGGCAAGTGCTTCTGTAGTTGGAACTACCTGGAGGGAAATTCCTCATGTATCTGATGTGTGCAAGTTTCCAAGCACCTCACGAACCCCTCTATCAGTATTAGTGTTCCAATTTAACAATTTGGTTGCTTCTTCTCAGATTACTGAAATAACTAAATTGAAAACTGGTAATTCTACACATGAAGTCCCATTCAATTTGCATCCACTTAAACAGCTGTTATCTCCTTATCTCAATCCCTCAATGCTACTGCTTTGAATTCCTCTCTGACGTGTAAGAACGAGCATTTTTATCACACCTCAAACAAGTGTAATAATTGAAGAAATTCTGTAGAGATGAGGAATAAATTGTGATGGATGATAGAAAGGGATAATGCTTGTTGGTGCTGTCTGGTAACTTCATTTTCTTTGAATTCTACTCGAATAGCTTTGATTTTAGATTGAAGCTTAATCTACAATGGTGAATTGGTAGAGTAGAATGATAGAAATATTAATTGACAATAACCAAGATTTTGCATGGTTTCAGCTTTGGTGTGTCCATGTAGCTTTAGGTTTTTTTTCCTTGCTTTCTTTTCTTCCTGAGAAATTGGCAGTGTTCCAGAGGACAATGAGTTAAACGCAGCTCTGAAATCAACTGGAGACACGTACTGTAAACACTTGAATCAGATTTTCCTGGAGTATTTCCCAGAGTGAAAATGTGAAGTAAACATTTGAGTTCATGCAGGTCGTGTTATGTGAATGGGTAGCAATGGCAATCTTTCTTTCATCAGTAATCAGTCTTGATGCAATTTTTTTCAGATTTGTATGTTCCGAAGAATTTAGTTTACCAATGAAATGCTTGTCACTTTCAAATGAATATAGTTAATTTTCCTTACTTTAATCAAAAGATGACCAGAGAAATGATGTGGTCCAATTAAAGCAATAAGTTGATGAGTTTAAAATGAAAATGCAGCATGCTGAAAGTACTCGCCAGTTCTTTTCTACATCCAAAATGCTACCTGATATTTGTAGGCATTGGTTAAATATCATATCCCTTGGAATCAGTTTCAAAGACCCACTCCTTTTTGGCTGCTTAGCCAATTATTTTTTATCCAGCTTAAGTCCAGAAGGTGGGAAATTCACTAACTGCATAAAGTTTGATTCTATTTACAAATGAAGCAGCTCATATCAGAGTGCGGCAAAGTAGTCAAAATAAACTGATAAAGCAGTACCATGAGGTGGCTGTGATGATCTCCAACAAGCAAGAGTAACAGCCGACCATAAATTTTCAATGGCATTTGCACCGAATCCTCTATCATTATCATCATCCTGGGGAGAAATTCAGCTAAACTGGCCATATAAATACTGTATATGCTATGGGTGTGACTCTCTACCTAGCACTTCCAAGCCTTTCCAACATCTAGAAGACACAAGTCAGTGATGTGGATGTGTTTGGATGAGTGTAGCTCCAACACTAACTGGACACCAACCAGTCAAAGCAGTCCACTTTATTGCTACCCTTTCATGCTAAATACTCTTCTCTTCACTACCAGTGTGCAACAGTTGTCGTGTGTGTACCAATTACAGGTACATTGTGATGAGAGCATCATTGATGAAACTTTTACTGAGCTGGTCAAGCCCATTGTGACTGTTTCAGGAAGATGGGTGCTCATCAGGAAGAGTAATAGGAGTTGGCAGACAGTGCAGAGTTCCACTTTTTAACAGGTTTTCCACTCTTTAACAGGTTCCACCTTTTTAGATACCGTTGGGGTGTGGCAGTGGAGAGAGAATGATCTTTCAGGAGTTAGCAACAGCAATCAGGTCTCTTGTACTGTGAGTGGCTTAGAGGGGAGTTGTGCAGTCAGGCGATGATATTGCTAACAGGGGTGCACCATTACCCCAACTCTGCCATTTTCATTGCAACCATTCTTTACCTCACTGGCCGAGACATCCCACAAGGAGTTCAGATTCTGTATAGGGCAGAAGGGGTGGGGGCTCCTAACCTTAACAGTTTCAAGGCAAAGAGCAAGGTGTCAACTACTTCCATCATGGAGCTCCAATATGCAGATGATAACACCATCATAGCTCATCCTGAGGAGGATCTGCCGTGCATAATGGATGCTTTTGCCAGAGCATACAAACTCCTGGGACTTGATCTAAATATCAAGAAAACCAAAGCCCTGCACCAATTGAACTCCTAAACCTCCAACCATCCAAGTTGACAACATCCCTCTGGAGAACACTGATAATTTCCCATATCTTGGCAGCCTTCATCCTTCAAGAGCCACCATTGAACTTGAAATAAATCACAGAACAGGCTGTGCGAGTGGAGCTTTTGCCAGGCTGAGAGAGTGTTTTTGAAGATCGGGATATCGAGACCAACACTAAGCTTCTGGTCTATAAAGCTGTAGTCCACCCCTCCCCCCCCCCCCAAACTATATGGAGCATAATCATGGACAGCCTACAGCAGGCACATTAAATCCCTAGAAAATTGCCATCAAAATGCTTCTGAAAAATTGAGAGTTAGCTGGAAGAACATGTGTACTAACTCAGCCTCCTGGAGAAAACTAACATTAACTCCATAGCCACAATTGTGACTCAACACCCATTGCAATGGGTTGGCCACATCATCCATATGCCTGACTCCCGCCTCCCTAAAACACTCCTGTTCAGCCAACTCAAGGATGTTAAGTGCACTGCTGGAGGGCAGCAAAAGCGGTTCAAAGGCAGTATCAAGACCCACCTGAGGAAGTGCCACATCAACCTGAATGGATGGGAGAAATTAGCACAGGAATGGGAAAGCTGGAAAAGGACTGTCTTTGAGCACTGAGATTAAGCGACTTCAACATAGGGAGAGACTGGGAAAGGCCCAACCAGGTACATCCACCACCACTTCTATGATATACACCTGCCAACACTGCAGTAGGACTTGTGGATCATGGATCGGCCTCTTCAATCATCTCAAGACCTTCAAGTGACCAGGAGAAGAATCATACTCAAACATGAGTGATCACTGATGATTGCTAGCTCAATAGTGAGGAGGACAGATAGGAGATCCTGTGGCTACAGAAGAAATCCAGGATGGTGTGTTGCCTTCTGGGTGTGAGGGTCAAGCACGTGCCTGAGTGAATGCAAAATATTCTTGAGAAGAAGGGTGAAGTCAGAGGTCATTTTACATATTGGTACAAGTTACGTAGGTTTCCTCAAGGGATGAATTTTGGGAGGTAAGTAAGAAGTTAAGAAGCGGGTCTTCAAGGGTGGTGATCTTGCAATTACTCACAGTGCCATCTGTTAATAAGGTCAGAAATGCTAAGTTTAGCCAGATAAATGCATGTCTGAGAAGCTGGTGCAGGAAGCAGGAATTTTGGTTCTTGGACTATTCTTGGATCTCTTCTGGGTTAGAGGTGATCTGTACAAGGCAGTCGAGTTGCACTTGAACCAGAGATGGACTAATATTCTTGCAAGGAAATTTGTTAGTGTTATATGGGAGGGATTAAGCTAGATTGGTGTGTGTGGAGCTGGGATTATGAGCAGGAACAAGTCATGGGTTAACGAGGTAGCCAACAAATATAGTTATATTAAGTGGGGTTCAGTGAAGCCAGAGAAAGAATACTCAGTTAAACTTCACTTATTTCAATACACAAAGCTTAGCAGGTAAGGTTGATGAACTTGGAGTAAAATCTCTGAGAGCAATTGGCTCTGGCGACTGGGGTGTTACAACCAAAACAGAAACATAGCTGAGGGAAGGGCAGGATTGGCAGCTCACTGTTCTGAGGTGCAGATTCTACAGCCATGACAGAGATACAGGTAAGCGAGGGAGGATATTGCCTTTTTCATAAGGGAGGAGGTAACAGCAGTACTTGCAGGACAACGTGAGCCCATGTGGGAGAATGTATAAGCACGAAGGGAAGGGCCGCTCCAGTGGATGAGGTAGAATTTTGAAATATATTTAGGAAAGTTTCCGTGCTACTAGGAAGGGTGGAATACCGGACTAGCTCTTAGCGAATGAGCAGACCAAATAACTGAAGTGGCATTTAAGGAGCACTTTTGCTCTGGTGACCATATTCTATTTGTTTTAAGATGGAATGGAAGAGGATAGGACAAGTTATGTTCCTAAATTTCCCTCTGGGGATCAATAAAGTATTTTATTATTTGTGGGCCAAAGAGCCTGTACTGTGCTGTAGGTTTCTTAAATTGGAGCAGGGCTAACTCAGGGGGGAAAAGCAGGATCCAGCAGGTGGGAACTGAGTGCAATATGTATTTCTGTGCAGCTAAGTATAGATTTTGGAAAGTCAATCAAGCATAGGACTTAAATTATGAATGGTAGGACAAAAGTATTTGGAATAGGGCCTATGAGTACAGGTGCATATTTGATTGAAACTGTCACAGGTAGTCAAATTGGGAGAAGGGTGTTTAGCTCGCTGTATTTCATCAGTCAGGGTATTGATTATAGGAGTTGGGATACATGTAGTTGTGTAAGTCATTGGTGTGGCTGCACTTGAGGTACTATGTACAATTTTAGTCATTCTATTATAGGGAAGATGGTATACTGGAAATAGTATGGAAAAATAATTACAAGTATGTTGCTAGGATGAGAAGACCTGAATTATAGAGGGGATTTGGCTCAGCTAAATCATCATTCCTTGGGATGTTGGAGAATGAAGGGCAACCTTGTAGAAGTGTTTAAACTTGTGAGGGGTATGGTTGAGGTGAGTTGTAACAGTCTTTTCCTCTGGATTTGAGAGCCAAAACATAGGTTTTATGGTGAGTGGAGAAAGATTTAAAGGGGACCTTTTTCGCACAGTGGTGAATATATGAATAAGCTACCAGAGGAAGAGGTTGAGACAGGTACAACAGCATCATTTACTAGATGCACAGAAGAGAAGAGCTTAAAGAAATATGGGCTGAATGCAGGAAATTGGAGCACCGTGATCACATGGACTGATTGGAGTGAAAGGCCTGTATCTGTGCGTTATTACTCTATGACCTTGGCTACTGTGACATAATCTCTTCAACCCAGGAATTCTGTACCTGGAAGGGCAAAGTCAGTAAGCAGAAAGGAAAACCACCTTCAGGTTCCCCTCCAAGTCAGTCCATCTTGATTTATAAACAAATTGCTGTTTCTCCGTAGTCATTGGTTCTGAATCCTAGAACTGTTTAGTCAATAGCACCATGGGAACACTTTCATGAGAAGATCCGCAGCTATTCAAGAGGGTGGCTCATCACCACCACCTTTAGGGAAGTTAGAGTTGGGCAAATAAATGCTAACCTTGCTGGCAATACTCACATCATGAAAAATAAATGACTACCCCAACAAGAGATGGTATGTCTGCAACTGTACATAGTTGTGAATATCCAGTGATTCAGTTTCAGGTAGTTGTCAGACAGATAGATAGGTAGATGGAGTTGGTCGATAAGACGGTTGGTGATGAAGCCTTCCTGATATCAAGAGGGAATTTCTGTTCTATATCATCCATTGGAGAAGTAGTGTGATTATATTAAACCATTGGAGAAATTGAAAAAGGTTTTGTGATGTAGAGCAGGATATCGTCACTGGACTTGAGAAAGTCAACATTTTGACAAGAAGGGATTTGCAGCAAGATCAGTGGTGTAGAAGAACCTAAAGTACAAGTGGGAAACTTCACGGAGACTGCAGGTACAATCACCAGGGGATGTTAGAGTATATTATGATTTCCCACATTTTTTTTTGCAGGGTTTTTGAGTTTAGTTTAGGCTGCCTGGTTGCTGTTTGAAGTGACTGCCTCAGTCTTGACTCCACTTCTTAGATTTGGCATTTATCAGTGATAATATAGAGTTTATTGATGCCTTGTTTGTTCTTGTAGCCTTAGCAAACTTTGACAGATCTGTATTCCACAGGTAGTCTTGAATTAACTATAAGCAAAAGATCTGTTGGATGGTCCTGAGATATGCACTCCATGTGAATCTGCTTAGACGGTAAGCCAGTTTGATCAAGGTTTTGTTGGTCCTGTGTGACCAAGCAAAAGTGGAAGTTGTTAAATCTAACCTAACTTTCACAGCCACTGGATAATAGGTGTCTGATGACACCACAGTTGCTGGCTAAATCAATGTTGGTGATGAATTGGTGTATAGGAGGAAATTCGATAATCAGGTTGGATGGTGCCACAGCAACAATATCTCCCTCAATGTCAGCAAAACTAGCTGATTATTGACTACAGGAGAGAGAACTTACTGATCCATGAGCCAGTCCTCATTAGATATAGTCATAGTCATACTTTATTGATCCCGGGGGAAATTGGTTTTCGTTACAGTTGCACCATAAATAATTAGTAATAATACCATAAATAATTAAATAGTAATATGTAAATTATGCCAGGAAATCAGTCCAGGACCAGCCTATTGGCTCAGGGTGTCTGACCCTCCAAGGGAGGATTTGTAAAGTTTGATGGCCACAGGCAGGAATGACTTCCTATGACGCTCTGTGTTTCATCTCAGTGGAATGAGTCTCTGGCTGAATGTACTCCTGTGCCCAAACAGTCCATTATGTAGTGGATGGGAGACATTGTCCAAGATGGCATGCAACTTGGACAGCATCCTCTTTTCAGACACACCGTCAGAGAGTCCAGTTCCATCCCCACAACATCACTGGCCTTACGAATGAGTTTTGATTCTGTTGGTGTCTGCTACCCTCAGCCTGCTGCCCCAGCACACAACAGCAAACATGATTGCACTGGCCACCACAGACTTGTAGAACATCCTCAGCATTGTCCGACAGATGTTAAAGGACCTCAGCCTCCTCAGGAAATAGAGACGGCTCTAACCCTTCTTGTAGACAACCTCAGTGTTCTTTGACCAGTCCAGTTTATTGTCAATTCGTATCCCCAGATATTTGTAATCCTCCACCATGTCCACACTGACCCCCTGGATGGAAACAGGGGTCACTGGTACCTTAGCTCTCCTCAGGTCTATCACCAGCTCCTTAGCCTTTTTCACATTAAGCTGCAGATAATTCTGCTCACACCATGTGACAAAGTTTCCAACCGCAGATATCAGAGCTGGAGAGGATAAGTAATTTTATACTGCTTGGCATTATCACATCAGGATCTGTCCAAGGACCAGCCCATTAAGTGCCATTTCAAAGAAGATACGATAGCTTCTACTTAAAGTTTGTGCAGATTTGTCTATCATCAAAAACTTTGACAAACTTCTATAGATGCACAGTGGATTGTTCTAACTGCTTACATCACTGCCTGGTGTGGAAAGGGCAATGCTCAAGAACAGAAATGCCTAGAAAAGTGCTGGTTACAGCCCAGACCATCACAGGAAATGTCCTCCCACTATTGAGAAAGCTTACAAGGAGCCTTGCCACAAGGCAGCATCTATCTTCAAGGACAGCTACCTTCCGGGCCATGCTGTCTTCTAGTTACCATTGGGAAGGAGGTGCAGTAGCTTTGAGTTCCACACCAACAAGTTCAGCAACTGTTATTACCCTAGGACCATCAGGTTCCTGAACCAATGTGGATAACTTCACTCACCCAAACTGTGGACTCACTTTCAAGGACTCTACAACTGGCGTTCTCAGTATTGTATTTGCTCAGTTTGTCATTCTTTGTAGTTTTTCATTGGTTTTACTGTATTTCTTTGCCCTCCTATGAATGCCTGCAAGAAAATGAAACGCAGGGTAGTGTATGGTGACATGTACTTTGACAATAAATTAACTTTGAACTTTGATCTCGTGCTCAAGACTGCAGTACTTCAGTTGCTGAAAGTACTCAATGTAACTCGAGGAGCATATGTTCTATGAGAAATGGTTAATGCTGAGAGTGGTTATTTTTGTTTTGAGGTCAGCAGTTTATTGTGGAACATGATGCGTGTGCAGATTATCCCATCAAATTGCTAACTAATTTGCCTGGTAAATGTTGGAGCTAAGATTACAGAACTGATCTACTTTGTTCTTATTTTGTGTACAACGTGACATGGCTGCTGTTTTTTATCTAGCTAATTGAACTTGATGCTTGCTTCAAAAAATAAGCTCCCTATGGCCTTGCAAATCATCTCATGAGGTACAAATACAATGCAGATCCCAAATAGTGTGCTGAGTGTCAGATCTTATTGTCTGATTTCCAACATTGACCCTGCCCTAAAATCATTTGGTCCATTTCTGTCTCTCCTTTCTCAATCTCTCTGCCTCTATCTCTGGAGACAGACTGTCTACTGCCATATTTTATTAACCTACAAATTTCCACGTTTATCTTGACTATACCTCTTCCCGCCCTGTGTCCTGTAAAAATGCTATTCCCTTTCCTTGATTCCTTCATCTCCACTGCATCTTTTCTTTGATGAGGCTTTTCTTTCCAGGACATCGAAGGTGTCCTCCTCCTTTAAAGAACAGTGTTTCCCTTCTCACCTTGCCCATCTCTTCCATTTCCTAGACATGCGTGCTCACACCATCTTCTCGTTGCCTTAATGGGGATAGAGTTCTGTGTGTCCTCACGTAACACCCCAAGAGCATCTGCATCATTCTCTGCAACTTTCATTAGCTCTTCAACAGGGTCTTGCCACCAGACACATCTTTACCCTCTTCCCCCCCCCCCTCACCAGCTACTCTCTACTTTCTACACTCTTTTCATGATTTCCTTGTCCATTTATCCTTCCCCACTAATGTCCCTCCAGGCATATTTCCTTGCAAACGACAGAAATGCTACACCTCCTCCCTTACCCCCATTCATGGTCCAAAGCAGCCCTTCCAGGTGAGGCAACACTTTACATACAAATCTATCGTGGGTATCTATTGTATCTGATGCTCCTAATGCAGCTTTCTAGTATTGGTGAGACCCAACATAAATTGGTAATCGCCTTGCCAAGCATTCCAGCTCCATCAGCCAAAAGCTTCATATCCTAAAGTTAAGTACATAATTGCACTGCCTTCCCTGTCCAAAAGAGAGGATTTTCTATATTCTGCATTCCTGTATGCAGTGCAAGAATTGTGTGCCCATTGCACCTTTGCACTGACTATCCCAGCTAATAATTGGTAATTAAAATCATCCAAGGTTCAAAGTACTTTATACAACCTTCAGATTCATTTCCTTACTGGCAGCTATGAGACAAAGAACACCAGTAGAACCCATTAAAAACAAAAGGAGACAGTCAAACAACCAATGTGCAAAGAGAAAAATACAAATTCTGCAAACAATAAAGCAAGCAAACAGCATTCATAACTGAAGTTCACAACACCAGGCATCACTGCTGCTGGTCTAGCAGAGTTGAGCAAACTTAAACTTGACTCCCCAACTAATTCAACCCGGCTAAGTGCTTAAATCATCCTAACAGTGGGTTGTTTCTTGCCCATGGACTTGGGCTTCGCTTCCTCGATAAGGCCAGTACCTGACCTTTCCAATTTGGCTCATCTCTTAAATCAATCAAACCTTTGTGCCAAAAGTTAAGGACTGTTCACAGATCTGATAGAAATAAGCTTTGAACACACAATGCTGCAAACAACTCATTTAATTGCCAAGTTACTAAAAGTGGTACTCGTCTTGGAAACACGCCTGGGTCCCTCTAACTGCAGCGCCCCATTCCACAGTGTCAGTTGTGACCTGACCTGTGGTTAGTCCAAATGCAAGAGACCTCACCAGCGGTGTGCTCATTTTTTTTTAATATACTCTGGTCACTTCTCTCTGACCCCACCTGGGTCGATCCTTTGTCCAGCTCAACCCATCACGTGACCATTACCTTGGGCACTACAGGCCTAGGTCTGCAGAGACAATACCTTGGTCACCCAGCACCCAGGTCACCCTTCCCCAACACATCACACATTTGGTCCCAGCAATTGTTCCTTGGGCTCTCTGACTGACATTGGACCTTTCCACACCTCACTTTGCCTCCATCTGTTCCAGCACCTCTAGCCTGGACACGCTATGACCATCCTGCCCCAGCAAGACTCCAGCCACAGCACGAAAGAGCCAGATCACAAAGGCAATTCAGGCTATGTCCACATTACGCCAGATAATTTTGAAAACGAAGCTTTTTCTCTTCGTTTTGAGCTTCTATCCACACTGAAACGATGTTTTCGGCCCCCGAAAATGGAGATTTTCAGAAACTGTCTCCAGAGTGAATAAATCTGAAAACGCCTAATATCCTTGCAGTGTGAACGGGGTAACCGGAGCTTTTTAAAACCACTGTCATGACGTGCCGGAACAGATGGCGACAGAGCGGCATTTCATTGTCATCTTCTTCTTATTATTACTACTTTACTGTCGCCAAAAGATACTAGAGCGATATCATCACAGCGATATTTGATTCTGCGCTTCACAGAACTTAACAATTTCAGAACAGATGGCAACAAGACTGAAGCCAGAAGAGTTAGAAATGTACTCACCAAATACTTTGACCCATAGTGAATAAATAAGTATACTCACTTTGCCCTGTTTTCTGTCCTTACTTGTATGAAGGTGGTTTACCTACTTATGCAAGTACTTCTCTGATAATAGATGTGTAACAGCCTAAGGTAACATTGTATGGAAATACAAGATAACACTGATGCAGACATGTTTTATACATTTAACAAGGTGCTTTATTAATGCAACAGTTAGTCAGTTTTTCAGTGTTCGTCGTCAGCCAGGTCATACTGTCCGTGAATTCCCTGTCGGTCGCCTCCATACGCTCCAGTATTTGTTTTAGTTTTAAGTCCTCCTGCGCGAGAGCCAAGAGCAATTCCTTTTAAGTTTTTCTACTCTGTAACTGGACAAATGCATACCAAGTATACCGTTTCCTCTTTGCTTGTTTTCTGTGTATCCTGTGCATGCCCAGTAGGAGGAGATTCACCCAAATATCCGTCTAATGTGGACAGAGATATTTTGAAAAACACTTGGTGTGGAGGGCTGTTGTTTTTACTCAAAACCGGCATTTTCAAAACTATCTGGCATAGTGTGGAGATAGCCTCAGCTCAACTCTGACAGGAAGCTACAGGTCACAGTTTGCAGCAATTGTTTACCAGAAAAAGTGTGAATAGCGAAGTATTTAGTTGCCTTCTTTGTTTCATTGACCACCAGAAAGTTGCCGCTCAAACTAGTGAGTAGCACTATTTTAAACCAGAAGACACCAGGACATACCATCTTTAATTACCCACAAAGTTAATTTAAGACTGCACATGAATAAAATATGATGCACCCCACAATGTAGTTACAATCATATTACAAAATAGAGTATCCTAATACAATATATGATCTACACACATTTACACATCTCCATTACTAATGGAATATTCTGCCCTGTGTGGCGGGAAAGCACCATAAAGCCAACGCATTATAAGAATATAAAGGCATTGAAGTGCGCACACTCAGTGCAGTGACAGCAGAATGACAAGGCAATAGTTGTGTGTGTGTGTGTGTGTGTGTGTGTAAATGCGCATGTGTACAGAGTGTGTGTACTAAGCGTTCTCCATAATAATTGTCATATGTACCAAGAATACAATGAAAAGCTTTAGTTGCTGTGCAATTCAGACCAATCATTCCAGACATAGTATGTGGAGATAGTAAAATCACGCAGAATATGGTGTTACAGTTACAGAGGACATGATGTGTAGCTAAGACAAAGTGCAGTTGGAAGAGGTATAGCAGCTGCCGCATCAGTGCTAAGCGTCAGGAAAAAAAATGTTCATTTAGATCGGGGTTCCCAACCTGGGGTCCACAGACCCCTCGGTTAACGGTAAGGGTCCTTGGCATAACAAAGTTTGGGAACCCTTGATTTATATGACAACAACACTGGTAAGCTATTGATAGGGGAGGACAGTTGGAAGTGGAGCAACAAATGTTAGTGGTGTGTAATCAGAAGAGAGCAAAAGTGTGAATGAAAAGGTAAACTAGTATGAATCAAACCAAGTATCTTTGTAATTGTGAAGCAGACAGGTGGTGAAAGAAAAATACCATTGTGTGGCAGAGCGCCCCAGGATGAATTGAAGTGGGAGCATATTTCAGGGCTTATGATAACTATAATACATTTTAACAGTTATGTTATCAACTGATCCACAAAACTGCTTTGTCATGGAAAATGATCTGTGTTGGAATTCTTGTACAAAAGTAAAAAAAATTTGCAATCTATGTTTATTCTAAATACTGGATTTGTGTTTCCATAGAATCCTGCGAGCCAATTACCTGTAGGTGTGGCTGAACGAGCCCAAGACTTGTTCACTATTATATTCATGTATATTGTGGACATGCTGATTTGGACAGAGGACAAAGAGCTGCATCCAAGACTGCAACCAAGGTATATGATGTGAAATGTCCATTTTATCACTAACATGCTGATAATTGAAAGTACAAGAATAGGAGAATCGTGAATAGGAGTTGGCCATCCAGCCCTTTCTGCTTGATCTGTTTATTAAGATCGTGTCCTATTCCCATATTTTCCTGCCCTATCCCCATATCCTTTTATTCCCTAAATGTCAAGAAATCTGACGTGAATGAACCCAATGACTGAACTTCTACAGCCTTCCAAGTAGAGAATGCCAAAGGTTCACCACCCTCTGAGTGAAGAAATTTCTCTTCATCTGACTGCAACCCCTAACTTTATTCTCCTCAATTACTAGGATTGTTCTCCCTGCAACCAGTCCATTGAGTCCTGTAAGGTTCAATGAGATTACTTGCTCTAAATTAAGGAGAATATAGACCTGTTTGTTCAGGTTCTCAGAAGGCAAGTTTCTACGGGTATCGGTGGAATCAAGGTAGTGAATCTTCATCTCATTCCTCCTTTAGCATTGGCAAGGAGAAAAATATTATGCACAACACTCCATGTGCTGTATGACCAAGCCGTATACAATTGCAATACGAGATATTTTTTTACTGGAGGTAGGAGACCAAAGATGCTGGAATTTGGAACAACAGACTATCTGCTGGAAGAACTCAGCAGGTAAAGCTGCATCTGTGGGAAGTAAGGAGTTGTAGATGAGTCCTGATGCAGGATTTCAACTGAAAACATCAGCATTTCCGTTCCTCCCACAGATCAAATCAAAATAAATTCAAATCAAGTTTAATTGTCATCCATACTATTGGTGGATTCAGCCGAACAAGACAACATTCCTCTGGAGCCAAGGTGCAAAAACATACATGTGCATTCAGTAACGAGAAAGGGAAAAAAAAAGATCATGATCACATAAGAAAACACATTTTAGTCCAAGACCCTGAGTGGCAAACCCTGCAAATTGACGGTTCCCAGCAGTCCAGCTTGCAATTCCACCAGTCCAATACTGGAGGGCAGTACTGACGGGAGAGGCCATTCCCAGATGCCACACTACAACACAAACCGGTGGCTTGAGACCTAGTCCTCGCGACAACCAGATAATGCTGTTGCCTCGCTGCCTGTCTTACCACCAAACAAGGGAAGTAGGCCTGGGGCAATCAACGTCCAGCAAGGCCTTGCAATTGTAAAAGAAACATCCAAGACAGTCACTGACAGTTTCATTACACACTGCTTTTGTGCCAACTCTAGTGCATCTGAGTAGTAGACTAAGGAGCTGGTGGTAGACCTGAGGAGAGCTAAGGTACCGGTGACCCCTGTTTCCATCCAGGGGGTCAGTGTGGATGTGGTGGAGGATTACAAATACCTGCGGATACAAATTGACAATAAACTGGACTGGTCAAAGAACACTGAGGCTGTCTACAAGAAAGGTCAGAACCATCTCTATTTCCTGAGGAGACTGAGGTCCTTTAACATCTGCTGGACGATGCTGAGGATGTTCTACGGGTCTGTGGTGGCCAGTGCAATCATGTTTGCTGTTGTGTGCTGGGGCAGCAGGCTGAGGGTAGCAGACACCATCAGAATCAACAAACTCATTCGTAAGGCCAGTGATGTTGTGGGGATGGAACTGGACTCTCTGACGGTGGTGTCTGAAAAGAGGATGCTGTCCAAGTTGTATGCCATCTTGGTCAATGTCTCCCATCCACTACATAATGTACTGGGTGGGCACGGGAGTACATTCAGCCAGAGACTCATTCCACCGAGATGCAGCACAGAGCGTCATAGGAAGTCATTCCTGCCTGTGGCCATCAAACTTTACAACTCCTCCCTTGGAGGGTCAGACATCCTGAGCCAATAGGCTGGTCCTGGACTTATTTCCTGGCATTATTTACATAATACTATTTAATTATTTATGGTTTTATTACTATTTATTATTTATGGTGCAACTGTAACGAAAACCAATTTCCCCCGCGATCAGTAAAGTATGTCTATGACTATAGGCAGCAGGCTGGTCCCTACCCAAGTCAGCTCTTCCCAACAGCCCGTCCCAAATCCCTCAACCCGATGGACCAACACACCTTCTCCGAACTGCTGGCCAGCTCTCATGACAACCCAGCCGGCTTCTCTGAACAATGAGCAGCCCACTGATGCAGCAGACCTGCTATACACATAGTTATTGGAGTTGAGAATAGATGCAGGTGCTGCTCACCGTATTTAATTCTTTCAGCAGATTGTTTGGTGCTCAACAGTTCTTTACGGCTAAACTTAAATCCTCTCATGAAGGCAAACAGAATTTTTATCTTAATTGCCTGCTGTATCTGCAGATTAGATTTCAATGACTTGTGTACAGGTCCGTATAAACATTATTTTATTTATATATATCTTTATAAAATGTACTCTGCATTTCTGTTTGTGCACTAAAGTGAATGGTCTCAAATTGTTCCACATTATATTCCATCTGCTATATTCTCCCCACTTAGTTTCTCTGTACCATCTTGATGAGTCACAATATCCTTCTCACCACAATTCCATGTAAGTAAATTTAGAAATGTGACATTTGGTTCCCTTTGGCCGAATTGATTGTGAATAGCTGGGGCCCCAAACAACAGTAGCACTGCCCCAGTAGTCCCAGCCTCCCAATCAGAGAGAAACCGGTTTATTATTTCTCTTTGCTTTTACGATTGAATGTGGTAGTCAGATCTGTCATGCAGGAAATTGAGTTTCAGGCTGGATACAGTTTATTACACACCAAAAAGGGTTACAAAGGAAAACATCAATGCAAAAGCAGTTTATTTCACTGAATGCATTCAGTTTTATTGACTGAACTCTATTAGATTACTTGGCCTATGGAGAGAAATCCAGTAAACATAACCAAAAGGAACAAGCTGAGTTTATGGTCTGGAAATTGGAAATGGACAGAATGCCGGAGGAACTCAGCAGGTCAGGCAGTATCTATGGAAAAGTGTAAACGTCGACGGTTTGGGTGTTTCCAGTCCTGAAGAAGGGTCTCAGCCCAAAATTTACACTATTTCCTCTTTCCCATAGATGCTGCCTGACCTGCTGAGTTCCTCCAGTGTTTTGTGTGTGTTGTGAAATGCAGTTCAAAGCTGTTACAGAGAATGAATTCAAAACACGAATGTTGGAAATGTCCTATAGATCAGGCAATATTCATCGAGAGAGTTCAAGTTTATTGTCATTCTACTGTACACATATACAACCAAGCAAAACAGTATTTGTTGCATCATGGTGCTCCCACACAACATATATCAACTATAGCACATAAGCCAAAATATTATACTATAAGTTAATTAAAATATAATTCAAAATACATGTAATAAAGTACAGCACAGGTAAACAGCTCGCTAGCCGAGTGATGAGATTTCGGTGGTGGCTGGTTATTCATTAGTCTCACAGCCTGAAGGAAGAAGCTGTTACCCATTCTGGCAGTCCTAATGCTGGTGCTCCTGTACCACCTCCCTAAAGGTCGTGGGTCAAAGAGATAGTGGGATGGGGTGGTAGGGGTCCTCAACAATGCTTTGGGCCCTCCATCTGCCACACTCCCCAAAAAATGTCATAAATAAAGGGTGGGGAGGAGGGAGATGCCAGTGTTCCTCTCGGCGGTTTTTGCTATAGGATCTTGCAATCCAATGCCTTGCAGCTTCTGTACCATGCAATGATGCAGCCAGACGGGACCTTCTCCCTGGTGCTCCTGGAGAAAGTTGTTAGAATGGGGGTAGGGAGCCTTGCACAAAGGGAAAACTAAGTTGTTATTGTTATAGGTTGATAAATTTGCAGCAGAACTGACTGGATAATAAGCCGCTTGAGGAACATCACCGTGCCTTCCATACGGCCTTCAAGTCTAAGCTCAAATTAAACAATATCAGATTTCACTGTTTGTATCTAGATGCAGTACGTTGAGGTAGTAAGAAGGTAAACAATGCAGAATATTGTTGCAGTTACAGTGAAAGTGTAGTGTAGACAGGCAAATGAAAAAGTTGGAAGATGTATAGCAGCTGCAGTACCAGTGCTGGATGGCAGGAGCCCAAACAAGTTCATTTACATGAACAGCACCACTGTTATGCTATTGACGGAGGAGGAAGCAGCAGCATAGTTGGAGGTATATCTGTGCTGTGGGTTAACCAGCTGTAATATTAACATCCCACACTCGGCTATCTGATCTGCTCAACATTTCCGATATTACCCCTTTTATTCTCCACAACACTGCTGAGTACCGGCATGTGAGATCTTGCAATCCTTTCTAGTTAAATCAAAAACCTCTACAAAAGGGGTCGGCTTATACAAAGGTAGCATAAAAATGTCACTTTTTTAAACCTTGAAAATGGGGGTTCGGCTTATACTCCGGGCTGGCTTATACTCCGGAATATATGGTAATTGTTTTCTTGTGTCACTTGCTTCAATGAGAGGATAACTGGTTGGATCATTATCCATGCTCTGTTGATTTCTGCAAAGGAGAGCGAAATGATTGTTACCCTGGATGTGATGCAACATAAAAAACACAATAAGTACACCCTATGCGGGGGATACGTTCCTCGCAGTTGACGCATAATGTGAAATCGCATAATGTGAATTATTTAAAAAGAGAAAATAGTGCGGGTTTTCTAAATATGCTTTATCTGTAATTTATTCACATTTTCATACCAATACGACACAAAAGCAGTACTACAAGACATTTGTATTATATTTCATCAATTTATGGTAATATTCAGTGTAGTAAATCATAGAAAGTTAACATCCTAGGGTGTATAGTACTTACCAACAGTGGCAGGTGTGTTCGCTCCGGGAGATGAGTGGTTGTTGTGGTGTCGGGCAGCTTTACATGGATAAGGTGGATGGTTGTGGTCGTCAGGATCATATCAAGCACAGCAAGGGGTGAAGGAAGACTCACAGAACTCTTAGAACTGCCAGCAGAAGGTGTTACTGATTTGAAGAAAGTGGTGAGGGTTGTTTGCTTGGCAGCATTTTGTTTTAAATTTGTTTGTAGGGAAGAAGGGTTGACAGCAGGGAATGACTGAAATGCTGACTCCATTCTAAACATGGGTCCATGTCCATCACCATTTGTGCTAAGTGTTCCGACTTCCAGCATTCCCTCACCATGGGTAAACTCCTGGGATTTTCAAAATCGTCTGTTGCTTGCAGCATCTGAGAGATAGTTCGCGGTAAAAAAATACGCATGCCTTGAATGTGGATTACACCTTGGGTGAGTGGTTGAATCAGTGATGTTGTGTTAAGCAGCAGGAAACGCACTGTTATGTTAGAATGAATACTGTCCAAATGTTTAGGATGGGTTAGCGCATTGTCAAGCAACAAACTAACTTTAAAGGCAAGATTCTGTTCCTGGCAGTAGTGTCCCAGAGCTGTGTTACCTTCAGCTGATGCTGCGCTGTTTATAATTTCCAACTTTTTTCAAGTGTTAAAGCGGTTCTCTGCCGCTCAGCTGACGGCCCAGGACATGACATCGGACGCTTAGGAGGCATAGTTAAATATTTCAAGCGCAAAATCACTGCACCGTAGGTTAAACCAACAGAAGTTTAAGATCGCGCATCCACACCTTGCCAAAACCAATGCGAGAGTGGCAGGAGAGAGATTGTGAGGTGCACGCGCACCTGATTTGTATTGCGGGAAAGCAGTGCTTCTTGTACCAAAGGTGAGACTGTGAGGTGTGCGCACTTGACTTGTATTGGCGGGAAGGCAGTGCTCTTCGCATAACTGTGAATTTTGGACGCATATAACGAGACGTTGGTACAAATAGGTTCTTCACATAACTGTGAAGCTGCATTGTCTGAAGACGCATATAACGAGGATAGGGTGTATAAAGAACACAATTAAAAACATTTTTTTAAATTAAATGCAATCGTGAACAATAGCCATATCAGAAATGCTGATCAAGTCAGCTAATTCCCAAAGAGAACTCTGATAGGCTAATCAGATGGTTCACTGCTGCTCAGCAATAGAACACAAAAAAATCACGTACAATTAACGTAAGATACATAAGATTAATTTATATAGATAAACTGATCATATGTACATAAAGTGACACTTGGTTACACGGGTGTCTGTACATAAGGTGACTGACAGGAAATGATAAAGTATTGATGGTAGGATAATGGGTGGAGGTGTTGATCGGCCTACGGCTTAGGGAAGAAACTGATTTTGAGTCTGGTGTCCTGGCATGGATGCTGCATAGGCTGTTCCCTGGTAGGAGAGGGGGCAAACAGTCATGACCAGGATGGGTGGGATCCTTTAATGATAATGCTGGCCTTCTTGTGGCATCTTTTTGTATATAGGTCGTTGATGGCAGGTAGGCAGGTGCCAGTGGTGTATTGGGCAGTTTCAACTCCCTGTTTCCCTGTTTCTCTGTTTCTAAAGCACTCCTGTCCACTGCAGTGTGGTTTTGTAGCATGTCAGGATGTTCCTTACTGGATATGAAGAAGATGGTGAATATTGGTGTGCATGGCCTTCTGAGAAAGTGGAGGCATTGGTGTGCTTTCTTGACTGTGGAGTTTGTGTTCTGGGACTGAGATGTTGTGGGAGATGTGCTGTTCCTGGGTTTGAAACTGCTTGCCATCTGCCCTGCTGTGCTGCCGATGTGAAGGGGGGTGTGGTTTTCCTGAAGTCAATGACCATCTCCTTTGTCTTGTTGACACTATTCCTATTAGGACTGTAGGAATATCGATACTAGAAGTTAATCATCTGTTTAGGAGGGACCTGATTGTTTGGGGAAAATGAGAGTGATTACAAAAAAATACCAGCCTTTCCAGGACATACAGTGAATTAGTGATTTTTTTAAAAACTGGAATTTATACTGTAAAGCTCATAGAACTATTTTTAAAATTATTCTTGCTAAGTTATTTTTTATGTACAGTCCTGCTTGAGAATGTTGTAAACTTTATCAAACCCATCTGTGGTAGTTTGCAGATTCCACTCTGATCTCATCAGCTACCTCAGAACCCACAAGGCTGAAGTGGAGACAAAATCTTGAGGGTCTCCCTAAGAAAGGGCATCCTAGTGAAATCTTGATTTTGTGCATAAGAATCTTGATCAATACTGAAAAGCAATTCATTTCAAAGTTGACAAACATCAGTAATTTGAAGTTCAAGAGGTCAAATTTAAAAGTACATTTATTATTGAAGTATGTATGCTATATATAGCTTTGAGAGTCATCTCCTTACAAGAATCTGCAAAACAAAGAAACCTAACAGAACCCATTAAAGACTGTCAAGCACTCAATGTGCAGGGGGAAAAACAACTCATGCACACCAAAAAGTATGCAAATAAAATTTAAAAGACAGATTCTGCAGATACTGGAAATCCAAGCAATTCACACAAAATGCTGGAGGAACTCGGGTGGTCAGGCAGCATCTCTGGAAATGAACAGTTGACCTTCCAGGCCGAGACCTACCTTCAGGACTGGAAAAGGGGAAGTCCCCAGAATAAAGTGGTGGGAAGAGGGGAAGGAGGATAGTGAGAAGGCCTTGGGTGAAGCCAGGAGGTGGGAAAGGTAAACAGCTAGAGAGGAAGGAATTTGATAGGAGAGGAGAGTGGACTATAGGAGAAAGGGAACGAGGAGAGGACCCAGTGGAGGCGATAGGCAGGTGAGATGAGGTAAAAGGCCTGAGTGGGGAATAAAAGAAGAGGGGAGGGCAGGGATAAATGTTTTTCCTGGAGTGAGAAATCAATTTTCATGTGTCAGGTTGGATGCTACATAGATGGAATATAAGGTGTTGTTCTTTCACCCTGAGAGTAACCTCATCGTGACACAGGAGACCATGGATAGACATATTGTAATGGGAATTGGAATTAAAATGTTTGCCACCAGAAAGTTCTGCTTTTGACAGATGGAGTGGAGGAGCTCGACAAAGTAGTCCTCCAAATTTTCAATGGGTCTCATCAATGTAGAGGAGGCTGTATCAGGAGCGCTTTATCCAATCATAGAGAAGTACGACATAGAAACAGGCCCTTTGGCCCATCTAGACTATGCCAAAGCCATTTAAACTGCTCACTCCCAACAATCTGCACCAAGACCATAACTCTCCATATGCCTATTATTTATGTACCTATCCAGATTTTTCTTATACATTGAAATCGAGCTCACATGGGCCACTTGTGGCAGCTCAGTCCACGCTCTCATGACTCTGAGTGAAGAAGTTTCCACTCATATTCCCCTTAACCTTTTCACCTTTTAGCCTTAACCCATGATCTCTGGTTGTAGTCCCACAAAACCCCAGTGGAAAAAAGCCTGCTAATATTTACCCTATATGTGCCCCTCATAATTTTGTATCGCTCTATCAAATCTCTCAATCTTCTACATTCTGAAGAATACAGTCCTAACCTATTCAATCTTTCCTTATAACTCAGGTCCTCCGGTCCTGGCAGCATCCATGTAAAATTTCTCTGCACTCTTTCAAAGTTGTTTACATCTTTCCTGTAGGTAGGTGACCAAAACTGCACACAGTACTCCAAATTAGGCCTCACCAATGTCTTATGCAACTTCATAATATCCCATTTTCTGTTTGCAATACATTGATTATTGAGGACCAGTGTGCCAAAAGCTTTCTTTATGACCCATCTACCACTTCCAACAAATTATGTACCTGTATTCCCAGATCCCTTTGTTCTACCACATTCCTCAGTGCCCTGCCGTTCACTGTGTTCCTGGTTGGTCCTGCTGAAGTGCAAAACCTCACACTGGTCTACATTAAATTCCACCTGCCATTTCTCAGCCCATTTTTCCAGCCTTCCTCACTGTCCACTGCTCCCCCACTCTTGGTGTCATCTGCAAATTTGCTGATCTAGTTAACCACGTTATCATCCAGATGATTGATATAGGTGACAAACAACAAAGAGCCCAGCACCAATCCCTGTGGTACACCACTAATTGGAGGCCTCCAGACAGAGGGGCAACTCTCTACGACCACTCTGTGGCTTCTCCCACAAAGCCACTGTCTAATCCAATTTACTACCTCATCCTGAATGCCATGCGACTGAACTTCCTTGATCAGCCTCCTATGCGGGACATTGTCAAATGCCTTACTAAAGTCCAGGTAGACAACACCCACTGCCTTGTCTTCATGCACTTTCCTGGTAACTTGCTTGGGGGAAAAAAAAACCTAAGATTGGTTAAACATGACCTACCATACACAAAACCATGCTGCTATCCTTAGTCAGTCCATGTCTATCTAAATACTTGTGTATTCAGTCCTTAGAATACCTTACAATAACTTTCCCACTACTGATGTCAGATCACTGGCCTATAATTTTATGGTTTCTGTTTAGAGCCTTTTTCTTTTTTTTTTAAATTTTATTTTTATTTGGATAAGGAGTTCACAATTATTATGTACTTTTTTCACACATATAACCTTTTCCATTTTTTTATATGTATAAAACCACAATTATTTATACATTCTTAAGTACACATTGAGATGATATAAAAGCAAAATAAACATTTAAATAGATAATTATGTACTGTGGTAAATCTAACCTATTAGGCTAAGTAATGAAATTAGTTGTTAAGAAAAATGGTAATAATAGTTTCCATACAACCCTTCTGGACCATTTCCACTGGTCCAAAATGTTGCATACAAGCCTATATACCAACCATTGTAGGTGTTTATATCCCAATTTGTTCGTGCTTGTTCCTGCCCGCAGACATAATTATCCAATCCCTATGTACTTATTTACTTAATTTTTCAAACAGCAGAACAACATTGGCTATCTTCAATCATGTGGTATCTCTCCTGTTGTTAAGGAGGTTTTAAATATCTTTGCTAAGGCCCCAGTAATTTCTACACTTGCCTCCCGTAGAGTCCGAGGGAACACCTTGTTAGGCCCTGGGGATTTATCCACCCTGATTTGCCTCAGGGTAGCAAAACATCTCCTCCTCTGTAATTGGTACAGGGTCCACGAAGTTGATGATGTTTTTCCTCAATTCTATAGACTCTGTAATTGTCTCCCGAGTAAATACAGATGCAAAGTGTTCATTTAAGATCTTCTCCCATCTGTTGTGGCTTCACACATGGATTACCATTCTGGGCTTCCAGAGCAGGGGTCACCAACGTTTTTTGCACTGCGGACCGGTTTAATATTGACAATATTCTTAATATTCTTGCAGACCAGCCGACCGGGGTGGGGGGGGTGGAAATGTGTGGGTGCGTGTTCAAGTAGGGTTGCCAACTTTCTCACTCCCAAATAAGGGACAAAAGTACCAGTCAAATACGGGAGGCTTGTGTTTACCTCGAGAAAGACTACCATAACCATGAAGCCTTGTGCGGGCACCTGTGTGCACATGCGGGTAGGTGCCGATTTTTTTCCTACAAATCGATTTTGGCTTAATCTTCCCGATTCTATTAAGCGAAACTACACTGTACATACATTATTTCTACTTTATATAGGCTGTGTATTTATCATATCATTTCTGCTTTTACTATATGTTAGTGTTATTTTAGGTTTTATGTGTTATTTGGTATGACTTGGTAGGTTATTTCAAGTTCAACAGTGCATGACAGGGAATGAGGAAAGGTGCAGCTGACTCATGTTGTTGCCTTTGCTGCCCAGTGGTTGGGGACCGCTGTTCCAGAGGACCAATTTTGTACCTAGTGATCCTATTGCTCTTAATGTACCTATAGAATCCCATGGGATTCTCCGTTACCTTGTCTGCTGGAGCAACTTCATGCCTTCTTTAGACTTCCTGATTACTTTTTTAAGTGCTTTCTTGTAATGCATAAGCAGCTCATTTGTTCCTACTTGCTGAGACCTGCTGTGCATCTTTTTTTTCCTAAACAAGGGTCTCAACTTCTATTGAAAACCAAGTTTTCTTATAGCTATTATCTTTACCTTTTATTCGGACAGGCACGTGCAAGCTTTGTAGTCTCAAAATTTTGTTTTTGAAGGTCTCCCACTTACCAAGTACACCCTTGCTAGAAAGCGGCCTGTCCCAATCCACACTTGACAGATAAAGACCCTAAGACGGTAAGACATGGGAGCAGAATTAGGCCATTCATCCCATTGAGTCTGCTCCGCCATTTCATCATTGTTGATCCTGGATCCCACTCAATCCCATACACCTGCCTTCTTGCCATATCCTTTGATGGCTCTGGGTACCCCCACCATAGTAAACATCCTCTCCACATCCACCTTATCTAGTCCTTTCAACATCTGGTAGGTTTCAATGAGATTTCCCTGCACCCCCCCCCCCCGGCATTCTTCAAAATTCTAGTGAGTACAGGCCCAAAGCTGCCAAACACTCGTATGTTAACCCCTTCATTTCCAGAATCATCCTTGTGAACCTCCTCTGGACACTTTCCAGTGACAACATATCTTCTCTGAAATATGGGGCCCAAAACTGTTGACAGTACTGCAAGTGTGGTTTGACTAGTGTCTTATAAAGCCTCAGCATTGTCTCCTTGCATTTATATTCTATTCCCTTGAAGTAAATGCTAACGTTGCATTTGCCGCCTTTACTACAGACTCAACCTGTGAATTAACCTTCTGGGAGTCTTGCACGAGGACACCTAAGTCACTCTGCACCTCTGATGTTTGAATTTTCTCCCCATTTATATAATAGTCTGCATTATTCTTCCATCATCTAAATCACTGACAAAAAATGTAATAAGTAGCGGTCCCAATACTGGCCCCTGAGGAACACCACTAGTCACTGGCAACCAACCAGAAAAGGCCACCTTTATTTCTTCTCACTACCTCCTGCCTGTCAGCCATTCCTTTATCCGTGCTACTATCGTTCCTGAAACGCCATGGGACTTTATCTTGTCAAACAGCCTCAAGTGTGGCACCTTATCAAATGCCTTCTGAAAATCTAAGTAAATGACATCTACTGCCTCTCCTTTGGTTACCTGCTTGTCACTTCCTTAAAGAACAGATTTGTCAGGCAAGATTTCCCTTTACAGACTCATAGTCATAGTCATACTTTATTGATCCTGGGGGAAATTGGTTTTCATTACAGTTGCACCATAAATAATTAAATAGTAATATGTAAATTATGCCAGGAAATAAGTCCAGGACCAGCCTATTGGCTCAGGGTGTCTGACCCTCCAAGGCAGGAGTTGTAAAGTTTGGTGGCCACAGGCAGGAATGACTTGCTATGACGCTCAGTATTGCATCTCGGTGGAATGAGTCTCTGGCTGAATGTACTCCTGTGCCCAACCAGTCCATTATGTAGTGGATGGGAGACATTGTCCAAGATAGCATGCAACTTGGACAGCATCCTCTTTTCAGGCACCACCGTGAGAGAGTCCAGTTCCATCCCCACAACACCACTGGCCTTATGAATGAGTTTGTTGATTCTGATGGTGTCTGCTACCCTCAGCCTGCTGCCCCAGCACACAACAGCAAACATGATTGCACTGGCCACCACATACTCATAGAACATCATCAGCATCATCTGGCAGATGTTAAAGGACCTCAGTCTCCTCAGGAAATAGAGACGGCTCTGACCCTTCTTGTAGACAGCCTCAGTGTTCTTTGACCAGTCCAGTTTATTGTCAATTCGTATCCCCAGGTATTTGTAATCCTCCACCATGCTGACTTTGACTTGTTATATCATTAGTCTCCAAGTACCTTGAAACCTCATCCTTAATAATAAACTCCAACACTTTCCCAACCACTGAGATTAGGCTAACTGGCCTATAATTTCCTTTCTTTTGTCTTCCTCCCTTCTTAAAGAGTGGAGTGACATTTGCAATTTTCCAGTCCTCTGGGAGCATGCCAGAATCAAATGATTCTTGAAAAATCATGACCAATGCATCCATTATCTCTTTAGCAACCTCTCTCAGGACTCTGGGATGTAATCAGTCTGGTCCAGGTGACTTGTCCACCAGAAAACCTTTGAGTTTGCCTTTCATGCTTTCCTTTGTAATAGCAATGGCACTCACTCCTGCTCCCTGACACTCACGGACCTCTGGAACACTGCTAGTGTCTTCCACAGTGAAGACTGATTAAGTTAATCTTTTTCCCCCATTACTACCTCACCAGCATCATTTTACAGGGGTCCAGTATCAACTTTCACCTCCCTTTTACTCTCTATAGAACTGAAAATACTGTTAGTATCCTGCTTTGTATTAGTGGCTAGTTTGCCCTCATATTTCATCTTTTCCCTTGTAGCTTTTTTAGTTGCTTTTTGTTGAATTTTAAAAGCTTCCCAATTATCCATCTTCCCACTCACCTTTGCTACCTTATATGGCCTTTCTTTGGCTTTTATGCAGTCTTATGCAGTACCCTTGTCAATCACGGTTGCCAACCCTGTCATTTGAGAACAACTATTTCTGTGGGACATATCTGTTTTGCACCTTGTTAACTATTCCCAGAAACTTCAGCCACCTCTGCTCTGCCGTCATCCCCACCAGTATGCTCCTCCAATCCACCTGGGCAAGCTTCTCTCTTATGCCTCTGTAACTCCCTTTATCCCATTGCGATACTGATACATGTGAGTTATGCTTCTCCTTCTCAAACTGCAGTATGAATTCAATCATATGATCACTGTCTCCCAAGGGATCCTTTATGCTAAGCTCCCTAAAAGGATCTGGGTTATTACACGACATCCAATCTAAGATGGCCTTGCTCCAAGTGGCTCTAAAAAGCCATCTAATCGGCTTTCCTTCGCTTATGATCTGACACCGACCTGATTTTCCCTATCTCCTTGCATAATGAAGTCCCCATTACAATTGTGACATTACCCTTATTACATGCGTTTTCCAGCTCCCTTTGCAATCTCAATTCTACATGGTGGCTGTTATTTGGAGGCCTATATATGATTTCCCACAAAGGATATTTTTACCCTTGCAGTTTCTAAACTCCACCCACAAAGATTCAACAATCTCTGGCCCTATGTCACCTTTCTAAAGATGTAATTCCATCTCTTACTAACAGAGCCACACCACTGCCTGTCCTTTCGATACAAAGTATAATCTCTGGTGTTAAGCTCTCAACAATGGCCTTCTTTCAGCTAGGACTCAGTGATGCCCACGACATACAGTCCAATCTGTAATTGCTCCACGAGTTTGTCCACCTTATTCTGAATGCTATTTGCGTTTATATACAGCACCTTCAGTCCTGCATTCTTCACCTTTTTGAATTTTGTCTCCATGGTACAATTTAACTCTTTGCTCTGTTTGTTTGCATTGTACCCAGTCATTGGCTTGTTCTTCCTTGCATTCATGTTACACCTGTAGCCTCCTGGTAAGCCTCAGGCTCGCTCAGCTCACTTTCGTCTGGGGGAGCAGCCTTCGGCCCCGCCAAACTGGGTAATCAAGTTTGTGTGGATGCCATGTGATGTACCCCACACCGCCAATTAACAGACAGCACACAATGTACGATTTACAGATTACACTTTATAGATCTTACTGGAACTATGTAATTAATCGAGATACAATATAAAAGGTGCCAAACTTAATCAGAGTTCAACCATTTTGTGCTCAACCGTTGGAGCTCAATTAATGGAGTCTTCCTTCCACCATTTGATCTCCTCCGACCTCCTCGACCTGCCGCCTGGGACCAACCACAGTGGTTGACCAGAGTGCGTCCAGCACGTTCTTCCTCTTCGGTTCTCTTCCCAAAAAGCCCTGGGCTTCGGACTCCCTCTTGGGTCTGATCCTCGCCCAGTTTACAGCATCTCTCTCATCGCGTCTCCTGTCTCTGTCCCCATCGCGCCTTCTGCCCAAAGCCTGCGAAAACAATAGCTTACAGACACACAAGAAAGAATAACATCTATCCCAATTGGTTAGCAAATTAATACAATTCTCGTTATCAGTAATTATAACCCAAACAAGCTGCTACTGCTAACTCAGCAGTTAACATTACAGAGGAGCCATTTTATTAGCCTTAGCAAATAACATGAAAGAAGAAACCACTTACACATCCATCATCTACTTATAAAACTGCTGGCACACCCTCAGCTCCCTCCTACTGATTCCCATCCTGTACCATAGAAGTTTAAACCACCTCCATTTTGAATACAATTAAAATAGGTCTTTCTCCAATTTAGAACCTCAACCCATGGATCAGACCTATCTTTTTCCATATTTGCTTTGAAGTTGATGGCATTATGATCACCAGATGCAAAATGTTCCCCTGCACAAACTTCTGTCACCTGCCCTGTCTCTTTCCTTAATCACAGATCCAGTATCGCACATGCTGTCGTTGGGACTTGCATGTACTGATGAAGGATGCTTTCCTGAACACATTTGACAAATTGTATCCCATCTAGTCTTTTTACATTATAGGATTCCCAGTGGAAAGTTATAATCACCTACTACTATAACAGCCTTCTTTCAATCGGCTACGATCTCTTTACAAAGTTGTTACTCTAAATCCCTTGGACTGGCTGTGTAATAGCATTGTGTTAACCCCTACACTACCATGCTGCCCCCATCTTCCATTCTATAAATAAATTCATAAAAACTGTAGGGTTCAGTTTTTCTTTCAAATGCAAGTATTAAGATCTCAGAACCACAGAAGTATTTATTGTTTATTAATTAGTAAAAAATGCAGTAGGCGACATCTGATTCTCTGATTAGTGCTGTCTAATAGAGGAGTCTGGAAATTTAAATGTGCTGTCAGTGGTAGAGGATTCCATAGCTTTGGGCAGAGAAGTCAGCTAATGTCTTGTACTATGCTTGCCAATTTTGTCTAGTAATGATAATTGATGACAATCTGAATAAAATGTGTTGATGCAAAGTCTTACTCTTGTGCTTTTTATCCCCCAAAGGGAGAAGTTGGACTCTTATTTCTGTTTGCTGTTTAATGATAAGCAGCCTTTGTTTGACCACATAATTTACTTGCTCCAGCGGGCATTAGACTGTTCACAAAAAGAAGCACAGAATTACGCTGCCTTGATAGATAGAGAGGTAAGTGCTGTTTGCTGTTGTGGACTCTTGTGTAAACAAGTTTGTATAGAACTTTCTCTATATTAACATGAAGAAATATTCATACCAAAAAAGTTTAGTTAAGCTGGCAAAGGTTGGGAAAGAGAGTGTACATTGAAGCTTAGAGTGATAATTATACAGCATAGGCTTTAAAACTGAAGACTTAGCCATCAATGTGGGGTCAAAAATGTCCAATTGACTAGATTTAGAAGATTGCAGAATTCTCACAGTTTAGAGATTTGGATAGGGTGTCAATACCAAAAAAAAATACAAGCACGAGACTGGATTATATTCTTCGCTTTCTTTTCTTGTGCAGAAAAACAAACAGGCTTGGATCTTGAATAGGAAAATTAGGAAATATGTAAGATAGGAAATACAGTCGGCCCTCCTTATCCACGGATTCAACCAACCGTGGATCGAAAATATTTGAAAAAAAATTCCAGCAAGTTCCAAAAAGCAAAACTTGAATTTGCCGTGCGCCAAGCACTACGCTTAATCCACGTGAATGAAGTGATGTGTAGGCATGCCCTGCTGTAGCCTCCCGCCATTTCACAGATCCTCAGTCTCTCTCCAGCACTCATTGTTTGAGCATTGTTGGCCTTGCTACTTGTGTTGTGTGCCCCCTTTGTTTCTGTGAAAGAATGGCTCTTAAAAAGCAATTAAGTGGTCAAAGCAATTCCTCTGAGGCCAAGAGAGAGTGTAAAGTGCTATCTCTCGCTAAGAAAATAAAAATCTTAGATCTTTTGAAAAGTGGCATGTCACTCGCCGAAGTGGGCCGTAAAGTCGGTAAGAATGAATCGAGCATTCGCACAATAAAGCAGAAAGAAGGTGAAATTCATGGAAGTGTTAGTGCTACCCCTACAATGGCAAAAATGGTCTCTCTGGTTCGTGATAAAGTGCTTGCGAAGACTGAGAAAGCATTAGGTATGTGGCTGGAGGACATGTCACAGAAGCATATCCCTGTTGATGGCAAAATTATGCGTAAAAAAGCATTTAGCCTCTATGAGCACCACTGTGAGGGGGTTGAGGAGAGCGAGAGGAAGGAGTTTCTAAGGGTAGTAAGGGATGGCTGGCTAGCTATGTAAAGTGCTACAGCCTCAAGAACTTAAAGATCACGGGAGAATCGGCATCGACTGATGCTGAGGCAGCATCAGCGTTCCCAGAAGAGCTCAAGAAACTCATAGAAGAGAAAGGCTACCTTTCAGAGCAGGTCTTCAATTGTGATGAAACAGGCTTGTTCTGGAAGAAGATGCCCAATTGTACCTACATCCATAAGAGTGCCAAGCAGGTCCTGGGGTTCAAGGCCTGGAAAGATCGTCTTACTCTGGTGCTGTGTGGCAGTGCAGCCAGTCACATGATCAAGCCAGGACTCGTCTACCGAGCAAACAATCCCCGGGCCCTTAAGAACAAAAACAAAAATTGCCTACCTGTGTTCTGGCAACACAACAAGAATGCTTGGGTGACAGCGATCTTGTTCTTGGTATGGTTCCACCAGTGCTTCATTCCTGAAGTGAAGAAATACTTCGAAGAGAAGGGGCTGCCATTCAAGGTCCTCATAATTGACAATGCTCCTGGCCATCCCCAATCTCTCTGCTTTGCTGAGGATAACGTGGAAGTGATGTTCCTGCCTCCTAACACTACGTCACTGCTGCAGCCACTTGATCAAGGCATCATCAAGTGCATTAAGGCGACTTGCACCCTCCTCACCTTCGGGGGGATTTGGGCTGTCCTTGATGCTAACCCTGACTGCAGCATCGTGGATTTATGAAAGAGCTTCAGAATTGCAGATGCAATTGTGCTTATTGCAGAGGCTGTAGACACCCTAAAGCCTGAAACAGTCAATATATGTTGGAAGCTATTATGGAGTGAGGTAGTCAATGATTTCAGGGGCTTCCCCACTATTGATGTAGAAGTCAGGAATATCTTGAATGTTGGAAGAGAAGTTGGTGGGGAAGGCTTCTCTGACATCGAGGACGATGTCAAGGAACACATAGAAGAGCATAGAGAAAACCTTACCGACGAGGAACTCGAAGATCTGCTGAAATCCTCTACGGATGATGATGCAGAAGATTTAGCGGACGCAGAGTCATCAATTTGGACTCTTGAAAAATTTGCAGCAGTTTTTCAACAGGTGCAAGTGTTAAAGGATATGATCCTTGAGTACGGTCTTTTGATGGAACAAAGCCTCCGTGTCACCCGAGGGATAACAACATGCCTACAACCACTGCAAGATTTGTTTGATGATGCAAAGAAAAAAGAAAAAACAGCTTCCTATAACAGTGTTTCTAACTAAAGCATCTGTAACTATGAAGCCTCGACCTTCAACGCTTGAAGATCCTCATCCCTCAACCTCCACAGATCCTGACATTAGTATTATTGAGCCTCTTCCAATACGTCATTGTTCCCTAAACAATACAGTATAATGACTATTTACATAGCACTTACATTGTATTAGGTATTATAAGTAATCTAGAGATGATTTAAAGTATGCGGGAGGATGTACGTAGGTTATATGCAAATACTACGCCATTTTATATAAGGGACCTGAGCATCCGCGGATTTTCGTGTCCGTGGTGGGTCCTGGAACCAATCCCCCACGGGTACCGAGGGACGACTGTACCTGGAAAACTCAGGTCAGGCAGCATCTGTGGAAAGAGAAATAGTTTATTGGGTCCAATAATGTAACTGAGGAAGTCTGATGAGGAGTCTTTGGACTGAAATATTAGTTGTTTCCCTTTTCAGAAATGCAATCTGATATGCTTAGATTGTCCAGCATTTTCTATTTTTATCTCTGGATTAAGACTTCTGAACTGACCCTTGTGACACACTTTATATAGTCTCTATCCTTGCCTTCCTTGTCTGCATGAAATTTTTGTCATACTTTTCAAGTCTCCTTTACTCAAAATATGAAGTATCTACCATGATAGATTTCTGCATACTTGTGTAAAATAATGCACATAAGCACAAACATTAGCCAGCAGCTTAAGAAGTATTACCTTGAGAGAGATCTGATCACTTAATCTGGAATAAGCTGTTTGTAGTATTAGTAAAATAGCAAATAATTGTGTACTGCAATTTGCTTCTATATTGAGTCATGTGTACTTATTGTTTTTTTTGTTTCATTGCAATATAGATCTTTTCAGTTTGGCAGTTTTGTGTTTCTTCTCTAGGGTCGTAGAGCTGTAAAACATGGAACATTGCTTTCGTGTCAAGAAACAAAGCTTGAAGTTTTTGTAAGTAGTACCATTTTTTTGCACTATGCATCCAACACACATTGTTTAAGATAACTGCTCAACAGCTGTAGGAACAACCCTATTTTGCAACATGGCAGTGATTTAATAGAAATCAGTGATGCATGCCATGAAACAAAATTATCATAATATTTCTTGGCTGATCGGCCCCTTTGACAAATACCTAGTTACCTTTTGGTTTTCTGTGAGGAGAAATAGACATAAAGTGGTCACTAATGAATCCCAGGAAGAATTCTTCAAGATGCTGTGATGTACAGAATGAATTATCACAAGGAGTAAATGAGACAAGGAGACGCATTTAAGGAGAAGCTGGAGGGAGATGCATAAGGGTGTAAAGTTAAATGTAATTTGCTAAATTATTAATGCATGTATGCATTTCTAAATGACAATAAAAGAGGACTGAGTGTTCTCATAATCTAAATGAAAAGCGGTGGGAGAATGAAAAAAGCACATGTAAACCAAACAGGCTGATTCATGATCTTATGGAGAACATGTTGTCAGTACTCAGATCAAGCAGCAGTTGAAGGAAGATGCAGATTGATATTTCAGATTGCTGACATTTGATATATGAATGAATTGCTGAGTAGTTACTACTATTGTAACAATAGCACTGATACAACTAATAAATTCTTTTAAATGTTTTTGGGCAATCTGAGGAGAGTATTACAATGTTTATTGCGAATTTTTCTTCCAGAATATTTTAGACAGTGTCTTGCAGTCACCTCTTCATGTTGAGATTCTTCACTCAAGTGTTGTATCCCATCAGGCATTTGCTTTGCGTCTTCTCTCCTGGCTCAGCCAGCTTATTGGTCGTTCGGGCAAGTACAAAACTTTGGCTGAATCTTTTTTTAAAAGAAAGGTGTTGCAATAATTATGGGTAATTTTAATCTTTACATAAGTTGGCATGTATGTATTCAGTGTAACACACACAAAATGCTGAAAGAACTCAGCAGGCCAAAGAGCATCTGTGGAAAAAAGTACAGCTGACGAGTCCTGCTGAAGGATTTTGGCCCGAAGCGTCAACAGTACATTTTTCCACAGATGCTGCCTGGCCTGCTGAGTTCCTCCAGCATTTTGTCTGTGTTGCTCGGATTTCCAGCGTCTGCAGGTTTTCTCTTGTTTGTGTATTCAGTGTAGATTTTTATTAGAATATGCTGTTCAATCAACTAGACAACAGAATACTTTAAATCAGCTCATCTGCAATTAAACAGGGTGGTTAATTAATGATCTTACAGAAAAATGGGAATGCTTAAAAACCAACAAAGAATACCTAACAAAGGAGTTCCTAACCTGGGGTCCACGGACGCCTCAGTTAATGGTAGGGGTTCATGACGTGAAAAAGATTGAGAACCCCTGGTCTAACAGAAAGTAGAGTGTGAAAGTAGATTATCAGGATAACCTAGAAAATAGAACATAGAAAATCTACAGCACATTACAGGCCCTTTGTCCCACAACGTTGTGCCAACCATGTAACCTACTCCAGAAGCTGCCTAGAATTTCCCTACTACATAATCCTCTATTTTTCTAAGCTCCATGTACCTATCTAAGAATCTCTTAAAAGACACTATTTTTTCCGCCTCTACCTTCACTAGCAGTGCATTCCACACAACCCACCATTCTGTGGGCACGTGGCCAAGTGGTTAAGGCACTGGACTAGCGACCTGAAGGTCGTGAGTTCAAGCCCCAGCCGAGGCAACGTGTTGTGTCCTTGAGCAAGGCACTTAACTACACATTGCTCTGCGACGACACTGGTGCCAAGCTGTATGGGTCCTAATGCCCTTCCCTTGAACAACATTGGTGTTGTGGAAAGGGGAGACTTGCAGCATGGGCAACTGCTGGTCTTCCATACAACCTTGCCCAGGCCTGCGCCCTGGAGAGTGAAGACTTTCCAGGTGCAGATCCATGGTCTCGCAAGACTAACGGATGCCTTTTATACCACTCTGTGGAAAAACTTACCTCAGACATACCCCCCGTACCTACTTCCAAGCACCTTAAAACTATGCCCCCTTTTGTTAGCCATTTCAGCCCTGGAAAAAAAGCCTCTGGCTATCTATACGATCAATGCCTCTCATCATCTTAAGCACCTCTATCAGGTCACCTCTCATCCTTCATCACTCCAAGGAGAAAAGGCCAAGTTCAGTCAACCTATTCTCATAAGGCATGCTTTCCAATCCAGGCAACAGCCTTGTAAAACTCCTCTGCACTCTTTATAGCGTCCACATCCTTCCTGCAATGAAGTGATCAGAACTGAACACAGTACTCCAGTAACTAAGGTCTTATATAACTGTAACATTACCTCACGGCTGATGAAAGCCAACACACCATACACCTTCTTAACAACACAGTCAACCTGCACAGCAGCTTTGAGTGTCCTCTGCACACGGACCCCAAGATCTCGCTGATTCTCCACGCTGCCAAGAGTCTTACCATTATTATTATATTCTGTCTTCAAATTTGACCTACCAAGGTGAGCCACTTCACACTTATCTGTGTTGAACTCCACCTGCCACTTCTCAGCCCAGTTCTGCATCCTATCAATGTGTCTTCAACACCTCCAGCTTTTGTATTATCAACAAACTTACAAAGCACCCTTCTACTTCCTTATCCAGGTCATTTATAAAAATCACAAAGAGGAGGGGTCTCAGAACAGATCCCTTCAGAACACCACTGATCACCGTCCTCCATGCAGAATACGAACCATCCACAACCATCCTTTGCCTTCTGTGGTCAAGCCAATTCTGGATCCACAAAGCAAGGTCTCCGTGGATCCCATGCCTCATTACTTTCTGAGGCTCACATTGGGAACCTTATCAAATGTTTTACTACATCCACTGCTGTACCTTCATCAATGTGTTTTGTTACATCTAGGAGAAAAAAAAACTACCAGCAAGAGTAGATAACAAATGGTAGCTCCATTAAATATTGGACGCTTTGAGAGCAAGACTGAATAGATAATGGTAGAAAATAAGGAAATGGAGATTTTAAACAAATCCTATGTATCTGTCTTCATGGTGGAAGACTCTTCTTCCCGAATAAAATCAGGGTAAAAGGGAGGAATAAGAAAATTGGGCAAATTGTTATTAAGAAAGCTATAGGGATTACGGACTGTCAACCTCAGAAGTGGCTGCCACAATGATAGGTGCACTTGTGATTTTCCAAAGTTTCTTAATTCTGGAAAGATCAAACTGGAATGGAAAATTCCAAGTGTATCTCTTGAATAATGTTGAACCATTGTAAAGAAAGGTCAGTTTAGAACAAGTACAGAACATATTGGAAATACTGAACAGGCAGTATTTTTTAGAGGAAGAAACAGTTAACATATGATGGTCTTTCATCAGAACTGGGAAAAATTAGAAGCAATTTTTAAGTAGAGCAGAAGGGGCTAAGAGGTGGATTGGGAATGTGGGAAGAATGAAAGGGTAGGTCTATGATGGTGTGGAGAACTGGAGAGACAGTAAGTGATATCACAGGCCAGCAGAGCATGGTAAAGGTCCATGTGGAAATTGTGCAAGTATGAGTGCAACCTGAAATAGAAGTGTGGAAATAGATGAAATATGATAGAGGGTCCTGTCAACTGTGGTAGAAGGGAAACCAAAATTCATTAAGGAACACACACAAAATGCTGGAGGAACTCAGCAGGCCAGGCAGCATCTATGGGAAAAAAATACAATTGATATGTTGGGCCAAGTCCATGTGTTGCTTGGATTTCCAGCATCTGCAGATTCTGTTTGCGTTCATGAAGGAAGGTATTTTAGAGGTACCTATGGGAAAGTCTCATATTTGGAGTAGATGGGCAGAAGAACTGAATGACCCCAGTGGAATCATTACAGGAGAAAGATGGGATTGTCAAATTAGATGTGGGAGAGTAAGCTTGTTTGTAATGGATATTTGATTGAGTGGGTTGGGCTTTTGTTCATCAGATTTGAGAAGAGTCAGACACATCTTATTGAAACTTAAGTTTCTAAAAGGACTTAGTTGATATGAAGAGGAAGTTTTCTCCATTCAAGAGGGAATCTGGGACTGGGGCAAAGCTTCAGAATAAGAGATCACCCATTTAGGAAAAGAGGATGAGGAGGATTTTCTCCTCTCAAAGGATCTGTGAATCTTTGGAGATTTTTACCATAGATGTGGGGCTGAAGTCGAAGTCAGATCACTTACCATTTTATTCAGTGGTGGAACATGCTCAAGAGCAGGGGTCCCCAACCTTTTTTGCACTGCGGACCGGTTTCATATTGACAATATTCTTGCGGTCCTGCGGGGGGAGTTGGGGGGGGGGTAGGGTTGCCAACGGACGAGAGTAGAGCCAAATACGTTGTTTACACAAAGAGACTACAGTGACCATGAAGCCTTGCGCGGGCACCAGTGCGCATGCGTGCTTTGCGTATGCGTGTACGTGCCGATGTTTTCCACAAATCATTTCTGTCCATTCTGTTCGGTTGGGGGGTGAGTGTTAATCACGACTGGAATATAGGTGATAAGTGGCTAATACACTCAATTACGTTTCTAAAAGGGTTTATCTAACGAATTTAATATTAAACGCAGCACATATTTTACTCGTGTGAATACAGTAATAAGTCAATTATCGGGGAGGACGGGAGCTTGAAGTAAGTGTTGAACAAACTTCCAGTAGAAGTGGTAGAAGCAGGTTCGATATTATTTAAAGTTAAATTGGATAGGAATATAGACAGGAAAGGAATGGGGGTTATGGGCTGAGTGCAGGTCGGTGGGACTTGGTGAGAGTAGCATTCGGCACGGACTAGAAGGGCAGAGATGGCCTGTTTCTGTGCTGTAATTATTATATGGTTATATAAGTAAGTCAATAGCATCATAACATTTTAAGTAACTTTTGGATATTAAACACACAGGACATATTTTCCCTGTATGAACATATAAAATCATTGCAACGCACTAATATCGCTGAATCAGTGGGAGCCCTGGGCTTGTTTCCCTGCAACAAGATGGTCCTATCGAGGGGTGATGGGAGACGGCGATACTCGAAGGGGGTTCCTTATGTCCAGTCTATTCCGCAATTAGTTTTCCTTGCATTCATTGCAGAGATATGTTGGAAATGGAAGCAACATTTTCAGTGCTTTTGTGGCTATCTCAGAATATTTAGCCTTGACTTTGATTCAGAATGCCGGCAGAGATGTTATGTCAAACATACTTTTCAGCCCGCCGTCATTTGCAAGCTCGAGGAGTTGATCTTCTTCCCGCGCTGACATGGATGACGTGCGGGTAATGACCTCGTGTGTGTAATGGCTCAACAGTGGGCGTGACTGGGAATGAGGAAAGGTGCAGCTGACTCGTATCACTAAATCATATCGTTTCCTCGCGGCCCAGTAGCGCATGCTTTGCGGCCCGGTACTGGTCCGTGGCCCAGTGGTTGGGGACCGCTGCTCAAGGGTATCAGGATGAAGGGTCTCAGCCTGATACGTTGATGGTACTCTTTTCTATAAATGCTACCTGGCCTGATGAGTTCCTCCAACACTTTGTGTGTTGTGTCTGTTGTCTTCAAACGCTTGCAAGTTTCCATGACCTTTATAATGACATGTGTGAAAGAGATTTGCAAACTTGTATTTCTATTAATACTGTCTCTTAGACCATCACTGGTGATCAATAGTTTAGGCCCAACATAATGCACTGCCAGACTGACATGAATATCTTAAGAAATGTCTGCCTATTTCTGTTAATAAATAGCTTCAGCCTGAAATTTTGTGATAAGTTAGGTACTCAAAGTTGCACCCAGTCCAAAATCTTTTATCTGGCTGTGTGAAACTTTATTGGGGTATATATTATCCACTAATCTATTTATTTTTTTTTAATTTTATTTTTATTTGGATAAGGAATTCACAATTATCATGTACTTTTTTCACACATATAACCTTTTCCATTTTTTATATGTATAAAACTACAATTATTTATACATTCTTAAGTACACATTGAGATGATATAAAAGGAAAATAAACATTTAAATAGATAATTATGTACTGTGGTAAATCTAACCTATTAGGCTAAGTAATGAAATTAGTTGTTAAGAAAAATGGTAATAATAGTTTCCATACAACCCTTCTGGACCATTTCCACTGGTCCAAAATGTTGCATACAAGCCTATATACCAACCATTGTAGGTGTTTATATCCCAATTTGTTCGTGCTTGTTCCTGCCCGCAGACATAATTATCCAATCCCTATGTACTTATTTACTTAATTTTTTCATTTTTTTTTTATCCCTTTCCCAAATCTTTCCCTTTACTTTGTTAATTCTCTATTTTCCAAAAAAAACAAACATTTAGACTAGGGGTGCTTACGTTAGCAATATTACTGTGTTGATGAGAAGAGCAATATAAATCATTAGGAGAGTCATCTAAAGTCTGCTCGCATTGGGGTTATATATTCAATCCATTTATTCCAGATTTGATAAAATTTTTCTTTTTGAGTTCTCAGGGAGTAAGTCAACTTTTCCATTTTAAATATTTCCAAGATAATTTCATACCAATCTTCTAATGTAGGTGGTATTGGATTTAGCCATTTTCTAGTGATTGATTTCTTACTTGCCGCTAAGAGGGCCTGCAACAACTTTATATCTTCCTTCTGTTCAAGGAACAATACATGCCCCAAATAGAGCGTCTCAAAGTTCAGAGGTATCTGGGACCTAAGTACCTTAACTAATGTTCTATGAATACCTTCCCAAAATAGACTTAATTTAGGGCAATCCCAGAAAATATGAAAATGATTTGCCTCCTTGGAGTCGCACCTTCTCCAACACATCACATTTGTATCTTTATATTTTTCCTGATATGGGGTCTTGAAGTATCTTATAATGTTTTTCCAACAATGTTCTCTCCAAGTCAAAGAATTAGTCGAGGACCATTGAAAGCTGCAGATTTCCCCCCAAGCCTCCTCTGAAAGTACCAACCCCGCTTCTTTCTCCCACTTCTCTTTAATATACAGTGTATTTACATTTTTAGCATGGGAGAGTGCATTATATGGGCGAGAAACTGATTTACTAGGTATTGAACTGCAAGCCAAATTCAGAATCTTGAAAAATTCTAATTCTACTGTTGATAGGTCTGTATATCTACAACTCTGGTTAACATAGTTTCGTATTTGAAGGTACCTAAAAAAGTCATTATGTTCTAGGCCATGTTTGTCCTGCAGGATTTGGAAACTTTGTAATACTCTTTTATCTATAAATGAGAGGTAGGTTGTAAGACCTTTCTTTATCCATAGCTCAAATCTTTTATCTCCTCTGTTGGGAAGGAATTCGGTATCATATGCACACCATCTAAAGAGTTTTAACATGTTATTAATTCCACATGAATTAACCACCTTCTGCCATACTTTTAATGTAAGATTTATCCAAGCATTATTAAATCTTTCCAACTGGGCCATCAATCCTTTGTCAGCTATTGAGGCCTGAAGAGGAAAACTGTTAACTAATCCAAATTCTATTTCCTTCCATCTAGCCTTATATTCCCTATTACACCAATATAACAGAGGGGTTATCTGTGAGGCATAAAAATAATTTCTCAGGCAAGGAAGAACCATACCTCCTCCTTCCTTCCCTAACTGTAAGGTGTTATATCGAATTCTAGGTTTCCTTCCTTGCCAAATGAAGCGGGAAATCCATTTGTCCCATTCCCTGAATTGATTATCATCCACCTCCACTGGTAAAGTACAGAAAAGATATAATAACCGAGGAAGAATATTCATTTTTATAGTATTTATCCTTGAATTTAAACTTAAAAAGGGGATAAGATTCCATCTATGCATATCTGCTTTTATCTCTGAGATTAATGGCCCATAATTTACCTGTGACAGTGTTGAAAGATCCTTTGGCAGGGTTATTCCTAAATATTTTAATGATTTAGCTTCCCACTTAAGATCGTATGTATCCTGCAATTTTTTGGATGGTGTATAATTTAGGGACATAACCTGCGTTTTCTTTACATTTATTTTATAACCTGATATTTTCCCAAAGTCATCCAACAGTGTAAACAATCCTATAAATGATTTTTCTGGTTCACTCAGATAGACCAAACATCATCTGCGAATAACGCCACTTTCTGTTCAATCCCTGCCACCTTGATACCTTTTACGATTTCGCTCTGTCTTATTAGTTGGGCAAGCGGTTCAATATATAGCGCAAAAAGGAGAGGAGAAATTGGGCATCCCTGTCTAGTGCCTCTCTCTAAAATGAAGGAGTCAGAGAGGTCCCCATTTATCTTAATTCGGGCTGTAGGGCTGTCATATAGAGTCTGAATTACTTTAATAAACCTTTCTTGAAAGCCGAATCTTCCTAACACTCTGTATAGGAATGCCCAACTAACCGAATCAAAAGCTTTCTCAGCGTCCAATCCTACTACCATTGTCTCTGTCTCGTTCTTATTAACCTGTTCTAATATGTGCAGAGTTCTCCTTATGTTGTCCTGTGTTTGTCTTTGTTGAATAAATCCAGTCTGGTCTAAATGGATTAGGCCAGGTAAAAGCTTTTCCAATCTGCGCGCTAATATAGATGTAAATAGTTTGTAATCTAAATTAAGAACACTATTGGCCGATAATTGCCACATTCTAGTTTATCTTTACCCTCTTTAGGAATAACTGAAATAATCGCTTCTCTCCAGGAAGGTGGAGTTTCTCCTCTCTGCAAGATCCAATTAAAGGTGTTAAGTAGTAATGGGGCTAACTGTGTCTTCAGGGACTTGTACCACTCTGAGGTAAACCCATCAGAGCCCGGGGACTTTCCAGCCTTTAACCTAGAGATGGCCACGTTCAGTTCTTTGACAGTTACTGGTTCTAATAAACTTTCATTTTGTAAATCTGTAAGTTTAGGTAGATCTAAAAAATTCAATACACTGTCTATATAGGGCTCATTGGGGTCCGGGGTTAGGAGTACAGCTCTCGATAATATGTTTCAAAACTCTCTTGAATTTTCCCTATTGTACTCTCCACAAGCTTTGTCTTTGGACTCTTTATTTTATGAATTGTATTGTCTGCTTGTTGTTTTCGTAATTTATATGCTAATAATCTAGCTGATTTACCTCCTACTTCATAATTCTTTTGTCTCAGGTAAAGAAAATTTCTTTGAGTTTCCAACGTATAAATATCATCAATTTCACTTTGCAATTTCCTAATTTCCTGTTTTCGATTTGAATTATTTTTGTTGCTATCTACAACTTGAAGTTGTTTTAATTTTCCTTGAAGGTCTGCTAATTTTTGTGCATTGATTTTTTTCATGTGAGTAGTAATGGAAATAATTTTCCCTCTCAGTACAGCTTTCAATGTATCCCATAAAATCACTGGTGATGTTTCTCCCGTGTCATTAAGGTCTAGATATTCTTTGATTTCTCCCCTTAATCTCTCCATTACTTTTGGGTTATTGAGTATATGTGAGTTTAGCCTCCATAGTGTTTTCCTCATTTTCCTTTCCAGGATTAGAGACATAGAGACTGGGCTATGATCCGACAGATCAATTGTTGCAATATTACAGTTTTTTATCCTGAGTCTATCTGTATTAAAGATAAAGAAATAGTCTATCCTTGAATAGGCTGAATGAGGGAAAGAGTAATATGTATAATCTTTACTAGTAGGGTGTAATTCCCTCCAGACATCTATAATTCCCAACTCCTCCATCAATGAATTCACTTTCCGAGTCAGAGGTTTATTCTGAGTAACTATTCTTGAAGAATCTAATATAGGATTTAATCTAATATTAAAATCCCCTCCACAAATTACTACCCCTCGAGAACTGACCATTAGGTCAAAAATGTGTCTATAAAATGACCATTCACTACCTGGAGGAGCATAAACATTCAGCAATGTTATTTCTGTACCTTCTATTCTTCCTGTGATTTTTACAAACCGTCCTTCTTTGTCTCTAGTCTCTGAAATATGTTCATAATTAAGAGTACTTGATATTAAAGTAGCTACCCCTCTTTTGTGACTCAATTTATATGATGAATAAAATACATGCTTAAAGCCCATTCTTTTTAATTTTCCATGTTCAGATTGGCTCATATGTGTTTCCTGGAGGAAAGCTATTTGTGCCCTCTCTTTTTTCAATTTAGACATAATCTTATTTCTTTTAATTGGATTCAAAACCCCATTAACATTATAGGAAATTATTTTTACCAATTCAGTTTGCATTTTTCTCCAGTAGAAAAAAAGCACTCTCCTTTTCTAACCAAACAGTAAGCAATCCCTTCTCAACAGTAAACCAAGACATATAACCACACCCTAGACATTTCTGAACGTATAACATTTGAAAATTTTTCCCGACTTCCCACAGTGAGGCCTGAGCTCCGACCCGCCTCAGTTCAGAGGGATAACCTCTATCTTCACCCTGTGTTAGAGGGCCCTCAGCAGTTTGAATAATCATAGAGAATTTTCTCCTATTTATGTCTCGACCATATTGCTATCATTCAAGTTATTCCGCCTAGTTTATTTTCAGTTACCAGTTTTCATTTTACTTTTAAGTCCAATTTACTCTTTTCAGTCAATTCTCTTAATTAATCTGTATTCTCTGTACATTCGCGTCTGAATATTTGCAGCTTTTCCTTGTAGTTTGACACTCTGGTTCGAGTGGAGAGTCCTCACCCCACTAACTGCCACGACTTCTGCCGAATCCTCTCCAGTAGCGACTCCGGTTGGGTGATAGCTTTAATAGGTAGTCCCCGGTCCGCCAGGTCCAACGTTGCCTCTTCCACCGTAGCGTAAGTTTTTGTCCCTTCGTCGTAAAAGACTCTCAGCCGAGCTGGATACAGGGTCTGGAATCTGATGTTGTTTTCCTTCAGGACTCTCCGTGTTTCCGTATATTCTTTCCATCTGGCAAGAATCCCCGGTGCGTAGTCGTGGTCTAAACTGATTTTGCAGTTGTTCCACATGAAACCTTTCTTTTGCCATGCTCTTTTAAGCACCTCTTCCTTCGTTCTGTAACTGAGAAATCTGATCAGAATCGATCTGGGCTGGGCGCCTGCCGGAGGCTGTGGTGCCAACGCGCGGTGAGCCCTTTCTATCTGTAGGTCTTTTGCAGCCGGTATATCAAGGTTCTCTCTGAGCAGCCTCTCCACGAAGGGAATCATCAATCCGGGTTTTCCTTCGGGAACTCCGTAGATCCTCACATTTTCCCTTCTCGAGCGGCCTTCCCGATCCACCAGCTTCCACTGGAGCTGGTCTTGTAGCTTCAGCATTTCTGCTATCACTTCCTCGGCGTTCCGTAGCTTCTCCTCAATACCAACAATCCTCGCTTCGGCTTCATCTATCTGCGAGTTAGTTTTTACTATTTCTCCTTTAATATCTTCCAGCTGTTTGCTGTTATCTTGTCGGAACTCGCAAATCTCTCCGAGAATCAAAGACAGAGTCACCGATTCCCCCTCATTATCTCCGTCCTGGCTTGCCATGGGGGAGCTAGGCCCGTTGCCTTGCTGCATCTCTTTATGTTTATCAGCCTTCGAAGCGGACTTTTTATTCTTGTTCTTAGACATCATCTTTGCCCCTTTTATTAATATAGTTATGCAATATTAAGTATTCGTCTAAATTCGATTTTGGGACAGTTTACCTTCTTTTTTGTCGAGAGACCTTTTCCTTACGCTGCCATTCCCTTGCTGACCCCACTAATCTATTTAATCTTTCTTTTTTAAATTAACTTGATCAAGTTAGAGAAACAAGGTGTGTATGTATTTTAAAGCAGCATCAATTCAAGTATCACCTCCTTCACAATACTTTCCTTTTTATTGCAGTTAATTGTACATGCAGGTTAACTTCCTGGAGTTTAATGTCTTCACCTGCTTGGATATGTGGTCCAAATAAGTATTTCTCCAGTCCTTATTAACTGGATGAGCCGTTGACTTAATGCACTTTTCTCTGCCTCTTGAGACTACATGGAAATGCAGAAATGCATAAATTTAACAAGCTTGACTGCCAAAAGCATTGTTAGGATAAATTTGCATCATTTAAAGATTTTTATAAAGTGCTCATAAGCAGGGCCAGCTGTTATTGCCACTATAGGAAGTTCCACTATTTCAACCCAGCAGCAACGAAGGAACTTTGGGAGTCTTTACATTTCATGTTTGTGTGAGATCTAGAGGATAACTTGCAGACAGTGGTATCGATTCTGCTAGCTGCCTTTGTTCCTCTGCATGCAGAGGGGGTAATAGGTTTGGAAAGTGTTACAGGAAAAAGTCATGGTAAACTGTTGAGATGGTATACACAACAGCAAGGATGCAGTAGTAGTGAATGTTTAAAGGTATGTCAATCAAGCAATATGCTTTATGGCAGGGGTCCCCAACCTTTTTTGCACCGTCTTAATATTGACAATATTCTTGCGGACCAGCCGACCGGGGTTGGGGGGGTGGGTTGGTTATTAATCACGACCGAATATAGATAATAAGTCAACTGTAAGTCACTTATAAGTGGCTAATACACTCAATTTGGTTTCTAAAAGGGTTTATCTAACGAATTTAGCGTTAAATACAGCATATATTTTCCCCGTAGGAACATATAAAATCATTGCAACACACCAATATGACTGAATCAGTGGGAGCCCTGGGCTTGTTTCCTTGCAACAAGACAGTCCCATCGAGGGGTGATGGGAGACAGCGATACTCGATGGGGGTTCCTTATGCAATGACCTTGCGTGCGTTCAAGTTCCAACAGTGGGCATGACAGGGAATGAGGAAAGGTGCAGCTGACTCAGTATCGTTTCATATCGCCAAATCATAATGTTTCCTCGTGGCCCGGTAGCACATGCTTTGCGGCCTGGTGGTTGGAGACCAATGCTTTATGGGATCAAACTATGAATGTTGTTGCAACAGCGTTCATCCTGGCAAGTGGAATTATTCCATCGGTCCATAGTCTGTTAGTAGAAAGCGTTTTGGGAGTTTGTTTGAGTAGATACAAAATGTTTGTTCTTCTTTTGTATAGCTGGATTGCGTCAAATTTTCTGTGAAGTTGTACTTCACCAACCTCCAGGCTCGGATCAACCTTGCCTGGTCAGCAAATTAATGTTAGCTGACACCAAATTGTGGAAAGGTGAGTTGGTCAATATTTTGGTATTTTCTAATTGGGTCTTAAACATCCAATTCTAATTGATTAGGCACAAGATATCCACAAATATGTTTATACTGTTTCCTGTGTTCTTAAAAGAAATTTTCTTTCTCATTCAGAAGACTGGATTTGACATAATTTTATTTAGTGATGCAGAGCGGAGTAGGCCATTTCTGCCATGCTGTCCCAGCAACCCCATAACCTCGATTAACCATAACCTAATCAAGGGACAATTTACAGTGACCGACTAATCTACCCAGTATATCATTGGACTGTGGGAGGAAACTGGAGCACCCGTTCCATGGGGAGGATGTACAGAGCCGCCTTACAGAATAGTGCTAGAATTGATCTCTGAACTCTGGAGTATCCTGAGCTTTAATAATGTCACGCTAATTGCTTCACCACTGTGGTGCCCTTTGGTTGTTCTGATGCTCAATAATTTCAAAATGAATATGCCATCCTAATGCAGGATTGTATCTGAAATGAGTTCCATTCTTAACTTTTCTCCACTTAACTGAGCACTTCTGATTGAGTTCTCACTTGAGGATAGCACTTTAGAGGGTATTGTTGAGATTGTACCTGCAGTACTCCATGCTGATTGGCTCTGTGTATGAAACAAAAGATAAGTATAGATGGCATGTCAAGCAAAGTACATGTGACAAAGAAAAACAATTTACCAATTTATTGCCTTGCATGCTAAGTGTTTCCAGCTTTCCCTGTTTTTTCAGATTTACTGCATCTGCAGCTTTTTGATTTCTATGCATAATTTTCACTTGATTGACAGTTGATTTGCTGAAGAGGGCATCATTTGAAATAGATTCATTTCATGGTTTCTTTCACCACCAAATCTGATGGTACTTCGTGGAAACCTTCATAGTAGAATTGTTGGTTAACCCACTGACCGATCTGTTAAATGCTATCTGTTTTTTGCTGGTGCTGTAACAGTTCTCCCTTCTGTTTGCATGAACAGGAACCTATAAAATTTACAACTCTAGCTATGCTTTTTCTTTATTATGGGGCACCATCGTAATGCAGTGGTTAGTGCGACGTTATTACAGCTGAGGATGGTCAGAGTTCAATTTTGATGTCGTCTTGTGTTGTAACATGAATATAGCCACCGGAGAGACACTGAAGCTAATGGATATAGAAGTGCTTTATTCAACAAAATGAGACAGTCCTGGAGGAAGAGGCCCGTTTGAACCAATTTTACATGACATTGAACTTTAGCATATAAAAAAGGACAATTCTGTAGTTTCAATGTACTGAATTTTCGCATCTCCTCCTTCATCCCCATGCTCCAGACACCCAAAATGAATATTAATCAGCTTTGACTGGTTTGCAATTAACTAGTGTTCGCAGCTTCTGGAAACTATTGTCCAGAGATGCATTTTAAATTTTATCTACAATCCCCATTCAGGTCTAATGATTGGTTGCTGAAGTTAGTTGCTGAGGTTAATATTTGCTACATACTTTAATTCCAGAATATGCACTAACACTCTGTTAGCAAGTTTGTATGATCTTTCCCATGTGCACATGGGTTTTCTCCCACTATCCAAAGACATGCAAATTAGTAGGTTAATTAGTCATTGTAATTTGTTCTGTGATTTGGCCAGGGTTAAATAGGTGGGTTCTGGGCAGTGCGGCTCAAAAGGCTGCAAGGACCTGTAGTATTCTGAAGTACTCTGAATGGAAAACGTTTTGAGTGTTTGGATGCATTTGGCAATCAGAATGAGCTCTGTGCCCATGACTGCAGAAATTAATTAATTTCATTGAGCTGTAATTTTTTAATTGTTGAGAACAAAAATGTGGCATTTGCAAAAGCAGAAAAATAAAAATACGATGTGAATGTGCAATTTTTTGAATGCAGGAGCTCGCAAAGTCTTCCATGAATTAATAGTGTGCATTTTGCTGATGGAAACAGAATACAAGCGACTCTTTGCTGTTGAATTTATCACAGTAAGTGTTATCATTTAATGAATTAAAGAAAATTTACACCACAGGAGACCATTTGTCTTGTTGTTTGTCAATCATCCCTGCTGTACTTCAGTCGGTGAGATTTGGAAGTGGGTTTGTATCATGTTTGCCCTGTGTTCAGAACCGAGGACAAGTAGAGAGGATCAAAGCATAATATTTTTGTTGTAATAGCAAAACATAAGAACAGCAAAAGAACATTCCCTGGCTTAGTCAAATAATTTGGGTAATTCCTTAGACAAAGATGCCAAATTTTTGGTAAACACAGTGGTGTTTGATAGTATAGATGTTAATGTGATATTACTATTGGAGAGGAAGCCCAGAACCAAAGATAGCAAGTATTGCATGATCATTAATAAATACAATAAGTGTTCAAAAGGAATTTCTTTACTAAGTTTGTGGTTGGAATGTAGAACCTGCAACTCCATGGAAGAGTTGAGGTGACTACAACAGATGCATTTACCATGAAGCTCAGTGCACTAGGAAGAACTGGTCAGGATAAGGATATAGAAAGGGTGTTTCCATTGGTAGGGAAGTTTAGGATCTAAGAGTAAGTCCTCATAATTAAGGGATGTCCCTTTAAAACTGATAAGAGGACACATTTCTTTAGGTAAAGTTGGGCGGGGGGTTGAAATCTGTAGATTCACTGCCATGGAGGGCTGTGGAGCCAAGTCATAAGTGTATTTAAAGCCTAGTAAGTTTTACAAAACATTAACATGTTCTTGAAGTGGGTGGATTGTGATCTAATTGAACAAGTGAGAGAAGGGGAATTTGTCCCTGATCCTTCATCGGCCATTCCTATTCCCTTGTACTATAAACTTGATTACAGCTTGGACCAAAAATTGCTTTTGGTCCATGCTGTAATCAAGGTTACAGAGAGCTTGTATCAAGGAATAAAGGTTAGCGTTAGCATATTTATACACTCGGGGCTAAATAGCATATTCATTGTTTCTGTAGGTAAAATGAAGTAAATAGTGAGTGAAACCTTGTATGGAGTGTCAACATCAGTATGAATTTTGTGAGCCAAGTGACCTGTTCCTGTGCAGTAAATTCTACAAATTTTTCACCTTGGTGGCTGGGCCAGCAAGTTTTTCTCTATGTGCTTCGTGATTTAAAGATTATCTGTTTATTCCCAACAGCATTACAAGCAATTGCAGCTTAATTTTGTGGAGGATGATCACGATCGAAACATATCTGTGACTGCTCAGTCTGTACAAATATTTACTGTTCCAACACTGGTAAGTAGGACAAGTATTGTGTGCACATTTTGCGAACCTAAGATGCGCAGGTTAGAACTTGCCTTCTCCGAAGATCATCAGGGATTAATGATTGACATTAGATAAATTACATTTGTAGTGAAGATCAGTTTGAAACCTGAGCTGTTAATTGTTAATCAATGATCTGGCACCATCTTTGAGAGGAAAATCTCTTTGTTTCTCAGAGATGCTACAATTTTTATTCCTTTTTCTCACCAGCTTATCTGTTCCTCAGCCTCACAGGAAAAATTGTAGCAAAAAGTGAAATGGTTCTAATTTAATTTCTCTATAATCAATTTTGATTGAATATTACAGTGAACTTTTACTTTTTGTTAGGCTCGTTATTTGATTGAAGAACATGGTGCACTAAGAATCATCATCGAGACCATAATTGAGCTGTTTTCTGAGCACATGGATAATGGCAAGCTTCACTTTCAGAGTAGCTACCAGGAAAAATCACTAAGGAAGCAAATGGTCTTTTATGATCTTAAGTAAGTACATCTTCAAACCCAGCTATTCGGAGTTCTGGTACAATGACACAGTTGCTCAACCGCACTTCTCAGTTTGATTGGATTGTTTAACTTCATGAGTTTTTATTTTGAAGGACTTGAATTGCATAATGTGGAGTGATAAAATCAACAAAGCATGAATCAAATTAATCTTGTATGCAGGCTGCTTTTGTATAAGCAAAGGAAAAAAAGGTGTGAATCCATGAACTGTTCTTGAATCAGCCTACTTTTTTTCCTTTAACATCAAATAGGTGATCTGGTACAAATTAATACATTTGTGATGTAACAACTACAACTATAACAACTAAACTTCAAAAAATACTTAATTGCTGACAAAAACCTTGTGATTCTTATACTTAAGGAAAAGTACTGCAGAAATATGGATGCACATGTAGATCATTTTTATGACTCCATTGATTCGTCTGTGGTACTTCACTGAGTGGCCATTTGCAGGAAGCCTCGCAAACCTTTGCATCACTTCCATCATTCCTGAATTGTTACTTGCTTTACTTTTCCCCTCCACCTCAAACTTGTATCCAAATGAAGGGTCTTAACCCAAAACATCAACTGTCTATTTCCCTCCACAGTTGCTGCCTGACCTGCCTGAATTCCTCCAGCACTTTGTTATCTGTACCTTTATTGCTCCAGTGAGAACAGTCTGTGATGTGTCCCTGCTGCACCTCCACAGGAATATGCTGCAATTGCCTCGAAGTGCGAAGAGACTTCAAAAATGGGCTCAATGATTCTCACCCTGCAAAAGGAGTGTCGCCGGAGTGCTGGGAAAGTGGGAGGTTTCAGAGGGATAACTTTAGTCGGGTAGGGAATGATACTGCTAAATAATGTGGAGTATTTGATCTAAGGTTAAGTCCTTCAGTACTTAGTATCTAGTTGTAGTTCCATGGAAGCTTGTATGGCCTGACATAGACTAGCATTTGTTAGAGGTAAAAAGGAAAGGAAAATATAAAACTGATTTGGTAAGTGCACTTAACTGTCATGTGAGGGAAAAGTATAGTGATCATACTCAGATTTATACAGATGGTGCTAAGGAACCTGAAACAGGAATGACAGGGTTTGGGGTGGCTATACCAGCAAACGAAATTGGAATCAGCAGAAGAACATCAAATAAGTTAGGGGTGTATACAGTGGAGATGCTGGCAGTGTTGGTTGCGTTTGCAATGGGTGGAGAAAGCTAGACAAGTCAAAGTGTTGATATGCTCAGATTTATCCTCAGTTCTAACAAGTTTTAAGTCTTTTCACTCAAACAGTTGGCAAGATGTACTTTATGAAGTCCTTCAGTCAGTCACAAGAATTGCAAATTAGGGAGGTCAGGTAAAATTTCTATGGGTTCCAGCACATGTAGAGGTGAAGGGGAATGAGAGGGTGGATGAATTGGCGAAGAGGGCGTTAACGAAAGAAAATATAGAAATGTACATTAGTATCAGTAAAGCAGCAGTTAAGTGTGTAATCTGGGAAAAAATTGACCAAATGTGGCAAGAAAGATGGGACAGGGAGGGGAAAGGGAGGCATTTATATCAACTACAAAAGAGTGTTGCAGCTACTAGGGTAGGTAGTGGATACAGAAGAGAGGAGACTGTGTGGACTAGGTTAAGGCTGGGGCACTACGTTAAACAAAACATTGAAGATGATAGGAAAACACCAGGATTGTGTGAGGAATGTCAGGAAGAGAGTCAGTAGAACATGTAGTTCTGAGTTGCAGGAAGTATGGGATACAGAGAGAGGATGAGAATCAATCTAAGGGAATTGGGGGTGCAGCAATTCACATTAAAAGGATTGCTGGGCATGAGTGAGAGAGCACAGGTCAGGGTATTTTTAGCTTTCTTAAGGGGTACAGGGTTTTTTTTAATATAGGATATGATGGATAAGCAGGAATAGGATGGCCAAAGATGGAAGGATAAAGTGTAGGTTAGGGTATGTGTGTATGAGAGATTGGGTGAAGGGATTTAGAATGCAAGTCTATTATACACTCCGGAGCAGAAGTTGGCGGTAATGCACCATTAAGCTGGGTACCAACCGCCGTAAAACAAGAAAAAGAAGAGACTTCAAAAAATTAATAATAAAAATTGTCTTTTAAAGTTATGAAGTGGTTTGATATGAAATGCTTTTTGAGGAAGAATGACTTTGTAGAAATAATTAATTCAGAAGATTTTTTTTCATGTTGGTTTAGACCTTTGTAGTTTATTGGTCTTTGCCACACAATATAATGCATTCACTCTGATTTGCCACTGGAATCTTTCTTCATTCATCGTTCTTCAAAAGTGACCAATTTTGTTTGAAATACTTTTCCATTTTGGTCACTTTGTGTCAGAGATAATTAAATGTGACATAGGATTTATTTTTTTTATTTAGGGATACAGCACATACTCTTCTGACCAAACGAGTCTGTGCCTTCCAGTTACAGCCATGTGACCGATGTGGGAGGAAAGCAGAGCATCCAGAGGAAACCAACGCAGTCATGGGGAGAACGTACAAGCTCCTTACAGACAGTGATTGAATTGAACCCGGATTGCAGGCTCTTTAATAGCATTATGCTAACTGCTATGCTATTGTGATGCCCCAAATTGCAAGCTGGAGTGGGGGGGTTTGTGGGGGAACAGGGATAATCTGAACCAGCTCACAGTTTGGAGTCACTCTGCAGAAAACAACATTTTTAAATGGACCAATCTGTGTTATCATTGACCAATGTGTACTTATTCCATTCACAGAGAACTCAAGTAGCAGAATGAATCTCTTGTTTGTAGTGACTTGCAGTTTACACTGATAATGTGATTGAGAATATTGATGTCACTGACAAGGGTTGTTTTTATTGCCCTTTCCTAATTGTCCTTGATGATGGGCCTCATTGTGGTCATAATACTTTAATGGAGAGGGGATGTTAGAGAGGCAGTTCCAGGATTTAGGTCCTGGGCGATGAAGGACCAAGTCACTATGGTATGCAGCTTCAAAGGTGTTCCCATGCATTTTCTGTCTTGGTTGTTGAGAGGTCATATGTTTGGGAATAAATATTTTGCTTTGTCGATGGCATATCAATGAAGTTGGTTACTTTGTTCTGGATAACTCCTTGATTCCACACTAAATCAATTGGCACCTTGGTGCTCTCACCTCAGCTGCTGACTAAAATTGTGATTAAAGTCGAGCCAATTGGTAGCTGTGGGCATTTTCCATCTATCCCATCCGGTTTCAAAAGGAGTTTTCAAGGTGTGAAGACAATTCATCTACAATGCCCAGTTCATTGACACCCAATGCTTATTCATAATTTCCAAGGTGTGTCAGGAGTGTAATAGAATACTCCACACTTGCCTGAATGAGTACAACTCCAACAGCATTCTAAACCTAACACCAATTGATTGGTACCTGTCCACAACTCTAAACATTTCTTCTATCCACCATCACACAAGCACTGTACTGTGTACCATTTACAAAATGTGCAGGAGTTATTTGCCCAGCTTCTCTGAAAGCACTTTCCAAATTGTAACCTGTGACTACTATCACCAAATCAATTGAGGGCAACAGGCATAGGGAATCACAACTACTTGACAATATGCTATCTTGACTTCAAAATGTACAGTTGCTCAAAAAAAAAAGTTTAGGAGCACTTTGCTTGGTATTCTGCATTAATAACCCATAAAACATGGCCTGATCTTCATCCAACTCACAATGATAGACAAGCGCAATCTGCTTAAACTAATAACACACAATTGTACTACTTCTTGTCAATACTGAGTACACAATTTTAACAATCACAGTCCAGGTTCAAAAAAGTATGTGAACCTCTGGGGTAATGCTTTCTACAAAAGCTATATGGAGTCAGGAGTTCCAATCAGTGAGATGAGATTGGAGGTGTGGGTTGTAGAGGTGCCCACAAAGTCAGGTTACTGACGGAGACTGCTTTTCTCAAGAAAGATTTGTTTATGTGCACCATGCCATGAGCAAAACAACAATCAGAGGACCTCAGAAGAATTGTAGAGATACATGAAGCTGGAAAAGGCTGCAAAAGAATTTATAAAAGACCTGAGTGTTTATCATTCCACACCAAGAGAAATCCTCTACAAATAGAGGAAATTCAGTACTGTTGCTATGTTCACTAGGAGTGAACATCCTGCATTGATCACACCAAGAGCTCACCATGCAATGCTGAAGGAGGTGAAAGAGAACCCAAGGGTAACAGCAAAAGACCTGCAGAAATATCTAGAACTTGCTGAAGTCTCTGTTCATGTGTTTACTATAAGAAAAACACTGAACAACGATGGTGTTCATGGAAGGACTCAGTGGAGGATAGCACTGCTCTCCAAAAATAAACATTGCTGCACGTCTCAAGTTTGCAAAAGACTACCTGGATGTTCCACATTGCTTCTGGGACAATGTTCTGTGGACAGATGAGACAAAAATTGAACTTTTTGACAGAAATGTACACTGCTGTGTTTGAAGGAAAAAGGGCATTGCAAACCAATATCAAAACCTCATCCCAACTGTGAAGCATGGTGGAAGGAGCATCATGGTTTGGGGCTGCTATGCTGCCTTGGAACCTGGATGGCTTGCAATTGTTGACAAAACAATGAGTTCAAAATTGTGTCAAGACATTTTTAGATTATGAGGACATGCAATCCTCTTTTATTGCCATTTAGTAATGCATGCTTTAAGAGATGATACAATATTCCTTCGGAGTGATATCACAAAACACAGGACAGACCAAGACTGAAAAAACTAACAAAACCACATAATTATAACATATAGTTACAACAGTGCAACAATACCATAACTTGATGAAGAACAGTCCATGGCACAGTAAAAGAGTTCAAAGTTTCTCGCAAGTCCCACATCTCACACAGACAGGAGAAGGAAGAAAACTCTCCCTGCCATGCCCGACCACAGTCCGAAAACTTCGAGCCTCCGATCAGCCCTCCGACACCAAGTACCGAGCACCATCTCTATCCGAACGATTCGACCTCAGTCTCGGTCGCCAGCAGCAGGCAAAGTCGGGGATTTTGAGGCCTTCCCTCCGGAAGATTCTCGATCGCCCAGTAACAGCAGCAGCAAACTGGCATTTCAGAAATTTCTTCAGATGTTCCTCTGTGCTTTCATGTCTGTCTCCATCAAATCAGGGTTGTCCACGGCCCCTATTTAACGGATACGATATCATTTTCATCAGAGAGTGGTGTGCTGCTATCTTCTCCTCCCGCCTTAGAATGTCAGGGTAGCGGTCTGTCACCTGAAGCTTAATAGAAATTGGATGATGCAACAAGATAGTGACCTGAAATAGAAGAGTAAGTCAACAACAGAAAGGTTTAAAAAGAAGACAATTCATGTTCCGGAATGGTCAAGTCGGAGTGCAGACCTTAACCCAATTGAGATGCTGTGGCATGACCTAAAGAGGGCTGTTCATGCAAGGTATCCCAGAAATATTAATGAACTGAAACAGTTTTGTATGGAAGAGTGGTCTAACATTCCTTGCCGTTGTGCAAGTCTGATCAGCAGCTGCAGGAAATACTTGGTTGAGGTTATTGCTGCTAAAAGAGGTTCTACCTGTTATTAAGTACATCAGCCTGGACTGTGAATAATTAAACAATGTGTTCAATAAGGACATGAAAAGTACAATTGTTTGTGTGTTATTAGTTCAGGCAGATAATGTTTGTCCATTATTGGTACTTGGATGAAAATCAGACCACATTTTATGAGTAATTAGCGCAGAAAATCGGGTAATTGCAAAGGGTTCACAACTTTTTCTTGCAACTGTATATCACTGCCTTCACATTAATGGGCTTTAAGTCCGAGGATTGTCTTCCCCAGAAGGATTGCAGCAGTTCAGAAAGGTACATCACCACCTCTTCTGGCCAGTTAGGGGTGGTGATAAAGATTCATCTTAACAAGATGATGGATAATTTTGGTGGATATATGGAATTCTCTGCCCCAGAAGGCTGTGGAGGCCAAGTCTCTGGATGCTTTCAAGAGATGGATGGAGTTCTTAAAGATAGCAGAATCAAAGGTTATGGGGATAAGGCAGGAACTGGATACTGATAGTGGATGATCAGCCATGATCACAGTGAATGGCGGTGCTGGCTCGAAGGGCCGAATGGCCTACTCCTGCACCTATTGTCTATTGTCTAACAACAATGCTGAGGAAAAAATGAATAAATTAAAGTAGATAACCCCAAGGGTGAAAAAAGTAGGAATTGTATAAAATACAGTGGGAAGATGTGGACAAATAGTTTGTAATATGATAGAAAAGAGCACTGAAATTTCTCTTCCAGTGTCTGTATCTTTTTTGCAGATATGTGTTAATCAGCAAACCACCTCTTTGGACAGACCGGCAGAGAGAACATTTCCTAGAAGGTTTTAGAACCTTTTTGAAGCTGTTAAAATCAATGCAGGTGTGTAAAATTACATATCAAATGTACTGTTATGTGCGTTGGCTGTTTTAAGTTATTTTAAATTTTAATATTTTTCTTAGATATCATGATCAAAAGTTCCTTCAGCCCTACAGCCCTCAGAAATATTTATGGTATAATTTTGGCTTCTACTGCTTTCCTAATTTTAATTAAAGCAAACATGTTAATTTTACTTCAGGCTATCAGTAAACAAGAACCAAAGGAAATAACAGGGTAAACTGTGTTCTGCCTGTGTGACATGTGAGCAATTAGAGAGCAAGAATGTCTCTGGATTTCCATCATCAACAGAAAATAACTGCAGTTACTCCATTCGTAGGAGTTTAAAGGCATTTAAAAATGTGATGGTGAAAGGGAATTGGCGTTTTGGTTGGTTCGTTGGGACCTTTATAAGAGGGATGTGTTGCACCGAAATCAGAATGGGATTAGCTTTCTGTGGGGAGTTTCAAGTTGAGCTGGCAGGGCAATCAGAATAGATGTACAGTCACCCTGAGAAGAAAAATTAGTCCACTGGACAGAACAGGTGACTAAATGTACATGAGGGAAATTCAAAGATAAATTACATATTATTTTAATTTAAGGCTTGAATAAGGTATAAGAACTGGAAGTTCTAATTATCAAAGATCTGTGCCATCACTGAGACATGGTTGAAATATGGGCAGGACTGTCAGGTATTCTGAAGTACAGACTTTTCATGTGATATTGTGGGGGCTGTGTGGTGTTTGTAAGGAAGTGGTAGCAATGCACTGTTAGGAACTGCATTCATTCAGTGTTGAGGGAGAATATACAAGAAGGCTTCTCAAGTGTCACCATATGGGTAGAGATAAGGATTAAAAAGGATGTCCTCACTTTGCTGGGTCTTTATTACTGATCTGCCAACAATCCACAGGAGAAAGTGGAACAGATATATGTGTAAACACCAGAGAAGTGTAACAAATGTAGGGTTATAGTATTAGGGAATTTCCCAATTACTAACCTTAATATAAGGTTTACATAAAAAGTTAAGACTTAACATAAGTGGCTTAGGTAATTTTTGAGAGCTTTTTTGACACGGTATATGGAACCAACAAGGAACATGGTGCAGGGGGTGTTGAGGGAGGTATTTTGGAGATGGTGACTACATAAAATGTATAGCGAACCTGGATGCCAAGGGATATCACATGTTGAATAAATAGGAACATGGAAGCAAAGGGCAGAACTACAGACGTGGGAGGCCCTTAAGAATATACAAAGTATAGGCAAATGGTTAAAAAAGTTAGGAAAGCAAAGAGTAGTCACTAGTGTACAGATTTTAAGGCAAATATGAAGGCATTTTATTAGATTAAGAACAAATAATAACCAGGGCAAGAGTAGGGCCCATTAAGTTGCTCTATGTGGAGCCAGCAGTTATAAATGAGGTGAAAATTTTATATTTTTCATCAGTCTTCACAAAGGAAATGGAATTTGTATTTGGATAAGTTGGTGAAAAGGAAAGTGAAATTCTGTGGTATCTGCATGAAGAGGAGGTGCTCGATACCATAATAGGCTTTAAGGGTGCATAAATCTCCAGGGCCAGTTAAGATTGTCAGTGTATCTCAGTAAATGTGATAATAATGAACCAGTGACATGCTTTTGTTTTGCTTACCATTCAGACAGATCATTCCATATATAATGACATTGAGATAGTTAAAGAAAACAATACTGAGTGCAATATTACATTTACAGAAAGTACAATACAATACAGATAAAATGCAAGATTTGAAGATCGAAGGTCATCTTTTAGTATACGTTCAGGAATCTGATAACAGTGGGATAGAAGCAGTCCATGACCTTGGTGGTTTGTGCTCTCCCACTATGGTATCTTCTCCCTGGCAGCAGAGGAACAGAAGAGAAAGACTGGGTAGAAGTGGGTCCTTGATTATGTTGTCTGTTTTCTTGAGGCAATGGGAAGTATATATGGAGTCAATGGATTGGTCTAATTTGTATGATTTATCCCAGCTACTATGGAAGACAATGCAAGAGATTGTTGGGTTTCTGACAGATTTTAAAATCCTTGACATCCACAAGTGAGGTACCTAATAGCATAAATGGCAAGATGCTTCAGTTCCCAATGAGCTCAGAGTCTTTTAATCACTTTTTGAAGGGAAGAAGTAGACTACATTTATGTGAATCTGCACAACATCTGGCAATCCTGTGATCTCTGTCTCAGAGGGTGATGCCAGTACATCCTTCAAAAGGGTGTCAGGCCCTGATAATGTACTATTTGACCGGGTACTGAAAACCTGTGCTAACCAACTGACTGGAGTGAGAGGTTGTTATGTGGTTCAAAAGAGTATTTAGTCATACTGGTGTTGAAGAAGAGTACGGTGAGCTGCTTCAATGACTATCATCTAGCATCACTCGCATCTACTGTGATGTAATGTTTTAAGAGGGTGATCATAGCTAGAATAACTCCTGCCCGTGTGGGGTCCTGGACCCACTGCAATTTATTTACTGCTTCAACTGTTTATAGTGGGCACAATCTCACTGGGTCTCTTGTTCTGCTTTGGAGCACCAAGACAACAGCAAAATATTCTGTACATCAGGCTACTACTCTTTTATAGGCTCAGTGTTCAACACCATCATCCCCTTACTACCTAAACCTGGGCCTCTGCACCTCCCTCTGTCATTGGATCTTCAACTTTCTCAGGTGACCACAGTGAGTGTGGATAGGTTATACCATCTCATCACTGATAAACACCAAGAAAGGCAGCATGGAAAATCCTGGCAATTGCAATTGATCGAGGCATGACTGCGCAAGCATGTGGATATCAGCGAGTTAGACTGGCGGGAAGGATTTAAAAAGAAGACAGCTTTTTCTTCAACAGTTTGATCAAGGGACAACTGCACAAACGTGTGGACGTCAGCAAGTTAGACCGGGGAGAAGGATCTAAAAAGAAGACAGCTTTATAAAGCGGGTGACAGAGCCAGAGGGAGAGGGAGTCAGAGTAGGAGGCCGTGGGTTCCACAGAGCTTCGGCGATAATGGGTCGAGGCAAGGTAAGTTGCCTATGAAGAATAGGAAGTATGTCTGTGAGGCTAGTATTCTGCACTGGGTGTCAGATGTGGGAAGTCCAGGAGACTCCTAGCCTCGTGGACGGTCACATCTGCGCCAGGTGCGTTGAGCTGCAGCTCCGGAGGAACTGTGTTAAGGAACTGGAGGTGCAGCCCAATGACCCTTGTCTGGTCAGGGAAAGTGAGCAGGTGATAGATAGGAGCTATAGGCAAGTAGTCACACCGGGGCCTCGGGAGACAGACAAGTGGGTAAAAGTAAGGAGAGGGAAGAGCAAGAGTCAGATACTAGAGAGTACCCCTATGGCTGTCCCTCTCAACAATAAGTACTCCTGTTTGAGTACTGTTGGGGAGGAATTGCCTACCTGGGGGAAGCAACAGTGGCCGTGCCTCTGGCACAAAGTCTGGCCCTGTTACTCAAAAAGGTAGGGAAAGGAAGAGAATGGCAGCAGTGATAGGGTACTCTTCTTCGGTTGTCCATCGAAATCTGATGCTGACGTCCACTCCTTTTAACAGTGAGATCTTTGATGACTATACAGTCCTATCCGGACCCACAAGCTCTATTGCAGGTGGGACATGTATGTATGGTGGTAGTGGTGGCAACCATGGCTGCATTTCTCCTGGCTCTCTTCTGCTGTCTTCTGGTTGTTCTTTCTCATCTCCAGAATACGAACCCCATCCCTAAACAGCTGTCGCCAAGGGGACTCTGTAGTTAGAGGGTCAGACAGGCGATTCTGTGGACGCAGGAAAGAAACATGGATGGTAGTTTGCCTCCCAGGTGCCAGGGTCCGGAATGTTTCTGATCGCATCCGCGATATCCTGAAGTGGGCAGGTGAACAGCCAGAGGTCGTGGTACATATTGGTACCAATGACATGGGTAGGAAAAGAGAGGAGGTCCTGAAAACAGACTACAGGGAGTTAGGAAAGAAGCTGAGAAGCAGGACCTCCAAGGTGGTAATCTCAGGATTACTGTCTCTGCCATGCAACAGTGAATATAGGAATAGAGTGAGGTGGAGGATAAATGTGTGGTTGAGGGACTGGAGCAAGGGGCAGGGTTTCAGATTTCTGGATCATTGGGATGACTTTTAGGGCAGATGTGACCTGTACAAAAAGGACAGGTTGCACTTGAATCCGAGGAGGACCAATATCCTGGCAGGGAGGTTTGCTCAGGCTATTGGGGAGAGTTTAAACTAGAATTGCAGGGGGGGTGGGAACTGAACTGAAGAACTCACAGGTAGAGAATGCGTGTAGACTGTGAGAGGGAGGATAGGCAGGTGACAGAGAAGGGATGCATTCAGATTGATGGTTTGAGACCTGTCTTATTTTAATGCAAGAAGCATCAGGAACAAAGCGGGCGAGCTCAGAGCATGGATCAGTTCTTGGAGCTGTGATGTTGTGGCCATTACAGAGACTTGGATGGCTCGGGGGCAGGAATGGTTACGTAGAGTGCTAGGCTTTAGATGTTTCAGAGGCATAAGAGGTATTGTCATGGCATTGCTGATCAGAGATAGTGTCATGGCTGCAGAAAAGGAGGAAGTCATGGAAGAATTGTCTACTGAGTCTTTGTGGATGAAGTTAGAAACAGAAAGGGGTCAATAACTTTGGGTGTTTTTTATAGACCACCCAATAGTTAACAAGGACATTGAGGAGCAGATAGGGAGACAGATTCTGGAATGGTGCAATAATAACAGGGTTGTCATAATGGGGGATTTTAATTTCCGCAATATTGATTGCCATCTCCCTGGAGCAAGGGATTTAGATGGGGTGAAATTTATTAGGTGTGATAAGGATTGTTTCCTGACACAGTATGTGGATAAGCCTACAAAGGAGAGGCTGTACATGATCTGGTATTGGGAAATGAATTTGGTCAGGTGTCAGGTCTCTCAGTGGGAGAGAATTTTGGAGATAGTGATCACAATTCTATCTCCTTTACCACAGCATTGGAGAGGGATAGGAACAGACAAGTTAGGAAAATGTTTAATTGGAGTAAGGGGAAATATGAAGCAGTCAGTCAGGAACTTGGAAGCATAAATTGGGAACAGATATTCTCAGGGAAATGTACAGCAGAAATGAGGCAATTGTTCAGGGGATATTTGCGTGGTGTTCTGACAGGTACGTTGCAATGAGACGGAAAGGATGGTAGGGTACAGGAACCATGGTATACAAAGGCTGTTGAAAATCTAGTCAACAAGAAAAGAAAGACTTAAGAAAGGTTCAAACAACTAGGTGATGATAGAGATCTGGAAGATTATAAGGCTAGCAGGAAGGAGCCCAAGGATGAAATTAGGAGAGCGAGCAGGGGCCATGAGAAGGCCTTGGTGAGCAGGTTTAAGGAAAACCCCAAGGCATTCTATAAGTATGTGAAGAGCAAGAGGATAAGATATGAGAGAATAGGACCAATCAAGTGTGACAGTGGAAAAGTGTGTATGGAACCAGAGAAGGTAGCAGAGGTACTTACTGAATACTTTGCTTCAGTATTCACTATGGAAAAGGACCTTGGCAATTATAGGGATGACTTACAGCAGATTGAAAAGCTTGAACATTAGACATTAAGAAAGAGGAGGTGCTGGAGCTTTTGGAAAGCATCAAGTTGGATAAGTCACTGGGACCAGATGAGATGTATCCCAGTCTACTGTGGGAAGCAAAGGAGGAGATTGCTGTGCCTCTGGCGATGATCGTTGTATCATCAATGGGGATGAGAGTGGTTCCGGAGAATTGGAGGGTTGTGGATGTTGTTCTCTTATTCAAGAAAGGGAGTAGGGATCGCCCAGGAAATTATAGACCAGTGATTCTTACTTCAGTGGTGGGTAAATTGATGGAGAAGATCCTGAGAGGCAGGATTTATGAACATTTGGAGAGGCATAATATGATTAGGAATAGTCAGCATGGCTTTGTCAAAGGCAGGTTGTGCCTTATGAGCCTGATTGGATTTTTTGAGAATGTGACTAAACACATTGAAGGTGTATGGATTTAAGCAAGGCATTTGATAAGGTACCCCATTTAAGGCTTATTGAGAAAGTAAGGAAGCATGGGATCCAAGGGGACATTGCTTTGTGGATCCAGAATTGGCTTGCCCACAGAAGGCAAAGAGTGGTTGTAGACGGGTCAGATTCTGCATGGAGGTTGGTGACCAGTGGTGTGCCTCAGGGATCTGTTCTGGGACCCCTTCGTGATTTTTATAAATGACCTGGATGAAGAAGTGGAGGGATGAGTTAGTAAATTGGCTGATGACACAAAGGTTGGGGGTGTTGTGGATAGTGTGGAGGGCTTCAGAGGTTACAGCGGGACATTGATAGGATGCAAAACTGGGCTGAGAAGTGGCAGATGGAGTTCAACCCAGCTAAGTGTGAGGTGGTTCATTTTGGTGGGTCAAATACAATGGCAGAATATAGTATTAATGGTTAAGACTCTTGGCAGCGTGGAGGATCGGGGGATCTTGGGGTCCGAGTCCATAGGACACTCATAGCAGCTGCGCAGGTTGACTGTGTGGTTAAGAAGGCATAAGGTGTATTGGCCTTCATCAACTGTGGGATTGGGTTCAAAAGTCGAGAGGTAATGTTACAGCTATATAGGACCCTGATCAGACCCCACTTGGAGTACTGTGCTCAGTTCTGGTCATGTCAGTGCAGGAAGGAAATAGAAACCATAGAAAGGGTGCAGAGGAGATTTACAAGGATGTTGCCTGGATTGGGGAGCATGCCTTATGAGAATAGGTTGAGTGAACTCAGCCTTTTCTCCTTGGAGCGATGGAAGATGAGAGGTGACCTGATAGAGCTGTATAAGATGATGAGAGGCATTGATCGTGTGGATAGTCAGAGGTTTTTTTTCCCAGGGCTGAAATGGATAGCACGAGAGGACACAGTTTTAAGGTGCTTTGAAGTAGGTACCAAGGAGATGTCAGGGTAAGTTTTTTACGCAGAGAGTGGTGAGTGCATGGAATGGGCTGCCACTGACGTTGGTGGAGGCGGATACAATAAGGTCTTTTAAGAGACTCCTGGAATGGTACATGGAGCTTAGAAAAATGAGGGCTAAGTGTAACCTGAGGTAATTTCTAAGGTAAGGACATGTTTGGCACAGCATTGTGGGCCGACGGGCCTGTATTGTGCTGTAGGTTTTCTATGTTTCTATCGTGAGCCTAACATCAGAAGTAAGGAATTTAGTGGTGAAAATTGTGAAGGACGAGTAATAATCACTTGGAAATGCAGGGACTGTTCAGAGATGACTAGTATGGCTTTGACAAGAGCAGATCTCGTTTGACCAATCTGATTGAATTTTTCTAGGAGGTTACAATGTACATTGATAAGTCAATGCAGTAGATGTGGTTCACATGGACTTTGGTAAGGCCTTTGACATGATTCGATTTCACTTCGGTAACTAGTCAAAAAGGACTCCAGAACAAGTTGGCAAATTGGACCAAGAATTGACTTGACAATAGGAGTCAGGATGATACGAAATGTGTGTCTTTGACAAATAGTGTTCCTTGGGGATTGGTGAGTGTTCCTCAGGGAATGGTGAGCAAATGAGTTTTTTTGTTCCAACATGTCAGTCCATGGCCGCCTCTACTGTCACGATGTGGCCCACTCAGATTGGAGTAGCAATACCTTGTATTCTGTCAAGATAGCCTTTAATCTGATGGCATGAACATCGATTTCTCAAACTTCCAGTAATTAACCCCCCCTTCACCATTCCCCATTCCCATTTCCCTCTCTCAGCCTTATCTCCTTACCTGCCCATTACCTCTCTCTGGTGTGACTCTCCTTTCCCTTTCTTCCATGGCTTTTTGTGTCTCTGATCAAATTACCCCTTCTCCAGCCCTATAGCTCAGAAAAATAGAGGGCTATGTGGAGGGAAATTTTAGGCTGAAGGGCCTGTAATGTGTTGTAGATTTCTGTGTTTCTATACCTCTTTTACCAATCGACTTCCCAGCTCTGTACTTCACTCCTACCCTTGCCTGGTTTCACCTATCAATTATACCTTGTATTACTTCCCCTCCTTCCCCCACCTTCTTACTGTAACTTCTCATCTCTTTTTTCCAGTCCTGATGAAGAGTCTCGGCCTGAAATGTCGACTGATAACTCTTTTCCATAGATGCTGCCTGGTCTGCTGAGTTCCTTCAGCATTTTGTGTGTATTGCATTGTTTTCCAGCTTCTGCAGATTTTCTCTTGTTTTAGGTTTTTGTTGGTTGTCTGTGACTGGTGGTGTTCCTCAGGGATTGGTGTGGAGTCCTTTGCTGTTTGTTACATTCATGAATGATTTTGATGTGGATGTAGGAGGCTTGATCACTTAGCTGTCAGGTGACGCTAAGACTTGCGAAGAAGTTGAGGATAGTTAGAGGTTACAAGGTGGTATTAATGTGTTGTGAAATGGGTTGAGAAATGGCAGATGGAGTTTAAACCAGGAAAATGAGGTAATGCACTATGGGAGTACTACCAATCCAAAGATATTTACCATAATGGTAGGTCCTGGAGAATATTGAAGAACAGAGTGATGTTGGTGTGTAAGTCAATCCTTAAAAGTGGTAGGTAATGTAGTTAAAAGGTATATGGGATACTAGCCTTCATGAAGTAGTACATTGAACACAAGGACAGGGAGGTTATGCTCCAACTTTATAAAACATTGTCAGACCTCAGCTGGACTACTTTGTGCAGTTTTGGTCAGCACGCAATAGGAAAAACGATGTGTATTGGAGATTCACCAAGATGTTCGCTGGAATAGAGTATTGTAGTTAGGAGGAGAGATTTGAGTGCTTAGGTCTGTTTTCCCTGGAGCAGAGGAGATATAATTGAGGTATAAAAATTAACCATAGTGTAGAGTGCAGGAATGTTTTCACTCTATCAGAGGTGTAAAAAACTGGAGGACATGGATTTGGGTGTTAAGGGGTAATAGATTAAGAGGGATTAAGACTGGTATGTGCCTGGAATATATTGCAAGGGGCAGAGGTGGAAGCAGAGTCAGTGACATCATTTTAGTGTCTAAAGTGAGTACTTAAATTACCTAGTCTTGGGCCAAATGCTGTCAGATGGGATTAATAACAGATGGGTGCTCACTGGTCATTGTGGATGTGATAGGCTGAATGACCTGCTTTCCTACTGTATGACTACTAAGGAAATTTGAGGAGTAAGAGATTTCAGGATAGTAATGTTATTTTGTCAAATATTAAATAAAATTTGATGGAGGTAAAGTTGAGTGTTCATAAAAAGCTATAAACTGTGGTGTTGTCAGAGTCCTGATGAAGGGTCTCATCTCAAAAGGTCGAGTTTACTCTTATCCATCAATGCTGCCTGGCTTGCTGAGGTCCTCCAGCATTTTGTGTTTGTTTGCTGAGGTTACACTTTGTAGGATTTCTTGACTAATCATCAAGCGTTACCTCATTGTTCTCCGGAGATCAGAGAGCCATTTGCTTCTGGTCAGTATCAGATCATAATGAAACTTTCATTCAACCAATCAATCAGTCATTTGAACCTGTCAGACATTATTTTTGGGAAGCATACTTGATTTTCTGATCAAATGTTTCTAAACCTATTACTTCTTTCTTTATTTCTGGTAAATGTTAATTGCATGATGAACAGGCTTTTTGTCCCTTTGTTATGGAATATTCCACTTGGAGCAGCAAGTCAAAAAGCCCTTCCCAGCCACGTACTTGATTACAGAGAACATGCCTGACTGTTTAATAGGACAGGACTATTTGTTCTTTTACTTATTGCACTGATATACCATACAGTTAGAGTTGTAACTTCAAATGATTATTCACACTTTATGGTCAGTTCTAAGAATAACAAAAGCAACTTTGGTAACTTTTTAATATTTATCTTAATCAATGTGATTCAAGATTGAGAAAGAAGATTGTTGTTTTGTTTGTCAGTAACCTTTGTTTGTATGCGTGAATAAGAAAGTTGCATTTTTGAAGGAATTAATTCATTTTGTTTTGGAACAAAAAGTGAACTGGTTAATTTTATGCAGAACATGGAGCCAGTGAGCCGCCAGATTGGGCAACACCTTGAGATAGAGCCAGAGTGGGTACAAGCATTCAATATCCAAATGCTTCTGAAATGTATTCTGTCCATGATTCGGGAATGGTGTGCATCTGATGTAAGTACTGTGATTCTATCTGTGTTCATAAGCTTCCCGTTTACTGTGCCACAGTAGTTGAAAGAAAAAACAAATGTAAGCTGTTTCCCTTCATCCAGGACTGGATAAGTTCTAAGAATATGTCAGCCACTCATTGTAGAATATAATTAGGTTGACTATCTATATTCCACAATAAATGTTCAAAACTCCATCTGCTGCAGTAAAGCTAATTAACAACATGTTCTGAACCCTGAGATTCGATTAAGCAGAGGCTGATTTTCAGATACCATGATTATGAGGCACTGATCTAATCAGGAAGGTACAAGGTACTAATGTAGCTCTAGCCCCAGTAAGAGAGCCTGCCTTTAGAATATCTCTCACTGCTTAACTCTTTACAAACTGTATGCGATAGCTGTGCTATGCTAATTGGTCATGTTAATCAATAGTCAATTTTATATGACTGTGTTCTTCTTTTGCCCCATACATTTGACATACATTGTTGCAGATTTTCTTGTTTTACATTTTTGAGAGGATTTGCAGTGGTTGGAGAGGTACTTCTGAACTGAGATTTTACCAATTTACTGATCATTTTGAAACTATACCAGTAGAGGGAAATTAGTTGATCACAGGAATATTTGCCACGAATATGGACATGAATTTTTTTTAATGTTGTAAATGCTCTGTAGGTCAGGCAGCATCTCCAGAGAGAAACAATTAGCCCTTCGTTTGGTGAGCCTTAAACAGAACTGGGAGAAATGAGAAGTGAGATGAGTGTGAAGTCAGAAAGAAAAGGGTGGAGCAGAAAGAACAAAAGTAAAGGTCAGGGTTCGTGCGGAGATCAGGTGATGTTTGTAGATTTTCAGCAGAGTGGCACCACATCCATGCTAAACTTTTTTGCTCAACAGCACTATTCCCATTTGCCAGTGTTAGGACCATATCCTTTTATGCCTTATTTAAATATCTGCTTAATAATCTAAAACACAGTGATTTTACCACCTCTGGCAGTGTGCTCCAGTTATCAAACACACTACCTATTTAAATAAAAATCTCTAGAAATCCCCTTTAAAATTCTTTCCTCCCACTTTACGTGAAATGTAAACCACTTTAGATGAAAGGTCTCAACCCAAAACATCATCTGTGTATTTTACCTCCACAGATGCTGCCTGACCACTGAGTTCCTCCTGCTCTTGTTACTTCTATTGTAGTTTTATTTTGGTTTCAAATGTCCATCGTTAAGACTTGTGTGGTCATTACCATGAGAAACCTTTTAAATCCCCTGCACACTGCTCCCCTCTCCTATTATTGTTAAAGGGAGATTAGATTTTAAGGGCCTTGAAAGAATTTGAAGGAAAACAGATGTTTGTTATACTTGACAGAACTTCATAATGCTCCAAAGTTGCTTATAGCCTCTTAAAAAATTTTAGTCAAGTAGGAATTAGAACGTTATTCTTGTGAGTGGTATCAGTTATCTCATTAAAATTATTCCAGTCCAGATCTCCCTAATAACCATGAAGAGAATTATTAAGGATGAGGTCTTGGTATTTCAAGATTCAAGATTCAAAAAACTCTATTGTCATTCTAACCATGCATCAGCTTTGCAGGGCAGAATGAGACAGCGTTCCTCAGGGAGGCACATGATAAAATAAGCTGTAGTCAGCATGGTTTCCTCAAGGGAAAATCTTGCCTGACAAATCTGTTGGAATTCTTTGAAGAAATAACAAGCAAGATAGACAAAGGAGAACCGGTTGGTGTTGTGTACCTGGATTTTCAGATGGCCTTTGACAAGGTGCACAACATGAGGCTGCTTAACAAGCTACGAGCCCATGGTATTACAGGAAAGTTTCTAGCATCGATAAAGCAGTGTCTGATTGGCAGGAGGCAACTTGCAGTCGTGACTAGTGGTGTTACAAGTATGTGAACAGCAAGAGGATAAGACGTGAGGGAATAGGACCAATGAAGTGTGACAGTGGAAAAGTGTGTACGGAACTGGAGGAGGTAGTGGAGGAATTTACTGAATACTTTGCTTCAGTATTCACTATGGAAAAGGACCTTGGCGATTATGGGGATGACTTGCAGTATGTTGGGACTAGGAGGCTGGTCACTCCTCATTGCACATACATGGATCCTCCATGGAGAGAGCTAGGAGCACCAAGTTTCTGGGAGTGCACATAATGGATGATCTCACCTGGTACCTCAACGTCACCTCTTTGGTCAAGAAAGCACAACATTGTCCAATGCCTGAGGAGATTGAAGCGAGTAAGGCTCCCCTCCCACCTGATTTTCACAGGAGCACTGTCGAAAGTTCCTGACCAACTGCATCATTGTCATGTACTGGAATTGCAAGGCATCTGACCACAAGTCCCTGCAGAGGATTGCAAGAACTACTGAGAGGATCATCAGAGTCTTTCTTTCGCCCATTAGAGATATTTATCAGCAGCACTGTGTACGTAGGGCCTTTGGTATTGTCAATGATCCCTCCCATCTATTCAATAATCTCTTTGACCCCCTACCATCAGGCAGGAGGTACTGTAGCATTAGGGCAAGAACCTTAAGAAGGGACACTGCTTCCTGCCCCAGGTTGTAACCCCCTGCCACCACTCAGGTCTCATCATGTATACATTGCTAGTAGCGTTATACTGTTTATTTTTTAACTTGTATATGCACTTTATTATTTGTTAATTTATTTGTGGTAATATTACTTTGTGTTATGTGTGTGAGTTATATGTACTATGTTGTGCACCTTGGTCTGAAGGAATGTTATTTGGCGATATACATGTGTTTGGTTGGATGACAATGAACTGAACTTGATCGAAGTTGGACAACCAGGGTGGGTGGGATCCTTCATGATGTTACTGACCCTTTTCTGGCACATTTCTTGATGGTGGGTGCCAATAATGCGTTGGGCAGTTTTGACTACCATTTGCAGAGCCTTCCTGGCTGCTACAGTGCAGTTTCTGGACCAAACAGTGATGCAGCTTGTCCGGATGCTCAACACTAGAGTGACGTGAGTATGGATGTACAAAGTTCAGGTCTCTTCAGTCTCCTCAGAAAGTAGAGGCTTTGCTGAGCTTCTTATGTCAGATGTGTTCTGGAACCTTGAGAGGTTGTGTGTGATGTGCAGTCCCAGGAGTTTGAAACTGCTTGCATTCTACACTGCTATATCACCAATGTAAAACAGGTAAAAGGGGGATATGAGTGGGATAGAAAGGGAAAGTAAAGTTGAGATCAAAATTACAGGAAATAGAGGTGACTTTAATGAGCTGGAAGCTTACTCCTTCTATTTATATTATTTCTTATGTCTACATGCAGGAACAAGTTCTACTTCGAGCTTATAAGGAGTGCCACCGTGTTTTGTCCCAGTGTTCTAATGAGTGCGGTCAACGCAATGCAAGGAGGCAGTACAACACTCTGACTCTGTGTGGTCACTCCATCAGCTTGAAACGCTATTTGGTATCACGAGAGTCTGTCAGTATTCACCTTCCCTTATCCAGGCTCCTTGCAGGTTGGTTTAAGGAAATTGCCTCACAGGCTTGAATGCAGCAAGATTGAGTACTCTGGATACTACTATGATATGGCAACAAGGTGAAGGGGACTATCCAGTTCCCAGTAACATGGACTAAAATACATTGTGCCTCTTTCAAATGGAGACCATTCACCAGAACCCTGATTAGTTGAGGCAGTCCACTATGTTGTTCTATACTGATTTTTACATGCCAGTAAATTGATGTTAATTATCCACAGAAGACTATGATGGCATTGATGTTTTCAATTATTTACAATTTATTGAATGTAGTAACAAGGCAATTAATAGAAATATTGTTATTGTCCCAACCCTTGGGTGAAAAAATGCCTATATATTGAAATTGTGCCTTATTGGTTTTCTAATTATTTTCAACCTATGCAACCAATTTATGGTCACATCTCTGATTTGTTGTTCCCAGACCCTTTTTATTAAAAAAAAATGCCATAAAGGGAAGTGTAATTGGATAGTTTAGATGATAGGCTAATACAACTGTCTTGCAAGTGACAAAACAAATGCTCTACTTTTTTATTGGCATTAGAAATATTTTCTACTAATGGGCAGCTTCACATTAGATAAGAGATGGGAAGAGGGTCCTTTATAATGAACAAAGTACAGAACAGTCGACACCACCTTGACGTATTGAAATTGCTATTTAGAGCTGATTCTTAGCAATACCTTCCCACTTGGCATTCCTCTTAATCTTAAAGTTTCTCAACAAATTTTAAAGGAGTATCCCAGTTGAGATTTTTTTTCTCCATTCTTTGCCTTTTCCCAAAATAGCTGTAACATACTACTATATCTTGACTGAGATTAGCCAACTCACGAGAGACAAAACTACACTAGGAACCTTGTATGTGGCTTATATCATCTTTATGACCTATGCTTGTGATGGAAGACTAAACTCTTGATTTGAAAATTTAACTAAGTATTAGTTCTGGCACTTTGGGGTGCAGATCAGTTTTGGAAAGACTGATTTATTTTTTATTAATGTTTTAGCTATAGTGACTGTGAGTGTCTTTTTATTTGTGTTTTTGAGTGTTTAGGTGTAAATAATAGGTAGAAATGTAAATAATTTACATAAACATCTCAAATAATGTGGAGTACGTGGACTAATTACAATACAGTAATCTAATTTAAAAATTATTTATGATACAAGCTGCTGGTTCTGGTGGGAGTGGTATTGATTAGTAATACTCAGAGTGTGGGCAATACTGGACAGACTGGCATTTATTGTTCATCCCTAAACATCCCCTCAACATTTGTTCATTCCCCAAATCAGACGTAGTGTGCTGTCTACAAAATGTGCTGAAATTACATGCTGAAACTTCATTGACAGTACCGCTGAAACCAAGAACCTTTATCAATTAAAACAACATGAGCAGCAGCCGAGTGGGAAGAGCACGATATTGCCATGGTAGCATAGCCATTGGCACGACACTATGACAGCTCAGAGCATTCAAGTTCGGAGTTCAAACCTGGTATCTTCTGTAAGGAGTTTTTGCGTCCTCCCTCTGGAATGCGTGGGTATCCTCCCACAGTCCAAAGAATACCGGGTAGTTAGTTAATTGGTCTTTGTAAATTGTCTCATGAATTAGGCTGGGGTTAAATTGCTGGGGACAAGGCTGGAAGGGCCTATTTTGCGCTGCACTTCTAAGTAAATAAATAGAAAGCACCACGTGTAAGATTTTAGCCAAGCTGGGAAGATACCACATTTTCTTCATCACTGCTAGGTCTAAATCCAGAACTCCTACCCAGTAGCACTGCCATCACCGATAGGACTACGGCAGTTCATGAAGGTAAAACGCTACACACCTCCAATTAGAACATAAGAATGTTTCCCATTTGTGCAAGAGTAAGCCATTCAAAAGAGGTCAGTCTGGGTGTTTCCAAACAAGAAAACATTGGTTAACTGGGTGATCCATTTCCTGTTGAAGATCCGTTCTGTGGCATTCTAAATGGATGACCCTGAGCTATACAAAAGATTGAGTTATGACTCTAGTAAATCTATCAGGAATACCAAGAGATGATACCAGTTCAAAATCAAATCCTAGACCAACCATAACTTGTAGCAAGGCTATATGAGCTATGAAGCTAAATTAAGCAGCATCACTGACAACAATGCATCACTTCCTGTGTCATCACCCTCCCTGACAACTTCCAGTGCCCCTGTACCCAGAGTCATCACATCATTCTTCCAGAGAGTGAACCACCAGCCAGTATCTGACCCTGTTGAAGTCCCAGCCATGTCCTTAGTTCCTGTGCAGATCAGCTGCTGATGATATCTGCAGACACTTTTAACCTCTCCTTGCTTCAGTCTGAAGTTCCCACCTGCTTTAAGAAGACCACTGTCACCCTGCTACCAATGTAATATGCCATTAATGACTACCATTCTGTATCTCCGATGCCCACCATTATGAATTGCTTCAAGAGGTGGTCAAAGCACACTCCAGCCTCCCAAGCAACCTTGACCCACTGCAATTTGCCTACCACTGAAACAGGTACATAGTGAACACCACCTTACTGGCCCTAAATTCATAGAGGATCTAGATAATAAAGCCACTAAAGTCAAACTCTTATCTACAGCTCTACCTTCAGTACAAATTCACCTCCAAACTCCTTGACCTAGGATACGGCACCTCCTTTTGCAGCTAGATCCTTGACTTCCTGACCAACAGTGTACAATCAGTAAGGTTAGACAGCAGCACCTTTGTCATGATTATCCTCAACATTGATGCCCCACAAAGCTGTGTCCTTAGTGCCATTCTTTACTCCCTATGCAATCATCTCTGTTGTGCGAGTTTGCAGTTAACACCACTGTAACGGGCCAAATCTCAAATAAGTGTCTGAGCTCAAGAAGGAGATAGAGCTCAGTGCCATGACAACAACCTTTCCCGCAATATCGACAGAACAAAAGAGCTGGTTGTTGACTTTAGGAACTGGGGTGATACTATTTAGATCAATGGTACAGAGGTCAAGAACTTCAAGTTCTTAGGAGTAAACATCACCAATAGTCTGTCCTGTGTCCAGTCAAGTAGATACGGCGACCAAGAAAGTCTTGGCTTCCTCAGGAGGCTAAAACAGTTCAGCACGCCCCTATTGACCCTCACCAATTTTTATAATATGCAGGCTGGACCATGGTTTGTTTAGGCTCTGCCGGAGACTGCAAGAAATTGCAGGGAGTTGTGGCTGCAGCTCTGTACGTCATACAAACCAGCCTCCTTTCCATTGACTTACTATCGAAGAGGATACTAAAAGCTTTTTCAAGTATATAAAGAGTAAAAGACAGGTGAGAGTAGATATAGGACCGATAGAAAATGATGCTGGAGAAATTGTAATGGGAGATGAGGAGATGGCAGAGGAAGTGAACAAGTATTTTGCATCAGTCTTCACTGCGGAAGACAGCAGTATACCGGACACTCAAGGGTGGCAGGGAAGAGAAGTGGGCACAGTCACAATTACAACAGAGAAAGTACTCAGGAAGCTGAATAGGCTAAAGGTAGATAAATCTCCAGGACCAGATGGAATGCACCCTCGTGTTCTGAAGGAAGTAGCTGTGGAGATTGCGGAGGCATTAGCGATGATCTTTCAAAAGTCGATAGATTCTGGCATGGTTCCGGAGGACTGGAAGATTGCAAATGTCACTCCGCTTTTTAAGAAGGGGGCAAGGAAGCAAAAAGGAAATGATAGACCTGTTAGCTTGACATCGGTGGTTGGGAAGTTGTTGGAGTCGATTGTCAAGGATGAGGTTACAGAGTACCTGGAGGCATATGACAAGATAGGCAGAACTCAGCATGGATTCCTTAAAGGAAAATCCTGCCTGACAAACCTATTACAATTTTTTGAGGAAATTACCAGTAGGCTAGACAAGGGAGATGCAGTGGATGTTGTATATTTGGATTTTCAGAAGGCCTTTGACAAGGTGCCACACATGAGGCTACTTAACAAGATAAGAGCCCATGGAATTACGGGAAAGTTACATACATGGATAGAGTGTTGGCTGATTGGCAGGAAACAGAGAGTGGGAATAAAGGGATCCTATTCTGGTTGGCTGCCGGTTACCAGTGGTGTTCCGCAGGGATCAGTGTTGGGGCTGCTTCTTTTTACATTGTACATCAACCATTTAGATTATGGAATAGATGGCTTTGTGGCTAAGCTTGCTGACGATACAAAGATAGGTGGAGGGGCTGGTAGTGCTGAGGAAACGGAGAGTCTGCAGAGGGATAGATTGGAAGAATGGGCAGAGAAGTGGCAAATGAAGTACAATGTTGGAAAGTGTATGGTTATGCACTTTGGCAGAAAAAATAAACGGGCAGACTATTATTTAAATGGGGAAAGAATTCAAAGTTCTGAGATGCAACGGGACTTGGGAGTCCTTGTACAGGATACCCTTAAAGTTAACCTCCAGGTTGAGTCAGTAGTGAAGAAGGCGAATGCAATGTTGGCATCCATTTCTAGAGGAATAGAGTATAGGAGCAGGGATGTGATGTTGAGGCTCTATAAGGTGCTGGTGAGACCTCACTTGGAGTACTGTGGGCAGTTTTGGTCTCCTTATTTAAGAAAGGATGTGCTGACGTTGGAGAGGGTACAGAGAAGATTCACTAGAATGATTCCGGGAATGAGAGGGTTAACATATGAGGAACGTTTGTCCGCCCTTGGACTGTATTCCTTGGAGTTTAGAAGAATGAGGGGAGACCTCATAGAAACATTTCGAATGTTAGAAGGCATAGACAGAGTGGATGTGGCAAAGTTGTTTCCCATGATGGGGGAGTCTAGTACGAGAGGGCATGACTTAAGGATTGAAGGGCACCCTTTCAGAACAGAAATGCGAAGAAATTTTTTTAGTCAGAGGGTGGTGAATCTATGGAATTTGTTGCCACGGGCAGCAGTGGAGGCCAAGTCATTGGGTGTATTTAAGGCAGAGATTGATAGGTATCTGAGTAGCCAGGGCATCAAAGGTTATGGTGAGAAGGCGGGGGAGTGGGACTAAATAGGAGAAAATGGATCAGCTCATGATAAAATGGTGGAGCAGACTCGATGGGCCGAATGGCCTACTTCTGCTCCTTTGTCTTATGGTCTTATGGACTTTTGTGTACACTTCTTGCTGCCTTTATAATGCAGTTAACGTAATCAAAGACCCATCCCATCTCGGGGATTCTCTCGGCTCTCCCCACCTCCCCCCACTCACCCACTATTGGGCAGAAGATGATAAAAGCCTGAAATCATGTATCACTAGGCTCAAGGGCAGCTTCTCTTCTGCTGTTATAAGACTATTGAACAGGCCCCTTGTATCGAGATGGACCATTGATCTCAATTTCCCTCAGAACACTATTTTCTTTGCTACCTATTAATTTCCTTGATATCCAGAAACCTGTTAGTTTTCAATTTTAATTTTAAACAAATCTGTGAATGACTCGGCCTTCGCAGTTACCGCAATAGAAAATCCCAAATCCCACCCACTGGAAGAAGTTGTTATTCTTCATCTCAGTCCTAAATGGTTTTCCCCTAGTCTGAGGCACAGCCTCTTAGCTTCAGATTACCCGGCCAGAGAACACGCTTCATTGCATCCACCTAGTTGACAGTTTTGTATGTTTCAATCAGATCATTATGGATAGGAAATAAATGGTGGCTACCAAAATGGAATTTGTATCTTGGTAGAGTAGCCACAGTGGTGGGTCTGGAGTTGCATACAAACCAGACAAAATAAGCATTGGTGAAGCAGAATTGTTTTGTACAATTTTACTGATGCTAGATTTTGATACTAGCTGCAAATAGTTTTGTGAATTTTAAACTCCCCACCAGCTATTGTAAGATTCAAACTTCTGTCTTAGGAGCCTAAATTGAGGAATAGTTTTTAATCCCTCAACTATCAGGCTCTTGACCATAGAGGATAACTTCACTCAGCTTCACTTGCCTATCATTAAAATGTTACCACAATCAGTGGACTCACTCCAAAGGGCTCTTCATCTCAGGTCTCGATAGCTATTGCTTATTTTTTATTATTAATTCTTTCTTCTTGATGTCTTTTGCACACAGGTCGAATGCCCAAGTTAGTGTGTTTTTAATTGACTTTGTTATGGTTATTATTATTCTATAGATTGTTGAGTATGCCCGCAAGAAAATGATAAATATGTACATTGATAATTAAATTTACTTTGAACTTAGTTTAATTACTGAAGCACCTTACATCAGGAGCATGTTGAGTATTATGTAGTACTTGGGCAAATTAACATCTGCATTGAAACTGACATGATCTAATAGGGTGCAAAGCTGCTTTGTTCACAACTATTCGTCTACAGTTTCTTAAACATTGCTTTGTGTTTTAGGTTTGCATGTGCACCTAAGCAAGAGTGGAGCAATTAACAAGCTCGAGGAGCTTGTACCACCAGTAAGTAAACAGCAATATCCATCATCTATAATTCTGTCTTTTTTTTGATATTTCTGTCATTTTACTGTGGTATTTATGATAGACACTTGAGAAATTCAAAAATGTTTTGTAACTTCCGAATTTAGAGCACTGGCAGGGTTTGTCGTTTAAATGCAAACAAAAATACCTTCCCTACCTGATAATGAGAAAGGTTATTATGTAACATGGTAACACCCTACCCCTAATATATTTACTATCTCTTAGCAATTTTTGAGTTATGAACTTGGATTTACTAAAATGTCAGAATAAATTGTATGAATGTAAACTTGTACAGCATTGATATTTATGTTAGCACTAGTGGGATAGTTGGTAGAATGTGTAACCCTATACCTAATGTTCCTCACCATGAAGATTGCCCTCCCCTCCAACCCCTTATCCTAATATTCCTTATCCTGGCTTGGAGTCCCAGCCCACTCTATCCCTACCACTAATACTCATCCAAATGTCCTTGACACTGGACCTGACCCAGAAAGAACCCCCTCCCTTCTTGGTTGACAAACCCTTGCATATACAAAGTTGAACAGATACCCACTCATTCTCTCCCCCCCCCCACCCAGAGAGTGCACACACTCGCTGTCTCTCTACCTTTCTGCTTGTTTTTCTGTCCCTCTGCCTCTCCGCCTATCCTTCCCTAAGCAGGAAACTCTGATAAAGGCAGCTGAAGTTGGACCAGGCTGATGAAAGTGTGGCCCAGATCAAAGTGGCAGAGGCCAGTTGGATGGAAACTTCAGTAAAGAAAACAAAAAATACAAGAGATAATTAAACCCACTGCCCAAAATCTGACACCTTAACTCACTTAGTGGAAGTTGTATCTTGAAGCATGTTCTTGGTGATGATGACGATATAATGTACCAATTCTTGCAGTCGGAATTTCATGTAGAAAAACTGATGGATTACCCATTGCGTTGCTTAGTGCTGATGTCTCAAGTCACGGCTGAAATGTGGAGAAGAAATGGATTTTCCTTAGTAAATCAGGTATTGTCATGTTACTTATTACTTGTGTGACAAACAATTACTGAGCATGTCAGATGGTAGATTCTACTTATAAGAAAAGAAAACAAGTAAGGACATTGTAAGGGATTGTGTGGTAGTGTAGTGGTTAGCACGCTATACAGTACCAGCAACCAGTGTTCAATTCCCACCACTATCAGTAAGGAATTTGTACATTCTCCCGGTGACTGCCAGACGCTCTAGTTTCCTCCCACAGTGTAGAGATGTACCAGTTGATAGGTTAATTGGTCATTGTAAATTGTGCTGTGATTAGGCTAGGATTAAATCAGGGATTGCTGGGTTGAGCACGGCTCGAAAGACCAATCCATGCTGTACCTCAATCAATAAACTTGGCCATGTGTGGATGTATCATCATTACATATTATTAATTATTCCACTACACTCTGTTTCAAATCTTGAGAGTATTTGTGAGGAATTTTCAGATGGAGTCAAATGGCTTGACTATCAGGAATAAGTGAGGCAGAGGTCACTTTGAAAGTGTGAAAACATTGAAATCTGAGAATGAAGAGATTGAAGCCGTCTATGGTATTAAATTACAAAATGCAAATCAGATTCTTTTCAATTTTTATTTGGCCAGGTAAATTTCAGCAAATAATTGCTGTAAATCTTGTCCAGTTGCTTATGCTATTTTATAATTGAAATATACTTCAATCCTTGAAATAACTGGTAACAAAAAGGATTCAACTTTTATATCTTTGAGTCTGTCAGAGCTTCAGGAATTAATTCAAATTTTCATTTGCAAGACGTCACCAGTAGGAAGTATGGTGTTCGATGAGATTCATTTATGTAAACTGTAAATGAATATAACAAAACTTTAAAGTAAAATAGGGGTTTACTAAACCTATACTACAGTGCAAAATTAATGTAGTAAAAATTATATCACTCGAAAGAGCTATAGTAATTTTCATCAGTTGGTTAAGTTATGATTATATTAAATTGCTGTTCCAATGTGTGTACTGATGTTCCTTTCCCTTCAAGGTGTATCACTACCGTAATGTAAAGTGGAGGGAAGAGATGTTTGACAAAGACATAATTATGTTACAGGTACAGTGGCCACTTGCAAGCTATACATATGAATATTCCTATTTATTCAATAAAGAAATTTACTGGTAGTTAGTCAAAAGAACCATGTTGTTGTGGTAATAGACCCCAGTTGATGTGCAAGATTGAGTATAAATATACGTGGGTGCAAGGTGCTAAAGAAAATCAGGAATTAAAGAAGACAGTAGATGTGACAGGATTGATTCAGGAGCTGGAGGGAGCCAAGATACTTGAGGGGTTAAGGGCAGAATCTATGAGAAAAAGCAATAAAACTGTAGATGCTGAAATATGATTTAAAAAAAAAGATCATGCTGGAAGTACTCAGTAGAATCAGGAACTCAGTAGAATGGGGAGAGAAGTGGAGTTTGAGCTGGTGATCTTTTACCAGACTAGGAAAGTGAGAAACAAATGTGTTTTAATTTGCAAAAGGAAGTTATGAATAGAGAATGGAGGCAAAATGTATTTGATAGAGTGAAGAGGAAGAAAATCTGACGTAACAAATGCTGTTGATGTCAGGTGAATGTTAATGATTACTGATCTGACTGGAGGTGAATGAGGGCAGAGGAAAAGAGTGGAAAGAAATAAACATGCTGGAATTCTGAGATACAAAACACCACTTTTCTTCGAATTCTAGAATAGAAGAGAATGCTGGAAATATTCAGCAGGACAGTTTGTATCTGTGTTGAATGATCTTCCTTATCAGTATCACATATTGACCTTGCATTACAAATAAGAGAAAATCTGCAGATGCTGGAAATCCAAGCAGCACACACAAAATGCTGGAGGGAGTCAGCAGGCCAGGCAGCATCTATGGAAAAGAGTACAGTCAATGTTTGACAATACTGCCCCTATACCACCTCCCTCACAACCATTCAAGGCCCCAACTAGTCCTTCTAGGTGAGGCAACACTTCACCTGTGAATCTTTTGGGGTCAACTACTGTATCTGGTGCTCCTGATGTGGTTTCCTATATAGTGGTGAGACCCAACATAGGTTGGGAGACTGGCTCACCAAGCACCTATGAAACATCCACTAGAAAAAGCAGGATTTCGAAGTGGCCAGCAATTTTTAATTCTACTTCCCATTCCCATTTTGATACATCAATCCATAGCCCCCTCTACCGTCGCGATGAGGCCACACTCAGATTGGAGGAGCAATACCTTATATTCCGTCTGGGTAGCCTCCAACCTAATGGCATGAACATTGATTTCTTGAACTTCTGGTCATGCCCCCTCATTTCCTTCGCTATTCCCTATTCCCATTTCTCTCCCTCACCTTATCTCCTTACCTGCACATCACCTCCCTCTGAAGCTCCTCCCTCTTCTTTCTTCTATGATCTTCCCCCTTCTCCAGCTCAGTATCTCTTCCACCAATCAACTTCCCAACTCTTATTTCACCCCTCACCCCTACTTCGGTTTCACCTATCACCTTGTTGTTCCTCCTCTCCCCCCTACCTCCCCCACAACCTTCTAAGTATGACTCATCTTTTTCTCTTCGGTCCTAATGAAGATTTTCAGCCTGAAACGTCAGCTACACTCTTTTCCTTAGATGCTGCCTGGTCTGCTGAGTTCCTCCAGCATTTTGTGTGTGTGGCTTGTCTTTACATTAGCTGGCAACTTGTAAAACAGGAAAGATTGGTTGTTTATTATTGAATATGTAATCCTTGAGGTTAAACAGAAGATCAGATACTAATCATGAGTTTCCATTGGGCTTTGTTGGAGCAGTGTAGAAAGCTAGAGATGCAGGTCAGGGTGGAATGAAGAATTAACTTGACAGGCAACTGGAAGTGCTGCATCACCCTTGCAAACTGAATAAAGATAGTCTGCATTCGGTTTCTCCAGTTATTTGCATCAGAGATGTGCATTAAATTGAAAGAAGTGCCTATGTAAATTGCTGCTTTGCCAGAAATAATTGTTTGTGTCCTTTGATGGTTGGCAAGGCCAGAGTGTAAGTGCAGATGTAGTATCCCTATGTTCGCATGGAAAGGTAATGGTTAGGGTTCAGAAACAATTAAAGTACTGTTTCACTGCTAGGCCACCAAATTTTCACCACCGGCTGCTAGGAAGGGTATATAGATCAGAGAAATTACTAAGAGGTCTACTAACTATAGAGTAGTGGTAATGTGGAACTTGGACCTACCTAGTATAGATTGGAATACTATGGTTAATTATGCATCTTTCCTCTAAGTTGTGTTCAAAATCTACATTATAAAACTGCAAGTACAGTAGGTTACAAATTGGGATTGAGTTGGATTAATTTAAAAGCACATGTTTTCTTCATTGATTGGTGTTGCTGAGCTGATTAGCAGTTTTGCAAAGGGCTATTCATCACATGGATTTGCTGCTGTGAAATAGAATCTGATATAGCCTGAAGGTTTCCTTTTGAATTGTTGCGATTTCTGTTACTGCCTAAATTAAACCAGGAATTGTTCATCCGATTTCTTAAGAAATTGTATAGCTGGATGAATACAGACAATGTAAATACTGGGTGTTGACTGCTGCAAGCCACTTTCGCTCTGCTTATCAACTGTGGTATCAATGATATCTGTTTTTATATTACAGATTGCTGCCTCTATTATGGATCCAAATCGGTTCCTAATATTTGTACTCAATAGATATGAGTTATTTGAAGTTTTTTCTAAGCCTGCATTTGCTCGAAATAAGGTAAGGTCTAAGTATCTGCAGATTGAATATAGCTTTGAATATGCCAAACAAATTAGGAGCAGGAGTAGGCAACTTGGACTCTCAATCCTGCTCCATTGTTTAATAAGATCATGACTAATCTAAATGAGCTTATCTCTGCATTCCTACTGATGCCTGGTACCTCTTAACAGAAATGTATCAAACTCTGCCTTAAAAATGAAAACTCTACTTCCACTGCTCTGACAAAGAAAGTTTGGAGGTTTCATGGCTCTTTGAGAGAATTATTTCACCAGATCTGTTTTAAGTAGTCAATCTTTGATTGGAAATAGTGACCCCTAGTTGTAGATTCTCCATTAAATAAAGCATCTCTTGCACATCACTTTGTCAAGACTCATCATGGTCATGTATGTTTCAATCAAATGAACTCCAATAGACAAAAGCTTAGCCAGTTCAGCCTTGTAAGACAGCCCTGTCGTTCCAGGTGTTGTCCAGTAAACTATCTCTGAACTTCCATTTCCGTATGATATAATGTGATGCTCACCAATGTCTATATACCTGGACAAACCAGCGAACACTGTGAGGGTCATGTTTTTTGACTTCTCCACCATCCACTCTGCTCTGCTGGAGGAGAAGCTGACAGCGATGCAGGTGGATGCTTTCCTGGTGTCATGGATTCTTGATTACCTGACTGGCAGACCACAGTACGTGTGCTTACAACACTGTGTGTCCGACAGAGTGATCAGTAGCACTGGGGACTCTCTTGGCTCTCTTGACTCTGCCATAGTTGGATGCATCAGCAAGGGAGATGAGGCTGAGTACAGGGCTATGGTAGGAAACTTTGTCACATGGTGTGAGCAGAATTATCTGCAGCTTAGTGTGAAAAAGACTAAAGAGCTGGTGGTAGACCTGAGGAGGGCTAAGGCACTGATGACCCCTGTTTCCATCCGGGGGTCAATGTGGACATGGTGGAGGATTACAAATACCTGGGGATACAAATTGACAATAAACTAGACTGGTCAAAGAACACTGAGGCTATCTACAAGAAGGATCAGAGGCGTCTCTATTTCCTGAGGAGACTGAGGTCCTTTAACATCTGTCGGATGATGCTGAGGATGTTCTACGAGTCTGTGGTGGCCAGTGCTATCATGTTTGCTGTTGTGTGCTGGGGCAGCAGGCCTGAGGATGGCAGACACCAACAGAATCAACAAACTCATTCGTAAGGCCACTGATGTTGTGGAGATGGAACTGAACTTTCTGACGGTGGTGTCTGAAAAGAAGATGCTGTCCAAGTTGCATGCCATCTTGGACAATGTCTCCCATCCACTACATAATGTACTGGTTGGGCACAGGAGTACATTCAGCCAGAGACTCATTCCACCCAGGTGCAACACAGAGCGTCATAGGAAGTCATTCCTGCCTGTGGCCATCAAACTTTACAACTCCTCCCTTGGAGGGTCAGACACCCTGAGCCAATAGGCTGGTTTATTTCCTGAACTTATTTCCTGGCATAATTTACATATTACTATTTAATTATTTATGGTTTTATTACTATTTAATTACTTATGGTGCAACTGTAATGAAAACCAATTTCCCCCGGGATCAATAAAGTATGACTATGACTATACACAAATATAATCGACATTTGTATTCAATTCCATTAACAATTAACATTCTGTTAGCTTTCCTTATCAGTTCCAGTATTTATGTTAGGCATCGTCTTCAATTCACATTTAGCTTGGTCAACTAGATTGTTCTACCTGTCAGTTCTCCAATCTTTCAGCACAAATGCTCTTGTTTTATTTTTCATGTCAACATGGGCAATGTCATGAATTTCTTCATAGTTCTCCTTTTATGCAATCTTTTCCAACTAGTTTAACTGTCTGTATAACTTTGCAGCTTCCCTGTACCATCTTCACAATTTGTAGGACAGTAAGTGATGTTCAACCATACTAACCAAGTATATCATTATTCATCACGTCCAGTGATTTTTTTGAACTTGACCTTGTTCTGTTTTGAAACCCATTTGTAAGCCAGGTGCTTCCCAGCAATATGTTGTGAACACAAGGAAGTCAGGTTTATTGCTGAATATATTCCACTTCTGTAGGTGAAAAAGACATGAACCTGGCTTTCTTAAAGCTCCCTTCTTCCCTTATTTTAATCATTCATGAGATATCAGTGTTAACATCAAACTCAGCATTTATTGCTCATCAATTGTTGTCCAGTCTGTAGTGGCAGTGTTATTCCTCAGTGCTGTTAGGTAGGAGTTCCCAGAAATTTGACCCACCAACAATAAAAGTGAAACTAATGAATCACCTGCATTTCTCTAGCCTTAGAATTAAGATATAGGAGCAGAAGTAGGCCATTGGGCCCTTTGAGTCTACTCTGCCATTCAATCATGGGCTGATCCAATTCTTCCAGTCATCCCCACTCCCCTGCCTTCACCCCATACCCTTTGATGCTCTGGCTAATCAAGAACCTATCTATCTCTGCCTTAAATGCACCCAATGACTTGGCCTCCACAGCTGCTCATGGCAACAAATTCCGCAGGTTTGCCACCTTCTGACTAAAGTAATTTCTTTGCATCTCTGTTCTAAATGGACGTCCGTCAATCCTGAAGCCATACCTTTTTGTCCTAGAATCCCCTACCATGGGAAATAACTTGGCCATATCTAGCCTTTTAACATTCGGAATGTTTCTATGAGATCCCCTCCCTTATTCTCCTGAACTCCAGGGAATACAACCTAAGAGCTGGCAGACATTCCTCATACGGTAACCCTTTCATTCCTGGAATTATTCTTGTGAATCTTCTCTGAACCCTCTCCAATGTCAGTATATCCTTTCTAAAATAAGGAGCCCAAAACTGCACACAATACTCCAACTGTGGTTTCATGATTGCCTTATAGAGCCTCAATTTCACATCCCTGCTCTTATATTCTATACTTCTAGAAATGAATGCCAACATTGCATTCATCTTCTTCACAACCAATTCAACCTGGAGGTTAACCTTTAGGGTATCTTGCACAAGGACTCCCAAGTCCCTTTGCATCTTTGCATTTTGGATTCTCTCCCCATCTAAATAATAGTCTGCTCATTTATTTCTTCCACCAAAGTGCATGACCATACACTTTCCAACTTTGTATTTCATTTGCCGCTTCTTTGCCCATTCCCTTAAACTATCTAAGTCTCTCTGCAGGCTCACTGTTTCCTCAACACTACCTGCTCCTCCACCTATCTTTCTATCATGGGTAAATTTAGCCACAAATCCTTTAATACCGTAGTCCAAATCATTGATATAATTGTAAAAAGCAGCAGTCCCATCACCGACCCCTGTGGAACTCCACTGGTAACCAGTAGCCAGCCTGAATAGGATCCCTTTATTCCCACTCTCTGTTTTCTGCTGACCAGTCAGTGTCCTGACGAAGGGTCTCAGCCTGAAACGTTGGCTGTACCTCTTCCTAGAGATGCTGCCTGACCTGCTGCATTCACCAGCAACTTTGATGTGAGTGCTCCAATTAATCCAGTTTTGAACTCCAGTGGTAATCTTGCCCTTTTGACCATCAGATGTCAAAAAGTAGTAGAATTCACACTACAGTTTGAGAAGGAGAAGCTAAAGTCGAATGTGTCAGTACTAAATGGAGTAAAGGAAATTACTGAGGCATGAGAGAAAAGCTGTCCAATGTTGATTGGAAGGGGACGTGAGCAGGGATGACAACAGCACAGCAATGGCTGGAGTTTCTCGAGCAATTTGGAAGGCACGGGCAAAATACTTCCAAAAGATGAAGGAGAATTCTAAAGGGGAATGAGACTAAGAAGGGAAGACTTATGTTTTCATAAAAGCAAAAGAGAGGGTATATAATGTCTCAAAAATTAGTTGGAAAGTAAAGGATTGGGAAACTTATGAAACCAACAGAAGACAACTAAAAAGCCAAAAGAGAGAAAAGATGAGGGTAAGCTGGCCAATAATATAAAAGAGGATACAAGAAGTTTTTCAGATATATGAAGAGTGACCAGTAAGTGTTGACGGCTGGAAAATTACACTGGAGATGTAATAATGGGAGACAGAGAAATTGTGAATGAACGCAAGTATTTTGCATCAGTCTTCACTGTGGAAGACACCAGCAGAATGCTGGAAATGTGAGAGTGACGGGCAGAAGTGAGTGTTTTTGCTATTACTAAGGAGAAGTGCTTCGGAAACTGAAAAATATGAGGGTAGATCAGACACCTGTATCTGATGGAACTACAACCCAGGCTTCTGAAAGAGTAAGCTGAAGATTTTTTGGAGGCATGATTAATGATCTTTAAAGACTCTGGATAGTTCCAGAGGACTGAAAAATTGCAACTGTCTCTACTCTTTAAGAAGGGCAGAAGGCAGAACAGAAATTATGGGAAAGTTAGCTGATTGGAAAGATGTGGAGTCTATTATTAAGGTTGCAGTTTTGGGGTACTTGTAACAAGCAAGATAGACAAAGGAGAGAGTGGAAGTTTATTTGGATTTTCAGAAGGCCTTTGATCAAACATAGAAACGTAGAAAACCTACAGCATAACACAGGCCCTTTGGCCCACAAAGCTATGCCAGGCATGTCCTTACCTCAGAAGTTACCTAGGGTTACCCATAGCCCTCAATTTTTCTGAACTCCATGTACCAGTCCAGGAGTCTCTTAAATGACTCTATCATGTCTGCCTCCAACACTATTGCTGGAGCCTATTCCACGCACTCACCACTCTCTGCATTTAAAAAAAAAACTTACCCCTGACATCTCCTCTGCACCTACTTCCAAGCACCTTAAAACTGTGCCCTCTCATGTTAGCCATTTCAGCCCTGGGGGAGAAAGCCTCTGACTATCCACACAATCAATGCCTCTCATCATCTTATACACCTAAGATAAGATGCTGCACATGAGGTTGCTTAACAGGGAAGATACTAGTGTGAATAGAAGATCCATGGGTACTAGAATGGCAGTGATCATAATAGTCGGTGTTGGGACCACTTCTTTTTAGGATCCTTTTCCGGTTGACTGCCAGTGTCTGGTGGTGTTCTGCGGGAGTCAGTGTTGGGACTACTTCTTTTTATGCTGTATATAAATGATTTAGATGATGGAATAGATGGCTTTGTTGCCAAGTTTGCAGATGATACAAAGATTGGTGGAGGGGCAGGTAGTGTTGAGGAAACAGGCTGAGAAGGACTTTGAAGATTAGGAGAATGGGCAAGAAAGTGGCCAGTGAAATATAATGCTGGAAAAATGCATGGTCGTGCACTTTGGTAGTATAAAATAAAGATGCAGACTATATTCTAAATGGGAAGAAAATCCAAACATTTGAGATGCAAAGGGACTTGGAACTCGTGGTGCAGAACACCCTAAAATTTAACTTGCAGGTAGAGTTGGTGGTGAGGAAGACAAATGCAATGTTAGTATTCATTTCGAGAGGCCTAGAATACAAGAGCAAGGATGTGATGCTGAGGCTTTATAAGGCACTGATGAGGCCTTTCCTTGAGTACTGTGAACAGTTTTGGGCTCCTCATCTCAGAAGAGATGTGTTAGCATTGGAGAGGGCTCAGAGGAGATTCACAAGTGTGGTTCTGGGAATGAAAGGATTATCATATGAGGAATGTTTGATGGGTCTGTACTTGCTGGAATTTAGAAGGATGAGGGAAAATCTCATTGAAACCTTTTGAACATTGCAAAGTCTAGACAGAGTAGATGTGGAAAGAATGTTTACCATGGTGGGGGAGTCTAGGGCAAGAGCGCACAGCCTCGGGATAGAGGGGTGCCCATTTTAAACAAAATGTGGAGAAATTTCTTTAGCCAGAGGGTGGCTAATTTGTGAAATTTGTTACCAGAGGCAGCTATGGAGGCCAGGTTGTTGTTTGTATTTAAGGCAGAGATTGATAGGTTCTTGATTGGATACAGGGAGAAGGCTAGGGAGAAGGCTGTGGAGTGGGGCTAAGAAAAGGAAAAAAGATCAACCATGATTGATTGGTGGTGCAGACTTGATGGGCCATATGGCCCAATTTCTACTCCTATGTCTTGTGGTCTAAGATTGGCTGCCTGGCAGGAGGCAAAAAACAGGAATAAAGTATACCTCTTCTGGTTGACTGTCAGTTACTAGTTGTGTTCCACAGGGGTGAGTGTTCAGACTGCTTCTTTTCACGTTATGTGTCAAATGATTTGGGTGAAGGAATTGATGACTTTTTAGCCAAGTTTGCGGACAATACAAAGATAGGTGGAGGGGCAGGTAATGTTGAGGAAGCAGAGTGTCTGCAGAAGGACTTAAACAGATTGGGAGAATGGGCAAAAAAATGCCAGAAGGAATGTAGTGTAGGGAAGCGCATGGTCGTACACTTTAGTAGAAGGAATAAAGTGTGGATTATTTTCTAAGTGGGGAGAAAATCAGAGGTGCAAAGGGACTTAGGAGTCCTTCTGCAAGACTCCCTGAAGGTTAGCTTGCAGTTGAGTCGGTGGCAAGGAAGTTAGTGTTCATTTTGAGAGAACTGGAATACAAAAGAAAGGATGTAATGCTGAGGCTTTTTAAGATATTGGTCAGACTGTACTTGGAGTATTGTGAGCAGTTTTGGGCCCCTTGTATAAGAAAAGATGTGCTGGCATTGGAGAAGTAGAGGAGGTTCACAAGAATAATTCTGGGAATGAAAGATTAACATGAGCATTTGATGGCTCTGAGCCTGTACTTGTTGGAGTTTAGAAGAATGAAGAATATTGAATATTGAAATGCCTCGTTAGAGTGGATATGGCAAGGATATTTCTTATAGTGGGGGAGTCTAGCACCAGAGTGCACAGACTCAGATAGACATCCATTTAGAACCAAGATGAGGGAAAATTTATTTAAGCAGAGGGCAGTGAATCTGTGGAAGTCATTGCCACAGACAACTTTGAGGGCCAAATTATTTGGGATACGTAATGCAGAGGTTTGGTATTTAATGCAGTTTCTTGATAAATTGGGATGTCAAAGGTTACGGGGAGAAGGCAGAATGGGGTTGAGAGGGATAATAAGTCAGTCCTGTTGGAATGGCATGGCAGACTCAATGGGCCAAGTGGCCTAATTCTGCTCCTATGTATGGTCTTAGTTAGATTCTTTTGTTGGAGGTGGTTGTTACCTGGTATTAGTATGGCCGTGGATGTCACTTGCTGTTATCGCCCCCAGCATGAATGTGTTGCACCATGCTACATTAGAAAGCATGAATGGAGTTGAATATTGCAATCATCAGAGAACATTTCACTCCAGAACTGCTGAGGATGATTGGACCTTTAAGGCATTGCCCTGGGAACTTTTCCACTGGCATTCTGGGGCTGGGATGATTCACCTCCTGCAACTACAACTGTCTTCCTTTGTGCACAGTATCAAGTAGAGTAGATAAAGAAGAAACAGGTAGCTGTAACTTGCAGTTCTGTCAGTATCTGATTGACTCAGCGACATGCTCAGCTTAATGGAAGAAGTTGGTTTAAATGTAAAGTTGTTTTACTTTTGTATTTAATCTCAATTTTTGCATGAGAGTCATTTAATATATTAAAACAATGAAACAGCTTAACTTAAAATTGTCCAATCTGTTAATGAGTTTTTAATTGCCTTTTATATATTGCAGGATGTAATCCAGCAGACTAATATTTTAATAGACGAATTACTCCACCTCATTATTATGGTTGTTGGTAAGACTTCATTTTATTAATTAAAGGCTGAATGTAATGTACAAATGAGTCCAATTAGAGTTCCAGCTGAATCCAATTCAGTGAAAAACCAGATGATACACAAAGCATTTGTCGCGTAAATTCAAACTAATAGATGATGGCTCATGCTAATGCTTCAGATTAACAACTTGTTTAAATATATCTGATAGGAAAAACAATAGCAGACTATAAACCAGCATTAGAGTATAAGAAATTGAGCAGGACTTAGTATAGTCAACAGCCCTCTTATGCTGATGGTGTAGAACATTAAATAGAGTATACTAAATGGTCCCTCTCTTGAGCCTAGATCTGATCAGTGACATCAACGCCACTTTCAATAACCTGCTTTCAATAACCTTTACTTACATTAAAAATTGCTAGCATTGGATATATAAGCTTGTTCACCACCATACTCTAAGCTACATATTTCCAGATTGTCCATCCTCAGAAAGTGGTCATTCTAACTCATCAGTTTAAATGAATAAACCTAATTATGCCATTCTGTTCTTGCATCCATCATGAGTGAAAGATCCTCTCCGGTCTTGACTGTTAGTGCCCTCAAGAATCTTAAAGTTTCGTTAAGAAGCTGTTAATTCTTCTAACACAAATACAGTCCCACCCCCTCAATTAATTTAATTAACCTTGGCACTGCTTCAGACGTTCCGGAGTTTGGAGTTCAATTCCGGTGCAATTCTATAACGAGTCCTTGCCTTTGAATGCGTGGGTTTTCCCTGGGTGCTCTGGTTTCCTCCCATAGTCCAAAGGCTTAGCGATTAATTAGTCATGGTAAATTGTCCCATGATTAAGTTGGGGTTTCTCAGGGGGTTGTTGGGGCAGCGAAGGGCCTACTCCGTGCTGTATTGCTAAATTTACAAAGAACAAACTCCTGTGTTCGAATCCAGCCGGCTCCCTTGCACGCTTTCCATCTGTGCTGGGTTGAGTGTTGAGCTAGCAACTTGGCCTCGTAAGAATAAGAAAGCCTGCTTTAAAAACAACGCCATCATGACAGCGTCCCGATGACTCCACTCGGAGTTGAGGGCTTTCTTCTTCTTCTAAATAAATAAAAATCTGTTGTGAATTGTCTGTATTGCAGTTATTTCATCCTCAGTTAAAGGCACGAAAATTTAATTCTAGGGTTAGTCTTACCAATGCTATGTAGGCCTGCAGGACTACCCTATTTTGTTTTTGTTAGAAACCTTTGAGTCAATATTTCTTTTGGCTTGTTTGTGGGTAACTAGGGAATAATGTTCTGATTTTGTTTCCTGAGTGAAGATGCTGAGATCCCTGTGTTCATCAGCATTCTACAATTTCTCTAAACAGGCTTCTGATCTTATATTCTTTCAAGACTCACATTTCCCCAGATTATATTCAATCTGCAAGATTTTTTTAGCCTCTTATTTAATCAATCAGCATACACTTGAGAGGCAGATGACTCTTGGCCTGAAAACTATTTGGTGTAGGCTCTAATGTGTTAGATGCAGAATTTATGTAACATTTTAATTGCAGTCCAAGTTTTCTATCCTGAGTCATAAACAATGAAAATGGGCCCTTTGTCCCAACTGGTCCATACTAACCAAGATCAACATCTAAGCTGGTCTCATTTGCCCTTATCCATCTGATCCTTTCCTGAATACCTTTTAAATGTTGTTACTGTACCTGCCTCAACCACTTTCTCTGGCAGCTCATTCATGTACTAACCACTCTCTGGGTGAAAAAGTTGCTCTTCAGATTTCTATTAAAGCCTTTTTTTCTCCTTAAACCTTTGCACTTTAGTTCTTGCAACTCATGCTGGAGGAATTCAGCTGGCCAGGCAGCATCTATGGAAAAAAGTGCAGTTGATGTTTTGGACTGAGACACTTCATCAGGTCTGGAGGAAAAAGTTGAGGAGTCAGTGTAAGAAGGTGGAGTGATGGGAGGAAAAACACAAGGTGATAGGTGGAACAGGGAGGCTGGGGGGAGGGGTGAAGTAAAGAGCTGGGAAGTTGATTGGTGAAGGAGATACAGGACTGGAGAAAGGGGAATCTGATACGAGAGGACAGAAGGCCATAGAAGAAAGAAAAGAGGGAGGAGCACCAGAGGGAGGTAATGGGCAGGTCAAGGAGATAAGGTGAGAGAGGGAAAGGGGAATGGTGAAGGGTTGGGGGAGGGGGAATGACTGGAAATTTGAGAACTCAATGTTCACGCCATGAGTTTGCAGGCTACCCAGATGGAATATAAGGTGTTGCTCCTCCAACTCGGGTGTGGCCTCATCGCAACAATGGAGGAGACCATGGACGAATGGACAAGGAAGTCACGTAGGAAGCGATTCTGTGGAAAGCAGAAAGTGGACGGGAGGGAAAAATGTGCTTGGTGGTGGGATCCCGTTGGAGGTGGCAGAAGTTATGGAGAATTATGTGCTGGACATGGAAGCTGGTGGGGTGGTCGGTGAGAGCAAGAGGAGCCCTATCTCTGGTGGGGTGCGGGAGGATGGGCTAAGGCAGATGTGTGCAAAATGGAAGAGATGCAGTTGAGGGCAGTATTGTTTGTGATTGGAATGGTTGGATTTCCAGCATCTGCAGATTTTTCCTTGTTTTCAATTGGAAGTCTGCCATTTCTAACAGGGTCCCCTCACCAAGCACATCTTTCCTCCACCCCCCCCCCATTTTCTGCTTTCTGCAGGGATCGCGGTCTATGCGACTTCCTTGTCCATTCATCCCTCCCAGCTGCTGTCCTTCCTGCACAACCTTGCAAGCAAAACACATGCTATACCTGCCCCTACAGCTCCTCCTTCACTACGATTCAGGGCCCCAAGTGTTCCTTCCTGGTGAGGTGTTACTTCACCTGTGAGTCTAGCATCACTTATTGTATCTGGTGCTCCCAGTATGGCCTCCTGTATATTGCCAAGTGCCTACACTCTATCTGCCAGAAAAAGCGAGATCTCCCAGTGGCCATCCATTTTAATTCCACTTCCCATTCCCATTCCGACCTGTCCATCCATGGCCACCACTACTGTCGCGATGAGGCCGCACTCAGGTTGGAGGAGCAATGCCTTATATTTATCTAGGTAGCCTCTAACCTGATGGCATAAACATCAATTTCTTGAACTTCCGGTAATGCTGTCCCCGCGCCCCCCCCCCCCCACCTTCACCATTGCCTACTAATATTTCTCTCTCTCACCTTACCTGCCCATCTCCTCCCTCTGGTGCTCCTCCCTCTTTTCTTCCATGGTCTTCTGTCCTCTCCTATCAGATTCCCCCTTCAGCCTTGTATTTCCTTCACCAATCAACTTCCCAACTCTTTATTTCACCCCTCACCCCTCACCCCCACTCCTGTTTCACCTATCACCTTGTGGTTCTTCCTCTTCTGCCCCACCCTTCTTACTCTGACTCCTCATCTTTTCTCCCCCAGTTCTGATGAAAGGTCTTGGCCCGAAACATCGGGTGTACTCTTTTTCATGATGCTGCCTGGCCAACGTTTTGTGTGTCTTGCTTGGATTTCCAGCATCTGCAGATTTTCTTTTGTTTGTGATGACTCTAGTTCTTGATTCCACATCCCTGGGAAATTATTTGGAGGTGAGTGAGCGAAGCTCAAGGTTTGAAACGGGAGTGGGGCTTTTCGGAACTTTTGACAGACTTGAGGTATTGCGAACAGTTACTTGTTTGGAGGTGAGGGAGGTGAGCACAAGCTCTGAGCTCTTGGAACTTTTTGGTGGGCTTGAAATATTGTAGTTTATTAGGGATTTGGCAAAGTTCTATAAAAAGAAGTTGGGTTTAAGCGAAGTGATCATTGTGTGAGTGGCCAGTGTCAGAGTGGAGCCCCCAGGGCTTTGGCAAGAAGGGGTGGAGGCAAAGGTAAGTTTCTGGTAAGCTTCCTTTCTTTGCCTAGCTAAAGAAGTGAGAGACCTTCTGTCTGCTTGATAACTAAATATGCGTGAACTCATTACTCAGGGAACTGGAGCTGAAGTTGGATGACCTTCAGCTCATATGTCCAAATAAGGAGGTGATAAATAAGAGCTACAGTGAGCTAGTCACCTCTAACTTGCAGGAGGCAGGTAGCTGGGTGACTGTAAGGAGAGGGAGAGGGAAAGGGAATAGGCAGATGGTGCAGAGTACCCTTATGGCTGTTCCCTTCAATAACAGATATACCACTTTGGGTACTGTTTGGTGGGGGTGGGTGGTTAACCTACCGAGGAAAGCCGCAGTGACCAGGTAACTGGAACTGAGCCTGGTTCAGAAGGGAACGGGGGAGAAGAGGAGTGTAGTGGTGATGGGACATTTAGTCGTTCGGGGAGCAGACAGGAAGTTCTGTAGACCTGAATGAGACTCTCGGATGGTATGTTGCCTCCCAGATGCTAGGGTCAGGGATGATTGGGTCCACAGCATTCTAAAGGGAGAGGGTAAGCAGCCAGAGGTTGTGATATAAAGACATGGACAGGAAATGGAATAAGGATCTGAAAAGAGAATATTGGGAGCTAGGTAGGAAGCTGAAAAGCAGAACTCAATGGTAGTAATCTCAGGATTGCGGCCTGTGCCATGTGCCAGTGAAGGTTAGAACAAGATGATTTGGTAGATGAATATGTGACTGAGGAATTTGTGCAGGGGCATGGTTTTGGATTTGTGGATCATTGGGATCTCTTCTGGGGAAGTATGACGTGTATAAAGGATGGGTTACTCCTGAACTCGAGGGGGAGTAATACAGTTGACCTTCACTAATCCGACTACCTGTAATCCGGTTCCTTCGATAATCCAGCACTGATTATGCTTAATGTGATCCTTCTGTAATTTGGCCTTTTCACTAATCCAGCACTCCTCAGGTCTCAGTGGTGCCAGATTAGTGAAGGTCAACCTGTATCTTTGTGGGCAGGTTTGCCAGAGCTGTTGGGAAAGATTTAAACTAGTTTGGCAGGGGGGATGGGAATCAGTGACAGGGCAGAGGATGGGGCATTTGGTGTACAGCTACTTGTAGTTGTAGCTTGTGAGTAATGGCAGGCAGTTAATGGAGTAAAATTCCAGTCAGTGGTAAGGGTTGAAATTTTGTCTATTTTTGTGCAAGAAGTATCAGGAACAAGTGTGATCAACTTGCAGCATAGTTCAGTGCATGGGTCTGTGGCCATTACAGAGACTTGCCTGTCACAAGGGCAGAAATGGCTGCTGGATGTTCTGGGTTTTAGTTGTTGCAAAAGGGACAGGGAAGGAAATAAGAGGTGGGAGAATGGCACAGCTAATCAGGGATGGTAACACAGCTGCACAAAGGGAGGACATCCTGGAGGTAATGAAGGGGTTTTCTATTGAATCATTGTGGATGGAAGTCAGAAACAGGAAGGAAGCATTCACTCTATTGGGAGTATTCTGTAAACCCGCCCCCCCCCCCCCCATAACAGAAGGGACACTAAAGGACAGATTGGTAAGTACAATTTGGAAGGGTGCAAAAATATCAGGGTGGTTCTCATGAGTGGCCTGAACTTCCCTGATATTAATTGGCACCTCTTTCGTGCAAACGATTTAGATGGGGTAGAATTTGTTAGCTGTGTGCAGGAAGGATTCCGGACACGGTATGTAGACAAGCTGACTAGAAGAAAGATCAAATTGGATCTGGTTCTAGGCAACGAACCTGATCAGGTATCAGATCTCTCTCAGAGACACTAACTACAACTCCCTGACCTTTACTATAGTGTTGGACAGGAATAGGAGCAGACAGTATGGGAACATATTTAATTAAGGGAGAGGAAATTATGGTGTGATTAGGCAGGAACTTGAGAGCATAAATTGCAAACGGATGTACTAGGAAATCAACACCAAAAATGTGGAAGTTGTTCAAGGAGCACGTATGGGGTTTGAGATAGCTTTGTTCCCTTCAGGCAGGGAAAATATGGTAGGGTGAAGGAACCATGGTTGACAAGAGATATGGGACATCTTGTCAGGAAGAAGGAGAAAGCTTACTTAAGATTTAGTAAGCAAGGATCAGACAGGACTCAAGAGAGCTACAATGTCATCAGGAACGAGCTTAAAAATGGCCAAGGAGAGCTAGAATGGTGCACAAGATGGTCTTGGCGAGTAAGATTAAGGAAGACCATAGTGTTCCACATTTCTATCAAGAACAAGAGGGTGAGTAGAGTGAGGGTAGGATCGTTTAGGGAAAGAAAAGAAAATGTGCCTGGTATTGGAGGAGGTAGGGAATGTCCTTAATGAATAACAACACACATAAAAATTGCTGGTGAACGCAGCAGGCCAGGCAGCATCTCTAGGAAGAGGTACAGCCGACATTTCGGGCTGAGACCCTTCTTCAGGTCCTGATGAAGGGTCTCGGCCCGAAACGTCGACTGTAGCTCTTCCTAGAGATGCTGCCTGGCCTGCTGCGTTCACCAGCAACTTTTATAAGTGTTGCTTGAAATTCCAGCACCTGCAGATTTCCTTGTGATTGCGTCCTTAATGAATATTTTGCTTTGATATTAACCAGTGAGCCAGACCATGACATTTGTGAGTACAGTGTAAAACAGGCTGCTGTGCTGGAACATGTCAGTGCTAAGGAGGAGGTTGAGCTGGAACCTTTGAAAAACATTCGGATAGGCAAGGCCCTGGGGCTGTATGGAATATACCTCAGGTTGATATGGGAAGTGAGGGAAGAGACTACTGCACTTTTGACAATGATCTTTGTGTCCTCACTGGTCACAGGACCAGTTCCACTTGATTGGATGATTCACAAATGGCTTGCCCATAGAAGGCAGAGCGTTTTCTGCCTGGAAGTCAACAAGATGTTTTATAGGGATCTGTTCTGGGGCTTTTCTCTTTGGGCCAAATGAAAATGAGTGGTGACTTGATGGAGGTGTACAAGATGATAAGAGGCAGAGATCAAGTGGATAGCCAAGGACTTTTACCATGGTAGAAGTGACTAATATGAGAGGGCATAAGTTTAAGGTGATTGGGGTATGTATGGGGGGGGGTAAAATAAGTGTGATTATTGCCTGGAACACTGGCAAGGGTGTAGGTAGAGGCAGGTAAATTAGGAACATTAAATATATTCTTAAAGAGGTACATTTACGATGGAAAAAATGGAGGGCTTTGTAGGAGGGAAGGGTTAGACTGATCTAGGAAATTTTACAAGGTCAACACAAAAATCATGGGCCAAAGGGCCTGTATCTTGCTATGTGGTTCTATGTTGAGACTGTATGCATTCACCCTATCTATGCCTCTAATTGATATTCTATTCTTTTAACCTGTTGGCATATTAGTTTGAATACCAACCTTCCACCATCATAGACTAATAAGTTTACATCTTGTTTCCATGCAGGGGAGAGGTATGTTCCTGGAGTAGGCCATGTGATGAAAGATGATGTCACTCTCAGAGAGGTGATCCATTTACTGTGTATTGAACCAATGCCTCACAGTGAACTGGCAAAATTATTACCTGAGAACGTGAGTGTACCTAGCTCATCAAATATTTTTCTTGACACTTTGAGCTGTATATTTAAAGTAGGATAAAGATAGTACCTCCAGTGATACTGACCATTTGTCAACTCATGCTGCTTCAGACTATTTGAAAGCAATTGAATTGCTATCAGACCATATGACGTAGGAGCATAATTGTTGCTTCTGGGGTGCCACCGACAAGGCAACTTGTGCATGCAACTATAATGGATACCACTGTACTCCCGTTTCAGCCTGCTACAGCTGAGAACCACAACTACATTTAAGGTCTGTACAGTCATTTTAATGTGACTTTAAAAATCGATCATTACTTAAAATTACAGAACTCGAACAGACCCTGGTCACGGATTCTCCTTAAGATGGTAGAAGAGGGGATGCCGAGTTGAACCAATAGTTCACTTAAAGAAGCACATCTTTTGACTTCCAATACGAACCATCTTGTTTGCAAACATACAGTCTTTGGTAAATAAAATTGAAGATCTCAACTAAGGTGATGTATCAGAGGGACATTAGGACCACTTGCCTCTTTTGTTTCACAGAATCTTGGTTAATCCTTTCCATTCTGGATGCAGCAATTGAGATCAATGGGTTCACGATACACCGCCAAGATAGGACTGCTGAGTCTTTGAAAAGCAGGGGAGGAGGACTGTGCTTAATGATCAACTCTTTGTGGTGTATAAATGTGGCAGTGGTATCCCAGACCTGTTCACCATACCTGGAAAACCTCGCGATCAAGTGTCGTCCATTTTACCTCCATGTGAGATTTCAGCAATCATTCTGGTTTGGTGTACATTCCACCTCAGGCTAATGAAAGACAGTCTCTAGACAAACTGAGCAATGAAAGAGCACATCCTGATGCCTTCCCCATCATTTTGGGGTCTTCAGCCGAGCCAACTTGAAAAAGTCTCTGTTACCATCAAGTCACTTGTAGTACCAGCAGAAACAATACACTGGACCACTGTTATACCACCATCAAAGAGTGCTTACCATGCTATTCCATGCCAAACACTTTGGATAGTCTCAACACCTGGCTGAATATAGGTAAAAACTGAAGACTGTAGCACCAGTAGTCAGGACCAAAAATGTATGGACAAGGAAGGCACAGAAGCATTTACAGGACTGCTTTGAATCGGTGGACTGGACAGTATTCAGGGATTCGTTTTTGAATTTGAATAAGTATTCCACAGCTGTCACTGTCTTCATTAGAGCCTGCTTGGATAATTGTGTGCCTACAAGAACATACTATACATACCCAAATCAAAAGCCATGGATGAAGCAGAAGGTTCATAGTCTGCTGAGGGATAGATCTGTGGCACTCAAGTCTGGCAACCCAGGTCTCTACAAGAAAGCTGGGTATGATTTGCAGAGGGCTATTCAAGAGCTAAGGAACAGTTCTGAGCAAGGTTGGAGATGACATCAACTCTGGCAGGGTTTGCTGGCCATTACTTCCTACAAAGCAAAACCCAACATCATGAATGGCAGTGATGCTTCACTCCCAAGCAAGCTCAACGCCTTTTTTGCACGCTTTGCAAGGGAGAATAAAACTACGCCTGTGCAAATCCCTGCAGCATCCAGTGACCCTGTGATCTTTATCTCGGAGGCCCTCTTTCAAGAGGGTAAGCCCTCACAATGCAACAGGTCCTGACGAGGTACCTGGTAAGGCTCTGAGAACCTATGCCAACCAACTGGTGGTGGTTTCCAAAGACATTTACAATCTCTCATTGCTACAGTTGGAAGTTTTGACCTGCAATAATTATACCAGAAGAGTAGTGTGAGCTGCCTTAATGACTGTCGTCCAGTAGCACTAACATATACTGTGATGAACAACAGGAATTCTGCAGATGCTGGAAATTCAAGCAACACACATAAAAGTTGCTGGTGAACGCAGCAGGCCAGGACGCTGTGATGAAGTGCTTTGAGACGTTGGTTTTGGCTAGAATCAACTCCTGCCTCAGCAAAGACCTGGACCCACTGCAATTTGGAAGACCACAGTCTGTGCTGATTGGAAATAATATCACCATCTCACTGAAATCAACACTGGGCACTTCAGGGATGTGTGCTTAGTCCATTGCTTTAGTCTCTCTACACCCATGACTGTGTGATTAGGCACATCTCAAATGCCATCTGTAAGTTTGCTGACAATACCACTATTGTTGGCAAAATCTCAGATGGCGACAGGGGATGTGCAGGAGCAAGATACACCAGATAGTTGAGTGGTGTTGCAGTCAACATCAGTAAGACCAAAGAGTTGATTGTGAACTTCAGAAAGGGTAAGATGAGGGAATGCTTCGTTCCTCCTAGAGGGATCAGAACTGGAAATAGTGAGCAATTTCAAGTTCTTGGTTGTCAGTATGTCCAAGGAGCTAACCTGGACCCATCATATCGATGCAGCTAAAAAGAAGGCAAGACAGCGTCTATATTTCATTCGGGGTTTGAGGAGATTTGGTTTGTCACTAAAGACACTCTCAAATTTATATAGATTTAACTGTGGAGAACATTCTTACTGGCTGCATCACTGTCTGGTATGGGGGGTTGGGGGCTACTGCACAAGATCGAAGTAAGCTGCAGAGAGTTATAAACTTAGTCAACTCTATCCTGGGCTTTGTAATAACCAGGACATCTTCAAGGAGCAGTGCCTCAAAAAGGTGGTGTCCAACATTAAAGACTCCTATGAACCAGGACATGCCCTCTTCTCATTTCTACCATCAGGTAGGAGGTACAGAAGCCTGAAGGCACACACTCAACAATTCAGAAACAGCGTCTTCCCCCTGCCATTGAATTTCTGAGTGGTGTGACATTGAGCCCATGAACACTACCACATTACTATTTTTTTTGCACTAATTTAACTATTTAATATAGTCATACTGTGGTTCATTTTTCTCTATTATGTATTACTTTCTACTGCTGCCGCAAAATTTTCAAATTTCACTACATATGCTGATGATATTAAACCTGATTCTAATAATTAGGCTATTCGGCCCATTGAGTCTGCTCCACCATTCCATCATGGCTGATTTATTATCCCTCTCAATCATGTTTTCCTACCTTCTACCCGTAACCTTTGATGTCCTGACTAATCAAGAACCTATCAATCTCCACTTTTAAGTACACCCAATGACTTGGCCTCCGCAACTTTCTGCGGCATTGAATTCCACAGATTCACTATCCTCTGGTTAAATAAATTCTTCCTCATCACTGTTCTAAATGGAGTCCCTCTATTCTGAATCTGTGCCTTCTGATCCTAGTCTCCCCCAATATAGGAGACATCTTCTCAACATCCACTCCATCTAAGCCTTTCAATATTCAATAGGTTTCAGTGATATCTCCCTTCATTCTTCTAAACTCCAGCAAGTACAGGCCTCGAGCCATCAAATGCTCTTCATGCATTTACCCTTTCATTTGCAGAATCATTCTGGTGAACCTCCTCTAGACCTTCTCCAATGCCAACACATCATTTTTTAGATAAGGGGCCCAAAACTGCTCTCGATACTGCAAGTGAGGCCTTACCAGTGCCTTATAAAGCTTGCTTTTATATTCTAATCCTCTTGAAATGAATGCTAGCATTGCATTTGCCTTCCTCACCACTGACTCAACCTGCAAGTTAACCTTCAGGGAATCCTGCACAAGGACGCCCAAGTCCCTTTGCACCCCTGATTTTTTTGAAATTTTTCCACATTTAGAAAATGGTCTATGCCTTTATTCCTTCTACCAAAGTGCATGACTATACACTTCTCTACAGTATATTCTATCTGCCACTTCTTTGCCCACTCTATTTAAGTCCTTCTGCAGACTCACTACTTCCTCAACACTGCCTGTCCCTCTAGCTATCTTCATGTTGTCTGCAAACGTGGCCACAAAGCCATCTTAACAGAACAGGTTGACATTGCTAATTCTCCCACTAACCTTGCCCCTTTGCCCGGTTAGTCACTCCTCCTTATTCTGTCCCTGGTCCAGTCTCTCCCATAGTTCACACAGTTTGCCCTCCTATTCTGCAGTTCTTGCGAGTTCACCATTTACACACCCCAACAGTAAAACATTTGCTAGCTTGGTTAATCAAAACAATTCCTTCAGTTAACGTGCTCTACTGGTTTGTAATTCATACAAATAAGGATTCTAGACACAGACATTCCAAACAGTTTCATTTATTTCCACGCACTGTTTGTAGACAACAGAACGACCCCAAAAGACCCAAGGGACAGTTTGGGGCATCCTAAAGTGATGCTTGGGTTTGTGGGAGCAGATGCACTACACCCTACGCAGGTAGATTTAATCTCTCAGTTTGGCTTTGCTGAGAGCTGTCAATGGTGAATGGTTATATTGGAAAGTTAACAACAAAGTGTGTTATGGAGAAAGTATATTGGTAAATTCTTGTACGTCAAAATCAAAATCAGGTTTATTATCACCGGGATGTGATGTGAAATTTGTTAACTCAGCACCAGCAGTTCAATGCAATACATAACTTAACAGAGAAAAAAATAACAGTAATAAATAAACAAGTAAATCAATTACATATATTGAATAGATTACAAAAATAGTGCAAAAACAGAAATAGTGTATATTTTTTTAAAAAGTGAGGTAGTGTCCAAAGATTCAATGTCCATTTAGAAATCAGATGGCAGAGGGGAAGAAGCTGTTCCTGAATCACTGAGAGTGTGCTTTCAGGCTTCTGTACCTCCTACCTGATGGTAACAGTGAGAAAAGGGCATGCACTGGGTGCTGGGGGTCCTTAATAATGGACGCTGCCTTTCTGAAACACCACTCCCTAAAGATGTCCTGGATACTTTGTAGGCTAGTACCCAAGATGGAGCTGACTAAATTTACAACCTTCTGCAGCTTCTTTTGGACCTGTGCAGTAGTCCCTCCATACCAGACAGTGATGCAGCCTGTCAGAATGCTCTCCACAGTACACCTATAGAAGTTTTTGAGAGTATTTGTTGAGATGCCAAGAAGTTTTTTGAGTGTATTTGTTGACATGTTTGTTTTCATTTGTCTATTTGTAAACACTTAGTTTCTTCACAACTTTCGGGCAGCTTTTGCTCTTTTTTTCACCTGGCACTAAATAAAACCCCTTGCACTAACATGCTGTTACGGCTTACGAGCTGTTTTATTTTTAACTGGTGACCCTCGTCAGGCACACTTACCCACTCGTGATAATGAGGTGTGACACCATCAGAGGTATTAATGGGGGAACAAAGACATGGTGGATGAACTTAAGTATTTTGTGTCAGTTTTAACTGTGGAAGACACTAGCAATATGCCAGATATTGGAGAGTGTCAGGGGCAGAGAGTGCAGTTGCTATTACTATGCAGAAGGTGTTTGTGAAGCTAAAAGATTGGAAAGGGTAGTGAACTACACCCCAGGGTTCTGAAAGAGGTCGCCGAAGAGATTGCAGGAGACATTAGTAGTTAACTTTCAAGAACCACCAGAATCTGGAATGGTTCCTGTGCACTGAAAAATTGCAAATGTTACTCCACTCTTTAAGAGGTGGTTGAGGGAAGCAGGCAGGAGAAAGAACAGGCCAGTTAGCCTAACCTTAGTGGTTGGAAATCCATGATAAAGAATGAGGTTTCAGACTTCTTGGTGGCACATGATAAAGTAGGTCAAAGTCATCATGGTTTCCTGAAGGGGAGATCTCACCTGACAAATCTGTTGCAATTGTAATTGCACCCTGAATTAAAATTCCAGTTTATTATTGTACTTAATACCTGTGGTGTTTGGTGTATTTTTTTTGGCTTAGGATGTAATCAGTGCCAATGTTACTCATTGCTGGCTGCTTTAATGAAGGAAATAGGAATTTGTTAAGAGTTGTGATGAAGGGTTTCAGCCCAAAACGTTGACTGTCCATTTTCATCCATGGATATTGCTTGACCTGATGAGTTCCTCCAGCATTTTGTGTATTAGAGTAGAAATGTAAGCCGTTTTGATGTGACTGTATCTCCAATTTATGTGTTTTTATATCTGCTACTGTCCTGTGTGATGACACTGTTTTGGGAGAATATCAGGTACAATTTTAAATACTGTGAGTGATGTAAATGATCACCATGAAAATGTAATTATTATCAGCCACCCTTTGGGGGAAGCATCCAAAAATGCCATTTCTGTTTTCAAAATGTTTTTACAGGAGAACAATGAAACTGGTTTGGAAAAAGTTATACATCAAGTGGCTACATTTAAGTAAGTCTAAACTTCTGTAGAATATACTAGTATAATTATTTGAGCAAAGGCTAATTTTTTTCGGTGCTAATATGCTGGTTTAGTTATTGAAGAATTAAATTTTCTCAGTAAAAGTCATTTTCTTTTTGGAAAATTAGAAATATTTTCATTCATAGGTACTCTAAAATATTGCTTCCACATACCTTAGGACTTTTATCACCCTCATTAAGATATGCTCTTGATCAATAGAAGAAAGGTCACCAGAGACGATTCCTTTCAGAGCAATTAGGCTGTGGGGTGCATCTCATCAGCCAGCTTCCAACTGTTTGTTATAATCCATAGGCTAGAAATTTATGAGCTGTTCTATTGCTTTCAATGCAAATTTGAGCTCAAGTACTTTGGAAGTTCCTTCCTATCACTAAAACACAATGTAGTCGATCTTTATAGATTATTTTAATCTTCTCCAGCATGTCAGATTGAATCTGCAAAGTTTCAGTTTTACAAAGTGATCTTTGTTGAGGTGACTGATTGGAATCAATTTCTGCTCAGAATTCCAAAAGCAGAGTCAAGTCACATTTGCATCCTCAAAGTGCTTGTAACTGTTATGGGTATTGGAGGACTGTATATACACTCCACAGGAAGAGCTTCATGACCGCTGTGCTCTCTCTAGAAAGCCAGGGTTAACTGGGCATGGTGTTTATGAGCTGAAGCCAGAATGTCAGAAGCACTTCAATCTCTTTTTCTACCATTACTACAAGTCACAACAAACAAAGGTAAGTTCTCTTTGGTTATAGTTTGCTTGAGGGCTAAAAATTGATACCAGTATTGCAATTGATAATTTAAGTATTCTAATTGAGTGAACTTAAGTTTTCATAGGTGTCCATGAAAAGGATTAATATAATTTAGCCAAAGAACAGTTTAAGTATATTAAAATAAAGATAATGGCAAAAAATATCAACAAGTTGACCTAAGAAGTTTCCAATGTTGCATTATATCCAAAAGACTAGTGAAAGCAGTAAGGAATTCTTTACAAGGGAAGATTAATGAAGTGAATGGACCTTTCTGAAACAGGAATGATGAATAAATGTATGATTCTTTGAGTAATTTTGTGCATTTGTGAAAGCATTTGTTTTTACTAGCAACACTCACATCACGCTGGAGGAACTTGATGTTGTGGGAATAACAGAGACATGGCTTCAAGTGGACAGGGCCTGGGAAATGAATATTCAAGGTTATACGTCCTATGGAAAGGACAGACTGATGGGCAGAGGGGGTGGGGTGGCTCTGTTGGTGAGGAATGATATTCAGTCCCTTGCGAGGGATGACATAGAATCAGGAGACGTAGAGTCAGTATGGATAGAACTGAGAAATTCTACGGGTAGAAAGACCCTAATGGGAGTTATCTACAGGCCCCCAAACAGTAGTCTGGATGTAGGGTGTAAGTTGAATCAAGAGTTAAAATTGGCATGTCGCAAAGGTAATGCTACAGTTGTTATGGGGGACTTCAACATGCAGGGTAGACTGGAGGAATCAGATTGGTGCTGGACCCCAAGAAAGGGAGTTTGTGGAGTCCCTCCGAGATGGATTCTTAGAACAGCTTGTACTGGAGCCTATCAGAGAGAATGCAATTCTAGATTTAGTGTTGTGCAATGAACCGGATTTGATCAGGGACCTCGAGGTAAAGGAGCCATTAGGAGGTAGTGACCATAATATGGTAAGTTTTAATCTAAAATTTGAGAGGGAGAAGGGAAACTCAGAAGTGTCAGTATTACAGTTGAACAAAGGGAACTATGGTGCTATGAAGGAGGAGCTGGCCAAAGTTCAATGGAATAATACCCTAGCAGGGATGACAGTGGAACAGCAATGGCAAGTGTTTCTGGGAATAATGCAGAAGGTGCAGGATCAGTTCATTCCAAAGAGGAAGAAAGATCCAATGGGGAGTAAGGGAAGGCCGTGGCTGACAAGGGAAGTAATGGACAGCATAAAAATAAAAGAGAAGTATAACATAGCAAGGACGAGTGGGAAGCTGGAGGATTGGGAAACTTTTAAAGAGCAACAGAAGGTAACTAAAAAGGCAATACGCGGAGAAAAAATGAGGTACGAAGGTAAACTAGCCAAGAATATAAAGGAAGATAGTAAAAACTTCTTTAGGTATGTGAAAAGGAAAAAAATAGTTAAGACCAAAATTGGGCCCTTGAAGACAGAAGCGGGTGAATTTATTATGGGGAACAAGGAAATGGCAGACGAGTTGAACAGGTACTTTGGATCTGTCTTCATTAGGGAAGACGCAAACAATCTCCCAAATGAAATAGTGGCCAAAAGACCTAGGGTAGTGGATGAATTGAAGGAAATTTATATTAGGCAGGAAATGGTGTTGGATAGGCTGTTGGGTCTGAAGGCTGATAAGTCCCCGGGACCTGATGGTCTGCATCCCAGGGTGCTTAAGGAGGTGGCTTTAGAAATCGTGGGTGCATTGGTAATCATTTTCCAATCTTCTATAGATTCAGGATCAGTTCCTGTGGATTGGAGGGTGGCTAATGTTGTTCCTCTCTTCAAGAAGGGAGGAAGAGAGAAAACAGGGAATTATAGACCGGTTAGCCTGACATCGGTGGTGGGAAAGATGCTGGAGTCAATTATAAAAGATGAAATTATGACACATCTGGATAGCAGTAACAGGATTGGTCTGAGTCAGCATGGATTTACGAAGGGGAAATCGTGCTTGACTAATCTTCTGGAACTTTTTGAGGATGTAACTATGAAAATGGACAAGGGAGAGCCAGTGGATGTAGTGTACCTGGACTTTCAGAAAGCCTTTGATAAAGTCCCACATAGGAGATTAGTGGGCAAAATTAGGGCACATGGTATTGGGGGCAGAGTACTGACATGGATTGAAAACTGGTTGGCTGATAGAAAACAAAGTGTAGCGATTAATGGGTCCCTTTCGGAATGGCAGGCAGTGACCAGTGGGGTACCACAGGGTTCAGTGCTGGGACCGCAGCTGTTTACAATATATATTAATGATTTAGATGAGGGAATTGAAAGTAACATTAGCAAATTTGCTGATGACACAAAGCTGGGAGGCAGTGTGAAATGTGAGGAGGATGTTATGAGAATGCAGGGTGACTTGGACAGGCTGGGTGAGTGGGCAGATGCATGGCAGATGCAGTTTAATGTGGATAAATGTGAGGTTATCCACTTTGGTGGTAAGAATGAGAAGGCAGATTATTATCTAAATAGAGTCAAGTTAGGAAAAGGGGAAGCACAACGAGACCTAGGGGTTCTTGTACATCAGTCACTGAAAGCAAGCATGCAAGTACAGCAGGCAGTGAAAAAAGCTAATGGCATGCTGGCCTTCATAACAAGGGGAATTGAGTATAAGAGCAAAGAGGTCCTTCTGCAGCTGTACAGGGCCCTGGTGAGACCACACCTGGAGTACTGTGTGCAGTTTTTGTCTCCAAATTTGAGGAAGGACATTCTTGCTATTGAGGGAGTGCAGCGTAGGTTCACAAGGTTAATTCCTGGGATGGCGGGGTTGTCATATGTCGAAAGATTGGAGCGACCGGGCTTGTATACACTGGAATTCAGAAGGCTGAGAGGGGATCTTATTGAAACATATAAGATTATTAAGGGATTGGACGCGCTGTATGCAGGAAGTATGTTCCCGCTGATGGGTGAGTCCAGAACCAGAGGCCATAGTTTAAGAATTAGGGGTAGGCCATTTAGATCAGAGTTGAGGAAAAACTTTTTCACTCAGAGAGTGGTGGATATATGGAATGCTCTGCTCCAGAAGGCTGTGGAGGCCAAGTCTCTGGATGCTTTCAAAAAAGAGATGGATAGAGCTCTTAAAGTTAGTGGAATCAAAGGTTATGGGGATAAGGCAGGAACTGGATACTGATAGTGGATGATCAGCCATGATTACAGTGAATGGTGGTGCTGGCTCGAAGGGCCTAATGGCCTACTCCTGCACCTATTGTTTGTTGAACTCAGCAGGTCGGGCAGCATCTGTGGAAACATGTTGCGAGTGTTGCTCTGACCCCAGCATCTGCAGATTATTTTGTATTTGTTTTTACTAAGTTTCTTTATCTCAGAGGTTTCAAAGTTATATTTAATGTCAGAGAAATGTATACAATATACATTCTGAGCTACTTTCTTCACAACCATCCTCGAAAACAGAGCAGTGTCCCAAAGAATGAATGACTGTTAAATGTTAGAACCCCAAAGCCCCTCCCCAGCTCCCCCTCCCATGCATAAGCGGCAGCAAAGCAATGATTCCCCCCCACCAGCAAAAAAGCATCAGTCCCCCCCCCACCAAGCACTCAAGCATGCAGCAAAGCATCAATAATGTCGCAGATTTGCAGTACCCCAAGGACTACTCGTTCACCCAGTAATTCACATACCACAGGCTCTCTTTCTCCCTAATAAGGGAAAAAGAGGTGTCCCCGTTTCACAGCAAGAGGGGAGACATAACAAACAACTTGCTGATTTACGATGTTAAAAGTCTATTGCGTCGCTTTTTCCTAGCTCTGTGCCCGAAGCACTCGGATCTCTGGGCACGCAGCCAGCTTGCTGCTTTCTATCTTCCGTCTCCCACAACACACTGATTTTCTGTGGAAGCATCAACCTCAAGTCCGCCTACCTCCAGAGCCACAAAATCCCAGAACCCCGAAGGCATGCTGGTCTTCTGGGTTGCGTCCTTGGTATGTCGAATAGCAGCCAGTCGTGAGACCCCAAGAGCGCGTCCCATTCTGGCAAAGAACCAAAGTCAGTGTGTAACTCCAGGTCAGGGTCTTCAAAAGAACCCTGAAAGAGAAAAGTAGAGATACTAAAGATAGAAATAGAGCTGTTTCTGAAGATGCAAACAAAGGAGCCGCCACTAGGAGCCATCGTCTCTTAAACTTCACCCTGCTGTATAATATTTGATTTTATAAAGTTAACTAATGCCATTAATAACCCCGTAGAATGTCTCAGCTCCATTCCTCTCATATCTCTGTTACCCTGTGACTGATTCTGTCAAACTTGCCATCGATTCCCCTTTAAATTTGTTGCTACTCAATTATTGGGGTAATTTACAGTCATGTTAAATCATAGTAATTAACATAGTAGCACTTTTGAGATAGTAAACGAAACTGAAACACCAGGGAAATGTACAAACACTGTATATACAGTCCCCAAGGCCAAGATTAATCTGTAAGATGGTGTATCTAACTCCTACACCACTGTGCTTGATGTACTGCCCATGTATGTTAAGGTTATTGATGCACCTTGAATTGTTTCCACCTCTTGATGTTACACAATTGTGACTTATTGATAAAGTAACATTCAACATGCTCAGAAAGCCGTTGCAATCTCTTGCTCAGTATGTAAGTCTTAATTGAAAGCAAACCTTTTCATAAGACCATAAGATGTGGGAGCAGAATTAGGCCATTTGGCCCATTGAGTCTGCTCCGCTATTTCATCATGGCTGATCCATTTTCCCTTTCAGCCCCAATCTCTTGCCTTACCTTTGGTATCAATTCATTCCCTGACCAATCAAGAATCTATCTACCTCTGCCTTAATTATACACTTGGCCTCCACCGCTGACTGTGGCAACGAATTCCACAGATTCTCCGCTCTCTGGCTTTTGAACAATTAACTGAACAATCATAATTAAGTTGCTTAAAATCACAAACTATTCCAATGGACCTTTCCAACCTGACAAAGGCTGCCAAAATTCAATCTGATTGGGCCTCCGGGACCTACAAATTTTAAAATTGAGAGATATAAAAACTGTTATTTTGATATTCCAGTACTAAGTTTCATTATTTGTCTATTTATTAAAGGCTGAGGAAGAGCAGAAAAAAAAGAAAAAACAAACCAACAGTGATGAAGGTAATTCAGGTTTAAATTTCTATTTAAGGATGCCATTTGCAGGTTGTAGTTTTATATTTTACAGTGGGATAGCCAGCATCAATAAAGTTGTTGAGGTTAAATATTATAATGGTTTAGCTACGGGAGAAATGGGCAAATGTCATAGAGTAGCAGTTCAATCGCAGGTTCAGCTGCTCTTTGCAGTTCACATAAACATAATACTGCATGGGACTTCAATTAAAGAATAGTTGAATGCTTAATCTTATATTTCGTCCTTATTTACGACAAATGTGGGACGCATTATTTAATCAAGCAAGCTTGTTCTGAACCACTGCAACAAACAAATAAAAATTCTCGGTTATATAAGTGGTTTGTTGGATGGTCTGAGGATTTGGAGTACAGTTAATCTGCAGCACAAAGAATAAAAGGATAAACTTGGCATAGTGAAATGAACTAAAGCACTGTTGACATTGCACAGTTCGTGATGGTTCAGCAGGATAGGGATTGAGGAAATGAGCAGGACCCTTGACAAATGAAAATTTAGCTTGGGAAATGCGAGGTGATGCATTTTAGTAGGCAGTATTAGAAGATAAATTATTATCTAAAGAGAGAACTATTGCATAGAAGTGGAGCACAGAAGGATCCAGTTAGCTGTGTACGAAATGCAGTAGGTTAGATTGCAACTGCTGTAGTTAAGGTTATCAGTCTTCACTGCTAGCAGGTTGAATTTTAAAATTAGGGAAGTATTGCTATAGTATTGCCAAATGGGATGAGATAGATCGACACAACGGTCACCACAGACTTAGTTGGCTGTATATTGAATTGAATGATCTTTATTGTCATTATACATAGGTACAATGAAACTCTGTTTGGCTTCCTCTCAGGCAATTAAATAACGCGGTAGATAAAAACAAGACAGTAATAGAAAAACAGTATTAAATAAGTAGCAGAAAATAAGTTGCAGCAGCACCAGAATATCCCAGTAATGCACAAGGTGCCGTTAGTGCAAGTATTTGAGTCCATGTGTGCTCACAGTTTCAGTCATTGTTCTGTGGGAGTGGTGTGATGGTGGCCACAGCTCTGGGATAGAAGCTGTTCCTCAGTCTATTTGTTCTGGCTTTTAGTGCCCTGAACCTTTTGCTGGATGGCAGTGGGTCAAACAGGGAGTGGCCGGGGTGTGTGGTGTCTCTGGTTATGCTGATTGCTCTCCTCCTGAGTCTGCTGGAACAGACAGTGTCCAGTCCTGGGAGCTCCAACCTGACAATTCGCTGGGCCGCATTCCCCACGTGATGCAGATCTTGTTGCTTAGCGGCTGTGTAGCTGGCATACCACACGGTGGCGTTGTTGGTCAGGATGGTTTCAATTGTGCTTCTGTAAAAGTTAAGCAACAGCTTTTGTGGGAGTTTGGCCTGTTTCAGCTTTCTGAGGTATATGATGTTGGTGAAGCCACTCCTTGTACAATTTTGATCTCTTATTTAAAAGATTGAGCTAACATCAAAGACAGTCTATTCAGAAGGCTAATTTCTCAGATGAAAGGGTTATCCTTTTATGTTAGACCTTTATTTTTTGTGGTTTAGAAAAGTAAGGGGTGATCTTACTGAAAAATAAGTTCCAAAGGGGGCATACCAGAGTTGAGGTTGAACTGTTTCCATTAATGAGAAAAAGACCGGTCAAGGTGAGGGGCAATCTTTTAAAACTGAGGTGCTTAACAACCTTAGCTCACAAGAGTATTAAATCTCTGATATTCTGTACCCAGAGGGTTGTGGAGGCACTATCACTCCAGGTGCATTTTGAGAGATTTTTGAAAAATCGGGGAATTGAGAATTGCTGAATTACAGTCAAAGATTATCTGGTAAAAGTAATGAGAACTGTTTCACTTTAATTAAGTTCATTTCCTCATTGGGAAAAGTCTGACAATCGTGTAAAGACCTCTGTAGATTGTACAAGCAATAGCATGATGGAAGCAATTGTTACGTAACCAGCAACAATGAATATTAATCGAGACTGGTAATATAAAAACAACAAAATATTTATTAAACATGTATGAATGATAAGGAAAAAAAACAAAGGAAAACTTTAACTGGAGGTTATCAGGTACGCAGCCGTTCACCAACTCGCCACTCGGCTCTGGTTCTGAAAGCGTTAAATGCTGAAAACAATTCTTAAAGTGATACAGTCAGATATAGTTCTTAAAGCAACAACTTCGAAAGTCCAACGGTTTTACACATTCAATTGGGAGAGACTTCTCTGGAGAAAGATTTCTTCACAGATGCAACTTTACTGCTGGTTCTGTCCGCAGGATTCCCGATGCCGAAATTAAACAGTTTAAATCGACTGACCTTAAATTCCTTTTAGAGAGAGCACCTTTTTGCATGAACTCATTGCCCTTTTACAAGAGTTATCTCGATGCAGATTCTCTCCGACGAAGACTCAATAAGGTCGATTCTTTATTAAACTGCCAAACGATGCCGACTGCTCTCGATCCTTCACTTCGATGAATTCTTCACTCTCCCTTCAAAACTGTCGGAATTGAGTAAATTGGCACTTCCAGCCACAAATTTCCAGTCCAAATACAATATCTTGTAAGAGAACGCACCTTCCGTTTTAAAAATGAAACTGCGTCACAAAAACAAACATGCAACAGAAACGGAGGCACAACACGTTCTACCTGGAAATCTACAAACTCAAAAACCCACTGCGTCACCTGAGTCGACCCTTATATAGTCATGGGGGCGGGGCACATCATCACGTGACCTCACATCGATGGGAAAATCACATCAGGTGACCTCCAAAAGACTATTACATCATTCTCACACAAAAAAAACAGATCTCCTTAAACATGTAACACAATAACTGGGGGACTCAGGCATGTGCTTGGTTGTTGATACCTGAGAACCAGGCTAAATGTAAATGGAGGGAAAGTGGGGAAAAGGAGATGGGGGCAAAAAGCAAATAGGAAGGAGAGTGGTAGCTAACATAAAATGAAACCAAAATGTCTGTGCTGCATGTATTTAAATAATAAGACATGGAGAATGGAGCCATTTGGGGAGCAAGATGGGTGCCTACTCATGGAGGAAAAGGACTTGACTGAGGTATTAAATGATTACCTTGTAATTGATGTTAACAGGGTGGTGATGCTGTAATCATAGTTTTAAAACAAAAGTTTTACTAAAACATAGGAAAGTACAGAAACAGGCCTTCTCACCCATGGTGCCAGTCTAAACTAATCCTATCTGCCTGCACGTGGCTGATACCTCCATTCGCATGTGTCCGTCTGAATGTGTCATTCCACCACTTCCCTTGGCAGTGCATTCCAGGCACCTACTATTCTGTATTTAAAAAGAACTTGCCTCATTAAACTCCTTTAAACTTTTCCACCTGAAACCTTAAATCTATGCTATCTGTTGTTTAACATTTCCTCATTGGGGGAAACTCTATCATATCTCTGCCTCATATAATTTTATCTGTCAGGTCTCCCCTTTGCCTCCAGTTCAGAAAAAATAATCCAAGTTTGAACAGCCTCTCCTTGTAGCTAATACTCTGTAATCCAGAGAACATCCCAGTGAAGCTCTTTTACTCCTTTTTCAAAGTTTCCACCTCCTCCTTTAGAGTGGGTGCCACAGTACTGTAGTAGTTAGTGCAATTACGGCTTGGGGTATTCCAGAGTTTGGAGTTCAGTTCCAGCGCTGTTCTGTAAGAGATCTCTGGATGTCCTCTCCATTGAGTACGTGCAGTGCTTTGGTTTCCTCACACAGTCCAAAGGTGTGCCAGGTCAGTCAGTTGGTCATTGTAAATTGTCCTGTGATTAGGCTAGTGTAAATCAGAGTTGTGGGGTTGCTGGGCAGCTTGGCTCAGAAGGCCAGAATTGCTATTTTATTTTATTGCTATTTTATTACTCCAAAAGTGATCTAACTAAAGTTTCACACAACTGCAAAAATCGTTAAAGAACAACTTTCTGAAAAGGCTGGTAAGCATAAAGTTCACTCACACAGGATGGGAAGTAGGAGAGAGGCCCCCAGGGCTGGAGAACTGCTAATAAAATGCCCTTGTACGACAAAAGGAACTGGAGAAGGAACAGAGGGAAATCAGACAGGGAGCAGCACTGTGTTGCAACTAGTAGAGCTCTGCCATTCAACTCCACTGAATGGGGTTCAATGCTGCTGTCTGTAAGGGTCTCCATGTGACTGTATTTCCTCTGCATGCTAGTTTCTTTCCATATCCCAAGGATGTGCTTAGGATATTACTAGATCAATTGGTCAACATAACTCACTCTCTTACAGCTGAGTGGTAGAATCCGGGGAAATATTGATAGGAATTTGGGATAAATAAGAATGAGATGCATGGGATGTAATGTCAATGGCTAAAATAAATCTTCAAATCTCCTATGTCTTACCCTAAATCTTTATTCTGCACTGAGGGGAAAAGAAGTTTCTTATTGCCCTCTTCACCACTCTTTATCTTAGTAATTTCTTCCAGCACTGGAAACCTCTAATTATACTTTAATCATTCCACCCATGGTATCTATGCCTTTACCTGCTTCTGAATTAAAACTTTCTCATGAAGACCTCAATGATGAGTTACTATGTTGCAAGAACCACAATAACTTAAGACCATAAGACATAGCAGTAGAATTAGGCCCATTGAGTCTGCTCTGCCATTCCATCTTGGCTAATTTATTATCCCTCTCAAACCGATTCTCCTTCCTTCTCCCCACCCTGACTAATCAGAACCTATCAATCTTTGCTTCAAATATACCCAATGTCTTAGCCTTCACAGCCTTCTGTGGCAGTGAATTCCACGGATTCACTACCCTCTGGCTAAAGAAATTCCTCCTCATTTCTGTTCCAAATGGACATCCTTCAATTCTGAGGCTGTGCTATCTGATTTGAGACGTCCCCTACAACCTCTCCATATCCACTCTAATTAGGTCATTCAATATTTGATAGGTTTCAGTGAGATCCCCTCCCCCACATTCTTCTGAGCTCCAGCAGGTACAGCTCCAGAGCCAATGAATGCTCCTCATACGTTAACACTTCAGTTCTTGGAATCATTCTTGTGAACCTACTCTGGACCACCTCCAATGCGAGCACATCTTTTAGATAAGGGACCCAAACTTGCTTACAATACTCACAAGTGTGGTCTGACCAATATCTTTATAAACTTTCAGCATTACGTCCTTGCTTTTATATTTCTGTCCTCTCAAAATCAATGCGATCATTACATTTGTCATCTTCACCATTATAACCTGCATGGTTAGAGTATTGGCTGATTGGTGTAAGGGAGTGAGTGGGAATAAAAGGATCCTTTTCTGGTTGGCTGCCAGTAACTAGTGGTGTTCTGCAGGGAGCCTCAATATCACATCCTGTCTCTTATATTACATACCTCTAGAAATGAATGCCAATGTTGCATTCACCTTCTTCACCACCGACTCAACCTGGAGATTAACCTTTAGGGTATCCTGCAGAAGGACTCCCAAGTCCCTTTGCATCTCTGTATTTTGAATTCTCTCCCCATCGAAATAATAGTCTGCGCATTTATTTCTTCCACCAAAGTGCATGACCGTATACTTTGCAACATTGTACTTCATTTGCCACTTCTTTGCTCATTCCCTTAAACTATCTAAGTCCCTCTGCAGGCTCTCTGTTTCCTTGACACTACCCGCTCCTGCACCTACCTTTGTATCATCAGCAAATTTAGCCACAAATCCATTAATACTGTCGTCCAAATCATTGGCCTACATCGTAAAAAGCAGCAGTCCCAACACCAACCCCTGTGGAACTCCGCTGGTAACCAGCAGCCAGCCAGAATAGGATCACTCTATTCTCACTCTCCGTTTTCTGCTGACCAGCCAATGCTCCACCCATGCTAGTAACTTCCCTGTAATTCCATGGGCTCTTATCTTGCTAAGCAGCCTCATATGCGGCACCTTGTCAAAGGCCTTCTGAAAATCCAAGTACACCACATCTACTGCATCTCCTTTGTCTACCCTGCTTGTAATTTCCTCAAAAAATTGCAATAGGTTTGTCGGGCAGGATTTTCCATTCAGGAAACTATGCTGGCTTTGGCCTATCTTGTCATGTGCCTCCAGATACTCCATAATCTCACCCCCAACAATCGATTCCAACCACTTCCCAACCACTGATGTCATGCTAGCAGGTCTATAGTTTCCTTTCTGCTGCCTCCCACCCTTCTTAATAGCAGGATAACATTTGCAATTTTCCAGTCATCCGGTACAATGTCACTATCTATCAATTCTTGAAACGTCATCATTAATGCCTCCACAATCTCTCCTGCTACTTCCTTCAGAACCCAAGGAGATTTATACACCCTCAGACCATTAAGTTTCCTGAGCACTTTCTCCGTTGTAATTTTCACTGCACATACTTCACTTCCCTGACACTCTTGAACGTCTGGTATACTGCAGATATCTTCCACTGTGAAGACTGGTGCAAAATACGCATTCAGTTCCTCTGCTATCTCTGCGTCTCTCTTTACAATATCTCCAGCGTAATTTTCTATTGGTGTTAATGACCACCTTGGTTTCCTTCTGCAAGTTTTTAACATCTTCCCAATTGCCTATCTTCCCATTGGCTCTGCCTTCCTTGTATGCCCTCTCTTTTGCTTTTACTTTGGCTCTAACTTACTTGTCAACCATGGTAGTATCCTCCTTCCATTCGAAAATTTCTTATTTGGAATATATCTGTCTTACATATTCCTCATTTTTCGCAGAAACTCCAGCCATTGCTGCTCTGCTGTCCTTCCTGCTAGTGTCCCTTTCCAGTCAACTTTGGCCAGTTTCCCTCTCATGCCATTGAAATTTCCTTTATTCCACTGAAATACCGACACTTTGGAATTTAGTTTCTCCTCCTCAAATTTCAAAGTGAACTCAGTCATATTGTGATCATTGTTTCCTAAGGGTTCTTTAACCTTAAGTTCTCTTATCACCTCCGGATCATTCCACAACACCCAATCAGCACAGCCAATCCCATAGTGGGCTCAATAACAAACTGTTCTAAAAAAGCCATCCCTTAGGCATTCTACAAATTCTCTCTCTTGAGGTCCAGTTCTGGCCTGGTTTTCCTAATCCAATTTCTTGTTAAAATTCCTAATGATTATCATGACATTGCCCTTCTGACATGCCTTTTCTATCTCCTGCTGTAATTTGTAATCCATGTCCCAGCTGCTGTTTGGAGGCCTGTATTCAACTGCCATTAGGGTCCTTTTACCCTTGCCATAGAGACTGTACACCTTCCGATCCTACGTCAACCAATAGGTTTCAATGCAGTCACCCCTCATTCTTCTGAATACAGGCTCAGAGCCAACATAGGACAAGCCATTCAATATGGAAACACTTTCATGAAACCCTTTAAATCTTCTTCAGTTTCAGCACATCAGTTCTAAGATAAGGGCCCAAAACCACTCTCAATACCCCAAGTGAGGCCTCACCAGTGTTTTGTAAAGTCTCAACATTACATCCTTGATTTTATATTGTAGCCCTTTTGAAATGAATGATAACATTGCATTTGCCTTCCTCACCACAGACTCAACCTACCATTTAACCTTATGGAATCTTGCAGCACAAGGAGACACATCCCTTTGTGCCTCAGTTTTTTTTTGTATTTTCTCTTCATTTAGAAAATGGTCAACCCTTTAATTTCTACAGAAGTGCATGACCATACATCTCCTGACACTATATTCCATCTACCATTTCTTTGTCATTCTCCTAATCTGTCTACGTCCTTCTAAAGCCCCTCTACTTCCTCAAAGCTACATGCCTCTCCACCTTTCTTCGTATAGTCTGCAAATTTTGCAACAAAGCCATCAATTCCTTCATCCAAATCATTGACATATAATATAAAAAGAATCGGTCCCAACATGAACCCCTGTGGGACACCACTAGTCACAGGCAGCCAACCAGAAAAGACTCTCTTTATTCCCACTCTTTGCCTCCTGCCAATCAGCCGTTGCTTTATCCACACTAGAACCTTTCCTGTAATACCATGGGCTTGTAGCATGTTAAGCAGCCTAGACTGGCACCTTGCCAAGGCCTTCTGAAAATCTAAGTACACAGCGTCAACCATTTCTCCTTTGTCTATCCTGCTTGTTATTTCTTCAAAGAATTCCAACAGATTTGTCAGGCAAGACTTTCCTCGGAGGAAACCTTGCTGACTATGGCCTATTTTATCATGTACCACCAAGTTTCCTGAGACCTCATCCTTAATAATCAATTCCAACATCTTCCCAGCCACTGAGGTCAGACTATCTGGCCTATAGTTTCCTCCTCCTACTTCTTTCCCTTACTGGAGTGACATTTGCATATTTTCAGTGTTCTGGAACCATTCCAGAATCTAGTGATTCTTGAAAGATCAATACTAATACCTCCATGATGTCTTCAGCCACCTCTTTCACACCCCTAAGGTGTACACCATCTGGTCCATTTTCTGGCATTCATTTTCCTGTTGTAATTTGTTGACCACAACCTTACTACTGTTTGGATACAACTCCTTTCAGTGTCTTTTTACCCTTGCAGTTTCTAAGCTCTATCCACAATTAATCAACACCTTTTGAACTATGTCACCTCTTTCTAATGATTTGATTTCATTTTTTTTTACCAACAGAGCCACGCCGCCCCTCTGCCTTCCTGCCTGTCCTTACAAACAATGTGTATCCTTGGACATTGAGCTCCTAGCTATTATCATCTTTCAGCTATGATTCAGTGATGACTACAACATCATACATGCCAATCTGTAACTGTGCTACAAGTTCATATGCCTTATTCCATATACTGCATGTATTCAAATACAACACCTTCGGTCCTGTATTCAATTCTGTCTGCCTTTTATGTTGCAATTCTATCAATAGCCTCTCCTCACTACACATTGCCTCTGTAAACCAGCTACCTCATCTTCAGCACTCTCATGTGCATTTCCTACAAAACTTTTTGCATTGAAATATACACGGCTCAGGACACTAGTTGCTCAACTTTTGATTCCTAACTGTGAGATCTTACCAACATTCTGCCTCCACAACTTCTCCACAAATTGTTTTGGCACTCTTGTTCCTATCCCCTGCAACTCCAGTTTAAACCCCACCATGCAGCATTAATAAACCATCATGCTAAGATGTTAGTCCCTCTCCAGTTCAGGTGCAAACTCTCCCGTCTCTAGGGGTCCCACCTTCCCTGGAAGAGAACCCAATGATCCAAAAGTCTTCCTCTTACAGTAACTCCTGAGCCACGTATCAAGCTATATAATCTTCCTAGTTCTAGGCTCACTAGCACATGGCATAGGTATCCTGAGATTAAAACCCTGCCCTTTAACTTGGCACTTAACTCCCTGAACTCCCTATGCAGAACCTTGTCACTCATCCCATCCTACATAGGCCACAACTTCACCCTCCCACTTAAGAATCCTGGGGATCCGAGATATCCCGGGCCCTGGCATCTGGATGAAACATATATCTGGGAATCTTATTCTCACCCCCAGAATCTTCTGTCTGTTCCCCTAACCAACGAATCCCCTATCACCATAGTCTGCCTCTTCTTCCCTACTTTGAGTCAGAAAAACAGATTCAGTGCCAGAGACCTAATCACTGTGACCTTCCTCTATTAGGTCATCAGCCCCCCCCCCCACCCCACCCCCCAACAATATTCAAAGTTTTATACCTATTGTTGAGGGGGATGGCCACAGGGGTACTCTGTACTGACTGTTTAACTCCTTTCCCCTTCCTGAATGTCACCCAGTTTCCTGTGTCCTGCCCCTTGTATGTAGCTACCTCTCTATACTATTTATCATCCCTTTCAGCATCCCGAATGATCCTGAGTTCATCCATTTCCAGCTCCAGCTCCTTAATGTGGATTGTTAGAAGCTGCAGCTGGACGCACATCTCACTGTTGTCGTCATCAGGAACACTGGAGGTCTCCCTGCCTTTCCACATCCTGCAAGAGGAGCATTCAGCTCTCCTGCCAATCACCTCTGCTGTTCTAGCTGAGCAGATATAAAGAAGGGGAGAAAAAAAAACAATTTTGAACTTTTCTGTCCTTTGCTTTCTCTGACTGAAGCCTTGAAGTGCTAAAGCCTCAAGATCACTACTCTTGACTCTGTCCGCTCAGGCAATGGCCACTGTGCTTACCCCTGCTAGACACTAGACAGTTTACTCTTGCTAATCAATCCAAAATGACATTTGGTCACTGGTGAAAGCTGTTTTTCACTGTAGCAACCCACAGCTGGCTTTTCTACTTGGTCTATGGATCTGAGTGAAACCCCCTTTTCTCAAAACTTCCGATGTCAGGATTGATCGGTGGTCAAAGATCTTTAGTGACATCGTGTCCCAAGTAAATGGAGGGAATGGGCAGCATCTGTGAAAAAGATCGGTCGATGTTTCAGGTCGGAACCTTTCATCAGGTTCCGGCCCGAAATGTCGACCGATCTTTTCCACAGATGCTGCTTGACCTGCTGAGTTCCTCCAGCGTGTTGTGAGTGTTGCTTTGACCCCAGCATCTGCAGATTATTTTGTGTTTAAATGGAGGGAATCCCAGCTATTTTCTCAATTAGTTTTTGTTCTTTAAGATTGGTCCCAAATAAACAACTGCCCTGAATAACCAATGTTCCAATGAACTGGAATCCACCGTATATCAAAGGTTTCAAAGGTACATTTAATGTCAGAGGAATGTATCCAATATACATCCTGAAATACTTTTTCTTCGCAACCATCCATGAAAACAGAGGAGTGACCCCAAAGAATGAATGCCAGTTAAATATTAGATCCCCAAAGCCCTGCTCCCACGCGTAAGCAGCAGCAAAGCAACGATCTCCCCTCCCCCACCAGCAAAAAAAAAGCATTGGTACCCACCACCGAGCATTCAAACATGCAGCAAAGACACAGACTTGCAGTACCCCAAAGACTACTCGTTCACCTAGCACTGAGTATACCACAGTGTGTGTGTGTGTGTGTGTGTGTGTGTGTGTCTCCTTCCCCCTCCCCCTCCCGGAAGCCATGCTAGTCTTCTAGGCCGTGTCCTTGGTATGTCGAATAGCGGCCAGTTGTGAGACCCCGAGAGCAGGTCCCATTCCCGCAAAGAACCAAAGTCAGCGTGTAACTTCAGGTCAGAGTCTTCAAAAGAACCCTGAGATTTGAATGAAAATGTAGATGACTGGATTAGCAAATTTGCGAAGCACACCCAGATTCGTTGAGTTGTGGAAAGTGTAAGTGACTATCAAATACAGAGATACATAAGTCAGTTACAGATATGGACATAGAAGTGGCAGATGGTGTTTAATCTGGGCAAGTGTGGGGTGTTTCACTTTGGGAGGTGAAAGGGTAGGAGGAAGTGTACACTTCAGATTCAAATTCATTTACTTATCACGT